>NC_134707.1:88975318-89575318 GCF_043290135.1 Rhipicephalus microplus | reverse complement strand
GCCACATTGAATATGCAGCGCGAAGAGGACAACGAAGAACACGCGCAGCGAGTGAAGAAGACGAGGTTCTCTCCCGATCAGTTTGCCAGTATTCTAATACAATTAAAGTGAGTTTCCTGGATTCGACTGCTGCTGTTTCTGCATTGTGACAATATAAAAACAAGGGTGACGAAAAAATTTCAACAAAGAAGTGCCTAATGCCCCATAATAGACAAAATTTAATCAAGTGGCGCAATCGCTTCATTTTCACAACGAGAGTGGGAAAGGGCTGTGAACACGGTTTCTAGTAGTATATCAACAGGCCCAGGTGGCATTCCATTTATGCTGATAAAGACATTGGGTCCAAAGTCTAAGCAGACTTTGAGAGAGGCAGTGAGCAAAATATAATTCGATGATGATGTCCCCAATAGATGGAAACAGCAGGATGAGCATGATCTATAAAGGAAAGGGGGACAAAGCTGACATAAAGAACTACCGCCCTATAACAGTGACATTAGTGGTCTACAGGCTGGCGATGCAGATTATAAAGGAAAGACTGCAGGCATGGATAAAGGATTAGGGGGTGCTTGGGGAACTACCCATTGGGTTTCGAAAACACAGGAGGTTGGAAGCCAATCTGCTTTCACTGACGCAGTGCATCGAAGTAGCAGAAAGAGAACACATGCTCTGTAACTACCATTTCTGGATATCAAGGGAGAGTACGATAGCGTGGTTCAAGAGGACTTGTGGAGAATACTGGACACACTAGAATCACTAATCTTTTAAAGGATATCTATAAACGTAACAAGGCAGTTATAAAGTGGGAAAAACAGGTATCCAAGCCCGCAGAGGTAAAACGGGGGCTTAGGCAGGGGTGTATTCTGTCACCCTTGTTATTTTTTTATGTACCTACTAGGACTAGAAGCCAAGTAAAAGGGAAGTGGACTTGGCTTCAACCTATTTTTCCTCAAACAAGGAAAACTCATTGAACAGGCACTACCAGCATTGATGTCCGCAGATGATATATTGCTAATGGCCGACAACAAGGAAGATTTGCAGAGATTCACGGCCATCTACGGTAATGAGGGAGACAGGCTAAATTTCTGATTCAGTAAGAAAAAATCATCAGTCATGGTTTTTAATGATAATGAAAGTAGTGAGCTTAGAAGATAGGAGATCACGCTAGGGATAACAGATAAATACAAATATCTGGGCGTATGGATAAGCAATGAGACAGAGTGTTTAAGGGAACGCGGAATATACGTAACGACTAAAGGTAACAGGAATGCAGCAGTGATGAAAAACAGGGCACTGTGGAATTACAATAGGTACGATGTTGTGAGAGGAATATGGAAAGGGGTAATGGTTCCTGGTCTGACGTTCGGCAATGCGGTCTTGTGCACGAGATCAGAAGTTCAAGCAAGGTTAGAAATTAAGCGGCGTGGAATAGGTAGGCTTGCCTTAGGAGCCGGATTTTGCCATCCCGTTCAACTCCCAAAGGTTAAGATTAAGGGTCCCCCAATTTTTCGCTCAAATTTTGGCGTTCATACTTGTGCGGTTGTCGATTAAAAAGCAGTTCTCGCTTATATCTGAGGTACAATAACAACACGTCAATATTTTGTATGTGTGTCTTTATACTAGAGAAGGCATACATAGAAAATTTTTAGGACAGTACCGTTTATGACGCTGCGATGACAATGCAATGCGATGCTAAAAAAAGGCAAGTGTTTCAAACACTTTGCAAGACCACACCGTGGTGGCACCTGCCCGTTGCTTTGCGTTCTACACCTTACCACAGAACACCTACCAGTTTAGAGAACGGAAACTGTACCTTTATGCTGTTGTATCAAAATAACATGCAAATACGTAGCGGTCGGGTCCGAACAAAGCAAGTCACTCATACATATCGAAAGCTTTCAACCCATGTGTAAAGACTCTTGAAAGCTAACAAGCATATGCATATAAGTGAATATCGAAATTGCTGAATGAACCTCGCTTTAATTGTGTTGCGGCGCTCGAGTTTAATAGCGTGGCTTCAGGACAAGGGTCCGATACTGCCGTCAGATGCGGCGCTTGCCCCGTAATGTTGATCTTGAAGCGAATGCATGATGTGTAATCGGGAAGGAAACTTGCACATTACCGATAGATAGCTCGTAATGTAGTTTTGCTAAATTTGTTAAATAAACAATTGCGGATGCGTGCATTTCTGTATCATTCTCGCTCTGCAGTCCTACATTGAGTACTTCACAAGTCTGCAATGTCACGTCGTGGCGAGAGGGTAGGCAATAGTTTTAATACTCAGCCGTGAGCCCATATCATAAGTATTATGTATTTAGGGGATAGGCCTAAAAATATTTCAGGCTCGCTACACTTATTGTTAGAGTTAAGTTACACAGTTATCACAGCTAGAATTTCTCGTCGCAGGTAATGACCAGTCTGCTGAGTATGCAGCGAACGTGTATGCTAAAGGGACACTTATGAGGTGTGTGCTTACAGATCGAAAAGGCCCAATTCTAAGAAAATAAGCTTCTTGTATGCATTGTACAATTTTGTTGTCTGTACATCTTTGTTGGTACTCTTACATCACACTATCTGCTCAGCCCTGAGCACAATTTCTTTTTTTTTTGCATAGACATACCCATAGAACTTGAGTACTTTCTTGCAAGCAAGCGCTCCTGAAATCAATTGGTGGTACATTATGTGAATCTGTCCGAATACTGGATCAATAAAGGTCACATTTATTACACACTTGTTATTATGTTTACTTTTTCAGTATACTTGTGCTTGAAAATGAAGTTGTTTTCTCTCTGCTACTTTTAGATTAGGACTTGAAATACGTACTATCTTGCAGTGTGGCTGTAGATAAGTGAAGATCATGTATGTTTCAACTACATGTGCGATTTTCTAGATTTTTTTTCATGACCGTAGTGCACAGACTTTCACTTCGTAGTGGTAAACAATATAATTATGACAACTTCATTTAAACAAAAGCAGATGTGCACAAAGAAATCTGAAACGTTTTTCTGCCAGAAAAAATGGTACCACATGCAATGAACACTATCTTGCTCTTCATGACACCATTCACGTCTTTGAGGAAGCTGTGCTGCAACTGCTCATCACCTTTATTATTTACTATTCTAGGAACCGACTGAACATATGTGCAAAGCTAAAGCAACTGAGTGCAGTCTTATGAGCTTTGGTGCATCTTTTTGTAAACTTGTATGAGCTAAACACAGTTAATTAAGACAAAACAGTTCGGGGTGTTGTTGGTAAACTGTCACAAGGCACAACTAAATGTCGGAAAGCCTGTTAATGCCCATCACTGTGGGTGTGTTCGTTATGTAGTGAAAATAATAATTTCCGACGATTCACATGCCAGCTATGAAGAGATCGTGAGTCGTACAGTAGTGGGTGAATTTAGATTGATTCTGGCTTCCAGGGGTTCAAACAAATGACATTGTAGCCTCGCAGGAGACAAGAATGCTTGTCGAAAAATTTGCTTTGACCCCTTATCTTATCATAATTTTCATATTTTCAAGCTTCCATCTTTTAAGGGTTAGTTTAGTTCACCTGCACCAATGCGAACTGGTTCGAAGCTGTTCACGAGAAGTTCAGAACTTGTGCGGCAGGAGTTCAGCGGTGCGGCATCACAGGTGAATGACAAGGTGCCGACAACGTGAAATCCTTATTTTTGTTCGCTTAATTTATTGAGGTGCGAACATCTTGGCAAAACACGCCACAATTATAGGGGTGGGTAGAGCATCTACGTGTAATGCTATTTTGTTAGTTAAGCTGTGCGAGCAGCTCCACCAAACCAGCGCCGTCAGAGCAGAAGGTACAGGAAGGTCATGAAATAGTTTTGGTGCAGTACCCCTCCTGCGCTTTTTGAAATGAATGGCAAGATTTAGAAGATGCCATTGCTGCGCCACTGAAACTAATGGCGAAGTGCAGCCCTTTGTAAAATGAATCATGTGGTGCAGCCGAATCGAACAAACCCTTAGCGTCTTAGCGTTTCACTCCCATCGAAATATCGCTACAGTGACTGGGATCAAACAGTGTGTTGTTGAGCTCAGCAGCGCCACACAATCTAACTAGTAGTGTTACAGTTTCAACGTTATTGAAGTTTACATTTTATGCCACGGTAGGCAGGCAATGCTTGTAGCTAATCTAAAGCACCTCTCCACGATATGCACGGTAAAACATGCACAAATATAGCATTACATGTGTGAGGTCAGAGATGACCTGTTGTAGTGGACATTCAGATGTTTCAACCTGCTGGCAGAGTGGACATGCGAGGGTAGTCATCCTGTCATTGCATGGCAGTCTGGAAAAACAAGTAACATCACCAGATATCAATGCATGAAATCAATTCATAATCAATGCATGAAATTTTTCAAAGTAAACAAATAAAATCAGTTAATTAATAAACAGCAGTATTTTATAAATATATGTAGTGGTACCTCATAACACGTATATCACTCAGGGCTGCTTCTTCACAAGGCCTGTCATGTAGCAGGTTCCTAGCCAATTGTACACATTCGCTTCCATGGTAGGTGGGCCAGGAGGCTGTGGCAAAAAAAGAAGTATTTCCCATTTATGTCACGCTTCCTTTGTCACAATATAGCAAAACCAGCTCCATAATTATGTGATGTTTCTCAAACGCGACTGCAGTAAACTACTAACTAGTAGGTTTTTTGCACTAACATATGGGCTAGCTAAGAAGACACATGCGAGGCGACAGTTATTGATTTGCCTTCTTTTATCGCAACGGCCTGGTTGGTGTTACCTGGTAATAGAACTTCAGAAATAACTATTGAGTCAGCGACTCGTTCCCACAAGAAGCCATGCACGCCGCAGGTAACGCACGTTTTTCCGGTTACAGATTGAGACGTTCAACAATTTTAAAATTTAATACTGCAATGCGCTGCCACCGTGTGACGCCTACACAGCCATTGGCAAAAAAAACTACATATGTTGAAATGAACCAACTAGCCCCGCAAGCAACCATCCTTAAAAAACTGAAGTGGTTTCTACTCACCACCCCGGGCTAGCAACGGGTGTTCATCCGATGAAAGCTTAAACAGTCGCTTCGTCCCCCGAAAGTCACTCGAATTCTCTTCGCGAAAGCATTTGAACGAGTCAAAATAAACAGAATGAGAAGGAATGTGTCGGTCGGCAGAGGCTCGAAATATTTACAGCGAAACGAAACAGTCCGAGACACCTCTGAACGTACCATGAGCCGAACGTACCAGCCGTCGCAACCGTTGGCCGCCGCAAACTTTGAAATGGGGATAACTATGTCAATAGGCTGCTACTGACATCGAGTCAGCTGGAGCAAAAACTATTACAAAAGTTGATGACGCAGCACATGTTTAAGAAAAACTACTTGCTAGAAGAACAAAATGTTTTTTATGTGTAGCGGTACGCAAACATGTAGTATTTGATCATTTTGAAATAAAACTTGGCCCCGACGAAGGCGCCTCTACAAGAAAGTGCGATAGCGCGAGTGGCGAGAGAGGTTAGTAGATCCACTCTAGGTGTTTGATACAGAAACGCGCTGTGGTTGATTTTTTCGCCCCCTATAGGCGAGCACTTGAACTTGAGAGTTTCCGGGGCCTGACCTTACCGTCTCCGAGACAGGTCCGCATGCTTTCCTTCACTTTTGAAAATAACTGCCAGATAACGCTCATGTCATGCCAGATAACGTGCCTCCATGAACATGTTCGCCTTCGCCGCACGGATCGATATTCTCTCATACAGCGCATTCAGAATACAATTCACCAATTTTCTCGCAAAGAACATCAAACAAACAGTTTTCCAATCTCGACAGACGCAAGACTATCGTCTTTCGACGACATCTGCAATGAAACATGCAGATACAGGGCCAATTTGTTTCTTTCTTGAGTTTTCCTATATATAAATACACATACATCTACGGTGCATGGTGGCAGCTTTGGCAACGACAAAAACCATTGGAGATGGTTCATGTAGTTGTTATGGCAAAACGAACGATTCTTCACCACCACAAAGTAGGATAAGTGGGAGCATGCACGAGCGTCTACACCTCCCCCTCGAAGGAGCAAAGTACGCCTGGGAGGCGAGCGCTTATCGCGACGAGTGGGACGCTGAGCGTGCCCTTTGCGCCATCTCGCTGTTAATGCTGAGAACACGCGGGTATTTACACGAGATCGGCGTACCATTACAGGTAAGTTTTGTGAATAAATAGCTAATTCCTTGAGTGATCAAGGACGTGCACTCTGGTGGTTCAGCAGTTAGCGCTTGCTCTGCGGCTCCAGATGCCCTTCGTTGGATACTGCACTTTGAAAACAGTATCCTGAATTATTTTTGGAGGCTTTCATAACTATGTAAATATGTATACATACATATACGGGACAGCACAGGGATGATGATGGCCAAAACCAGCCAAGAGTGTCAATATAACTGCTATTGCAAATATAAATAATGCAACTAATAGGGCCATCAGCTGCCATAATTTTAATATGACTGACTCACTCGCCCTTTCTTTTGTTTATTAAATTATGTGTTTTTGAATAATAAAATCTCTGATTTATATCAAACATTAGCAAGAACTTGTTATAGGCATTGTCTCCTCATCTTGGGATAAAATTATGTGTATCTTGTTGTATGTGTGCAGCGTGCAAACGCTTGATCAATTGACATTGACTAATTGAAGCTGTAGTTCTAAATTTATTATAGAGAGTGACCATAAATATTAGTGACATTATGGTTTCTACTATCACAATTTGTCATGATGTCATTAAGTGCTGTTGCATGCGATGGTATCCTCTCTTTATTGATAGAACTTGACGCTGATCAATTCGTGCTTCACTTTTTTCGTAGACCTCCTCTCTGTCACAACGCTATACACGAGTTTCAATATTTTTGATGCGTGATCTAAACACCGCAAATATCTGAACATGCGTGCAATGGCCAGCTCTTTTATATCCTAGAAACGGCTGTTCACACCATAGGTAAATGAAGCAGTGCTTTAATTGTGTCATTTTGAAAAGCCCATTTCACAGCGATTGTTCCTATTACTTGTAGTGCACAGTGTGCGTATGAAAAAAAAAATTTAATTTCTAGTATAACAATATTGTTATGCCTACTGGCAAACCACTGTGCATGCAGGCGTCAGTTTTATATCAAGTCATGAATGTTTATATGCAACTCGACAGTAAAAAGCTGGTCGAAATCAGCAATCGCGGTAGCCGATGCCTTTAAACACGCATGAAGTTAAAGCTCAAGAGGCTATTTCCATCCTCTCTCTGATTCACGCTGATATTGTTGGTTTTGTTTCGATGTAAGACTATCCGAATATTTGTTGCGTGATTAAGTGACCATCGTTTGAGAGAACATTGTATGCTACATGGTGTGTGTGGAATGTAATATCCATTATTAGCCCTCATTGCTGATTCTTAAAAAATCCATCCTATGCGCACGCATAACACAGAGTTGGCTTTCCGCCATTCCATCGATTTACCAATGAATAAACATATTGATATTGTGTATACTATAGAGCGTCCTATTGAAAGCTTCTCTCACGTCTGCGTATGTTGTCAAAGGCAAGAGGATAAATAGTAGGTTGAGGATTAGCCATACAATTCTTTTTATTTCATAATGTCATTCTTAATATTACGCCTCAGTACACAGAGCAGCGATCGAGATTCCTCTATTGGTGAACGTAGCGTTAAAAAGTGGTTCATTGTATGTCTACAGCTATGTTAGCAAAGCAATAAACTGAAAGTATAGTTCACAAGGCTGACGAGATGTTGATAAAACATTTCGATAATATTCTTCAGGAGCTGCTCCAGGTGGAAAGGGCTGCCCACGTAATGAGGCGGCCATGGCAGTCACCGTATGGTTGTAAGAGGCTTTGAACTTGAAAGGCTTTGTTATTTCCCTGAACTCCCGATGCTCCCTCTAAGCAATGAAGGTACGCCAAAATAGACAGCTAGTAGATGTGTTTGGACAATCGCATATCAAGTAGTACGCTAGTATCGCCATTACCATGCATATACGGCACTGGCATAATGTCTTCCATACCCACAGAAAGTCCTCATTAGACGACCAGTACCTTTCCACATATGCCAGTTGTAAAAGCTTCAGCACGCACTTTGCATTGATGAGAGATGCAGCACAATTGTTTCTTCGAAGTGTGAAGCGGCTCTCTTTCTTTGAACCTGTGCTTTTTTTTAGTTGCAACACAGCAGATCGTAGGGTTTCACCAGCTCAGGGACTATGCGGGTTAGCTGCTAGCCGTCATTCATATATCAATAGTTTTTTTGCTATCGTATTTATTGTTTCACGCTTGTGGAGAAACTGAAGTTTTTCTATTAACGACCTTCTTTTTCTACATATTTGCCATGTATTACAACGCTCGGACAATCATTGGTGCCATCGAAAGGTATGGAAGTGGGACGCGCAAAGAACTGCTTTCCTGGTACTCTTCCTTGAAATATGCATGGTAGATCATGGAACACCCTGCAATACGCAACTGCCACGTGAGATGTGCTCCAGCCGTTGAGCCCTTCTTTCTTCTCACTCGTTTATTGTCGCCGTTTCTCGTAAACCAACTTTGCATTTCAGGAAGTTTTGAGTGCCACCTCTGTATCACCACTGATAAATACGGCAGGGACATCGGCAGGAAGGCACATCTGCATATTATACATATGCGGCAATATACGATAGAGGTGTATCATAAAGCAAAAACATTCGTAAAAGCACTGTGTAATCTTTCAAAACAGTAGAAGCATGCTATGTTTTGAAATATGCACAGTTTTCTTTCTTTTTTTAGGGTAGAATATAAAGCGTTAATTTCATTTCATTGAGTCTTGCATTGGACCGTATCGTTAGTGAAAGGTTCTGTCAGCAACTAAATTATAAATATTTATTGACACCCAGTAGTATTCAAGCATATTTCGCGTATGTATGATTCATTGTCCGTAAGTATTCACACATGATTATCATAATTATGTACTACAAGACTGAGAAATTACTGCTTACGTACATGCAGAAAAAATGCTGAATGTATGAATCTGGACAGAATAAGCTAAACAGACTCACAGCCGCGTTATTTATGAACTATATTAGATGAAAACTTTTTTAGAAAACACCAACCTATAGCGATAACTTGAAGTTCCTACCAGGTGAACGCGCGGGCGTGCGTGATCTACGAGAAGACTACAAGAACCCCGAAGAAATCAATAGAGGAACAACAATACAAATGTTAAAATGCTTCGGACGACACTGTGAATCTATCTATCTATCTATCTATCTATCTATCTATCTATCTATCTATCTATCTATCTATCTATCTATCTATCCATCTACCTATCCAACTATCTATCTATCTATCTATCTATCTATCTATCTATCTATCTATCTATCTATCTATTTATCTATTCATGTCTCGGTGGACGTACAGCTTTCTAACTAAAGCACCATTGAACCGGCTGATTAATTAGTTTGCGTTTACGTCATTGGTTTATCTCAAAAAGTTGAATACCGAAGAGTTCACGACATAAGTATTTTAGGAAATTTGGCAATTCAACATAATTCGAGACATTCCCTATGAACTTCTGCATACAGTATTCGGTCATTCAAGCGACGCAGGCGGCGCCATTTAGCCGTGCTCCGAAGCTATCACATGGTGATAAAACAGCGATGCAGTTCGGTCTCTCAGAAGCCAAGAACCAATGAACGCTTCTTCACGCTCTGCGACGCTGACGTAAATGCTCACGACATCACCGTCTCGTCCGCCATTTCGACCTTCCGCTGCGCCGCCTATAATCGCTGGAATGATCAAATCGTACATGACCACGACTGGCACGCGGTAAATACGGTAATTCTTTTCAAGTCGGGTATTAAGTACCTTGAAGAGAGCGATTAAATTTGAATAAAGTCAAAACGCGGTGCTCCCTGAAGGACCATAGAAAATAGCCCCACGAGCACCAGCGCATCATCTTACTTGAGGCCGAGATACATGGTGCTTACGTGTCTTATAAATCAATGACATGTAGGCCTAAGCAATTTCGATTTGCGAGATGTCAGTATACGGAAGTGGTACTTTTAGATAAAAACAAAATGAGTATCATAATCTTTGAAACACCACCTATGTCAATTGCGCATTTCTGTGGACTACTTGAAGGCACTTGACAGCATAAACCATACCCCACTTATTAGAAGAATGGAACTAATATTGCTTGTAATGTTTTTTTTCTGACTTTGTTGTAACAGTGTTTTCAGCAGCGTGCGCAAAAACCTCTTATTAATAGTCACGCATTGGAACTGAAACTACTTATGGCAACAGCATTACATTAGGTGGTTTGGGGCTTTTGCTCTTTTGCAGAAACAGACAAGATTTATTGAGCATTGATACAGACGCAAAATTATTACATATAGACCCAACACCAAAATTTTAGTATTGACAACGAAATTCTGTCACTATCATATGACTAAATTCTATAATGCCCTGTGAAAAGTATCACCTTGACACTGTGAAGTCATTAAAAATGAAAGTCAATAAAATAAATGCCGTACTCAAGGGAAGAAGTGAAACATTTGTGCTCGATTGAATGTACATTTCAATAACTTTATTTTGCCTGCCGTACCTCCATTTAAATGTCAAGGCACGCTATTTGAGCTACATATGCCCTGAAGATTCGCGTAGAATTGACAGTGGGTGGCATGTTTCTGATTGTTGAAATATTACGCGTGTTACGTTTTTTTTTTGTTCCTACCAGAAAGTATTCAGCTTCTTAAGCACAATTTCCTGTTTGTGTCATACATATATTGTCATATTGTCGGGGCCGACAAACGATACCCCGCATAAAATGCACAAAGAGCCTATGCGTTGCACTAGTAATGCCAGCTAGTCATCTATACGAAAAGAGAAATTGCCCATAAATGCCGCACGTTTACAAAACTAAATAATAAGAAGCAACAGTGTTCTAAACACCAATGACATCCTGAAACTTATTGCGAGTTTATTGTAAAGCATAAAATGGTCAATAGGAGAATGTTTGAATTAAGGTAACTGTTCATTCCTAGACCATATTGTGTCCATCAATGGCACGTTTCATACTGAAATAGAACTGCAATAAAATGAACATGTACCTATAAATGCCAAAGTTCCGCAGCTCAAGATTTGTTTTTCCAGCATTTGTTTGCTTGCTTTTCAGCTTTTGAGCGTGTAAATCATGTGTGGTAAGCTTAAGTCTGTATATTTGTGTACGTGGAATGTTCCTAGTATGAGTATACTATTATTTTCATCTTATAGCGTTAAGCCGTTTTTATAATTGGTTCTGTTGCTGACGTGTCAGAAATAAGGCCATAGACTACGTCAAATGTTTGGTGTTTGTAATTAACTGTGCTCAACGTCCTTTTTACGTATGTTGAAATAAAATTTCATTTGATTTGGTTTGTTTGACAATGCGCGCTTATCAGGAGCGTAGGCAGAAACTTTTACAGAGGGGGTTGAGGACGTCCTCGATTACAGTGTGGCACCCCCTTGAAATGGTCATTTTTCGCTATGTATGCCGATGCGAAAGAAGGCTTTGAGGGTGGGGAGGCGTGGTCTTGGTGCACCAGCTCCTGGCTACACCACAGGTGTATGTACTTTACTATCTACCCTTTATTTCTCTTGCCGCTATTTTCAAAGCGGCTGCCATAGGCTAACAAATATAGGCTTCTATTGTAACGACTCGGCGTTCCGAGTAGCGAGTTAGATATCATTCAAAGCCAAAAGAACGTAATATTGCAGAGGTTCGAAAGCCGATAAGATGTGGCCTCCTGTTTTGCTTGATAGTAAGCTTGTAGAACTTCAAGAATTCGTATAAGTTAGTATTGTGCCGGCACTGGTATCCACTTGCCGGCACTTTTTTTTCTGACAAACAAACACCAGTTAGAAAAGCAGCAAATGGTCATTCAAGTGTATGTTTGTTACTACGACGTTGCTAATATAGATTTTAATTCCCGCAATACGGCTGAAAAGAACATAAACTTTTCATTGCGACAGGTATGGGACCTCGCCTATTTCACGCAAAAGCTCTTTTTGGAGACATAATGCGCGCATGTAAGAAGGAACTTGTTGCCTACGCTAAAACAATACCATCTGACAAAATGGCAACCGTAAGTATATGAAGCAATGCTGCTTTACTTTTGCGTCAAATACTTATATTATGCGCATTTTAGTGGTTTTCTCACCTTGGAAATTGTTTCTCGATTCCCTTTAATACTTCCACAAACAAAGACAACAGTTATTGAATGAAACAATTGTTTTGATCATTCTTTCAGAATCTATAAAGTTGAAAAAACCTGGACCTCGTTTAAGCCTTTGGTTGAGAAGTGAGATCCAACAGACAAATCCAGCACCTTCCTCAATAGATTGTCTCAATTCACTTCTCCGTGCACATCTACACAGCGCCACTATGAAATGAGCTGCTTTTCGCGTAGCATTGGTGATTTCAAACTTTCCCAAATTGTTTTGCAAAATACGTACTGAGGAATGTGTAAATATTTTTCCAGCTGCTCATTATATGTATTTCATCAAACACAAACGCATTCAACCAATCACTCTCTACGCAGTTAAGATAACGCTTTCTATGAACTATTCTATGCTTATACCTCTGATTAATATATTTGTTATATCGACTCCTCGCGATATATTACGTCTTGATATAAATTATTTTCTGACACAGTAAATCACAGAAATATAGATTCTTGCAGACGTGCCTGCAACGCGCAGCACGCCAGTTAAATTTTACTGTTTTTTTTAACACGAAGGTGTTTCACACCAGGGTCAACCAAACCTTCTCTGGCGTATTTCCGTCACGGATATGACGTTTTAAAATATATACTAACAAATTGCAAACAAAAAAAACGAGAAGGAAAGCTTCGCAGACGGGCGTCGAACCAGTGACCTCGCGTTCATCTTCACGCGACGCCAACCACAAGGCCACATAGTGACCCTTCACAACGTTTTTAACCGCGAAAGGCTTGTATACGTCATGTAGCACTGGCGGTCCTCGTAGCTGAGCAACTTCAGCGCGTTTTGGTCATCAGTAGCGAGATGGCACGGCGGGCGCACTTTGGGATCGCGCAAGCTCCTCGTGCTGTGCCACCGTGCGCACCGCGCGGCTCCACGCGGCTGGGGAAAGGGCGTATAGATGTTCGATGGCGTGCTGGCTCACGCACTCGCGCTTTAGCGCACTTGTCTTCAGATTCGGTGCTTTTTACCTCCTTCGCTTCCACCGCAAGTTATAGTAGTTAACGAGAGCTCGAACGTCTCTTCGGTGGCTGCCGCGGCGTTGTTTACGAAGGAAGCGCGCTGTTCACACACGAAGTAACAATTGTGACAGTGTTTCACGCTTCTCCTGTGCATACCTCTATGTTCATTTTGTGTGTCTTTCGTTCTCTTTGAGCAGCGTGCTTCAGTTGTCGAGCTTTGACAATTGTTTGTCTGCGCTTGTCCTGTGTAGGCTCATTTCATGAGTATTTTCTGCTTGGGGTGTGTGCTGCAAGTTTAGAGCTGCTTGCCGTTCTTCGCGTTATATTGCATTTAGTTGCTGTAGCAGTTATTCCTGTGCTGAAACAGTGCACAATGAACGCTGAAGTACTTCTGCAACGACACGTTTCACTTTGGTGTTATACCGATTGTTTTTGTTTCGCTCTTCACCCTCCGCAGTTTTGCGCTGACAGACAACACTGGTTTTGACACATGACCATCGCCGCCGACATGAACGCGGACACCACAAACAAAATTTAAGTGATATAAGCCTCCCTCACAAAAGCTTATCAACGTTTACAAATTGTCGTATTTGAATTATTCTGCCTGACCATTTCTGGAGTGTGAATGAGCGAAGTTTCTTTTTTTCCGATAAGTTGAAAACAATGGGATTACGGCAAGTTTAATTCCCCAGAATTGAATCGGAATGAAATAGAAGTGCCTAATCCACAACATAGGTTTTTAGACAAAATTGGCACGATAGGAACATAAGCGATGAAACCGGCATTTGCCTAAAATCTGGTCTCTACTCAACACAATATTATCACACATCACACTTTACACTACTTTCACAGCTTTTGCATTAACGCAACTTTGCATTTATTTACACTATTTTCCAAAGCAGCTGAAAGCTTTTCCAAAAATTACGAGTCACAAATACACTCTTGTACAGTGCAGCATATGAAATACAAAAATAGATCATAAATTCTACATCACTCGACCAACAATGCCTTATTGGAGAAAAACAAAATAAACCATCTTCACAAAGGGAAGGCTGGCGGAATGCAAAGCAGTAGGGTTGCCTACGGGTGAGTCACAGTTTGAACGGCGCTAACAAAGGTGCTGCGGTGAGCGCTGTATGATTCGTTTGAAGCGATGGCTGGCTTAGGTCTTCTAGGTGGCACGTACAGGCATGTTTCAATGCGTAGGTTAGGCGCGCGTCACGTTTATTGCGCGTGAACCGACGAGTCGGCGGTGTAGCGAGCGGCGGTCCCGGCAGGCGTAGCGGGTGAACAGACGAGACGGTAGTTGCGGGCGTCCCAGCAAGCGCGCAGCAGCCGAGAAAGAGAGAGTGACGTCAGCGTGCGTTGCGAGAGGAGCGTGACATCTGCGTGGAGCAGTGGCGTGACCTACTTGGCACCGCGCCAACACCTGTGGAGGGACAGCGTTACACAGGGTAGCCAAACAAGTGCTTCGCTTCTACAACAATGAAGTAGTCCTGTGCAGGGTTTGCGAAACTCGGTTTGTGCAAGTGATCGGTAAACCATCCTGTGACGTCATTCTTGATAGCTGGTGCAAGATCAATAGCTTGTGGAAGGACTCCGAGGCGGACTGCGCGTTACTTAGGTAGCGTTGAACGCTGTAGCCTTTGGCATATCAGGAAGGATTTTGAAGAGAAAGCCACTAGAGCTCGAATAATATAGACAAGTGTACAGGGAGACAGTGCAAAAAAATAAACAGGGAAAAAAAAGGTCCTCTTGAGACGATTGTCCTTGCTTTGCTTTTTCCATGACGTTAAACATAATTTTTTTTTATCTTTCCTCACAGGTTTTGAAGCTTGGCTGCTCTATATACAACGCATGCAAATCCCTGATTCAGAAGGACACCCTGAGGCAGGTAAGCTGTTTCAAGTAATATATTCGGCCATAGACTCCAGAGATTATTATAAGCATTATGCAGCCATTGAAATACAACTAATCAAACTACAACAAGTCTGGAACAGAACACTTCATCGGATTTTGGAGATACGCAGCACTTTAGGATTAGCATTCTTTCATAAAATACGCCACATACCAAGGAATATTTTATCAAGCACTATCCGGAGAGAGATACCATCGCTCTGTATACATTTTCTAGTAAAAGGCATATATACGCCAGAAATCTGCATTGAAAGCAATGATGATGAATGTTGCCCGGGCAGTGCTAGTCTTTACGCTTTGTCTGTTCCATGATGTAAGCGATGTTGCGCGATGGGAGCCAGTAAATTAGAAGCAATGGTAATTCCTTATAGCTTGACAATGATTCACATGAGTGTCATGTCGGGAGACAACAACATGTTGCTGGTGGTGACGTTTCACTCAGCGCCAACTCAGCACCAATTCAATACCAGTGAAAGGCGAAGTGGCCATGGATACTAGGCGTCAGTTGGGGTTTCAAGGAACATGTGCGCTGGTAGTGGTTGCCGGACATAATAAGATCTGTCTGAAGGAATTGAGGGTTTGTGGATGTGCGCACCTATTGTATTTCACCAGGTTTTACAAATCGAATGGTACTTTAAAAAACATATACCTTGTGGATCATTTGCTCTTATTTCTAAGCTTGTCAACTATAAATCAGGCGAAGTGCTGAAGACGTGTGTGTATCGCTTGTCTCCGCTCCTCATTGCCACTCGCTTAGTGATGTCACAAGTTTGATCGCAGTCAATTGCCTCATAAGTTAACTTAGCATGCCAAGTTTTAATACGAGAAATATAAGGCATAATATGCGGTGGGCACAAAACGGAAGCTGCAGTGAGCCACGTCGAGCAGGTTAACGATAGATTATACGAAAGTGGCTAAATCTGCGCATCGTATTTTTTGACTGGTGCTGTGATGTGATAACCGAGGGATTTAATGTTCCGCGGAATATTTGAGATTTTCAGGGTAGAACGATTCAGCAGAAGTACCTGGGTCCATTATTTGAGTAGTTATTTACTCTTTGTAGGCTTGTGTGCTCAGATTTGGGTGCACGGTAAAGAACACACACGTGGTCGAAATTTCCGGAGCCCTCCACTACGGTGTCTCTCATAATCATGTGGTGGTTTTGGGACGTTAAACCCCACACGTCAAATCAGTAGTTATTTACTTCTCGTGAGTAGGTGGGTGAACCTAGTTTTCTGCAAGCATGACTGTACAGCGCAGTGTCGCTAGACACACTTGAGATGACGAGAGTCTAGCTGTTGTCTACGAAATAAGTTTCATGAGAGACTCGATTGTGTGTTGACACAGCTACAGTTTTTTTTTTAATTTTTACCTATGGCTTGTACTAAATGATGGTAAGTCGTTGTAGCCTCTTCCCTATTAATATAGGTTCATATAGCCCATTTGACACTGTGTGGCTATTTGCTTCTCATACTGGCAATGAAATAGATCTGATGGACTTCTGATGCTTTGAGAAATCGTTAAAGAGAAAATGTCTCACAGAGGCCAACATTTTCACAAGCAGACCTTTCTTCTTTAATGCCTTGAAGAAAACAAGAAAAATAGCCAAAACATTGTTTCAAAGGTGTTCGCTGTTCAACAACTTTTTTTTGCATCGAGACTTTCATTTTTCTTTGAAAATCTGTTTTTTTGGTACTAAAGATCTGAAAAACTTATATTAGGTGTCATAACATGCGTGATTGTGTAAAGTGCGTATGAGCTGCTCTTGATTCTTACTAAGTTTCACATGAGCTCAGGTATTCTTTTCTTGGATTAAAGTTTTCTCATTATTTGCATATTCCATTTGTCAAATAAAGTTAACGTTACATGTCGACTTCACACAACGTATGTGTCTTCTTTCCTAGTAATAATCACATGTATAAAAGAAGACCTTACGTTTACGTTTGCTGATATAATTTAATCTTATTGAGAAAAAAATCGGTCACATTCAATCTGTTCTTTTCACAGCACGCGAACAAAACAAAATCAGTTAGCTAAGCTTCAGGAATGGCCTCGTCACCCTAGCAGCCACAGTACCTGCAAGAAAGCGTGAACACGTTGCGCGCCCATGCGAACAAGGCCCAGGAGAGCCTTCGCAGTAACCCTCATCTTCTCACGTCACACACTTTTCCTGGTTTAGCTGAACTCATCGGCGACGTCATGACACGAACATTTTGCTCCATGAGAATAGAAACTAGAGCAAGTTGGTACGAATCCATCTTAATATTAGCGTCGCACTGAGGGAGGACGACTATAAAAACAACGTCCACTACAGGGGCGCTGTTGTGCGCCACCTTTTACAAGTCGTCGCCCCTTCAATGCGATTCTAAACTGAAGATGAATATTTTGTTTGGTAACTGTTTTTAAAAAGATACAAAGCAGCTAAGCTGCTAATAGTGGAAGCGGTGCTACCATAGCACATCACAATCTGAGAGCGCGTCTCATGAAAAGTGTAGGGCAGAACTCTCATACACACGATCCCACGAGCTTCTTGCTTGTGGTCCGTGCCCCACACGTCGGTGTGTTTTTCCCACAATCGTTTGATATTTTCATAGTAAACAAGTGCGTCCGTGAGCCAGACAGAAGTGACTGGTGGATAAAGCATTGTTTGCATGAGGCGCCGCATATAGTCACCGCCAGTTGAAGCAGAACTATGAAACGAAAAATTGGCATTGTATCAGCATCCTTTTCTTCAAAGAACGCCGAAAGACGTTAGTCTTCTGTGTGGAGGCGCTGTGTTCACTGTCAGATATGTGAACACCATGTGGCAGTAGTTCAGAGAAACAAAAGTTGTTTTTGAACACATCGGAACTGGTAGGTGGCAGCACCATGTGGTTCTAGTGAAGTGTAAAAAGCACCCTCTTTTTCCTCCATGGATTTGCATTGTCAGCGCAGCGTTATAAACACTGCGGTCTTTAGAATTACGTAACTCTGCAATATCTAAGACGCGCACTACCTGATACCTACTTGAAGATGTGGCGCCCAAGCATGCGCAATATTTGTTTCTGATTGACAGTATCCATTAGTATAAACGCAGCCAGGAGATCAAGATTGGTGGGCGTTCAGCAAGGGGTCAAATTTACACTCGGGTGGCTGAAGCAATCGACAGAGAAACAACCAGACAGATAGACCAGAATTTCAGCGTCGAAGTATACCCCGAAAGACTATCGTCTTTAGAACACTATATCAGAATCTGCGTCCACATTTCGCTCAATATCAAGGTCAGTGTCCACATGTTGTTGAATGATATTATGGCCCCAACTCTCGTATTGAAATGACCCTAAGGTTGAAGACAGCGCGTGTTGGTAAAGCATGACTGTGGACAATATAGCTCAAATGACCTATCAGACACAACAAAGGTACACACGCCTAAGCACTAATTGTGAACAATGAATTTTATGCCCACTTGTGGAGGAAAACGTACAAAAAACGTGAACAAAAAAGAACTAATGAATTAAGAAAACCAAGAAAAAAATACAAATGAGATTGTAAGAAGTGATCTTCTACCATCGCTCTTGTTTCTGTTTATATTCGTCCAGAAAAAGGAATAACATTCACTCTTGAATGACAATGCTTCGGTGTGTGTGCGCCCTTCTTGTGTCTTATTGATCCGTTGCCCTATATTTTGGAGAGTCAGCGACATGACCCATATTAATATACGGTAAATGTTTTATTTTGAATCGTGACGTTTGCGCACAATGTGTACAAAGAACTATCTTGTTTAAGGGCTCTTACAATCTTCCCTGACTTGACCCACGCGGGCCTGAATTCTCCGTGACTACGGCCCACTGCCTGGGATTGTTTGACAACTCTAATACAGGGAGTTAGCGCAACCTGACGGGATAGCATCTTAGGACTGGGGTAGGTGTGCGAATCGAGCTGGTGCGGCGACATAAAGCTCCTGATTCAAAAGGCCATTTCTTCAGTAATTAGAATGTATATGCGACGTCATAGTACAACTTAAAAATTAAAGCAGTAAGTGTTTTTTTTTTTAGTCATACGACTGTATCTTACAACCGGTTCGTAACGAGGTAAGTAGAGCTGTGATTTCATAACATACATTAAAATGCATGATAAATTACCGCAAACTCACAGGCAGCGCTAATTTACTGAGGGTCTCAATAAATGTGCATAAAAGTTCTCAAAAGTAGGGACAAAAATATATTCACGCTGCCTCCATAGTTTTTTTTTCCGGTTCATTTAATTCAGCTAGACAACTTCTTGATTAGTGGAGACAGGCGATCAGGTAAAATGGTAAAATTGCAGCCTTTCCTGCAAAAAAAAAAGACTAGTTGTCTCTGGTATTTCTTAACGACTAATCGAATCTTACCAATTTCGTTCATGACATAGAAGTGGAAGCTTAGAAAAGCACACTTGTCTTACTCTCCCGAAACTTTCTGAGTTAGCAAGCATGATTGCAGTGGCCATCACTTGATGTAGTTTCATGGTTGTACTAGTTAAGTTTCAAATTACAGCCTCTGTGACGCGTGTACGCTGACAACTGCAGATAAACTAATACCACTGCAGTCATTGTCGTGACCAGGAACGTCATTCAGGTGGTCTCGTAGTTGCTCTTATGCAAAATTTCGTTTATGCTTGGCCAGTCAATTTGGATAAGTCTCATTGCTCCGCACTACACACCAGAGGTTGATTTTCTGAAGTCTATTAGGGGTAATTGCCTCTTCGCAAAAAATATTCCCATTTAACCTACTATCCGTCAGTGCTAATGAAAAAGAACCTGTTTTGATTTGCACACGTAAGTGCTCTGTCTAGTCATCTAAGATAATTGCCATTACAAAAATTCGTTGTTACGGAAGCAGGAGAAACTATTTCGTTTTTTTTTATTCTCAGACCCACTTCTTTAAACAACCTGTTAAAACTTTTCCCTAATAAAATTAGTGCGTGAAGGCAATAATGACAAAATTGTAGCCCTCATAAATTAAGGTGCGGTTTGAAACTTGGCAGCGTGTTTGTGTACTAGCACGTTCTTGTTTTGGTTTGCGCAGCACTTATAGTAGAAACATTACGTTTCTCTGCCCACAGAGCTCGCCCCATTACACACGTCTCAATTTGACGAAAGCACACAGGGAAGTTGCCGCGAATGCCTTGGTATGTTTCTCTACCTTGGTTTCTGGAAACGTGTCGATGAGAAAATAAAAAATCCATATGACTTCGCGGAACATATATTACGCTTAGACTAAGGCTTCGTCCTATCCTTTACTTCTTAGGCCTGTGCTTGGGATGTAGTGGCCGCTCATCCTTCCAACATTGAAGCTCTGGATGATGCAGCTGCGTTGACACGCCGAGTTGTACTGACATTTGGATGGACTTAACTGAATAAACCGTCAAACACCAGTGGTACTGCCTTCCTGCTGTACTCGTTTATTTTGCTGAGCAGTGTGGCAATTCAGCTCTTTTTGGCACTTTGCACGACAGATCTGCACGCATTGAATATGCATAAATGTAGAAGCTCTACGAAATATTTCCAATTTTATATGTACAATGTACTTCATTTGAAGAAATCCTCCTTCGTGCCTATGTATGGGAGAGCAAGTGAAGTTTCGGAACAACGAGTAGGAAGCTACTGGTATTGTTTCTTCCTTAATTACTTATTTTGCCAGAAAAAGAACCTTTGGACACCGAGCAGCTCGCGAATATATAAGCCCTGTGCCCTGCTAACCCGAAAGTGGTGGGTTGTATCACGAGTGCAGCAGTGACACATAAATTGGAGGTGAGATACCATACCACAATCATATACTGCGCACATACTGCTCGATGTCAATCCATATTAGAGAACGCCAGGTCATCGCAGTTTGCACAGCCCCTCATTAATGCGTCTCTCATAATTACACTAGGGTTTGTGGACGTAAAACTTTCAGACGTTATCAATATTAACTATGTCCTCCTTTGGTATCGATTCACTTACAAAATAATATCGAAATCACTATCACACACACTTCCCTCATTTGTTGCTTGAAACTCACAAAGACATGTTTGGCTGTTTTGATCACGGATACACGCACCATGCAACAGCATAAATTGCCCTGTTGGTCCTGAATTTGTGTCAAGACCAATTGAAGTAACGTAGCTAGTTATGAGGTACAGACTTTCTTTATGTAGGTCTGTAAGGCAGCTAAATAAATGGCATATAATCTCTCATCGTAGAAAGATAGTATGAGCCCGACAGTTTGAACCAAATGACTGATTCGTTTCACAGTGAGTGACAGCTGCTATGTTGCTATGTTTCTTTGTTACTTTATGTATGGATCACCAGCTGCTTAGACGCGATGGCTGCATTACCATAAGGGGTTGTGCACAGCGCTATATTTGCAGAATAATGAAACATCAAGTTGGAAGCAGTGAGCACATCTATAGCAGCATTCACAATAGGCCAATAGCGTTGGAAGTTACAAAATATACCATGCAATCTTTAATAGGCTTTTGTGCTGTTCGTGCGCATACACGTCTTTTGATAATCTGCACACTGTGAACAAGAGCGTTAGCACTTTAATTGCAAAATGAGCTTGTTATAATGGGCAGGTAAATTCATAATTGTTCTTTCAATTTTGTTTGATTATAAAGTTTATCATCCGAGCTTCTGGAACTTTCGAATATATAGAGCACGTGCAAAATAAGAACACTTATTCACGTTTAGCCAATGGTATATCAATGTTAAAAGCTGTCAATGATCAGGCTGTCATGTGGATAGCATAATTTTACGCAGTCCCAGTCGTATTGCTTGACTTGCGAAATTTTACTTCGCTTCATTTGTTGCCTAATTTGCAACCAGCGCTTGTAAATCGACATTTTAGAAGTTATGATGCAGAATTAGGTGATGCAAGATTCAAGTACAAACTCATTAGATGCTGTCGCTTCAGGCCGCATACGATTAGGGAGCATTTCAGTTGCCGAGTGCTGTCAAACCAATAAATTTACTCTGCGCTACACACTCCCACTGCATGCGCTAACCATCTGAAGTCCATCAAAGTTGAACATAGGGCTTGTGACACCAAAGTCTGATAGAGTGAATAGAACTGAGGACAATACACATAAGAACAAAAAAAGATTTCAGTGTTGGTGCCTACGCTTACGTAGACACCGACACTGGGATTTCTGCCGAAGCAGCTTTTAAAAGTAGCGTGTGTGTTAAACGCTGCCCTGCGTGGTGTGTGAAGCGAGCCACGTACATTTCACTGCCGCTGTCCCTGTGCCGAATTGAGCACGTCACGCATCAAAGAAGGAAAGTGACGCCTGACGCACAACGTTACTTGTAATGACTTGGTCCAGTGCTAAGGAGTAATAAATATAAGGATGTGAACATGAAAGAACGCCTATGGAGTATTTACCACGTCAGGTGGCGCGGCGATGCAGTTTTATCAGATTACGGTCGTGGCTCGCGTGCCTCGACTTATTTGGCAGACGGGTGTACAGCCATCAGCACCTTTACCACGACACTTCGATGCGTGGCCAGGGCTAGTTTCATTGATGCAATTCGCGAAGTGCTGGACGCTTTTGCCGAGATAATACCTCGGTATGCTTGGACAGTATGTCGGCATGTATGGTTAGCATCTTGGCAACAGGATTCAAACGTGCGTGGTGTCGGCGTTAATCAAACTTCTGCAGGACACGCGGCGGAGCGTTCGTGTTGAAGGTGCTGACGGCTGTACATTTGAAATCGCCTGTCTTTTGGTGCATTAGGTGAAAAATTACCAGTAACTGAGGTGATGGGAGTCAGCCACCTTTTCAAAGTATCGGCCTGCAGCCACTCCATGGTGTCGCACCTGCCAGGGTCAGCTGTGTCCGACAGCACAGAACTGACTAAGCTCTGGCTGTACCCTGATCAGACCATGCGCACTACGGTTCATTTGGGTGAGCAGTCTGGTTTACATCTGTTCCAAACGCGTCTAAGTTAGGCGTCCCTGTAAGGTGTTCGGGAACTAAACGTTGCTGAATACATGAACAGCGCAACTTATAAGTAATTACAACGTAAATACGAAAGCAATAAACAGGGATAAAATTAGCGCTGACTTTCAAGAATGATTTAATCGTGGAGTGGTGTACAGATATAGGTGAAAAAAGACTATGGGCATGCCTTTAAGATTTTAGTTAACAAGCGCTGCGATACAATGTCAGCGAAGTTCTTGTCACTTGCTGATTGAGCTCGAAACAAATACACAGCTTAAATATGCTCGAAATACGCAATCTATTTTTACATTAGCGCTACTGATGGGGAACTTAAACATGTACCGTCCAACTTACTTATGTGACACGTTTCAATTATCTCTCGCGTGACCTACGAGTGCCACGTGACTATTACCTCACAAGGCTCAAAGAGTGGCACGCAGCCGCAGTCACGGCAGCGGATTTTAAGGTGTTCTTCGACTGCATTGTGGATGCTAATATTATGCACACTTAAATGGTCAAGTACCTTCCCGTTTGCCCTGTGTATATCTTACCACAGGATAGCAGAAGATGCACGGCACCAATAGCAAAAGAAACAAAGCGCGTTTGGTGTTTCAAAGAGCATATTACTCTATTTGCAGCTGGATGATTCACTATTTTACAAAGCTTTGACGGCTTTTTGCGGGGCGGGAATACAACAGTGATACGAGCGCGTTTCCCAATTTGTTGAGGCCCATGCGAAACGTTGTGCAGATAAGGAACGGACGCACTTTGAGGCTGAGATTACCCTCCTTCATTTTTTATTTGATTCAAAAGCTTTTCTGCGAGAGCAGAAATAGGGGTGTTAGAATACCCAGCACTTTGAAGGCGCTCGACTTGCGCTTTGAAACTTCGTAGCATGGAGCGCACGCGCGACCTCTTTAGAGCGTTAACAAGGTAAACGTTAATGATACCCCTTTTCATCAATTATGGATGAGCTTAGTGGAAAGGTGGAATGGGTTTACCACTTCTCGGTGAGAACAGCCAGCACAAAGGATTGATGTTTGTATATTCAGTCTTGTCTTACCAACTTATCCAAGTTTCTACGCTTCATAGCTAAACGTTAACGAGCGCCTGACAGTTCCTCGAAAGGTGTAGATGGATAGACGTAAAGTGAAAGTATTGGTTAGCGTTTCGCCATGATAACTTTTTTTGCAAAAATATCGGTAACATACGTCAGGAGTCACCTCAAAAATGAAGCACTTCAATTATGCTACCGGGATCAATGCTATCACCAAGACGTCGTATAACGCTACTGATCAAACACTTTCGGCGATACCGATGCCCTGGAGTGCAGAAAGAACTTTTCCGAAGAGTTAGAGGGGTGGTGCTTCGAGAATAATTTATGTACGCTCATGTTTGCATTCGTGTTTATGCATGGGCGTGGCCTAGCTGCTAGTAGCCAGAATCTAAAAGTAGGCCTATGCACATTGTGAAGACTCTACCAAAGACATCTGCTTAATATTGCATGAAGTATGCCGCTTGAATTTTATTGTTCTGCTTCATTGAATAATTAGCTAGGTGACGTGGAACTTACCGTTCCAATAGACAAGACCACCATTAGAACTTTTGATGAAAAAAATGGTTCTTATATTGCTTTTTTTAAAGCTAATAATGTGCGAATGCAGGTGAAGCAAGAAAAAGCGACTTATTGCTGGCCCCACTACGGTGGTCTAGTGGCTAAGTTACTTGGCTACTGACCCGCAGGTCACAGGATCGAATTCCTGCTGCCACGGCTGCATTTCATATGGAGGCGGAAATGTTGTAGGCCCGTGTGCTTAGATTGGGGTGCAAGTTAAAGAACCCCAGGTGGTCGAAATTTACGAAGTCCTCCACAACGGCGTCTCTCCTAATCGTATGGTGGTTTTGAGACGTTAAATCCCACATATCAATTCATGACTCTTTGTTGTGGCATACGAGCACTCTTTATTGTTTACACTCTAGGACTTCTCGCCGTAATAGAGCATGAGTGACTACAGTGACTGCATTGGTCTGCCGCCATAATGCTTGTGCTATGAAAGACTACTTTCACAGGGAAACATTATCCTTCTAAAAGAGAATGAAGCGCAACTAATGCTAATAAGTGGCTACCTCTAGTGAAAGCTTTGGAAATCGTAAAACCGTAGGAAATATCCCCTGCAGGTTGAACGTTCACCTAATTCAACGCAAAACATTTTTGTCAGTTTTTTTGACAATTAGTGAGAAAGGAAAACGATGCTGCCGAATATATGATCAATGGAACTTTCTCCATGATCACTGTGTGTCCGTATTCATGCAACCTCTATGTATATATATGGAATATTAGTGTTACAGACCACGTTGTTGAAGACGATGAACTTGAACAGAGTGCTTGAAAATGTGCTTGCTTACTGCTTACCCAAAATATTAAGAAAATAGGATTTTATTGTTAAACTGCAACATATTTAGTGTGCTACAGCCACAGATAATGTTATAAATTCCTGTGCGTCGCCAGGTAAGCAAATGTAACAAATAGCTGAGTGCTACGTCACCAATATGGAAGTAAGTTTTCAGTCTATTTTATAATTATTTGTTCAAAAGCATGAGTAATCACATCACTGTATTGATTGCTTGACGAAGGATGAATAAATTACAGGAAGCAGTGGCACAATCTACGACTAGGATAGAGAGTGTCGCTTTGGCTGGAATCCAAGCAAGTGCCATGAGTGGCAGGGTTTGTTTCCTTGCATTTTTATTCGCACTGTTCTTTAATACTTAAACCTATAGAGTGGCTTGAAAATAAAAAAAGAATGCACTCATCAATTTCGACTATCTTTCCACAGTGATCGTTTTGTAAAAGGAAACAAAATCATCCTTTTTTTATATACTCTTCACAGACTACCTTCCTGTTGATGATACATATTTTTACCTAATGCTAAGACACGATCAATATTTTCAATCAAGCGAAAACAGAAATGATCTGCGATCAATGTATCATATTTAGTTATAAATAGCAAAAAAGCAAGTTATGAAAAATGACACGCGTTTCTTATGTTTACTAAGAATTTTAAATAACTTTCGCGCAGGTGGTCGAAATTTCCGGTGTCCTCCACTACGGCGTCTCTCACAATCAAATGGTGATTTGGGACGTTAAACCCCACATATCTATCTGATAACTTTGTAAGTAATATAGACATTGTGAAGGAAACATCACTGGAGCCACTGTTCTGACATCTGTTCTTTTATCAAAACAGCTCCATACTAAAGAGAGTACGTGTGCACGTTTCACTCACTTGTCCTAACCACAATTGTCGAGGTGCCATCGGTCAATATGAAGTGAGGATTTTATAAGACCCCGATTTTGCTCGCGTGAATTTTAAATATCAGGGGTTTCTCAAGAGGTACCTGTTCACGAGCATTCGGGGGATTCTTTATTTTCGCCTTTTAGAGCTTAATGCTAAAGGGATATCCATGCACCGTGTCAACCACTTTGAATTGTACGACGTCGAGAACTCTAGATTGGAGATCACAGCCATGCAATTTATAATGTTGATAGTGGCCTATGTCAGTGAAGCTTTCGAGCATGGCTGCACGTTTTGTAATAGCTTGCTTGTTTGAAACGAGAGTAAGTATGCACTAGAGATGTTTCCGAACTTGGTATGCAACCTCAAAGTGGTCTCGAAAGGTTGGTTCCCGCCGCGGGGGTCTAGTGGCTAAGGTACTCGGCTGCGTAACCGCAGGTCGCGGGATCGAATTCCGGCTGCGGCGGTTGCATTTTTGATGGAGGCGAGAGTGCTGTATTGGCCCGTGTGCTCAGATTTTGGTGCACGTAAAAGAACCCCAGGCGGTCGCAATTTCCGGAGCCCTCCACTACAGCGTTTCTCGTATTGATGTGGTCGTATTGGGACGTTAAAACCCACATATCATTCAGTCACTCAATCTTAAATGGGTAATGCCACCATTTTGGCGGCTTACGCGTTCTTTTCTGCAAGCTTTTCTTAAAGCTCCAGGTTGCATGATACACACATCAAGTTTCGTTTTTTTTTCTCGCAGATAAATTGATATCGGCTTCGATATGAGGTAAGTTTTCTGTTTTGGTTTCTAGGTTCCGAATTGATCTGGGACGTGAAAGTGTAGCTTGATCACGTGGGCACACCATACTGTGACGCAAGTCGTTCTGATTATGTTCTGCTCTTGCTGGCTTTCTCGCACACCCGTGCCCCACAAGCACCTGCAAAAGAAACGTGTAGCAGCCACGATGCTTTGCCGAGCCCGGTACGTACGTGGCGGATATCTCCGAAGGTGACTCACCTCACTACAATTGGCTTGTCCACGGGAAGGAGTGAGGGGCGGTCACTCCCAGTCATAGAGTCTCTCACAATCATACCTAGAGGGAAATCTGGCACTGGTGAGCTGCTGGATGCAAGGGAACGACGGGATACGTGAGCTTCGAACTAGAGTCGAATCTGTATGCATTAAAGACGCGTCAGGCTTCACGTTGAAATGAATGATTTCTTACTTAAAGAGCACGCAATAAGCTATTTATTTTTGTCATTGCACATAAACATGTTGTATTTAACACTAGAACCTTCTACACTGATGTACAATTTTACGAAGCGTGAGATTGAACCAACGGCCACTGAACTTTGCTGGCAGACGACAAAGCGAGCGTTCTTCCCGCCCCGTTTTTGTCATCTGTTTCCTTCCTTCGCTGTTTGGTTGTGCCGTCAAGGTGAGTGCACGTTTATTTTAGAATATAATGAGCTTCAATGAGGTCCGCATATAAAAGTTTTGTTTTAGAGAAGCATTATTTAGGCAGTCGTACTCGCTTTTGAGCCAAAGCCTCGCTCAACATCAGCGAACACAAGCCTTGCAGACTCATATACCGTCATTCCCAGCGCTCCAACATCGCCCCCTAAGAAATTCACATAGGCGGCGGCGCAACGCTTCCCTCTAGGTTTTTGTGAAAAACTTTATGCTCCCAGTCACCTGCGAGGGGGGTGAAAACATAGTCACTAACATTGACATATTACAGAGGAGGTGCGCAACGACGAACCTTTGTTCACCTTGAAGGGGAAACCTGCGCACGCCTATACTCAACACAGATCTGGTGTGAGGTCACTGCAACTTTTGTCGCCCTTCCTCCATAGCTATGTATACGACAGTACTGGAGGGGCTTGCAATGGGCTTCGGTCGGGAGAATGATCATTTAGGGGAATTGAGATATGTTCTGAATGTTTGCTCTTCTCGATCGTTGATTTCGAGTGTACTAGCATACAGAACAAACCGACAAGAGGCTTCTTCTCTCCTCCAAATGTGATGGCACCACCCGTTTAAGAGAATGCGCACAGCAACCTGTGTGCTTTTTGTAATATATTGCCGGCTTTACACTACGAGGCAGTCATAATAATTACCTATTCTGACGCGTGGTGGCAAAGTACCCTTGTACCACACAATATTACTGCATTCTATACCAAACGTTCCAGCCATTTTGGCGACCATCTCAAATGTATTAGAAAAAAAATTGTGCTGATTTACTGCAATGAGGAGAGAAAATGTCTAGGATATTTCGGACAGAAAGAAAATTTTTGGTGACGTTGGTGCTTTCTGAAATTCCTTGAATGTCATCTGTGCGTTGACTGGGAAAACATTTATTTGGAAGATACCACTCTATCTTTCTGCGCAAAATTTAGTGGTAATGTTAAGTAAAGGTGACTGTGTAAGATGTTTGAAGCTCATTAATATTAATGCAGTTTTTCTGCATCTTGCACCTCCAAGAATTAAGCCAAAGGTCGTTATGGTTTCATTTGTTTCTGTTGCAATACTGCACTTTGTATGAATATATGAACAACAATGAATACTTACTTAACAGAAGGTATACATTGTGGAAAATGAATATAAATATATATATATATATATATATATATATATATATATATATATATATATATATATATATATATATATATATATATATATATATAAACCGCTCAAGTTGTCAGAAGTTACGGGAAAAAATCGCAAGTTTCACAAAATTGGTATTTTTCTAAATAATGATAGGTGATTGGCACCATGTGATCGTCCAGTTAAAAATCACTTTTAGACCTAACTCCAAAGCAAATGAACGGTTATTTTTATGAGGCAAACTTTACTATTACGTTTTTTTTAATGAAGAAAATATTTTTGGAATTTCCCATTGATGTAAATAGGGGACTTCAAGGCAAAAGCTGTGGTATCACCAAATGGAAAGTTAGTCGTCAATGCTTGCCATGCAAACGTCTAGGTTCGATCCTCATGTGTAAAAAGATATAAGAGGGGTGGCGTAGGAGGACCGATACGCCAGCAGAGAAAAAAAAAACAAAGTTGTGCTCACCTTATTGTAGTTTTTTTTTTTCAAATGCACAACGATAGCTGCATACGGTACGTACTCATCGAGCAAAAACAATGCACCTTTTTTCAAATTGTACAGTGAACTTTCCTGCTGCACAGTTGGAGCAAGAAATAACGGCTTGTCTCTTACAGCAAACTGCCTTTTCAAGCGCGGTTTGCTTCTGCAATCACCTTGAAAATGCAAAGTAGGACCGCGTATCCTATTGCCACTAGGACCGCGTAGCTACGACCTATGTAACTAAAACTGCACCTCCGCTTCAAGCATTACAGGTGCCGTCATTATTCGGGCAAACATGCAGCGCAGAAAAGCGCACTTGCGCATTATGAAAACGATTTATTGTATTATTCTTTTCAAGTAGATGCGGCTAGGGAAGATTCCTTGAAAAGAAAATTTTTATTAGTATAAGCGAGATCTTGTTGAATAGCAATTTGGAGAAACTTTTTTGAAATATGGGGAGGGCATAAGAGTGATAAATATGGCACACGAAGGCTAACAGAGGCGAAGGCTAAAATTAAGACAAATTAGTCGCTGCTGTCACTTCAAGCACGGACAGGACAGCTGTGCTGGTAACAGCGATCAATCACGGCGAAACGAGTCTGCAGCGTGTTTGCAGTGTCAACAACGCATGCTACACTTGATATGCGATTGAAAGGCACTGCTATTCTGTATAAAACAATAAAAATATATACACACGCTTAGTGGGTCGTAAAAAGACAAGGACCCTTCCGAGGACTCATTGCAAACTAGCGCAGAGAGCATGCGAACGCTTCGGTAGAGGTTGTAGCGAAAGGAGCAAAATCAGGCAAGCTCGTCTACCATCTCGTCGGTGATGAAACACGGTACGGTTTTTTTTTTCATTTTTTACACGTCACTATGGAAATCAGGTAAGCCGGTAAGACTCAAAACTGTATTTATTATAATTACTTGTCGTTTACATTACGTTTACTTGTTGGCATTGCATTTAGAGATAATTTGGTTAAAAAGAGCCAAGGAGCTCCCGCTTCTGAGGCACGAAATCATGAGTTAAGTATTTAGTCTTTGTACCAATACTACGGATTGAAAATAAGCCATTTTTGTTTTCATTTCTTTTCGTTTGAAGATCCTCGCATCAAAAAAGTATGCTTGCAGCATCCTATAAAATAGTTGCGAATACGTTCAAGCTTGACAAATGTCCAATTCAGAAGACGAATACATACTTGCAAATGGTCACTGTAATACTTTCGCGTAACCCTGTTCAACGCACAATTTATAGAAGAAAGGTGAGAACGGGATTATATAAGCACGTGATGAGAAATTTGCAAACAGGACCTTTTTGCTGGGGTCGAAATGCCGGCTAGTGCCCTTTTCTTGGGGCAGCCTTGATTTGATATAGGCAACTCCACTTGCCGAATTGACGGCTCCGCGACACACCTCCTGTTCACGTATTTTCCAACACCCTTCTCAAACAGCCGCCGACACAAGCATTTGAAAGTGCAATACAGGAAAGCGGTACAGTATGTTGCACACTTGAGGTTATAGAAGCTAACGTAAAAATGGGCAGACTTGACTGCATATGCACCGACTTGCAGGCTAGCGCATCACAATCTGCGTCGTGTTGAACTTGTCCTCGGGTAGCCGTGGTGTAGCTAATAAATATTTTCTTGCGGCAATGCTTACATCACAGCACCTTAAATGTACAATGCTGTGAATGTCTGAAAAGGTACAATTCATATATACTTTGAATTGCGTAAGTTGATAAGCTTATATACGTTATTATTTGTAACATTTTTGCACCATGAATGCAGATATATCACAATAGAATGCATAATACAAACTAATGTTAAAATACACGTTCATTGTAAGCATATAGGTTATATTTTCTTATTTTATAGGGAATTTTAGGCACGTTAGTGAACGTTTTCTCGTGAACATTGTTGCATTCCCGTTTTTTTTTTTTACTGCGTCGCATGAATCAGAGCTTGCAAGCACTGTTGGACAAGTTGGCGCATATTTATGTTTTCCCAAAATCGCAAGAACACAGTCAGGCAAAGCTACAGATGCAGCTTAACGCGCTACTTGCCACTAAGACTTTATTTGGAAGTGTAGAAAAATATGTACAAAAACACTACAAAAAAAACAAGATTAGCCAACCACACAGCATAATGAGCACATATATGATATAGCGTCAAGGCAGTTGACAACTCCACATTAAGTAACATCAAGGTAATCTTTACATCGAGGTTTGATAGGTCTGCCAAACACACACCTATATATAAGGAGCACTTCTTTACAGTTGTAGGCAGGTTCAACAATTTCTTAAATCCAATGATCTTGGTTCAAAAACAAAAAAATGCACATTTCCTACATCGCACAAAAACGCAGCGTAGGAAACACAATGGTTTCTAAATATGCGTTTGTATTTTGTTTTTAAAGAACACACCACCTAATACTTACGTTTTGATGGTAAGCCACTGATGTGCGTAGTATTTGCTTTTTTGAAGGACAAAGTCCCCAAGTGTGAAGGCAGCCACTAGAACAAGATGGCTGGGCGTTGAACATGCGCTTAAGCTTTAGGCGGGTGACTGAATTGTGTGATAGACTGACCGACAGAAATACAGATAGACAAAGCAATGTTTTTGCGCTGAAGTATCTTAAGAAAGACTATCATTCTTAGACCTCCAGCACTGGAAGTCAAGCCAATGACATCTCACTACTGAAACACGTGGCGCGATACGTCGTTGCCACAAAAGACACGCTTTCCAGCGTGCTAATGGCAAGCTACTTTTTAACGCCAATTGGATGTAACGGTACAACAATATTGTTGACCTCAGCTTGTTTTAGTCATCATTAGCCAGGTGAGGCGACAGGCTCGAAGTGCGCGCTTTAAAGACCGTCGCCCCATGCGAAGCAGGAGTCGGTTCATCTTCTGCTCTCACCTTAAGTTATATAGAAAGCACGAAAGTCACTGCGCTTATTTAGGCATGCTGGAAACCGGATGCTCAAAATTCTGGTTAACCTTCCTGCCTTTCTCTCATTTTATTCTTTCTCTCTGAGCAGCCGCTTTTCGAAATGAGCGCGCCGCATACAAAAAAAGAACTTGCAATGTTAACACTTGTTAGTTTGCAGTCCTCCTGTGTATACTCTTTTCGGGCGTTCTATCTTGTTGAACAGAGCGCTGCATGTGTGGAGCTGCTTGCCGTTATAGCCAAGACATTACAATTCGTTTCTATCGCATCATTCCTTCGCCCTTATGACGACGCAATCTACAACAAACGCTCAGCAGGACTTCTGTGAAAACACGTTTTACTTTCGTGCTATACCGATTCCTGAAGGGATGAAGTGAAATGCACTGATATTTTACGAGTCACTATAAGTAAAGAAACGGAGAACACAAAATGACAGCTACAAATCATTGAGGTCGTTCTTTGTAGTCTTATTGGAAGGGAACTAAGCCTGACAAATACGACGAATAATGTAAACTAGGTAAAAAGAGTGACTACGCGTCTTTAAAAACAAAACCTACGACCTCCGCACCTATAGACCACGTTTTTTATTTAGTGTCCTAGCCTGATCGGCACTCTTTGCCGCATCTCCTTGTCTTTTTTTTTTCATACAACACTGGAAATTCTTAGGCACTTGCACCCATGGGAACGCCGGTCAATGTAAAAAAAAAAATTGCCTGTTTGCACTAGCCAGCGCATCAACTGAGCAGTTGCTCCGAGTAAATTCTCTGATGTTCAAAATCGCTGATGATTGATTTCTCTAACAGATGAAGAAGCGACATTTGCAGATCGTGAGTTTCTTGGTGCTTTTCTTGGAATCATGGGAGCTGGACGCTGGCCGAACCTGCAAGACTCAGCTGCCCCGTAAGAACCGGTGGTATTTTTATGAGGGAAAATTCTAGATGCTTAAAACACCAAAAGAAGAACAAAAAAGCGCGGGACACGAACGTCGCTGGCAACTCACTTATTTGCAGGCGAAATTACAGGAAATACGTGCATCGCACCACACATACCCGACCGGCACCACCTCACGTAACCACTACACAGCAAAACATGATGTCATGGGAACGGCCTGTCTTGTCAAACAACGAAGAAGCAAACTGAAACTCCGACGTGCGCAAATCCGCCGATGTGTCACTTTATACACTATTCACCTTCGTTTTGTTTTGTTTATTCATCCAAAACGCTTTTGTTATTTCCAGGAACAGTGTATCTGATCTTTTAGGAAGAACATTTATGCTTGAAAACCTCGCCTCACGAGATCTGGAAGTGCTATGAGCAGAGAAACGTGCTGCCGAATAATTTCGAGCTAGCAGTTCCTGTTCATGTTCGCTGACTCTGAAGTTCAAACGTCTACCACTTTGGCCGATGTATACGCCAAGACAACTACATGAGACTGTAATGGCTGGAAGCAGCCCGGCAACAAGCAATTCCGAGTTATGACATCATTGTTGCGATAACTGTTCAATCTACTTCCCCTCAATGCATCATGATCAAGCGAGCTTCTGTTTATTAGCGATAGAAACGGCATTGAAAATCTGAACATTATCTGAAGCATAATGTCATGTGGGTTTCTGGGTAACTAAAGAAAGCCCTGCAAAGGAAGTCCCCGTCGCAAGCTTGGTAAAAGTGTAAACAAACGTCTGTGCCAACGCTCAAGTATTCCAACACAAGAAACTGACAACTTTCGTACACCAGTAACTCTTTGTGCACTTTTTCTGATTATTCTAATTTTCAATTTGTATGTAAATATTGCTATCTGAAGTGAGCCCTTGTAATATTCTGTATCTCACAATATAATGTCAGTTTCTAATAGCGTGAGCACTATGCCCTTGTTTGCCTATTACAGCCTTTGGACCTCGTTTACTACGAGCAAAGGCCCTTTTTGGAGAAACCATTCGCGCTTGCAAAAAAGAATTTGTGGCATATGCCAAGGAAATTCCACCTGAGAAGCTACGGCACGTAAGTACCGAAATCTGATATACTTCTTATTCTTGAATGATAAGACACAGTGCCTTTCAGGCATGTGTCAATCGACTGTCAAAGCACGTGTCCCGGTTTCAGCTTGTACCTAACGATCACTTGTTAATTGACGTTTTATTAACAGGCTGAGGAAAAGGTAGAAAATAATAGAGAAATAGTTTATTGTCCTAAATTATTTCCTATAGAGGATTACACCCATGAATTACACCAGTGGATTCACGAGGATGCAAAGACGAGAAAAAAAACGATTGTGAATCTGCAATGAGAAAATAACAGGCTGGGTACCTCAAGTTTATTTTGAATTTTGAAATATTTCATGAGGAAGTGCCAATCTATCCCCCGTTCTCTGTCGTATCAAACTTGAACATAACAAAATTTCATTAGAAAGTGTGGGGATAAGAAAATATCACGGAATTACACACCTGTTGATTATCGTTTATCAGTTGTATGCTTTCTGGTAATAACAGTTTGAAAGGTTTACCAGAATTTCTGAATGTGTTATATAGCTTACCCTACTTCACTCAACTTCCCAACTATCGGCCAAAAATTCCTGGATGCTTTTACAAATGCATTATTAAGCTAAATATCATTAGATACATTACGTTCCACTGTACTATAAGCATTTAGGCATAACTCTCAGCCTCCTCGACCACAATGTTTATCATACTAGATATGGCAGATCTAGAATATTTTCTACAATCTGCTGAAAAGTAAGTTCAGAAGAGATTGCAAAATATAGGATTCAAAGACACGTTATGTGTATTTCCCCCTTTTACATATATTAGCGATAATATTGCTTTTAGCGGTGTATAGTTCAGATGCCATTGTATGCAGTAAAATCTTGAGCTAGTACAAGGAAGACTGCCATCTTTTGTGCTGTTATGCTAACAAGCATATTAGAGACACGTTTTTTTCTTCTACGTTCTCGATTTTTCTTGTGTGCCTTATTTTTTTTAATAGTACAGCGCATGGAACCTTGCTATGCGTTTCGTACTTTGAAATTTTGTTTAAGTTTAAAGCACTGAGTGGGATACTCAACCTCGCAAAATTGAAACACTTTACCTTTTCTTGATTTTGGTTTATTTTACCCCTGCTCGACTTGGGTAGAAGACGGCTTCAATAATTTTGTCAACACATTGACACGAAATATGGCATGTCTACTTAAACTCATGAATGCTACCATCTATTTTTACGTTACGAATGGAAAGAAGATCTTGCTTAATGAATCACTGTACAACTTCGAATTCGCTTTCGAGTATATTGCAAAACGTAGGTTACCATTTATTTAGGCATGACTAATAATGTGCCAATCACTTGACGTATATCAAACTCCAATGCTACCATAAGTGCTCATAACCACCGTTTCATGAACGGTTCGTCTCATAACAAAAACTATACCAACTTTATGAAAAGTAAGCTTTAATCACTGAAATGTTTTGAAAACTCAATATTCTACTTCTTAGGTAATACTGCCAAGACACTTAATTTTATGTGGAAAGCGAGACATAACTGAAATATGTTGCATCGTTCACAATGTTATTACACGTCATTATTCCTCTTACGTGTTCTGCTTCCTAAACTAAATGTTCTCGGCTTCCTACATTAGTTTCTCAATTGCTACGTTTGTTATTTCGGGACAAACTTTAACCAAGTGTCTGAGCTTGCCATTCAATTGCTTCTGAAAACTGAATGCTCATTTGTCTTGGGGCAACAAATCTTTTTGTAGCTCCTATGAGTTTTCCTTCTTACTCACACTTGCGTCATGTGGTCGATGCACTCCACCAGATTGCCACTCATAGGAATTGCAGAATGCGCTTATTTAAAAGTATCCGGTGAGCCTCAACACCACACTTTGATGCCTAGTCTGTTTTAAGTTGCTCTGACACCAAGCGTAATAGCACGCTATTTATTCTTCATTACAGGTACTGGTCATGGTTTGCACACAATACCATAAGTGCAGGTCCTTGATAACAACTGAAGAGTTCAGAACGGTATTGATTTTTAGTTGTTATTACCCACAGACGTAGTCAACAAACGATAATGTAATTTACTTTTCGGACTGTTTTATTACGTATTATACATACCATGCGATCTGAGGTATAGAGTACCCTTCTACACAATAGAGGCATGATGGTCCTTGTGTTGTCACTTTGACACTGCTATTAGAAAACATTTAAATAATTTTGTTTTCTATTACAAAAAATTATGGGATAATTGGCAAAGTGTCTTACATTTTGTGTAGTTGCTCTCCGGTTCTCCTTTGAGCAAAACCTCTAACGATTACTTCGCTACCATCTCAGCCGGAAGGCTGCCGAAGTTAAAAACCAAACCTCAATCAATGGAGCTGAAAGAGTGAATGCCATATCAGGAACAATTCCACAAATCAAATTTTAGATTTGGAGCACTTCGAAAAGTGAGCCTGTAGTGTGCTGTCATGTGCTTTAGTAGGATTTCCTTATCACTTGGCATAACGCTCCAAGTGTATAGCATAGTACGTGACCGCGTTAAAAGAAGTCGTTTCGCAGAAAGCCCGGCGTTCGCGTCGGTGTCGTTAGTTGTGAGCAAAAAAGCAGTCACTTCATGTGTGAACGAAAAATCAAGAACGATGCAAATAAAATATGTAATAAAAATCCTGTGTCGGAGTAGGTACCGAACCAGAGCCATTTTGGTCCAAGGGGAGATCAAGTCCGGGTCGTTCGCGTGCCAAGCGGATGTTCTACCACACGGTCACGCGGCTGCTTGAGGATACAGTGGAAACAGCTTCCTCTGCTTTGAAATGCAGTGAAAGTAGATTTCATGCTTTACAAACACACGCATCCAGCATACATGATTCACAATGCAACATGAAGTATGGCTGCAGTAAATACCGCGTGGTACAAGCCGATTGCCGGGGCGCGTCAGAACATGCGATAGTGAATGGCTTCGTCGTTTGACGCCAGTTACCCACTACAAAAGGCCACACCCACTACTGCACCTGTTCCCATACAGTATAGGTGTTTAACCACATAGTGGGTGCATAGCAAGTTCGAAAGGCTTTCATGCACTAAGTACCCGCTACTGCACCTGTTCCCATACCGTATAGGTGTTTAACCACATAGTGGGTGCATAGCAAGTTCGAAAGGCTTTCATGCCCTAAGTATTTGCAGTGCGCACTAGTAGCAGGATATCACTATCGCGTCGAGCTTCTAAAAGTGAAGCTTTAGGTATACTTAATCTTTTGAGCTCACGCTCGCGCCAGGGAGAGACATTCTTTCTGTTCTTCGAGTGCTTTCATCATGATCACACATCATCCGCAGAAAGCAAAGCATTTGGTGTGCTTGCCATAACACAGGCAAGATCCCGTGTACTAATAGAAAGAAAAAAAAGTAAAAAAGGACACACGAGCGTAATATACAGAGAAAAGATAATCAGAAACAACGAGAAAGAAAAAAAAAGCAAATCCCACTTACTGTGGGAATCAATTATATGCGAAGCTCGAATGAGAAGGGCTGATATGTCACTTTAAAATCAACACAACGTTACCAGACAGACGCCAACTATGTCGTACATGACTTCCATGTCCCGATTATCACGTTTGCCCCTGGAGTTTGCGTTTTTCGTTCATTCACGTCACATAATATCAAATTGGGTATATGTGAAAAACGGCCGAGAGCGTGCTATGCAGCGTAGCATGTAGTGATCTTTTACATGACATTAATATTGTGATTATCATGTTTTGACGTGTCATTTGTCTTCGTCGTTAATTCACGTCAGGTAATATTAAATTTGGTATATGTGAAGCTATCAAAACAACCACACGCACACTATGAGCATAGTATGTAGTCATGTTTTAAATGACACGCATGTCATGATGAGCCTGATAGAACTTGTCATTTACCTTCGTCGTCAGTTCGCGTCAGGTAACACCATATTTGGTATATGTGAAGCTAGCGAAGCAGCCACGAGTGCACTATGAGCGTGGCGTGTAGACATGGCTTACATGTCATGCCTGTCGTTCCTTCCACGTTAGGGCCTGTCACTGATGTCCGTCATGCTGTCATGCCATGCCATACCAGTTTTCCAACATGTCATGTGAATGAAACCACCGCATGAGCAGCAAGAGCATGAAATGTGAATCAAGACACTCATGACATACATGTCAAGATTTACATGTTATGACTCATCATCTTTCGTCGTCATAAAGGCACGTTATGCCATATCAATTACGGTATAAATTTCGGTATAGCCGAAAATGGCTTGTGTTAGGGATGTTTTCGCATACGGCTGTATTCTTTGTTTTGGATAGCATGCTTTAAATTTAAAGCAAATACACACAGTAAATATAGATTCTATTATCGGAACGGCTAAGAGAGCTCAAAGTCATCAGCGGCTAGATAGACAAATTTTCTAAGATTTGCAGAAATAAGGTAATAAATGTTTTCCATTAAAAACAAAATAACGAACAAATAAATCAAAATAAGCGCACAAGGAAGGAAGATAAAAACGGTAAACGTAAACAGAAAGAAAGAGGTGAAGGAAATCATTTGTGGACTGTTCAGCTTCGCCTTGAAAGGGAGGTGAATTATCACCGCATGAATATAAAGATTTCGAACATCTAGAACACTGCTGGAATAAACAATGGTGTATATGTCGCCAGTTAAAATTCACTTGCACTGTATTAAGCTGTGCAGTTCCGCAACTGCGTTATTCTTTAAATAAAGCTGGACTCAAGGCGTCCCTGTTGTGCATCTTTTGCAATGAAATTGAAAAAAAAAATAGAATAGTAGAGAGTTTTAGTACTGCGTACGTGGCGGCGTTGCGTACGTTAGGACGCCACGTTCTGCGTAGTGCGCATGCGCAGACCGCAACGCGCACGTATCGCGTTACGTACGCAGCCGCTACGTACGCACGCATGAGATGCGTGCGTGCGTACGTATGAGCTGATCGCGCCGCTCTCGAACAAGTTCGCGACAGAGCGAGACTTTGTTTTGCAAAATGGCGGCATCGAAGGCAAGCACCGACAAGCTCTGAGGCTTAAAATATGGCCATAATCTGGCTATAACACTTGGATTGGCTCACATTAGCTGTCAACAACACGTGCTTCTATTTTGATCTACCAGATGGCGCAACACGCTTCACGCTCGTTACGTACGCGGGTACTACGGCGTACTAAAAGCCGATTAGTGGCAAACGACGCCACGTAACGCAAGGCGCTTGCGTGATGCGTACGTAGCACCATTCCGCAGTACTAAAACTCTCTAGTAACTGCGAAGCAGCCCTTTGACTGGCCTGTGTAACGCTGTCTCTCCATACGAACGCTGAGTGTGCCACAGGCGTTGTCGTAGTGCCAAGTAGGTCACGCCGCCACTGCTTGTTGACGTCTTGCTACCCTCGCAGTACGCGCTGCCACCACTCTCTCCCTCGCCTGCCGATCGCTCGCAGTGGCTTTCGCAGCTGCTGCCTCCTCCATTCACCCGCAACAAGAGGCGCGACCACCACTCGCTACACCGTCGACTCGTCGGTTCATGCGCAATAAACCTGACGAATGCCTAACGTACGCGTTGAAACATGTCGGTACGAGTCACCTGCGAGACATTCGCCAGTTATTGCTTCAAACGAATCTTCCAGCGCTCAACGCAGCGCCCGCGTTAGCGCCGTTTAAACCATGACGCCATCCGTGCGCAACGCTGCTGCTTCGCATCCCATCTGAGTTCGCTAGGAAAAATTAGTGCAAATTTTTTTATTTTATTCTGTCGACGCTATTCTCATCACAGAAAAATATTTTTGGAAGAGAAATGTAAGATGTTAGGACTAATAATGAATGTTAAAGTAATTTTATTGCTTCGTGGCTCTTCATTCAGTTTCACTAGGATGTATGTTTTATTGTGTTTGACTGCATCAAAGCAATATAACAATTACGGTGTTATTCTATCCTTACTCTTTCAGATTCTTTTTTTTATAATTGGTACTTATTTCTATCAGGAAACTGAGAAGGTCTGTTCGTTCGCTCAGCAAGGATTCTTATTCATACGCCGTTTAATCTCTGAACTTATTTTTACTAGTTTTAGTTTCATTAAACTAAAATCCTGCCACCCGTTTCATGGCCCATCCCCTGTTGAGCGTGAGTGTCATCTATATGAGGTCATAATCATCACCATCAGTTTAACGCGATTGTGATGTCCTGTATCTGATTCGTACTTCAACGACTTACTGCATGCGTTTTATTGTATGAAGGTGTTCGCGGTGTTTTAATCGTGGAAAACTAGAGTGCAATCTATAAAGCCGAAAGTGGCTTGTGTTAGGGGTGCTTTCGCATACGGCTGTATTCTGTGTCATGGACAGCATGCTTTAAGCTCAGGGCAATTACAAACGGTAAATATTTTGCGGGTCCCGCACCGTGATACCACCTGCTGCAATAAACGTTAATGCCTGCTTCTCAATTTTAATTTCGCCTGAACATACTTTTTTGTTGGATTGGAATGCTTAGGGCATGGCTGTTATTGTAGTATGAATACACATAGGTGAATCACTGCTAAGCGCGTGAGCGAAAGGATGATTCTCGCCGTGAAGAAAAGAAAATTACCTGTGTATAAATATGTTTCTCTGCAAAGGACGTCGAAAAACGGTTATACTTCTGTCTGGAGGCGCTGCGTGAGGTGTGATGCGATCTGGCTATAACTTCAAGAAACGAAGTTTTTTTTTAAACGAATAGCCACTGGTAGGGGGCATGACTGAGTCGCTTTAGTTAGAGTTACTGTATATGCTACCTTTAGGTAGCAGAGTTGCACCAAGTTACGCCATCTTGGGTTCAAATGTCTTGCGGGAAAGCCACTCACCACCCGCGCAGGAGCAGCGGTCGCGCTGAAGGCGTTGCTTTATTTTTTGCTTTCTTTTTTTTCCATTTTTTATGAAAGTACGAGACACACTCAGTCGCTCTGGTCACGCCTTGAAGCCTTGATTTTATTTTTACCATTTTGGGAAGTAAAAATGAAAGAACCTGCGTTAGCTCATTTAACCAGTGGTACATAATTATATTTTTAGTAGGCCACACATTAGCTTTGACTTCTTTTGCACTGTGTTTCCTATTCACTTATATAAAACTATTTTTCAGTCTTGATCACCATTGAGCCAGGGATGGAATATTTTTCATCGGGTTGGGCTCATTCGTTACCTGTGTGACTTAACCAGCTAAAGCTTTGTAGTCTTCAACTGAATAAAGCTTGCTAGTGATCGTGAGTGGCCGTACGACGCCCGCGTTAAGCGCCCATCTTGTATTACGCTCGTATTACCATCGCGACTAAGGACAATTCATGGTAATTGTCGTTCAACAACCCTGTCATGTCCAACATTCTTTTCGCCTGAGGTTTCAAAGCTGCATTCTATTCAGGCTCTAGCAGCAACACCTTGCCGATTCAAATAGTTCTAGTTTAAATTCTCCCTTTATTTTCAGCGTTTTAACCGCGACACTAATTTGGACGTATGCAGCAGACACACGCTGCCCTACTCTGCATGTATAACGTATTCGCTACTGCATCTGTGCTTATTACAAATAGAGCAAGGTTTGCAGTGCGGTAGACAGATTAAATAAAAAAACCGAGCGCATGGGCGTCAGCAGAGAACTGGAAAGCCCCCCTCAAGCCACAACAGCACTTGCCTTCACACAAGCTAGACCAGTGCTCTCGCTCTCCCTAAGCCGCAATGCAACAATGATTTGCACCCCCAAGTAAAAATCCTGCCGACGACAATGGCCAAGCGCTTATTCCTTCCAACGGAACACTTATCTTTCTAGAGCAACACCCGCTGCACCGGCATCTAATCGCATGGGTTCTACGTAGTACAATTCAACACAGAATGCATTTGCTACCGCATTTCTCGTGACCAACAGGTAGCATGGCTACATTATCGAATAAGCGCGGCGAAAATGACAACAGGCGTTGTCAACCCCGCTTGATCTGTCCGGAGTCTGCGTAGCGTTGGCTTCTCCGCAGTTCAATTGAACCACCTATGACCACGTGATGCCGCTCTGCGAATAAGGGCGCTGAACTCCTGTAGGCGGAGCGAGTGGCGCCCGGAAAACAGTGGCGCAACTCTGCTACCTAAAGGTAGCATATAGAGTAACTCTAGCTTTCATTAAAGTCCGCGCATTTTTTTTTTTAGTGAAGCGTATACGAAACACCCACTCTTTCGTTCATAGCGTCGCATTGTCAGCACAGCGCAAGGAACACTGTGGTTTTTATAACTACGTCTCTATTTTTTTTCTAAACAAAGAAACACACTGCCTAATATTTTGTATTGATGTTGAGGCACAAACATGCGCAAAATTCGATTTTCGATTGACAATGTTCACAAGTATGACCGCAGCTGCCAGATTAAGATGCGTTGGCTTCGAGCAAAGCCTTAAGCTGCAGCTGGATGGCTGAATCGTTGCACAGACACCAACAAACAGACTAAAATATTGCGTTGAAGTTTTCGAAAAAGACTAAAGAAGCTAGAAGCGACCATTGAGCGAAACAACGCAAATAAAGAAATTAAGAAAACAAAATTAGAAATAGTAGGCAAGGCGCGTACACGCCTAGCTTGTCTTGCACCCGTCTTTTTTTTTTTCCTGCTCCAGAAAAGCTTTTACAATCTGCTCCCTTGTTAAGAAAACTATGAGGGCTAGTTAAAATGAAGCTCATGGTTGTCAAATTAAATAAATGTCCACCTATGTACGTTGTAATCGCAGAATTCAACAACATCTTCCTTTGTGAATCGTAGGTGGTATAAAGCAGTAGTTACATTTAGGTTCATTGAAAGTAGCATAACCATGCAGTGTTCGAAAAAACATAGCCCTTTGTATCTAACATCATATTGTAATATATGAGGCTGCCCTGCTGTGTTTGTAGATGCGGATGTATTTTCTAGGCAGAGGACGAAATTTGTATTGTGATCGAAAGTTTTCATTGATGGAACGGGAGGCGCGTGTGCGAGTAGCCATGTGTCGATTTAATTAAGGGACAAAAAGTATTGCATATTAACTTGGCACACGTAATGCTAAATAACCTGCTTGCTTCTCAGGGGCAAAGCTCCTTAAGGCGTGGGATGTGCGTCCCCTGTATGTAGTCACCTCTCGTTTAGTTCTTGGAGTGTTCACTAGATGGCGGTACTTGTAGTTAAAAATGAAAGATGCGAGATGTCATAAAATAGGAATGATGTCACATATGGCGCGTGTCAATGGTGGAAGGCAATCATTCGATTTAGTGCGGCGACGTACGCTAGTGGGAGCGTTGTAATAAAATCGAGTGGGCAAAATGTACGGAGGATTTATTGTTTACCAGGTTCACCTCTGGAGCTTCGCCCACTCATCATCATTCACTTCATGGATATGGCGGCACTTTTTTTTATGGATGCGCACGTGTTGGCGTAAAATAACCTGTTTTACTTGCTTCCCTGTGGCGTGCCTGCTATTTTGTCTTTGTTTCCTGTTTTTTTTTCCTCGAAGTAAATCATCAAGTTGTGAGACCGATACAACACTGGTCTTGTGCACTGTTTTTTAAGTCTTCGTCTTCAGCGCTTCAACAATCAATGCGCTATGCTACAGATCGCACGAAAGTCCCATCACTCACTGTAGCCACTGCGATCGTGAAAGATAGTATGTGCTAGCTATAAGAGCCAAATTTTGGTGTATATTCCTCCTCACAAGTTTCATTCAGCACTGTGGAGGCTAGGGCGCTCTTAGCCAGTGGGTAAGTCCGAAATCCTTTATGATGCAATTATCCGCACCATGCGGTTTACTCAGCGTCCCTGTGCTGTCGGTGCGCACGCACTAGACATGTGAAGTGGGCAGACGGCAGCGCAAGAAAAATACACAATGTGGCTGGAATCTTTATTTGTTGCTTTCCGCGCTGGGAGGGTAAAGTCATATCGATGCTGGTGGTCGAGTCTGCACGGGGGCTGCAATGCTGATTTGTGAGCTCATCACTGGTGGTTACTGAACAAGTAGAGGAATTTCACTATCAATGCGACTGAGAATGAACACGTCAGATATTGAATATGAGCTAAACAAGCACTAACGTTAGAACGCTGTGGAATGTGACGTGATTCAATCTGTAACTACGTTTATCTGCACAAGCATGTGGTTTCCTTACACGCTGTAGCTTTTGCAGTGCTCAACAGTAGTCGTGAGACGGCATATAGTTGTGGTAAAAGCTGAGTTGTTTCCCACTGGCTCTGCGTATGCACATGCTTTTTTTTCTTTGCTCACGCGTCTTTTTGGTTTTGTTTTGAGAATTGCGCTACAAGTATCCAGCTGCGATAGTTTTCAATAAACGCTCTTCCTTTGTGGGGTCTTTTCGAGTGTCCTGTGTGCATAAGTAGCTACTGCTAATTTTGAGCGAATTGCCGTTCGTCGCGCATAATTTCAAGTGGCTACCATTTCATTCAAAGATTCACCTTTGCGGCTAAGCTATGGCTTTTCATTTTCCATGAAAATTGATTCTATTCAGAAAACCGCAGCGCAATAAAACTGTTTAAAATAACAAAGAACATCTATGGTCTCTTATTAAGACAGCTATAACTCTTCTATCTTCTGAGTGAGATATCAAATGTTCTCCCTACATTGGGACGTCCGGTTCGCATTTGTTATAGAATTGATGAAAACTATGAAATATAAAAGGAGTGTTGGGAAATGAAAATCGAACGATTGTATTGGGGCAAAATGATGCCTTCTGCTGTTTTGTTTATCAGACTTTTAAAAAATAAATGTAAGATTCTTCACTAGCAGAAACTCCAGGTGTTACAAATATGCTGGTCGCCTATTATTTTCAGTCACACGAGTGTCTTATACAAACAGTCCGCAATGAGGTAAGTGCAGCACGTCTCCATAATTTCCTACTAAAAAAGAAAAGCTCAGGGCCACTACTGCATTCGCTAGAAATGACTCAAAGACGAAATCAATTTAGAAGAACGTTCGCCAAAGCAGGACGCAATGTTGCGGGAATATGCACACTAAACGTGTGCAGGGGAGGCGTAGTACATTGAATACTTTTGCAATTTATAAAAAACATTATGTGAAACAGAACAAAGGATGTGTGAACGTGTGCATACGTCAGCATTGTTTCTTAGCAAATGACAAATAAAGCTGGCCCCTGCCAACCCATCGTTATAACTGCAAGTAGGAATATTAATATGTGGGGTTTAACGTCCCAAAACCACCATATGATTATGAGAGACGCAGTAGTGGAGGGCTCCAGAAATTTTGACCACATGGGGTTCTTTAACGTGGACCCAAATTTGAGCACACGGGCCTACAACATTTCCGCCGCCATCGGAAATGCAGCCGCCTCAGCCGGAATTCGATCCCACGACCTGCGGGTCAGCAGCCGAGTACCTTAGCCACTAGACCACCGCTGCGGGGCTACTGCAAGTCGGAAACAATGCGGAAAGATGTGAAAACATAAAGCCGCTATCACGATCACATAGAAATGTGTATTTGCGAAGCATATACCACATGAGAAGAACAGAATTGACTGCGCCAGTAAATGGTCGTTTTTTTCTTTTTCTTTCATAGAACCGCAGAAGTTGATCGAAGAGTGTTGTTAAGATGACTTGTTATGGTTTTTTCAAGACTTTTCACAGTAATGCCTTTCCTAAACGTGCATGCATGGTGATGACTCATGTGGAACGTACTTGTGCGTAGACAGTGTGATATAAAAGTTGCAATCAGCCGGTTTGGGGGGGGGGGGGGTGCGTGTGTAGTCAAACGTACGTGTTATTTAACACAGTTCTTACCATTCTGCGACAAAACCAATCGCCTGGGGCATGTTTACTTGCGTTGTCAACGTCATAGTTTGATAAGTGATGTAAATACCTGTTCAATTGTAGGTAATTCTGTAGTTCATGAGCAACAATGACTTGTATTCTGCCTGTTTTATGGGTTTAGCAGCTTTCAACCATCAGTTCACTATGCAATGCGCACAAAGTTATGCCTGGTCTATTTCTGCAGTACAGGTACCTAATAGTACATTTCTAAAACTGATTAATTGCCCGACATCAATAAGTTTATTGTCTTTTTCATACGCAGCTTCTGGCACAGGCGTGGATCTGTGGTCAAATGCATTACTGGCGCGCAAACGTATGGTTTCTTATTCAGCTCAACATGAAATTTGTGTTCGAAATTAGTACGTCAATTATGCTTTTATACCGGACTCTCTTTTTTTCTCATGAAGCTATTCAGCTTTTGCCTTTAACAGAACACGCCTTTAGAATTGTTTGCTGTTATTGGCTATGATTATATAACTATATGTTTTATTTCGGGCGCACACATAAAAAGAGCTAGTCGAGAGACCAAAAGAAGTACACATGTGACAGTGTGAAATTTTTCCGCCTAATATTTATGATTTTGTGCACACAGAGCTCGTCGCATTACATGCATCTGAACTTCACAAAAGAATACGTGAACGCGGCAAACAATACATTAGTGAGTATTTTATTTTACAATAAAAAATTGAATCAATTGCAAAAGTTCCACTATTTGTATATGTGATACTCACAGATTCAAAGTGGTTCAAGTGTAAGATAGAATGAACAAGCCCAAAGAAAGACCCCAGCTCAGGAATCGGAAAAAAAACTTCGTACAAGGCAGAGTGGTCAGCTTCATGGCCCAGAAACGATATTGAGCTTCTGTCGATACTGTAGTCAGGAAAATACCCTGACATTTCATGCAGAAGCAAGTCAAGTAGGAGCGCGGTGCGTGCGTTAAGCGTTCTGCAAGCACGTGCCTCACACTACTATAATGTCTAAAAGTTGGATAATTTCCCATTGGTAAAGCTTTGAACAGCAAAGCAGTTTAAGAAGGGTGCAATTGGTACGGGTTATCAGAAAAAAAAATGGCTAGGTGCATAGGCGGCCTATCAGAAAGCCATCGTCATATCGTAAAAAGATATGTGCCACAGAAATTGCGTAAATATCACTATTACCCACTGCTCCACTAAAAATCAATAATGAAACAATTTGCTCTGTCAACTGGAACTGAAGTGAAAGCAGCCAGGCGTATACCACAAGTACGCACTACGATAGAACAATAGGTAACGGCAAAGACAGTGACATCTGTCAGAAGACCACCAAGCAATAAAAGAACTGCGCCAAGGCTGACGAGCCCGTAGATTTGTGTCAGATTGGAGAGCCTGGCATCAACGTGAGTTTCTGTCTCTGGAGTTCGGCCATCCTTAGAGCGTCTGTGATAGTCTGTGGTTGAACTGGAACCTCTGTACTGTCTTTGATTGAACGGGAACCGCTGAAGAGGAACGTAGAAACAAACAATCTCTATCCAATGCCTAGCGAAGACCTAGAGAACACCTAGAAATAGCCTGTGTCGCCTATAACTAAAGCTTAGAAACAACCTTTAAGCAACCACAGTTGTATTTTAAATCAGCCAGATTCACAGTTTAAAGCCTTGCATGACTTGCACGACCTCTTACAGGACCTCGCCTTTAGCCTTCGGGCACTTCACCAATCATGCTTTACTGGGCGCAACGCACCGCTCTTCCACCATCAATATTTTCATCACTCTCAAATGTTATACTCGTTGTCCTAATTCGCATTGCGGTGTTTTCAGTCAGTGCTGTGTCCTCGAAACACGTTCCCCAATATTTGCACACTGAGACTCCATCGTTTTATGGCAGCCGTGCACTCCGGCGAGTAGCTGAGGTAGAGTTCACGGCTTCGATTGTGGCTACTGCGGATGTATTAAGACACAGGTGGCATAAAAAGTGTTTGGGCAATATAAGAAATATTGGAGAAAAATATTAATGCTGGAATGCATCATCTGTGCCAGGCCAGTTCCCATTTTTTCGGTATTCTTCTCAGTCTGACAGTCCCTATCACTCTCCTGGACTTCGCACTCCATCCGAAACGACCTGGAGGCTCCCGTTCATACGGAGAAACTCGTGAAGCGGACTTCAAAGCACGCTGCACCGTACCCACCACGACACGAAATATCCCCGCCAGATGCACTCGATGCCGCATCTATGGCAGCGATGGTAAGTACTAGTCCTGCAGCCTCTGTGGAGGGAACTATACACCATGACTCCTTAAACAAGTGACGGCACGGTGAGCAGGACAGCTCCGATCCTTCGGAGGAAAATGGAGAGGATATGGACCAAGCGTCCTTCACGGTTGTGTCCTACAAAAAAAACAAGAGGTACTGGTACTCCTGTCGTCTTCCGACCTACTGTGGAAGGTGAAAGCTTATGGAAGGTAAACTCTAGCATTGTGGCATCAGCGGTTGTAACGTCGGCCCGAGAGAAGGTTCTGAACCATCGCCTCAATAAGGATGGAAGCGTGGTGGTTACAGTGTCAATTCTACCCGCGGCGAACCATTTGCTCACTGTGACTGAAATGGCTGGCATAGCTGTAGAAGCCCGAGTTCCGTACTCATACGCGGCGAACTATAGGGAAATACAAGATGTCCCTCTAAGCTACTCAAATGAAGAACTACAAGACTATCTACGAGATCAAGGAGTCGTTTCAGCGAAGAGGCTCACCACCGTCACACCCGAAGAAGGAGGAAAAGTGAAAGAGTTACGTCATCGATCTGTCATTTTAGACTTTAGCAAGGATTCACCGCTACCTAAAAGAGTCACGCTTGGCTTCTGTAGTTACCCGGTTGCCGAATACATTAGGGCAGATGCACAGTGTTACAAGAGGCAAAGGCATGGTCACATATCGAGACACTGCACAGGCCCGGTGCGCTGAAAAGTGTGTGCTGGGCCTCACTCGCACAAAGAATTCACGTCAAGAGCACAAACTAAATGTGCAAACAGCGGTGGCCCACACCCGGCCTCATATGGAGGATGCATAAAAAAGAAGGCGGCTACACTCGCACGCACGTTGAAGCAAGCACAAGGGAAACCACCAAAGCGGAATGAACCACCACCTAACCCTGATGTGGTATTCACGAGTATAAAAGACGCCTCTCAAGAACAACCACCACAATGCCATATGACGTCTGCCAACACGTACGCAGATGTTGCTAAAAAGAAACGTGGGAAATCCATGGGCTTGTCGTCTTCATCAAAATCATCGCAACGTACCTCACAAGACCCACCAAGCCAACACTACCACCACCAGTCTCAGTCGCCACAACATGACAAGGAGATCTGCGAGAGACAGCAACACGGAAACACCAATCAAGATGTAACACACATACTGATTCGTAAGTTGTTTGCAGCCCTCAAAGCCCTTGTCCGTGAAAATCCCCCACCAACAAGTCTTCCAGAGGTAGAAGCAATCCTTGCAATGGAGCTCCTGGTGTCGACGTCCTACGCACCACAGGGGCGCATTTCTTCACAGTAGAGTTCATGGCTACCCCAACTACATCACCACCTGAACCGACAATACATGAAATATTTAGCAAATGCACCATATTCCAGTGGAACGCTTGCGGGCTTCGCTCAAAGCTTTTGGGTTTCCGACAGCTGGTGCGAGCGTACCAATTCCCTTTCATCATCATCTCTGAATCACGAGTCGGACCACATTTCAGAATGAACGGGTATTACTTTCATCCCTCAAAACAGCTTCGTCAAATCATCTGATTACTGATAGGCATTCGGAGAGATATTCTGGCCTCCAAGATCGACATCCCACCCCCAACGAGAACGAATATACGTGCGCCATCACAACAATCGGTAAACAAGAATACAGACTTATTGGAGTATACCTGGAACGAGGCAAGCCTGTCGATGCTTCAAGACTTGAAAACTTGATTTCAAGAACACCTTCTCCACACATCATTTGTGGAGACTTCAATGCCCACAATGAAATTTGGGGCAGCTCACATACTTGTGCGCGAGGAGCCAAGCTCGCAGAACTACTCTCAAAACATTTCATTGAGACTCTGAATGACGGCAGTATCACATATCTTTGAGGCTTTTCGACTATCAGTAGCATCGACGTCACCTTCGCAACAGACTCAGTTGCCCGTGGCATTCACTGGTGCACCAACTTGGAAACACGGGGGAGTGATCATTACCCAATCATGATATCAGCTGTTGGTGCGAAGATGTCATTAAAGAAATTAATTGCATATCTACTGATGGGGATGCATTCACAGACACCGCTCGCAAATTAATTACTGCCGCCACCGAGGACGAATATTTACTCACTACGATGGGTCACTGCCTAAAGCATTCACACGTCTTTCAGCTAAGAATGACACACTTCTGTCAAACGATAAGGAGTTTGAATAACTGTGTGCTCTTGCCCCGCCGCGGTGGTCTAGTGGCTAAGGTACTCGGTTGCTGACCCGCAGGGCGCGGGTTCTAATCCCGGCGGCTGCATTTCTGATGGAGGCGGAAATGCTGTAGGCCCCTGTGCTCAGATTTGGGGCACGTTAAAGAACCCCAGTGGGTCTAAATCTCCGGAGCCCTCCACTATGGCGTCTCTCATAATCATATAGTGGTTTTCGGACGTTAAACCCCACATATCAATCAATCAATTAACTGTGTGCTCTTCGCAGACGAGATGATAGTATTGCGCACAAAGTTTCTTGAATACCTTCGAGCCTGCCGACGGACACAACGTCATATCCGGCGATACCTGGATAAACGTAGCTGGCACCGATGGTGCGACTTTTGCTCCACACTGGACGTTCACCAACCGGTAGCCAAAATATGGCGGGTCCTCAGAGGCTTGCGAACACCACTCCAACAGCTTCACCCTTTCACCGCACTTTTCCTTCACGAACGAAAACCCCTGAAAGAGCTGTAAGGATCCTGCACACTGTTCTCATAAACTTCAATACCCTGGAGCTCTTCCGCAAACAACAAGTCTGACTTCTCACGAGAGACAGTGCCAGCAGTGGATTTGCCAATCACAATTGAAGAACTGAACACCGCAATCAGCTAATCAAACAGGCACACATCACCCAGTCACGACGAAATAAGCTATGAAGCCATCGCAAAGCTACCCCACACCTCCCGACTACGACTCTTAGAATATTACAATTCTTCAGGCTGTCTGGCGAGGTTCCAGCAGAATAAAAACTCGCTAAAATATAGCCCATTTTGAAACCTTCAAAGCAGCAAACAAGCTACGCCTCTTTTCAACCCGTTGCCCTGCTGAGTTGCGTTGACAAGCTTATGGAGCGGATGGTTCATAAACAAATGGATTGGTTTTTATAAAGCCACGATAAATTTCTTCAAGAAATGGCCGGATTCCGTCAAGGCAGATCAGCTATCAATATTGTCATCACCCTCGTCTCTTCACTTGAAGAGGACCTTTTTGCTGGATGCATTCCACTATCTTTCTCGATATCAAAGAAGCTTTTGACTTCGTCTTTCACCATGCCATTCTTGCAGCCATGATCAGTCTTGGCCTTGGAACAAGACTGTAAAAATGAATTGAGAGCTATTTAAAAGAACGGAAGGTATATATGTGCACTCCAAATGGTCCCACACAGTTCTATGCAGTAGAAGAATGCGTACCTCAGAGCGCAGTGCTCAGTCCACTCCTTGTCAACATCACCCTGATACATATAACGAAGATATTGCCACGAAGAGTGCACATCACAATTTACGCCGACGATATCTGAATCTGGAGTGCTTCAAGTTCGCATTTTGTTACTAAACAACGCCTTCAAATGTATTTACAGAACCTTTCCGCGTATTTGGCTCCCCGGGGTATGCACTTTTTTCCAGAAAAGAGCACAGCCATGGCATTCACGAGAAAGAAAATGACCAAGTTTCCGCTCCTCCTCGATGACCGGCCACTGACCTATGTATGGTCTCAGCCATTTCTTGAAATAGTCATCGACAGAAGTCTTTCCTGATCTCTTCAGGTGAAGAAACTTTGACCGATAATAGCTGCAACATCACAACTCTTCAAGTTCATGGCGGGAACGCGATGGGCATGAGAGTGCATGCCTATAGGCGGCATGAAACAATTGCCTACGAATCTGTCTAGGCCTTCCGAAGAGCTCATCAGGCTCGGGAACTGTAGCGGAAGCAGGATGTCTTTCACTAGATGTCATCTGCACTCAAGAAATATTGTGCACTCATTGCCGCCATGTCATACATGGGAAGAAGCATTTTCTGTACCGCATACATCTCACCCACAGCAATTCAGCATTCGGTCAAGCTGTGCAAATGCAACAACTTACTGTTGTCAGACAGCCGAAGACATGGATGCCTCCAAGATTTCCTCCGTGGACGCTTTCCCCGCTTGATATTAAACAGTGTGTCCCAGGAATCAATGAAGCGAAAAAACGTATTGCACAGACCACACTGCTGCAGACAACTCTATTCTGACGCCTCAACTGACGCCTCAACTACTCAGAATATCTCGTCATATGGCCTCTATGTTCTCTGTGCAGGACAAAGTCTATCCTATCGGCTACAACGCAGGACATCATCAACGACAGCAGAACTTCATGGAATAAAAGAAGCAGTCCTCTACATCCTGCGTCAAACGCCGAACCGATGGTTGATCTTCACCGACTCTAAGGGAGCTCTACATATATTATTCACCCTCATAAAGAACATTTTTCACCCGATTTCATTTGATATAGCATACTTACACCACTTGGCTATTATCGCGGGTCGCGCTATCACATTTTACAGGATACCGGCTCATTGCGGTATACTGGCCAATGAAAAAGCAGATGAAGCGGCCCGCAAAGGACTTCAAAAGCAAAATTGCAGGCGAACCTATTTCACTAAATCAGATGCTGCCCAGCTGGTTAAAAGGCTTGCTTCCTAAGAAAAAAAGAGGCTATGGAACCTCCTGACACATCATTATGATTTCCTCCACTTTATCAACCCACATCTAAGGACTAGACTCCAATTCCAAATCTTACGACACCTGGAAACTCTCTACCACCGTCTACGGCTGAACAGTGCTTATGGAAACAATTTACGGTATCGCTTCGGTCAAGTAGACAGTCAATATTTGAATAACTGTGGCTTCATAGAAACTGTAAAACAGATCATGTTTGAGTGCCGAGCGTATGCCGATGAGCGTGCGCTCTATGAGCCCTGCCTGCATCTGTTAAACCAAAGACATTTATCAGCTGATTGTGTCCTGGGCCCTTTCCCCAGCTTCGCGCAACAGAGGCAGGTGATGAAACTTTTATTCGCGTATTTATACAATATCGGTCAGCTATACAATTTGTAGAGGCGCCTTGAAAACTGAAGTCATGCTGGCAGCACACATTCCTGCCCAAGAGACAGAAAAATGTCTATATTTACTTTCTTTCTTTCCATTTGAATTCTTAATATTTTTTCTCTCTCTTTTTTGTCTTTCAGTTCCCAATACCCTTCCCCACGCAGAGTAACAAGTCAGCGACACACACACGCCGGCTAAATTATCTGCTTTTCAATAAAAAGCTCTCTTTTTTGTATTAAGACTACCCGTGCGTTTAAGCAGGTCGCAAGGTGTAGACTTGAGGCGGCTGCAAACGGGCAATATCATCATCTCTTACAATCTGTGCTACCTTTGGACCACCCTGCACCCATCGCCTGGCTGCCCGTGGTGCGAGCACGACTGGGCTGATGTGGTGCATGTGCTTTGAGAATGCGCAAGAAGCGAATATGTTCCAGAATGAAGACCGATTTCCTCTCAAGGATCCCCTCAAGCGAGTCTTCTTGCTTAGCATTAGCAGGCCGCCTCAGCGAGACCACCGTAGGCCACGTATATGCCGCCAAGCGGGCCAAGACAATCGCTTTGAACCATGGATGATGTTTCTCGAATGCCTGTGTCATTGCAGCCTAGCCTTGGGCAAAGCAATGACCGTTGCGAAAAGAATTTATTCAGCTCTGCTCAAATGAAAAGAACACCCACGTTGTTTGATTTAGTTGAACTTTACAAAGCGTCAGATTGCAAAAAAATGAACCTGGAGTCACCTAAAACAGCGTAGCCTATATTCATTAGTGTGACTTTTTCGTAGTAACCTCAGTACCAATTTTGTCTTGATACGAATACGAAAATGGGCACTTCGTACTTTCTTTAGTTTGTTGAGATATTCACAAAGGAATGTTTTATTTGGGGTAGTAGAAAATGATTATGTTGACATCTTAAAGAATACAGCTTCTTTCTCTTCATTGAGAGCACCGTAAACACATTGCAGTTTGCCAATTTATGATACGACCTTTCTATAATTTTGAAGTAGGCAACGTTTTGGCTGTATCTCTACTAAATAAATTTAATTATTTTCAGACTTGTGTGCTGAATCATATCAGCAATTCTACACTGAACGTTCAAGCTGTCGATGATGCCACTGCATTTGCCCTCAAAGCTGTGGTCAACTTTGGGTGGACCAAATAATATTGAGAATGCCTAATATCAAGTTCTTTTGCTGATATTCATTGTTTCATTGGCCAACAATGTTGATAATAAAGAGTAAGTTGCCCTTGATTTCATTTTATATGCCATTAGCTCAAAAAATGCGTTGATAAAAAATTGCTAGTGCGGATTGCGTGCTTATTTCGTTTGCTTCGTTTTTAGGAGCTTGTTTCGCAAGCTTCTTACGCTCGCACCTTGTCCGGTGCCAGTGGTGGCGTGTGCACTTGGATGAATTCAGAATTGCTCAATAGATGGCGCACCGTTGTTCAAAGCACCACAAACCACTTTCGGCACGTGTGCTTTCGTTATTCGCCGATAACTCACGCAGGGAACACTCTTCGTTATCACTCGGCCGCATGAACACCTCAAAAATAAAAGCAGTAGTGCGACGGGCTGGCTCGCCCTTTGTGTGTTGGTAGGGTGTAAAACACGAAAAAAAAGCATTTAAACGCATGAAGTTCGTGTCTGCTTCGTCTGTGCATGCTATGAGTGTGCAGCAGTGAAGCCGTGGCCCTGAAAAGGCCTAAAACACGTCCAAAGCTACTATGAGGCTACTTAGGGGAATCGCTAATCATATGAGCGGCGTGGAAGAAGTAGTTCTATGTAAGCTGGTACAGGTGTTCTTGCTCATTATCGTGAGGTAAAAAAACACGTTCAAAGCTACTACGAGGCTATATAGGGGAATCGCTAATTATATGAGTGGCGTGGAAGAAATAGTTTTTAGTAAGCTGGTACAGGTGCTCTTGCTCATTATCGTGAGGTAAACAAGTTATCTTGTTTCAGTTTTATGCTTTATGCCTCCGGAACTGTGCCAAACTTGGTCGTCAAATTTCGCGTGCCTAATAGGAGATCTAGTGCCATTTAGTCTGTACAATTTTGACCCTGTAGCTTCACTTAGTTGCTTCTGGTGGAGCAGCAAATTTCAGAGTGGTGTTCAAAAATGAGTGTACCTTTTCTCAAGTACCGGAAATAGTATGACTGTGATACATAGAACGGTGATTCAACATTATACTTGAAAAAATTATTGTCCTCATTTGAAAGAGGTCGTAAAAGAGACTTTCCCGTGAATTTTTATACGTAATTGTAACCTAAACAGTTTCTAAAGTTTTGAAATCACACTGTTTGCAAAAGCTCGAGGTATTATGGTAATGGATTTTCGCGCGGTCGGTCTAACAGTTTTCTGGGAAAGTTGCATCAAATTTATAAAACTTAGAAAAAAAATGTTCATGAGATGAATGCGCCGTTAAATTCTGGGACACGTGCGGAACGTGCTCCCAACATGCAGAATAGTTCTGCCTGAAATCCATCGTTGTAAGAAAATTTGCGGTCAGTAAGTATAACATTGGTGGATAGCAAATATACACAATTATTCTAGCCATAGGTACCGCTATAATTATAAATACATGTACAAACAACGATGAAAAAGAGCCCGCACATTTATTAGAAAACGTAGTTACTGGCACCATTTTAAAAGAGCATGAAGCTCTTGAATGCACTCACCAGTGCACGGTTTTGTTCCTAGGATTGTCTATTACTTTTAGTAATAAAAGAAACACTCCTTTTGTTGATATACCCTGCTATAACCCCTAATGTGATATCTCTTATAGATTTAGCTGTCGTAGAAAACGACAAGGTTGCGGATATAATTAGGCAACCTTACAAGCCAAATAACTTTTTCACTTTCTAGCTAGGCATCTAAAAGGAAAAGCAGAGTAGGCTTGCCACAAAGAAAGAGGTCCGGGTTATACTCCATGGGAAGGAATATCCTGGCTGAAGCCCCTGCCTGGAGCACCCCATCTCCGGTGAAGAATTCGACAAAATGTTGTAAACATATAAAACCCTAAGAAGATGCATACATTTCAATATGAGGAAATCAGGCGAGCAAGATCCAGAGCTTTACATTTTGAGAACGTGCAGTAGACAGAGGCAGCCTGTACAAGCAAGGCAGAAAATAAGAATAAGGACGCATTTGCATTTGGGCGACCAAGGGGGACACTTGGTCGCTCTTGGATACGTCAAAGCCCGCTCCTCAGATAGTAAACATGATGAGAGGATAGCGCTATTCATACCCAGTTCTTTATCAGACCGGATTTTTTAGTCGTTCTAGACAGGCCATTCGAAATTCAGCGTGTGGGTCACGGCCGCAAGATTGCCGAATCGAGCCGTGCCGCGAGAAATATTGGAGGTAGAAATTCTTTGGAAATACGCACCCACGGCGAACCCTGGAAACGAGGCAGCTCACATGAATGCTTGAAGTTTAGTCAGATGGCCAGCAAGCCGCTCGTTCCGGCAATGTCCGCGAGAAATTGAATATTGTTCTTCGCATCACCGATCATTGTAAACTTGAGCTGAGGCACTGTCCGGACCCACAATAGGTTTGACTATCGCGCAGGAATGCCTGTGGAGAACACTGTAGACGCGATTTTTTCTCACCTCAGGCATGTTGAGCAAAATGTACCCGGTGTAGATTAAGCAATTGGCACCAGGCAGTGCCATCTTATGATCGTATCACGTAGGAATACAGCACGCTGCCACCGCAGGCGGATAATATGTGGGTTTTTTACCTCGAGCCCAGAACAGCCGTATTTGCGAGTTCAGACGGAGGCATCCAGCCAAGGGTCCTGGAGTGAGCCACGCATGCTGGCGTCAACCTTGGTTTGATGGCAATCTATTATGAGGTAATCTGCACTTGCTTTGTGATGAAAAAAATTCACAACATATCCACGGAGTGAATGATGATCAGTTGGGCGAAGCGTCCATCCGCCCGTGCATGCGTCCATGCGTCCGATCACGTTTGACAACGCAGACGGCGCGCAGGTAACACCGACAAGACACGAAACAAAGAAGCCAAGTGCAAGCGTCTTTAACGCGCCCGCCGCTCTGCTTCGTCCATGCCCCACCAACGATTCGCCACGCACGGTGACTGTCGAGGAGACTTAGCAAGGCACTCGTTTCCCGCGCACTCAAGCAAAGCGCGCGTTGTGAAAGTAAGCAAGAAAAGAAAAGGCATTGATTGATTGATTGATTGATTGATTGATTGATTGATTGATTGATTGATTGATATGTGGGGTTTAACGTCCCAAAACCACCATATAGAAAAAAAAAGAAAAGAGAAGGCAGTGTCTCGAGAAAGTAGCTGTGTTTGCTGTGTTGATCAGGAGAGAGAGTATTACGACGATGCTGCATTTTTTTTCTCTCTCTTTAGTACTACTGCCACGGCCATGAATGTAGCCTTCTGTAGGGGGAGGGGGGCGAAACGCGAGTTGAGCTTTGTCTATCAAACAAATAAAACTGTCAAAATGTTTGCCTTCATGCCCCTTTACTGTATGAAAATATAACGCTTATTTCCATGTCTGACAAACAGGGCTCGAATACGAGATGTAGTTTTGGCCGGGACAATGCAACAACGCTGGCCTGTGAACAGAACAGAGAAAAAATATAATTCCTGGAACCCACGGGCACACGTCGTGACGCCTCAACGTGCATCACCTTCCGTGATCTACGGACAATTACGTGGACCTGTATGATGAGTAAACTGGTCGAGGTTCTCTTATTTCTGTCCTGGTATGATGAAAACGCTGAATTTGAATAAGTCAGACAATAGTGATTTAAGCGTTTTATTTATTTATTTATTTATTTATTTATTTATTTATTTATTTACACTACAGTGCTTATAGTGCTATGGCAAGAGTGAGTTTACAAGGGTACATGGAATATATAACTAAAAACAATAAGAATAACGCAAACAGGTAGCATAATATTGTCGTCTGAACAATCAGTCGAAAGTATCAGAACTCGAAAAAACAAATATCATTTGCAGACAAATCAATGTGTTTCACATATGTGTTATGGATTTCGGCTATGAAACTCTGCGATGGTCATGAATTAACACAACCAAGTAATTAATTGCAGTCTTCAATTGAATGGATGAAAAGTGAACATGAACAAATTAGTTCGAGCATTGTGAGGCCTCAAATTTAGGTTGTGATAGCTTCTAGTCATTGACTACGGGCAAAGTTAATGTATTCCTCCTTACCTAATCGTTTAACTGTGGATGAAACGATATTTAGGAAGAATTTTCATGACTATTTGGCGACGCAAATTTTATCTTCTAGAGCTTTTTGGGGTAGAAATTACGCAGTAACACTGCAGTGCTTGCATGGAAATGGAGCATTTAGTCAATTCTTCACGATCAACATATAATAAATAAACAGTGGGGCAAACATTTTAATAAAAACACTGATGTATTTCACTGTAAGAATATTAGTAAAATACTCCAAAAGTGTTACGCAAGAGCTCCGTATTACCGGACTGGAAAATCCGCGCAAAATGCTTCAGTGCCAAGCCGTTGCTTCAGACAGCTCGAGCGAAATATCGGTAAAAAGTACTCCAACGATGCCAGCAATCGCTCCTGTCGGCCAGAATGAAACATCCGACTGGAGTCATCCAACCTGCCGGGGTAAAAACTGCTCCGTAGGTCTGGAGTAAAAATTGATACCAACATAGGGGGGACAGATTTTACTCTTTAGGCATTTTACTTCCACCCGGCAGTAATTATTTTACAATTTATTATACAGACGAGTGACCGCCTGTTACCCGAACCTTGTCCAATATAGTGAAATTTAAGTGATATAAAATGCCTACGGAAATTTAACTGAATTTTCTGGCTGTTTTCCTTTCAAGTGCCAATCTTTCTTGTCATATTGCGTTCATGGTGCTGAGTTTAGGACTCCGTTTTCGCTCCCATATTACTACCGTGTCTTCTTGTTCAAGAGGACAGCCTTTAGTTCTTTGAATGTACTTATTGTAAAATTTGTAAAGACAAAGTCTATGGAGCTTGCTTTGATGGCAGTTGGTTGTTAACAGTCATAAAAAAGACACCGTAAGGCGTACTGAGACGTCATATACTGCAGAAGCCTGTCGATGTTTATGGTAGAGTCACGGACTAGTATGAAGAGTCTGCCTGTATGTGTTCCCTCACAAGTAGGATTGATGTTCGTCTATACCGTAAACCTTATTATTCCCACACACACAAATATGTTTATACCATAGGAATGGTTTTGTATATGCCGGGTGAATGGTGGGACAACGGACAGGGAGAGTCGGTGACAAATGTAGGTCCTAAAGCCCAGTCCACCTTGAAGTATAAAGGGTTTGTGCTTGTAGGTGTTTTATATTTCTCATAACCATTATGAATGGCATCAGTTTATTAGAAAATAGTCTTGGTGTCTCGCATGTGTTACAACTATAGCAATGGTTTTAAACCGTGACCAAAATAGAAAACAAGGCTAGGTCCTCAAGAACTTCGCAGATAATAGAGCATTTGTACCGTCGATAAACATTGTGAAGGCTATGACCTGTGCTATGCAGCAATGCTGCAGATTGGGCCCTGCGAGCATGCACGGTATTGGAGCTTCATTACGCGTCGCTATGGTTTAAACTAGGCTTTCCCTTTTGCATTCCCGTGAAGCTATGAGCAGGCCCTCTCATATTCTTATTTGCACGAAGCTGTGCATATATGTGGATGAATTTGACTAAGCATGGCTGAACGAGACTGCAGCTGTAGTCGTAATTGCACGAGCAACGTCCTGAGTATAAATTTTAGGCAAACAGAACTTACGCAAATAAAACCTTTTCCAACCATTTGTTTTAAATAATCTCTTGTACAATGACTAAAATAACCTAGAAACTCGGTGTTTCACTAAAAATATCATGTGCCTATAGAAATTGCTCTTACTGGAACCGTATGATGAAGCTTAGATCAAGCGAAGGTACTGCCGTGAAATGTGTTTCCTTGGACAACCGATCCACAACTGGTAAAGTATTAATATTACCTACTGCAGACATTGAAAAAATGTTCAATGTAATCAATGTAATCTTAGCGACACGTGCGCAAAACCGTTTCGCAAGAAGTAATGGTAGTAATACGTCTGCGTTGACCTCCCGTCTGTATTGTTTGGACACCTCGCCGCAAGTAACGTACGAATTGTTCTATTTGTACTTAATTTGGACTTGTCAAGTTCACACTGTTGGAATATAACTCTACGAATTCTTATTTCGCCTTGCGTAAGAACTTAGCATTTGTCGCTCTTAATAGCACACTGATGACGATACTCTATAAAGCCTATGTGGGTGTCGTATAGTTTTGTCGACGCGATGGGTCTTGATCAAGTCTTTCTGAAAGCACACGATTCAGCTCTCTCGGTTCCACAGGCAGGCTTCTTAAAAAACAGTTTGCCATAAACCACCTGAAAGCGTTTTTCCACTCTATACGGTTTGAAACATCGCATCTGCAGTCATGTAGCAAGTTCATCAATTCGGCAATCCTTTGTTCGAGGCACTGCTTTTGGAACATTCTTAAAATTGCGAAATTATTCACTATCACTATAAGTTATCAGTCAAACGAACAGTGGCACAACTTCTTATTCTCGCTTCGAAACGCAATCAAACACTCCCGTTTACTAAAATGGCATTGACGTTATGCGTTCGAGAGTTGACGAGTGGTGTAGGTGGAGGCATGTCTCCACATGTATCAGTCACGCCTTGTTTTGTGGCGGTGGCGACGAATGCCATCGTACAATCCCTTACGTACCGACAAGAGCAGCGAAGCTTTGAATATACTGAAGGTATTAGGAGCTACATTTTAACTTGATCGATCACACACACTGACGAAGCAACACTGATTATTGTGGGAGGACTACGCACCCCACCTATATCAACGCGACAGCGCTAAGCTTGAATATGTGTCTGAGGTATTCAGGTGATGAATTCAGCATCGCCAGGTAGACGGAAAGTGAAAATCACGAAAGAGGCAAAAATGAAATTTCAGGGGTTCCAGCCGTATTCTAGCCGACAATTCAGCGTGGAGATTAGGCATTCTTCAATACAGCCATAAAACTGGTTGAGCTTGTTTCGAATGAAAATTGCACCATTTCCCACTACTGATAACCATGAGTGGCATGCGAAGTCGCACATGGGTCGACGTAAAGGATCCCTGAAGCAGTTTATTCACATTCCTTTTTTTTTTATTGGAGCACTACTGGAGCAAATTATTGACACCGTAATTTTATTAGCATACCCCTTATTTAACAGAGCAACACGAAATCAACAAGTACCGTCTTTTTCAGCTCCACCTTTCACATTCAACTACATAAAATCTTCCTTCGAGTGCTCGGATCTACGCTCCGCTTTCACAGGAACTGTGTCGCGCGCTCCACAGCCAATCAGATCAGCAGCCATGGTGACGTCTATGGGGCAGAACGTATCTCTCTATGAAAGGGTTTGGCTGAGTCGCTGCTCTCTGCAGCACTTCGCAGCTTTAAAGTGTTGTAATAAATTACGAAATTTACGCAGAGAGCTAAAATAGGTTAGTAAATGACCATTTGGACTTGGTCTACCGGTGCAGTGTGTTTGTACAAGAACGTCAAAACTCGTTCGGGGTTCATTTAAAGTGTCATTCACCACGGGCACATTGTCCGATGTTAACGCGTCCTTGCAAGTGGAGCACACCAGAAATTCACTGTCGTTCCTGTTGCTGTTACTCGTTTCGAACCATTCTTGAAGCACGCCACGCGGATTCATCGTCACGCAACGCAGGAGCACGTAGGTTGATCGCGCGCTTGCAAAACTTTGTTCCCGGACATCATCACCTGATTGCTGAGAAAGTGTAAGGTAAGGCCACAGCCACTTACAGAGTCACTTACACAGGCTGGAGTGCGCTAGCGCATGCCAGCGCGTTCTCACCAAGGTAGAATGCGTTGGTTCATCGCGAGTCGAAGCAGTCTCGTTCTCCGACGCCATCCCATGATTGCTGAAAGAGTGTAAGGGGGTGAGGCCGTATCGCCCTCCCCAGCCCCTTGCACAGGCTGGAGTGTGCCAGCGCGTGAGCACTCAAGCCTGTGCGTGAGCACTCAAGCTGCGTGTGAGTCCTTGAGCCAGCTGTTGCACATGTGCCGCAAGTGTGGTTACGCACACCGGATTCCGCTCCACCATAAGCTGCTTCGCATATCGAAAACTCTATGCAGGTATCAAGTAGGGTAAGGAGTTACAATTAACTAAAGTGGTATTGCATAGAGCAACCTTTAAATAATACGACGAGTGAATTACCGTGTGGCAATTACTTAAAGTTATTGCCTTAAAGCGGCCCAACTGGTACAAGTGTTTGGAAGGTTCATAATTCACCATAACTGTTGCCACTTGACACAGCATCAACAAGTTGATCACCTGCATGAACAAGCGTGTCCCTCTACATGCTTGTACGAGGTATTCCCGCACTTGCACAAAGGTGAGCTACGGTGTGGAGAACACGTCTAAACTGCACTCTAAGCAGGCGCAGTCAATCGATTGCCACCGGCGTTTCTTTCCTCGTGGCATCACTTGACGGGTCGAGAGAACGATAAAGCAAAACAAGCCGGCCATTTTTTTCTGTGCGGCCTAGATTTTCTTATATGCGGTGATCAATTTTATTACTCCACTGAGCTTATGTACTTCTCTGAAAAACACAAACTTTACGTGTGATGAGAGTACAAGAAGAGGGAAATCGTTTCCTTACGGGACGTTAAAAATAACAGGCTGTCAGCTCATATTTCAACGTGATGCTCTAGGGTATTTAGCTTTAGGCCTGCACTGTGCACTCTTTGTGAAAGCGGAACATTGAAGCCATGCTTGAATTTTCATGGTCAGGCTATTTTAAAAAATGTCGGAGAGGATGGCTGCATAGACAGAGAGATATGAAAGTCGGTTTTTTTTACTATGTGTAAACATAGCTATGGAGCCTTGGTCGCGTGAATCACTTCAGCTGAATCACCCGAGGCAGCGCTATCATTAGTTTTGTATCGAAGAGAACGTAGCGAAACCAAAAAAAAATACCATTTCAAGTCCCATAGATATAGAAAGTGTAATATTCTTACAAGTTGTGGGCGCTTTGAAACCGTGAAGCTGTAATCTTGGCAACGAAATACCCCAGAGGTAACAATGAATCTATAGAACATCCTGGGACTTGCAATATCGAAATTGCTAGCACAATGTGTATAGCGAAGGCATCTCTCTGGTCCCATATTTCTTTGTTCTTCGCTATGCCGGTCTGCGTGAATGAAAACAACTCAGTTAATGAAAACAAGTGAAACGTTGTAAGAAACTGCTTTTTTCACAGCACAAGCTAACCACCTCCCAAGCAGCTATTCAATTCCAACAGCTCTGTCATCATGAATGCGATTGTTAATAATCTCGCTTGAAATGTCAAATGTACGTTCACGCAAAAGTGATGTATTCGCAATCAGGCATAAAAGCAATAGGTTATGGATGTACTTTCATACACAAATGTTTTGAAGCGACACTTCTGAGTTTTCTCTTTCTATGCCCATGCTTTCTATGCCCCGCGTCTGTGCAACGATCAGTACATTTGCAAGATACGAAAATGGTGCATACACAGAATGGCTTTGTTGTCGCTCGTTCTTGGAATATATGCACGTTGGATCCTTGAGGAGCGTGCAACACTCGTCCACCGCGTACTATATATTTCATTTTATCATCTATCTTGTATTTCCTTTATTTTGTCTTCGTTATATTGAGATAAAAGAGCGTTTTCCGTTGTATAAACTTACCATATTTTTGTGGGCCACCTCATATTGCATATTCTAGAGCATCTAGACCAATGTATATTGCTATATGCTCTAAGGTATTCAAAGACGCCTCAAGGTGTCTGAAATCATAGACCTCTCATATAGAAACTGTTTTGTGCGTCCTTTCTTGGAGTCCAAAAACATACCTAGATTCTCATTACCACCCTAACGTATGCTTTTACGATCATCCCTAAATTTACGTAATATATTACTGTAGAAAACATGTTGCTAATGAAGTGACTGCAGACGTACGTGTGATGTGGTCGTTTATTCTTCAGCCGCCTAGCAGCTGCGACAAAGAAATGTCGCCCACCGACATGAGAGGAGGGAAGGAAAGACAGGAGAAGGAAAGCACACAGGGGAGATTTCCTACGTATAGACAAAGCACGATGTGTGAAATATTGCACAATGTAAGGTTTGTGTCACAGAGTTTATGTTACGGGTTTTTGCAGAGGTGCTAGAATCCATCTTCGGTTTTTGCCACGCCGTGTTGGTCTAGTGGCTGAGGTACTCGGCTGATGATCCACAGGCGACCGAATCAAATCCCGGCTGTAGCTGCTGCATTTTCGACGGAGGCGCTAATGCTTTAGGCCCGTGTGCTCATATTTGGGCACATGTTAAAGAATTCCAGGTGGTCGCAATTTTCAGAGCCCTGTATTTCGGCGTCTCTCATAATCACATGGTGGTTTCGGGGCGTTAAACCCCACATACCAAAATTTCGATTTCTGTGTTCAGATGCTCAAACAAATGTAAACTATCACATTTCCTTTTCGCCAGAGTACCGGTAGCAGCATGTTGTTGCAATCAAATAATATAAATTATTTTGAAAGTGGAATCGCGATGCACTGTTCACTGGATATGAACACATGCGTTCTCTAATAGTTGGCTACGAGGACTATGTATCTCTGTTGAAATATTTTCTAGATCAGCAAAGTATATGTCAAGGCAGATAAACAATGCCGAAATTTGTAGTTAAAGTCCGAAGATATCGCAAGTTTCTTAATTCATACATTATGTTAACGGATGTGAGTCCGTGACTAGCGCGAGCATATTATTACGCGACGAATTCTCAATCGAGTAATCATGCAAACATGTACTAAAAAAAAACGACAGGCCTGCGTGGAAGGCGCAGCACTGTCACAGCATGAACTAGAAGATTGGCTTTTCAGAGCCTTTTCTAAACACTCTTTCGGTAGCTGCAGCAGGCACACTTGCTTGATTCCCACTACGGCATTTGAAAAAAAAATTGTGTAGTAGGTCGGCATTCTCGTCATTCTTTTGGAGTTCATGCAGTGGCTGACAACGATGAGAAATTATGCCTGAAGTGGATATGCGGCATAGTTATTAGAGTAACAAGAACAAGCTTTTACAATAGGGTGGAGCATTGGACTGCCCAGTCGTTTCGCTATTCGCATTGTGCAATGACTGGTTGTTCTTTCGCTGTTTCAAAACGCTTCACAGGTCGTGTTAACATGATTGCTTTCCCAACACCAAGCTTGCCTAAGGCAAGTTTGCCACCAAGTCCCAAGCACCAACGTGGCTCAGTGGTAAAATACTGGGCTGTCACCACTGAGTCGGCACCAAGCGGACCCAAGTTCGAGCCCCAATGTGTCATTATTACTAGGTTGTTTCTGTTTTCTAGTTTCGTGCGATGTGGTTACGGACACCAGTGGTGGGGGCTGTGGTGGACAACAACGGCGCCACGCATGACCCAAGTTTTGATCTCATATAAGCTTTCGCTATAAAAAGTTTGACAGAAAAAACGCGCACCTGACATTGCCACACTCGTCTTTTTGTGCATACTGACCTGACCGTATAAAGCACCCCGCGAAGTTTTTACAGTCGCGTAAATGTTTTCAAGTAAAGCTTTATCAACCTGGCACGAAGGTGAAAGGAAATAATACATTCTACAGACTGAAGCAAGAAGCAGTTATCATGACGCTATGGTTGTGAAACTAAACTTGCATGTTTGAACTTGCGTTGCGAATGTTGCCTGCTTGGAAAAAGCATCCGTTTGGTATTTAGGTGCGTTAAAAAGCGGATCTCGTAATACCACGTTTACATGCTGTTCAAGACAACAATATGGCTCTCCATGACAGATTTTCTCGTCAGCCTACATCGCAATCACGTTGTCCCATACGTGCCTACGTTATAGTTCGTGCCAGATATCTTGAAGGCAAATGTAAACTTCTTTTCCTTTTATTGCGATAGTATTTATCAGTCCAGCCCCGAGACTTTACTACAAATACCATGATTTGGCTCTGGCTCCAGCATCTAAGGTATAGCAAACATTAAGCAGCTCATGTGCCTCCAGGTGAACCTTCATATGACCAAGCGAAAATGTCAACTCGAGGTGTCGTCATTTGGCATCACAATATGGGGACGTCACGTGAACGTTGCTTCCTCGCCCCAGTACGCCACAACGATGGCTTATCTGTGGCATATTTCTGATGTCCTACGTGGGCGTTAGATGATAATGATTACTTGCATCGCTCATGTTGACAGCGACAGTCAGTTTTCAAGTTTAAGTGAGCATGAAAGGCTCTCGCCTCAATATTTTGCTTGCCAAGCATTTGCATCAAAGTACTGATTTATTTCAACAGGCGTGTCTGAGATAGAAATTCGCACGCAACATGTAACTAAAGTGACCGGATCTGCAGTGTCCTCGCTGCAGTTCACATGTTGCATCCGGCTCGAAACATCTAGTAGTACGTCCACAACACAAGATGAGGGTGTGGTTAAACATCTTGCATTTACCACCCTTCTTGGGCTTTGATTGCTAATTCCTCTGCGCTAATATTATTTCAATAAACGAGTAACTTCGTGTTGCCTACACGCTCCGATTTCATTCACGAATAAGTCATTGAAACCAATCCTGCTTTTTCTCCGAGGTCTCTTTCAAGGCTGAGCACACATCTATCTTTTCGTTGTCTTGCACGCTAAGTATGGCAATTGTGTGTCACTGAATAGCACGTTTGAAAGCCTATTCATTGTAGTATTCTATTTTTGTCCGCCAGGCGTGCTTGTTTGTTGTACACAGTTCACTTGACAATGCTTAGATACAAGAAGTGATGTTGCCATGTAATAATCTATTGGAAACCCATAAGTGAAGCTTACTTTCTCTAGCAGACACAAGGAACTTCAATGTTATTTAAAAGTGATCTGCAGTTTGTCTTATAACTGCACATTGAAGTCTGCGTGTTGCGGTTCCTACAAAACCACTTATTTCGAACTGATTACCAGTCACTCCCGCTTTTTCTTCTATAAGTTCAAAACGATGAGTTAAACATCACACCTTGCCCCGCCACGGTGGTCTAGTGGCTAAGGTACTCGGCTCCTGAACCGCAGGTCACGGGATCGAATCCCGGCTGCGGCGGCTGCATTTCCGATGGAGGCGGAAATGTAGGCTCGTGTGCTCAGGTTTGAATGCACGTTAAAGAACCCGAAGTGGTCGAAATTTCCGGAGCCCTCCACTACGGCGTCTCTCATAATCATATGACGGTTTTGGGACGTTAAACACCACATATCAATCAATCACACTTCGCACCTTGTTATGCCTGCTAACATTTATCAATGTTTCCTTCCAACAGGTTTTGGACTTCGCCTATTTCATGCGAAAGTTCTGTTTGTAAAGATCATTCGATCACGTTACAAAAAACTTCTAACGTATGCTAAGACCATGTTATCTCAGAGCTTGGCCAAAGTATGCATACAGTGGGGTTTTGCCATTGATTTTAGTAAGGAAATAAAAACACCGGGAAGTGGTACTGATGTGTGCAACATATCACTACCTATATGCTAGCATTTAGAAGTGGGAATAGCACGATGAAGAAAAGGATCAATTGAAGTTAAAAACAAAAAAGACGTGCTGCTTGGCAGCTAAGTTATGCACCAACGTATGGGCACTGGGGCCAAATGCTCAATTACGTACGATTATTTTGGTTCTAACTGCGACTTGCCTGCGATGCAAAACATTTTTATTTTATTTCTATACAGACTAGTTTCTTAATCGTTCTACTTTTCCTAATTTGTACTGCTCTCCGTCATTAAAAAACATGTTTTTCATGTATTCTTTTTATCTTCATCTTTTCACCCACTTTTCTTTCTTCACATTTACTGTATAATTTGATCTAGTAACATCTCCTATACTTATCTTGGAATTACTGGCTGTATCTTATTATTATTGTGTCGAATACGGAAAAACGACCCCTTACGTATACACTTATTACCGTATACATTACCCCATACTAGCAGACTTGGTGCCTTTAGGTTGTATACGGTCAGTTGGTCAGCTGCCATCTCATAATAAGTTCACTTGCTACGTCACGCCAAACAGGCTCATAAAGAGTGTACCACCATCGCCGCCGCAGCTACTGGGGGCGCTAACTGACACTCCCACGTTTAAATTCACATATATACCCAAATAAGTGGCTGACGGGCTACACGACGTGGGTGCTCAGTGGTTGGAGCATCGAACGCGTTAATCGAAGGTCGCAAGTTCAGTTTCTGCCCGGGGTGTGTGTATATATATATATATATATATATATATATATATATATATATATATATATATATATATATATATATATATATATATATATATATATATATATATATATATATATATATATATATATACGGCGAGCAGGAACCGGCCTTCGTCAGGGCATACGTGCATTGTCATATGCACGTATGCCCTGACGAAGGCCGGTCCTCGGCCGTAACGTTGGCAATAAAGCATCGTTTTTTGTTTGCTCGTTCGCTTCATCTGGTGACTTGTAACTCGACCGTATCCAGGAATACTTTCAAGAAACATCATCATCATCATCAGCCTGACTACGTCCACTGCAGGACAAAGGCCTCTCCCATGTTCTGCCAGGTAACTCGGTCCTGTGCTTGCTGCTGCCAATTTTTACCCGCAAACTTCTCAATCTCATCCGCCCACCTAACCTTCTGTTAAAAGCTTATATATATATATATAAATATATATATATATATAAATATATATATATATATATATATATATATATATATATATATATATATATATATATATATATATATATATATATATATATATATATATATATATATATATATATATATATATATAGTGTGGCAAGCCTCAACTTTCAGGAACAACCAAGTAACCAACCATGTACAAGGAGATACTGTGTGACGCATAGCCCATGACTAGAGCCCATGAGCAGCACAATAATTATACCCTTGAATCAAAGAAGTTCTATTTCGGTAAATTCTTTGACATTATGACATGCATACGCTTCTGTGGTTTGGCCTTATTTGAGCTAGTGGACATAAAGTACATCTTAATGTGCAGGTCTAAACTTTTGCTGCTTTGTGTTTTCGCAAGCACTGCCACTCGAGTCCTATGTGGGTTAGGTAGGTGATATATTTATTATTATCATTATTATTCCCATAAGAAACTTTGAAGTTCTCTAACATTATATTAACTTGGGAATTTTCCCCGCAGCCTACCTCTTACAAAGTTGAAGCGAGACAGAGGTAGAAGCAGTAAACCTTGTATTTCATCAGAATTAATTCCCGTAAAACACTTATATGAGTAATGGTTGTAAAACGTCATTTTTTTATTTCTTGAGGATAACAACTCGAAGAATGGCTGTAACAACTCGGCATATGTGGACTTCGTGTGACACAATTTTCATCTTCGTTTATGTAACCCTTCGGCGGCCTGTGAAAGTAACGGTTAATAAAAAATAGTTAGACGGTGATGTCATCTACAGCAGCAATAAAAAACTGAAGGGAACATTCATGACGACACGAAATCAAAATTACACTGAATGTGCAGGAGTTGAGGTCATAAGGGCATCCGTATAATAGGGAGTGACATAATAGGAACTCTCCAAAAGAACACTAGCTCAGGAGCACGCAAAATTGTTTCAAAGTTTCAAAAGTCAATGCGTTAGATATGTGATAGCATTTTAGTCAAACGGAAAGATCAAATTTCGAAATTGATCGCTGTTGCACTAAAAAAAAACTGTTGTGAAAGCACTTTAGTCTCTCATTGTTGAACGAAGAAGAAGAAGAAGAAGAAGAAGTAGGACAACATTGGGCAGAAAAATACTTATCTCTTTACCGGTTGAAATAAAATCCAATCAGAATTTTATTTTTAATAAAGATTGCACGTATAGAATTATCTGCACCTCTTCGGACTGTAACACTCGTAATGACGTTCGTTTACTATGCTACACTCAAATTGACATTTTAGGGTTCCCTCCCAAAACTACCACGCCCTTCAGAACAACCACCTCTTGAAATTTGCTGTTCAGTACAGTCACATGTCACAACAATGCATTGCAGAAATGATGCCAAAGTTCTAAAATCAAAAGGCAACTATCATGCTTTTAACAACTTAAATTTTGTTCCAGTCTTTGTTTCAAATAAAACCATTAAAGCTATTGTCATCAAATGGGACATGCTACTCCCGTGCTTTTTTTTTTCTGTTTATCACTCTCTTCATTATTCACAGAAAACATGTGCCGATTTTTCCGAAGCATGATTCTTCCAGCAATAGCGGCACGCTTACTTGTCCTGTCTCTACTTTACCAACACAGCATCATCTACACTAACGCCTGCCGGGAACGATGCATTGAAAAATTGCGACTCTGGCTTTTACTGTGCCAGTTATGTTTCACTAAAATGCACGTAAAAGCTTGATTGTAAGAACTAACTAGCAGCGAAATTTTGATTCATATGCACTGACCTTGACGTATTGAGTATTTTTGAAATCCAGGTCTAAATTTCAGTGATCATTTTATTTTTTTCAAAAACATCTTTCTTTCGTATTGATACTGTAAGGATATCTATTGAAACATTCAGCGACTCAAGTCACGACATGTTTTTTTTTTTTTATTTTGACAAGCCTCCATGCCACACCCCGTAACGCCATATCAAGTGGTGCAGGGTGGTAGTGGCTTATGATCCCTGCAAATTTACCTATAGGAACGCATTGGTTCTTTTCTCTGCTTGACGATTTTCGCGACTGATGGCGCTGGTCATCTCTTTAGATTTTTTTGTTTTTTGCGATGTATGTAGGCACCTTAACTGCATTCTATCTTCATGTCTTCATTAGCAGCTTGTTGTATGCTCACGTAAGCCTAAACATCACGTGCGTCCCCTCGACATCAGAATTCATGCTCGGGCTACACACGCACATTTTGTACGTCCTTACGGCTGTATCAGATACCAATAACATATCGTTAGAGCTATTGGGTGATGCTATGCTATAACTTTAGACTTTCAAGCATGGAAAAATTGCTCATTGATTTTGCAAACTTCCCCATCTAACAAAATACTCGGGGCACCCCTCTGGCTGAATCCGACTTACATCGTAGTATGCTTTTTTACCGCACATTTCTGTACCATTGTCGATACGGCAACAAAACGTGGTAACCATTGTACTGTTCTCCTATCGTACTAGCAACTCTTCTTCTGATAGATACAAAGATTTGGAGTTTGCTCTAGTGGCTTTCATTCTTTTTCTTAGTACAGATCTGAACACTACCCTTAAGTTTAGGCCCCACTAGTATGTAATTTGTTGCAGTTTATCAGCCCAGCTGTCCAAATATAGGTTTTTATTCTTGTATTCGTAAGAATATTTTTTAAACTGGGCAGACGTTACAGATTTTGGCAGAGGCGTACTTACAAGGATCTTCATGTGAGCCAGAGACGAAAAATGTAGACACCGTCTGCGACAGTTCAACACAGAAAAGAGAGAGAGAATGACCACCCATTCATTACGCAAGTAATGAAATTAAAAATATACACGTTCAGCAAAGCAGAGAAGCATTTTTTTTATTCATGACGCAGCTGTCTTGCTCCTGTCGGAAGACAACCAAAAGTCAATACTTACGATGTTCAGGACATGTCTTCAATGCCAGTAACCCTTCTTTAATAAAAACATTCTTTTGCGATAATAGCTGCTCGTATTATGAAAATATCGTTGTGTATTCACTGTGAACGATGTGCACACATATTTCGATTTTCTCGTCCCACGCAATGAACCATTATCATAAACCACTCGCCTCAACACTCACATTCCGGGAAAAACCTTTCTTAAGTCTATTTGGACACATACGAATGATTGAAAATTGTGAAGCTCATGCCGGCTTTGATTATACACGTTTATATAAGGCATACAAACTGACCTGATCAGATCATATATAAGGCATACAAACAGATATATAAGGCATACAAACTGACCTGACGGACCTGATCAGACCGCAAATATTTCATTTCCAGCAGAGAGCATTGGTAAAGTAAAGGACAAAATTAACCAAGAAAAGCACCTGCTTTAGTTTATTCAACAAAAAAAAGAACACCAGCACTTCCACCACGTTTTTTTTCTTTGTTGCTGTTGAGAAAATGAACACCTGCACCAGCACTCACACCAGAACTTTCATCGCAAGAAGAACGTCACGTCCTACCAGCACTAACACCAGCACCCAAGATTCATACCTCAAGTAATGTAAACGAATGCTTTAAAGACAACACATATAAAAATGTAAACACATTTCGCAGCATCAAAAGCAAAACATGAACCAGCACTTGCACCAGACTTGCACCAGCACTTGCACCAGCACTTTACGAATTTTTACGGCCAGCATATGCCGTCTCGTGCGAACTGAACACGCCTGTAAGTAAACTGTGTTTTTCTTTGATTTGGCTTTACTTACATTTCTTGATGCCGGAGAGTGGAGGACGCACTCTGATGCGATACTTATATTAGTACACCCTAAGGACAAGTGCAGTAATTAACACTGCGATGCGTTCGTTAGGGTGGAAATGATTACGCGGCATATTGAACTGCGATAAGAAGTGCATGCCCCGCCGCGGTGGTCTAGTGGCTAAGGCACTCGGCCGCTGACCCGCAGGGCGCGGGTTCGAATCCCGGCTGCGGCGGCTGCATTTCCAATGGAGGCGGAAATGTTGTAGGCCCGTGTGCGCAGATTTGGGTGCACGTTAAAGAACCCCAGGTGGTCTAAATTTCCGGAGCCCTCCACTACGGCGTCTCTCATAATCATATAATGGTTTTGGGACGTTAAACCCCACATATCAATCAATAAGAAGTGCATAATGCGTCACATGCATAATATTGCAAATAAATAGCAACGAAAATGCTCTTTTTTACAATTTTTCAATAGACGTGTGGTGGATGGATCACGTAAGGCTGTGAGAAATCGATGCATGGCTGCTTTGCGAGTAACTTACACCGGGCATTATGCAGCACATTAAGTTCCTAAGTTGTTTCTTCGCACATCCTTTTTTTTTCTGCTGAACAGCTTTCAGACGTTGTTACCCACTTTATTTTCCGTACAAATCTCCAAATAATAACTTCCTTTAGATAAGTACATATAAAGATAAAAAGAATTGTGTACGTCACCCAGTTTACGGGTTCCATGCGCTGGAACGAAAAGGACAAATACAGTATGCCACATCAATACTTCGCAAAGTTCCCGAGAAAGCTCGTATCGCAGTTGTGGCCGACAATGGCAGCACTTACAGACTTTACAATGAAACAACTACCGACGAAGAAAAAATTGAGCCACTGAACTTGAAAACCTCTGTATTAAAAAAGCATCAAGCCTGCGCTGAATGCGCACCACAGTCAGAACAAAAGCTGAAAACGGCTTTTATAGAGCATTTTAACACGCTCGCGGCAATTACTGCAAGCACGCTTGTATGGTACTCAATCCACCATATAAAATAATAATTTTTGTAGTTGTCAAACATTCACCATTATTATTGTTGGTAATTCTTTGGAAAAGCATGGTTTCCGCTACAAAATTGTAAGGTTTTACATCGACTTTGTTGATGGTGTGACTGACGACGACAAAAACTTACGCCTGAGGATTTTGTATTAAGTTGGAGCTTTTGCCAACCCACTCGTTACGCAATTCGCATTGCGGGTTTCCTGGTTAATTCTTTACTATTTGAAAACGCTCTATTGTACATGTTAACGCGGTTGTTTACCCGACATGAAGCCGGTGGAAGGCCAGTTTTCAACAGATTTTAAAGCACAGGCGTCGGTTAGGGGTACTGGGTTGCCGCACACAGTGTTCGGGTTCAGTTTCTATTGAGTTATCAGTATATGCTACAAGAATAGTTATCTGCTTATTTCGCGTGATGGTTGTTACGGACAGCCGTATTGGTGGTGTACGGCCGACAACAACGACGCCAGAGTCGCCCTTGTTGTGATCCCTTCCGCTCCTTCAATTGGAATTGATCATTAAGTGTTCCGAACTCACTACAGCGTCGCCGTTTAGTCTGCAGATGAATCCACGCGTCAGAACACTTACTGCAGATTATACAATTATCGATGATATACAGTGACAGGTTGAAAAGAAGGGTCCCGTCACTGTAGATGTTTTCGTGTCGATGAGAAGGGTTATCCGAAAATACAGTCTTCAATAACGGGTTATAGGCTCAGTGACACAAAAAATATAAGAAAAGTGACTTTGAAGGGTTACTCGAAGAAAGAAAGGGGTGGCCTTGTCGTGCAAGCGTAGCAAGTAGTAGCACTAATAACAATACAGTCATCGTACAAATTCGAGTTGAGGATTTTCCATACGCGCAAGGTGCGAACCTTACAGCAGGTATACGTGAAACCTTGAAGTCAATTTCGCATGAAATGTACCTTTACAAACGGGTCTCGGGTTATAAAAAAGTTTGAACAAAAAATGTCGCCCATTTCTTTTGAAGACACTAAATATAGAATGCGTAACTCAGTGAAGAGTTCAGCCCAAACACACGAAAGGTTCCCCGTGTCACCATTCATAATTTAAGGCCGTCACGGGCTTCTCAAGTTCACCAATTTGGCGGAAAGTAACCATCAATGGCAACCCTGCTCAAGGCGCACACCGGCAGCCTCTACACAAGTAGTACAGAACTGAAATCGCGTCCGAAATGTTAAAATGAACAGTATACGTATACACAGGCCATCTCTCGGCTCATGTCCAAAAAGCAGTAGCTTCAAAGCATGCGTATAACTACGCGAACAGGCACGTTCCCGTGTTACATTACATGATAAGTGTACATGTGAATCAGCAATTAAGGCACTCACTTAGCTTGACATCCGGTTTTATGCTCTGTACGGAGGCGCTCGCGTTGGCAGCCGCGACACTTTCGTTCAGGTTCGCCCATGCAGAGCGCGGTTCTCGGCGCAGGCCACCCCCGAAGAGCAGGCCCAGGGCGATGATGACGAAGGAGAGCGTCACGCCGACCACGCACAGGGCGGCCGTGATGCGACGGTGCCAGCGCTGACTGCAGCTGCTCTCGCAATGCGTCTGCGAGCTGTCAACGTAACCGCGGATGCACGTCACTGCACTAGCAAGCGTGACACATAGGTGTGCAGAAACTAAAGTACCAGTGAGTACTAGGGCACGCTGCTGGGCTAGTTGGTTGGGGTTCGTCATTCATATGGCTGGCTTTGATTGATATGTGGGGTTTAACGTCCCAAAAACCACCATATGATTATGAGAGACACCGTAGTGGAGGGCTCCGGAAATTCCGACCACCTGGGGTTCTTTACCGTGCGCCCAAATCTGAGCACACGGGCCTACAATATTTCCGCCTCCGTCGAAAATGCAGCCGCCGCAGCAATATGGCTGGCTTTAGCGCGCCACGAAGAGGACGCAGAAGAGGTGCGCGTGTCTCTCTTTTGTGTTGTTGTCGTAGTGTGCTATAGCCATATGAATGATAAACCACGGAGATTATTGATAAAGTGTCCAACTAAAAATAAAACAAATTTCAATACACAAATGACTAGGCAAGATTATAGGCATAATTCGGTAGGCACAAATTAAGAAAGTGGGAAGAAAAACTGATTAGGACCAGACACGAAGAGGTAGAGGGCATGGCAGAGTGTCACATAAAGTGATTGATGGACTGCATTTGTTTTCTTTAAGCGTAGCGATGAACTACTGGCGCGCTTGGATACTGGTGACGTATCCTCAAGGCTTCGAAAAATTGCTAATTAGTGGTGTCACTCTGGTTCACAATATCTCATAATAATTGAACGTATACTTTCAGTGGCAATGCGGTACAAGGTAAATGCAATAGTACACGCGTATAGATGCACGTTTTTTGTTGCTAAACTGCTCAAAGTCGGTTCTCAATCCACCACTATGCGTTATATTCTGAACTGAGATGTTATTCAAAATGCGCGGTACCTTGACTTTACGTAACTGAATAAATATTTTGTGGGAGCCCGGCTCTGAGATCTTTTGTAGAATTCTGAACACTAGCAGGATTTGGCCTGTATATATCTTTAGTTTTATATTCGTGCGTTCCCGTTTCTTTGGGCTGCCCTCTTTGAGAGTCATACAGCATGAGTGTCATTTTCTTTTTGGTGTGTCAAAAAATCCTAGCAGAGGCCTTTTCAGGAGCAGTGACCACCTCTGTGTAGAGTGCTCAAGCAGCCGGTTTTGGCTCTGTGGGCCGTAACCTTGAGGCAGTTTCGCGATCTTAAGAGGTGTATCAGGAGCATGCACAGCCTAGTTGTCAGACTGACCACGTCAGAGCCTGATACTGCCGCAACGTTTCGCCCCGCAGAGCAAAAAAAAAACAGCTGTGCAGGTGCTCTACACAGACGTAGCCGTGGCTTTACATGATCTGTCATGTGGCCTTGTTACGGTCTTTAAAACGTACCACTTTCTTGCTCGGTTGTGTTTGGTCCGAACAGGGCTTTTGCTCAGTTATATTGGATTGTAAATGGCAACGTGAAAGCAAGCTGACGCTCCCCATTCACAAGCGTTATGAGGAGCCTTCTCAGAAAAACACTTATGCCGACTTGCTAGAGCAGTTAGCTTGCTGGTTAGAAAATCTTCTAATGAGCGGACAACTCTCCTCAAATGCAAAGACCAGCACATTGAGTGTGACACCAAGATCACCGATAGCCTATTCGGGTGAACAAATGAGTTTTGTCACTTAACGTAATTTCGGTATAATTAGTCTATAATTTCTTGATTTTACTGAATACGTAGTGTATGTAGGTTCTGCTGCAGGTTATGCGTAACAGTACGCCAGCTTTCTCTTTCAATTGAATCAGTGGTTCTTGACTTTTCCGTTAGCCCTCGATTTCACTTAAGCTATATCGTCTACAACACTGTACGGTCACGCATTTACATCGCACAATAATACCCGGCTGGTTGGTCACTGTGATTTTTAATGAATATAGCAATAGGCAAGACAACACCATGCTGCCTAGATATCTTTATTTTCAGCGTCATAATTTTTTAATAAAGATTAATTGGTTTCCCGACGTCCACCAATGCAGAAGTTTCGAAAGTGATCTTCAATGCAGGCAGCGCAAATAAGTCTACTGCGCGCGTTGGTGAATAATAAAAAATTACGAGGCTGCTTCAATTTGTCTGTGCCATTTAAAGCGTAACTCTGATGCATTGTCAACCATACTGCAGTATAATGCCGCTTTCAAATAGTATTTACAGTCCTGGGAAACCTAGAGTGGATAGGTTTGACCAGGTACTCGTCAATAGTAGCAATTAGGCAAAAAAACAAGGAGTTACAACATAAAACAAAACAAGGAGCTGCGCCGTCTTGCATGGTAAGTATCGGAAGACTTCACAGGAATATGTTGTCGTTGACGTCACAAGATTCGCTACACCTTTCCACGGCTGGCCAGGGTGTAAACATACCTCCCGTGTCTCTTCCGACGTGCGAAAATCAAGTTCGCTGCGTACATCCGACGCCGAGTCCAACTGTGTGAGCTCGTCTGAATTTAACAATGACAAGTTTAGCGATCATTGCAGCTACTCTCTGGACGCAGAAGCATCGCTTTTTGAATTCGACCTACCGGCGCGTGAAGCATCTTACACGCCCAAAATCGATTTCCTCGTTGCTCAATATTGTAAGACCCGACGTCAACAACGACTAAAACGCTGTACACAGCTGACAAAACGGCTGTCGTCGCCTCGTATAAAAAAGTGCACACTGCACTTGTCTGCTGGGAAAGGCGTAGTTTCTGAAAAAAAAAACAGTCGCAGCTTTGCCACAAAGGCGAAGCAATGAACTTAATAGCAACGAATCGGAAGGTCACGCGCAGAATGGAAAGCAGATAGAAACGTGACCCGAGTTTTTCACGCACAAATGACGCGTGAAACATACTCACAGGTACAGATGCATGCGAATAAGCGTCTCAATTGTAACTTTGCTGTGTCCGAAAATCACGCGATTTTCGCAAACGGAGGCTGAAATGATTGCAGTGACCTTTGTGCACCCGGTAACTACAACCGAATCGTTCGAGGTAAAGCCCGAAACCAGCCAAGACGTACGATCCTCCCCTCCTCCTCACCGCGAGATACAGGCACGCGAAGGAGCGTCACTCCCCTCCTCTAAGCGGGGCAAAATACGCGTGGGAGATTAGAGCGCGCGCCGCAGTGCGATGCGGCGACGCACACTCATTGCACGATCTTGCTAGTAATGCTGAAAACAGGTTGATTCCCCCGAGGTGCCAGTCAGCAGCGGTAAGTGGTAGCTATAAATAGCTCACCATTTGGACGTTAAAGACCGTGCTCCTTGGTGGCTCAGTGGTTAACGCCTCGCGCTCATGATTGAGAGAAGTCTTTTTGGGGCATTTTTTTCTATCTTGCATTTTTATATATATAGATACGTATAAATAAAGGGTGAGTGACGGTGACGCCGATACTCGCGGCGAAATCCAGCCCAGAGTGTCCATATAATTGTTATCGCATCGAAAGAGTGGGCCCTTGAGTACATACACAGGGTGGCCCGCGTTCACAAGTGTGATTCCAGAATCAGCTAGCAATTAAAAAAATTGTTTTCTAAAAAACCAAATGACTTACGGTCGTATATTTTGGCACATATAAACATGCTGCCGACAAGAACAAAATTTCAAAGTTTTATCGAAATCAGTTAATATCGAAATAACGTCGGACTTCCTCTTTCAAAATTAAAACGGGAGCATACTCACTTGCTGTATACACCGCACCGCTGCAAAGGACAGCCCGGGCAGTGCTGTACACCATGAGCGGCGCAAGAGGTGCCTGAAAGTGTTCTATTCTCCGGCACATCTGCTGGCCATGCCCCCGGGTTGTAGCCGTGATCCTCTCTTCTGTAAATGCACGGAGTCTGAATAATCTGACTCTCTGGCTCCTGCTTTGAAATATAGATCATTTGCCTTATAAGACCATTTAACAATATATATATATATATATATATATATATATATATATATATTATATGGTTCGCGTTTCGACGGAAACCCCGTGCTTTTCGTGGCACAATAAGATTTACACATTTTTCGTGTCTTCCTATAGCTTGTCGAGACAGGAGGGAAAGGGTCGGAAGAAAAATATGAACAACAACAAAAAGGGGAGAGAAAAAAATAGGGAGGGGAGAAACGCTAAAAATAATAAGAAAACCTAGGAGAATAAGCAAGAGAGACACGGTGGGAATAGGAAGGGACAGCACTTCAATAGAGTAAGGTGAATGTAAACAGGCAACCCCATCATTGCCAACAATACCTCCAACTATACCTTTCAACAATACAACAATACCTTTCATTGCCGGTAATGGCGTCGGAAGATATGAAAACCCGGTAATTGTGGCGCAGCCATCAATATTCATTATATGCATTCGCTCCCGCCAGTGAAGGAGAAGGAAAGGCGCTTGAAATAAAAAAAAACAGAGGTGACTGTACGACATCCAGGACCACTTATCTCTGCGTTCCGGCTGGGCTTGAAGAGGCAAACCATTTCTATATTGTCAGATTTACACGGTAAAAGCTCTGTTAGGGGGTAATATTACTGTCGTAAATGTAGGCTAGGGGCAGAAAACTGATTAGAGAGAAGCATTTGCGTCTTTCACTGATCGTAACGCTGACAGAGTGCCTGGATGTTCATTTATTCCGTTTTTTATCGTAATGAATTTGTAGATAAAGTAGAATTCCCGTTCGCCCCGTTCCTTGATTGTTCAATAATTGTTTTCCAATAGAGAAACCCTGCTGCGATCAAATCTGTGGTCTTTTAATGTGCTGTGTTTTGAAAGTGAAAGGCTTGGCGGGGAACGTACATGCGACCGATGTTTGTTGAATATAATTGTAAACGGCGTGTCTGTGTGGCCCACGTGTTACATGCTACATACCCCACATTCCTGTAGGTATATGACGCTGTCTGAGTCACAGTATAGTGCACCACTTACCCTGTGCCTAAATTCAAGTGAGTGTTTTCCGCCGCTGTCGTTGTCTGCACGTGTTTGCATGTGGTCCCGATTTTCCGCTTTTTAATGGCGTCTCGATGATAGCTGGCGGGAATTTTCGATGAAGGACTACTTCGCGCATATGTGTGCTGTTTTTGCGGAAGTCCTCAGTGCAGGAACAGATTTGTCGGAATCTGTGTGCTTAGATAGATAGATAGATAGATAGATAGATAGATAGATAGATAGATAGATAGATAGATAGATAGATAGATAGATAGATAGATAGATAGATAGATAGATAGATAGATAGATAGATAGATAGATAGATAGATAGATAGATAGATAGATAGATAGATAGATAGATAGATAGATAGATAGATAGATAGATAGATAGATAGATAGATAGATAGATAGATAGATAGATAGATATTTTATTTTAATGATCAAATATGTGAGGCTGCTGTACTGATTGTCTTGTTACTTTCGGTGTCGAGTTACGACTACAGTGTAATGAGTAATCGTCACATATACATACAAATAAAACCTACAGCTAGCAACAGAACACTTTTAATGAGGAAAATGCGTTCAATGTCCACACAGAGAGAGAAACTTCAATTGAAGGATAGGGGGATCTCGGAGCTTTTGTGACCTCGCAACCGTTACACCATTAGCCTTGTGGAATGACTGGCGGTAATCACGCAACACAGTTCTGTCGCTCTACAGTACACTGATTAACGTGACGTTTCACCTTACGTGACGTTTGTAGGCGGGTCTGCTCGCAAATTATTTTTGAGCTCCAGTGTAGCTTTCCGGTATGATACTCCTCTGCCACGCACAGGGCCCGGATAAAAATCACATTTGATCGCAAGCACCTTTTTTTTCTCAATTTACTTTTTCGTGTATATCGGTTGTGCCACCAACGCCAGGGCAATGGCGATGGTGACACCACCTAATGCATGCCACTTGTTATTTAGGTATGACTGAAAGAGCCATGATGGTTTTTTGTGCGCCATGCATCATCAGTTTTTTGTTTCGTGCTTGTACTGTGATAAGGAATATGCCGAATTACACATTACTTCCTGTATGAAAAGTGTACAAAATAAATTCATAAACACTACAACTTAATATTTCTACTCTAAACTACTGTCATGAAGTGCGTAACCAAACAGTAATTAGCGCTTTTTAGTAAAGTGGTCTTGCAAATTATATTCTTTATAAAGCAAGTTATCTCCACCTCGACATAGAGTACGTGGAGGAAACAACTAAAGTGTGACTGTAATAATTTTTAATAAACTTCCGCATTGTTTAAACAAACGTTTTGTTAAAAGGTACGTCCTCCACTGTTTTGTAGTAATCAGGTCTTATGATGTGGTCAATTTTCTTAAGTACCATGTCGTAGTGACTCCACACGAGGACATTTTTTATGAAGTGTGAGCTGGCTTTCTCGGTCTATAGAATTAAGAAAGGTAGAAATCAACAATAGACTTCAATTATTTCAATTTATGACCTGACACATACGTGGACAAAAATTAAGCGTGGGGCAATTGGTAGGACGAAAAAGACTGTTACATCTACAGTTAGATTTTGGTGAACCTGGCGGTTTTTGTTGTTCGAACTTCCAATGGGAATACATCAAAAGCAGACACAAAATAGGCGTAGGAAGCGAAAGGACGTTCAAGCTTGCTGCGATAAAACTTTTCTCACCAATTCAATATGCAAACTAAACATAAACTATGAATACTACCGTATAGTATCGCCACTGAAAAAAGATGAAAAATACCAGCATTCGCATTTTAATTTCTAGGAAATGATCGTTGCTTTGTTGCTTTATGTATATGCATTTTATTTCATGTATGATATGTCAGCTCTCACCGTTGATTCTGCGCAAAAGATGCTAGCCGTGGCAACTTACTTGTGGCGATACTTCACGATTGTTTGGTGGGGCACCTACTGTTCCCGGCCTATACATTATACTGGCTAGATTTATGAGAGCGCCTCGCTAATACAGTATTCAATGAGTGAGGCGTATATATGTGCAGTGCAGGTTCTCCATTCCAGCATCCAGTAAAAGCTGTCCAAACACAATTTCTGGGTATATTCCGTTTCATCCCATAAATATCGAACCAGGTCCACAAAAAGTCATTATGTGTAAACCGTTTTATCGGTTACAATGTTGGCAAAAAGGAGCTGTTATCTATTTTTGCAAGGCGACGTTCTCAAGGGCGATGTGGCAAAAAGCTCTTCAATTGAGGCCCTCCTTGAGGCCGCGTACAAAAGCGAATCCCTTACAAAGATGTTACAGAAATCACAGCATTTCTTTGAACCTTCGTTAAACAACGCTACGTCATAAAAAATACAATCGAAGTAGGCCTAACTGATAAAGGTCTACTGTGAATGTCACTCAGCAAATGTGCATGATTGGAGGATTTACATTACGATGTATATCCTGTAGTTTCATCTAACTTACGTGGATCCATGGCACACCGAATCCGAGCTGCGAGTCGCCGACATGGTGACACCCAAAGGTTCCGGATCTTGCTGTGCTCGAGTGGGGATCGATGATGGTGGTGACATCAAAAGCTGTGGCACATGTCCACTTGTAGAAATGGGTTACCATTAGGCTATTGCTGACTTCAAAATAGAACTCTTCTCTATTGATAAGAGAGCAAAATGCGCGTGAATGTTAGAAGAGCCAATACCATAATAAGTTAAACGTCAAGAGATTCAGTTTTTTCTTGCTGCACGCGGTAAGAATAAGTACGTCCAAAATTTCTGTTAATTCATTAGATTCAGTTGACCACTCAGGTAAGAAAATTGTTGTTAAAAACCTTCCATATGATTTTATTGGTGAACAGAGTTTCAAACCTTATGCAAGAGTCTAAAACGGCACATCATAATGTGTAATAGCAACATCAACAAAACTAGTTCATGCGTGGACACGCGAGATCATCACAATAAATGTCTGAGCAGTGTGCTAAATAAATATAGAATTTGACCGTTCATAACAGGGTTTGCACTTTTCGGAAGCCGTACTGAAAAAACCGTCAACATTTGCCATAAAAAACAGTAATACCATGAAGATAGGTATCGCCCAGTAACGACACAAACTATATAGTACCAACAAAGTTCATAAGCAAGACTAGTTGAATAAAGCAATCAAAAATATTAATAAATGCCGACACCAGAAGCGAAAATTCCCGATTTCAGAATTTTCCTGATAGCCTTACAAATATACCAGTCATGTCAGGTGCGTTCTATTGTGAATACGGTAAGACTTTACAGAAGCCATCGTAGACACAGCCCGTGCGATCGCCGTCAACAGTTATGTGCCAACATTTAAATGACTACTGCATATTGCCCTCATCTACCAGATGAATTCGGCGACTGTAATATGCGGGATTTAGACCAGGAAGCATCGGAGGGAAAAAATACGTCTCTCAAAGAAAGAATCAAACCAAGTGCAGGAGCTTCTGTTTTGTGGGGGAAAGAAGAAAACTACCTTCAAAACGAATCGGTTTCTTTGGGTCTATAGCTCCTTGACCAATACCCCAGCTCGGGTGTGTGACACTGTCCAATGTTATACTCTACCACTTTAAGTGCACTGTTTGTGCACTTCGAGTGCACTTAAGACTCACTCTCCGATTTTGGCCGATCCTTTTTAAGATGCCTTGAGTCATGGGAGGCCTCTGTCAGGGAAAACCTCACTACGTGTAAGCCTGTGTACTGTCGAAACAGAACAGTCTATTTGAAAGAGAAGTGCGTCTCGCCCAAATCTGAAACTCGAATAAAAAAAAAACAAGAACAACTCATGTGTTCTCCCCGTAGAAACTGTACCAATACGATAATAGATGAGCGACTTGCACAATCAGTCACAATAACAATGGTTGTCGAGAAAAATTCAGAAAAGTTAGAAGCTGATGTCGATCATGACGCTTTTCTGCACTTCTCGCCCACCTGGGCCTACGGTTGCGGATTGCATACGCATGGCGATGGGGCTATCGCCCATTTCCTATTGACTGATTGCCATAAATATGGCTCCATTTGCGCTTAAGTGTCCTGTATGCTGAGTTCCACAAACTGTGAGTGGCCACCTATGACACCCATGCTATGATCTTCGAACGTCGCTTGCGTACTGGTGTTAACAAAATAGGGTGTAGGTGCACGTGGTAGCGAAGAGCAGGCCAGGGATGAGCGAGCTAAGTGGTTCTGTAATGGTTAGAGAATTACATCTGATCCTCTGCGTAAAGTTTTTACGCTTGAAAACAAAAAAAGCCTTGATCTCCGGAAGAAATAAGAAAGAAGGAAAGAAAATGAGAAAAATAAAAAGCACAACGCCAAAATACAGGGATCTCTTCGAAGTGAATCATGACGATTGGGCGATGTTCTAGGTATTGTATGGTTGAGTAACCGTACGTCATTCGAGCGTTGCCCCATATAATGTAAATTCAGTGAGATAGCTTACGTGACATCATTAGTCGACGACAAAGCTAGGTCTTAAGGTCTATAATGTCTACGTTGAAGTCTCCGAGTAGTGGGGAGGTTTTGAGCTTGTAGACGCTTTATTATGTTTTGTCTTAATTATGGTTCACTTTTGTCTATTGCAAACCTCTTTGTTGTTCAAATAAACACATACGTTTTGACTATACCACTGCTTTTACGTGTACCTTGACAGCGGACACTGAAAGTGGGTGACAAAGCCAGGTCCCAATGTTCATAAGGTGTACGCTGAAGTCGCCAAGTTGTATAAAGGGTTTTTGCAGGTATGTGTTTTTTTATTGCTCACTCCCAATTATGTGACATTTTATTTTCTTAAACCATTTTTTATCCATATGCTTAAATTTATCGATGCCTAAATTGGGGTTTTTAAGTTACTGTAGAATTTTGTTCTGGTTAGTTTTGTTCCAGTTAACCTTGTGGTAAGATTAACACACTGTGCCGCGCCGCACACACAAACGCCAAATAAACGCACATGCCTTCCTCCTTAAACAGGCGAGAGACTATGCATATAGGCAAGTGTGTTCCAGAGTCTATAAAGTGAAGCTTAAAAGGGGGATACGCATGGCGTGTTTTGAGAGATTTTTTTATGAAACAACCGTGGTGCCAAGCCCAGATCAAGGTCTGTATATAGGGCGGAGCGGTTCCACCCTACATACGTCATCAGAAAACTTCCTCGGAATGCTCATAATGCATGGCGCTCACTCATCATTGCGAATGGGCCAACAGGCAGGTGGCAAAATGCCTAACAGTCTGTGAAGATAAACTAAGCTAGAAATTTAATGGAAGTAATAAACATCAAATAAATGAAAGTGCTAAAGGATCAAAAGGTTACTCATCTGAGCTTCCTCACGGAAACGTCTATGGCCGATAGCCACTGCTTAGAACAAAGACACGTAGATCACATGTGTCGCTAGCTTATGAACAATGATTTTTACACGAGCAATACCGACAACAGAATATTCAATCAACAAAAGTAAGAAGAACAACGGAATTGGTCTTCGTTGACACTCTGGCATGTGATAAACCAGAGTTAAAATAAAGGGAGATGTTACTACATATTCATTTAGATATAGTAGCAGTAAACGCATGTGAAAGTGCAGGAGCACAGACTCTGCAGCGTTATTAGCAATATGCAGATGTAGGTGACGCAGTGTTTTCTTCTGGGAGAAACTTACCGCAGTTTTAGAAAACGTAAATTTTGGTGCATGTTACACTACGATAATGTGGTCCAAATCAACGTGGTAAAACTAATAACGTCCTCTTCTACAATCACAACGTGATTTCACCGCATGAGTCCTTACCCTTCTTTTTTTACCCGCCTCCCTGTGTGACAGACAAAAACCGCGAGTCAAATACGAAAAAATATTTCGGAAGTGCGTCTTCCTGTTGGTCAGCATGCTTTAATAATACGTCCCATGTCGCGATTGACTGAACTATCTAGAAAAATACTTAGCATAACACGTGTTTGTGCATGCTGTTTGTCGCACTAAACCATAAATGTAAGAAGGAGCCTCTCTCGTTTTTAAACGCTGTGCAACCTAAATTTACATTGGTCGTCTCTCCGAAGCGTGTCTAGTTTCTTGCTTTCAGATAGCGTGGCTGTTTCTTCGCAAATCAGACTAGCCTTCGGTTCAACTTGCACCTTTTCCTAAGCAGGCGAATAACAACGTCTTGTACCCAGGAAACACAAGCCGCGGTGGACGTGCAAGGAGTGAGTGATGATTCATTGTGCTCAACTGCGCGCCCTTTTCAGATTTCGACGCCACGCAGACAAGTGTGCGTTCCGAGTGAGCGCCGTGTAGACACAAAGGTCTTCGACACATGTGCATTACAGGCTGCAAGGCAAGACGGAAATATGTCTGCAAAGAAACGCAGCGCCGGCGATTTCGCAGAAGTTGTGAGTATTTGATGTTTTTGTTCGTGTGGACCTGAATCGCAAATTTGCAGGCATTGCTAACATTGTCTGGGTTACCAGCAGGAAGCGTCATTAAGTCACACGAAATAAATGAGATGCCTGATTTGAGTACAGGGACAATGAGATGTGATGTTTATATGGTGCATAAATCCCATTCGTGCTCATCACGAACGCATATCAAGGCTGCGCCATTGGTTTGAAGGGAAGTCGTATTACTTCGTGAACGTGCTACCAAGTTTTACTTGTTATGGTGCTTGTATAAAAACTCAGAAGTCACAGGATCAAATTCGCGCCATGGCGTAGGCACTTCAATCAACACAGAATGCTTGAGGCGTGTGAGCATTTAATTTAGAGGCACGTTAAAGCATTCCTCGTGATCGAAATTTCGGGAGTCCTCCACCAGCGCGTCTCACAATCAGGTCGTGATTGTGGCACATGCAACTCCACCAAATATTAGTTACTTCAAGGCGTAGACAACACATTAGAAGGTGTTGAGTCGTCAACTTTCTATACTGACCAATGTTATTTTGTTCTTGCAAATTAAGCCAAAACTAAGCCAAAACTCTGCTGAACATGCGCAGTTGCCCTATCGAAGCCGGTTGACTTGTGTATGTATTCGTGACTTTCCTTTGTCTAGTTGAGAGTCAGCGCTCGCGTTGTCTTATCTTTCGTCTGCGTCTTCGTCCTTCTTGCGCTGTGAGTTATCGAAAAATTAACTAAGTTTTGTGTTTGTAAAATTTGTGACCTCAGGATGTCTGCAGCTGCAATTACACGATGAAAGCTACTGGCATATGAAGGAATAAATTAGGGTTACCAGATAGCTGCGCGCAGGACACGTTTCAGGTGGCACTGACTGTATTTTGATGGGGTAATACCACCACCAGAATAAAAAAGAGCCTGTTGATTATGTTACGCCAAAATGAATCTTATGACTTCGTCCCTATATCGTGATTCAGTGTCTGATAAATAATTCTTGCACTTTATTTCGGTGTTTAAACTTGTTCAACAACGGGACAACGTATATACACCGAAATGTCATACTAGATTCAATCACTGCAACGGAAACAGCTTGGGTTCGTATGCGTACTCTTGATCTCAAACAAATCTCACGCACACGACACCAAGAACACGGAAGCAGAGAGGTGGTAGCAGTGAAGAATTCCCACTAATTTAGCTATAAACTAGGATACGTAACCTAAGATGACAAGAACCTGGAAAGCTCAAGAACCTGGAAAGCTAGAAAAGCTGCGTATTTCATTTGTGGCTATAAATAGGTTGCTCGCCTTCGTGCTTAAACTTGTGTAAAATAAGTGTGAAAAGCGGTACTCTAGCATATCTGCCATGGGTTCTTCTGATCAGTAAAGACTACAAAAAAAAGCCATCGTTCATTTTACAAAGAATTCTATTGTACATACATTATGGGCTACTTTTCGTGGCAAGAAATCGCGGCATTCGGAATCACATTGTTATATTTAGGGTGTAAGATGAACTAACGACCCCAAGGGATTCATTATATTCCCCTAATACCTTTGTGAAATGCTTGAGTTACTTGTAAAATTGTTTATTCTTAAGTGCTCAATTGGTGAAAGCCAGCAAATACATGTGCGTTTGAACACTGACACCTATCAACAGAAAAAAAATGAGAGCTCGACATAATTCGTTACACACTAAATGTACGTTTCTGTTGCAGTAAATCGACGCCATCACGCGACACTCATACCCTAGGCTCATACCACCACTTGCGCGAAAGCCTCCGAGAGCACTGTTTTGAATATCAGTACGATTGTTTGGGTTAAACAAGCGTTTTAATTATTATCACCGATAAACCAAGTTTACAAAACTTCTTCGCCAGTTGCCGGTTCATAACCAGATGACTTCCTGTTTGATCGAATTTGATATGTTAGAGTTGGTACATGAGTGTAGGCGAAAAGAACCTTTAAGTAACGCAGGTTCTTGCCCATTTCTTCTTTTCTTGTTCTTGCTTAGTGCTCTTATAACTTGAGAATATGCAGTGACGTAGCCAAAGAACGGGGGGGGGGGGGGGGGGGCTGTTTAAACTCTCTCCAGAATTTTTAAACTTTGCTCGCATATGTATTCACCCACAAATAAAAACGTACAGAAAAAACTGAAAAGCGCACCAATTTTTTTATAAAACACACTACTAAATTCCGCATGAAGACACTGATTGTGTTCCAGAAGACATGCGAGACTGCATTTATGCATTTTTCAAGCATGTTTAACCTGTCAGGTAAAATGAAGTAATCTTTCCCTTAGCGCGTATGAACCAGCACATTATAGTTTTACGCTTAACAAACAGTGGCACAGAACTACTTGAAAGGCATGGTCTCAATGGTGGTGATTGAGTTGTTAAAATGCCCGGACACGTCTCCCCCCTGCACAAGAATAGTGTGTATTCCGGGTCACAAAAATCCCCAAGGAAATGAAGTGGCAGTCACCGTGGACCACGAACGCGTCAACCAGGCGTTCCCACACGAGATCCAATGCCCTTCCCACGCAACGACACAAGCAAAAGCAAGAGAATGCATACCACTAACTAGTACATTACTGCAACATTATCGACTCGAGCGCAGGTCATACACTCCGCCGCATCCAAAACTCATCAAAGACAAAGGCGCCGCCTACAGGGGCCTTCAAACAACATCTTAACCCACGGCGTACTATTGCACCATATTAGGTCAACGTTGCATAGATACATCAGCCCTCACTACAATGTGGCAAAAGTTTACGCGCGCCTCCTTTTGGAATGCAAAGTAAGCGTCCCAAGGCTACAAGCCGCCGCAAGAGATGCTGATTCAAGCCTACAAAGTTAAGCGTGGGAGGCTGCGATTTCCCAGCCGGACCTGGTGGACTAGCATCAACCCTTCGCATGAGCGCGGCGGGTGATCCAGGCCAGAGGGATCCTGAAATAACGGACCTTCCCACCTTTACTCACAAGCTTTACGCTGTAAATGTTTTCACTCTCTCTCTCTCTAACTCTTGCATAATTTTGGCAGTTGCGATTAAGCATTTTGTCATCTTTGCTTCGATTTTGTTTTCGCCTGAGGTGCGCTTAATTAATTTTGACGCAATGGCTTCTAATATTAACCCATGGCCTTTGTTTGAGAAAGATTCTTAAGCAAGGGGTTTTGTTTTGTCATTGTCGAGCTGCCTCATCTTATTATATTCTTGGTATAAAAAGTGGTCTAAACTTTCTCTTACGAGAAATTTTTCGGACCAATGATTAGTACTCAGAAAGAGATTTTTTTTTCAATGCTGATGAGGTTGTCTGTACCATTTTCTTCAAGCGTGTGACATGTGGATACTCTAAAGGTAGGAAACGCCGATTAGCGTCACAGAATCTAGGTACTCATAGGAGTGGTGGCAACTTATCCTATCGACAAGTCTACCGCAACATGACTTTGGATTACAAACGTACACACATTTTGCAGTTATCTATTTTGCCGCACTTATTCTGGGGCAGCTGCGTCGGACTTATGGGCATTCTCATTGATCTTGCATGTGTGGACAATCAACACGAAAGAGCAAGTTGCTCCTGGCGGCCCTCTTGCTTCTGTGGATACTCTGGATAATGTTCGGCTACCGGAGCAACCTGGTGCGGCGGGGTACGAACCAAGTGATTCTATCTCGACAATAATTGTACGTAAAATCAATACATGAGAATGGAACTGGTGGCGCTTGGTCTTTGGCAAGGTCACTAAATTATTACCTGCCTGTAAAAATAATTTCTACGTTTTATGTAGTTAAAATACAAAACATGGTGTCGCTTGGTGCATGACTGGTTAGAAAAAGAGACGTTTCACTTACATCTGTCTTTACCACTATGTTCTATTTGAGCTGGTACCGTGCACCACTGCCGCTTGGTACATTTCAAAGAAAATGTTGTCAAACATGTGTTATGTTAATTTTTAAATGCGAAGCATTTCTTAGCCAATTTCGGCAATTTGGAGCGTATCTATCTATCTATCTATCTATCTATCTATCTATCTATCTATCTATCTATCTATCTATCTATCTATCTATCTATCTATCTATCTATCTGTCTGTCTGTCTGTCTGTCTGTCTGTCTGTCTGTCTGTCTGTCTGTCTGTCTGTCTGTCTGTCTGTCTGTCTGTCTGTCTATCTATCTATCTATCTATCTATCTGTCTGTCTGTCTGTCTGTCTGTCTGTCTGTCTGTCTGTCTGTCTGTCCATCTATATATGCGGGTTCTTGCCACAGGTGAATAGTACTTGGTATCTACCCAGAAACGACGAAAAGGCACGTGGGCAATTTTAACGCGCGACTGTTAAAAATACCCGACGTCGGTAGCGTCGACCCAAATCCCAGCTGGAATTGAACCCTAGCATTCTGGGTGCCAATGAATCATTTCACCACAAAGCTACACCAGGTCTGGAAACTACTTTTCAAATAGACGCTAATCTTTGTGAAACGTTAATAGTGGTTGCAGTGCTGCCTACTCAATCTTATAAACATTATATTTGTACTATTTTAATACGGCCATCACGTCGGGTTAACGTCAGATGTGGTTAGTTGCCATGCGCTGAACTTGATTTTGTAGCAGTGTCCGGGTCCAGCATCTTCGCGAGCGTCAGCGCTTCATAACAGCCTCTGGTGTTGCTAATGCGCGTGTTTCAGTTGACATTGTTGTGCAAGTGGAAACAACTGGTTATGTACATCTGCAACTCTTCAACATATGTCTGTGCGTGCAACATTTGTGCATATATTTAGCGTTATTTCATTCATAACGTGTCGCCTAATAAAAAAAATTGCAACATGATCACCTTTCCTCCACATGCTTTGCATAACGTGGATTCCCAGGTACGTGGGATCTGCCGAATGTTTTTTTTTTTTACCAACCCTCATGTAGAACCTCTAATGTGAACTTTTGGTCTAACCGAGATAAATAAATAAACACACATCCTTGTTACAATATTTTGTTAGCTTTTTATTGTTATATATAATTGGTAAATTACACCGTCAATGAACACAGGATGCACCAATAAATGAGCCCATTTATAATTAAAAATAAGGAAACTGCTCACTGTAATCGTGAGTACTTTCTGCGCCACGGCAGTGCTATTAAATGAACTAGGCACATCAATAAGAGCAATAATTGGCAAAACTAAGTTAAATGTCCAATTGTTCATTGTTTGAGCACGCGCTATGCGCTCACGCACATGCCCACACACATGCTCGTATGCGTGCACATATCCGCAAAGAGACAGAGAGATTCTCGTGGTCAGATGGATTGAATTATGGACAACGGCTGAATAACTGCAAACTTTAATAGCCAGCTAGTATTTTGCTAATTATTCGCATGTCAGGAATCAACACGTATCTGAAATCTGCAAATAAATGTTCGTTGTATTTGTAGTACATACAGCTTACAGTGACGGTAGCGAATCTTGGTAGCATGAAAATGGCAGTGTTTTGCTGCCTTTTTGTTGTGTCTGGTAAAGCACACAGTTTTTATTTCCAGCTATAGCTGCCTTTGTATAATTAAGCATAAAATTCAAACATTGCCAACTACAATGATGACAATGAGTCGGAATTCCCAGAGGGTGAAAAGTTTCAAGAGCTACCATTTATTGCTTGACGCATTGCTGCATCATACTGCTGTATAACACATGCGAACAATTGAATTGCTGCATAAGCAGATGAAAACGCCAGAACTTATTTATTACCACATATTTCAAACTACTGTTCAGCAGTGATATCACATCAGTGTTGTTGTTTGCTGTACAGCATTATTTGCACTTTTGCACATTAAAATATTGCTGTTTAGAATAGTATGACGGCGAGAAGTTATGAATAGTGGGGTGCATTGACCGGCAGTAGACTGAAATAAACTAGAATAGTTTTCGAACCACTGTGTTTCCATGCTGTTCAACACACTGCACTGTGGTTCGGGATCAATTCATATTGATTTGTTTTTTTTTTTAGCTGAACGTGAACACATTGAAATTGTGCACCCTCATGCACGGACGCCGCCACCGCAAATCGGTCTGGAAAGTCAAGTGACCAAAATGACCACTGTGAAAGAAAGTACCGATGCGTCCGTGTCAAAGAGTAAGTACTTTTTGTTACGCAAGGAGGACTAACAAATCGTATGGTCGCGTTACGACGCAGAAAAATCAACCAACGCAATGAAAAAGTGTTAAAACGCGCATCACACACACAGCCCATCTGCGTCTAACTCACTGAATAATATCTCGCTCGGTTAGTTCTGAGGCATCAATACACATCCTGTGGTCGTAAATAATGAAAAAAAATTACTCCAGGCCTGCACGAAACGCCGAACACATTAACAGCCAAAGCTGTAAGAGCAGCCTTTCTGGCCTGCAGGTAGAGAGCCTGTATGGAGGAGCACAACATTACATATGAAATATCGACGGTGAATAAAAAGAATGCACCTACGCAACCAATGGTATGATACTACTTTGTTAATAATTTACTTTGTGAACCAGAATTATTTTGAAACAACTAAAGCCCCTATCTTAAATTGGTTGTACGAGACAGGTATCTTCCTCGGCAGCAAATGGTAGTCAGGTCTACATTCGTAACAATTAAAAAAGGTGTTACTATTTGCCCCCAGACCGTGGATAAAGGGGGCGGAAGCGCCCATGCTTTAGAAAGCGTGACCCTCTAACATGACACGGTAACCAGCTACTAACCGTGAACTGCGCTCGTCAACAGATATTCTGGACTCTAGACCAAGGTTGCCCGCCGAATCTGGCGGGTAAACGTAACTGTGCTCTAAAAGGGTCCCCACATGGCGGCAATAAAATTCACACAATGTGCTTGTTGAATGCGAGTTAGTGAACTTCAGGCATGTGGCCTTGGGAGATCAACGACATAAATGCCTTAGCTAGGATTATTACGCTCTGCTTTTGTTCTCATCGCCATCGTCATCACTATTATTTGTGTCTGGAATGTGTTAGTCTTTAGTCATTAAACACTAGTGTTAGAAAGAATGAGTTAGGCATTATCATAATCAACGGGATCCCCACGGACTTTACCCCATCTGCGCAGGTAACTTTCTCCCTTGCCGTGGTGCGCTGAGCAAGGCGACAATTCTTTTCTTTTCTACACAAAAATTCCAAAGAAGAAGGCTAAGACAATAGCTAGCCTTGTACCTGTTTTGCCCAAATATATTACAATCAACACTGGATTATATGACACAATAACTCTGCATGAAATGGTGAAGGCTACACAGGATATTTTGCATTCATTGATCATACTAACAGGCTAGTTGACTGCGCATGGTCTGGAAAACCACAGCGCAGCATTCAGCAAACACCCAGGAAAAACTAGTGCTAGTTAAAGTATTCTATGCACCATTATTAGGCTGTCCTTGATTAGGTTGTCCTTCATGCTTAAATCCCTGCTGTTCTCAATATTGCACTTTAGATGGCCTTCGTATTATATTACTTGATTCAGTATGGTATGTTACCGAAATAAGCTGCAAATGACTATGCTATAAGTGTTTTTGGCGTCCGCTGATATCATCATAAAGTACCTCCAAGATACCCAGAATGAGTCTTCCTTTGGCGTGAGCGCACACTACAGATGGCTATGCTATATCAAGTTTCTTCTGTTACCCCAATTGACCATGACAGCAAACGACGGTCTGCCACTCTAAATTTCTCCGCATTTGACAGAAAACTCACATGGTTCCTTGAGTATTTACCTAAAACGACTCGAAAGCCAACCAATAAAAACGAGCCATGGCTTCTTTGTCACATGGCCAAGCGCCTTCTTCATTTTTTTAAGAGCGGAACTTCTAGACCCGCACACCGCCGTCGCCATCGAAGCTCCCTGCCACATCACCTTTCACACCGCTCTCCCACCTGTCTCTCTCTCCCCTGAAACTGACAAAGAGGCTGCACACTCACTCGCTCAGTCATTCCTACCATCAAGCGCATCAGACGCTCTCCCCGCCCGCTCACATGACCACACACCACAATTTCAGACGTCATGGTGTCATCACACATTTTTTTGCGATTTGTCACACCATGGTAACTACTTAGAGTGGCATCATCACGTGATGGTTTTGGCCTCACTAGTCCTCAAGCCCACGGGAGAGTTGCCACCCATGGTTATATTTCACGTTTGGTGAGGCATCTTAGGCTTTTGCCTTTAAAAAATGAGCCGAGCTTGCAACTAAGTTACGCAAGGCTGTGGGACAGCAGAACTGGTGAGCATGTTTCAGCTTTCTTGTAGACGTCCTTACGGAATGCTCGCGTAGTGACTCAGCAAGTGCCGATTAATGACGATGATAACGTTTTATCTACGGCGCGTTGCAAGCATGCACTATAAACTATATGTTGATACATGCGCCCACCTATCTATTATGAGCGCACAGCTACGCCACCGTTTGCAGAAGATCATGACGCCCTCTATGACTCATGCCATACGTGTTGCCGATGGCGGCGCTGTAGAAATCGTCGGAATGTGCACTGCTCGTGTCAACATTGCGGGTCGTCACGCCGTAGATCTTTTTGCCGTTCTAGATCGTTGCCTCTATGACCTCATACTAGGCTTTGATTTCCTCTCGGCACACTCGGGTTTATTGACTGTTCTTCTGGCACAAACAGGCTCGACCTTCTCCTGCTATCTGATGCCTGTGAAAAGCCTGTCAGCCGCTTGGGTCCAACCATTTTTGTTCACTTGCTGCCTCGAGCTGTGACATACGTTTGTCTGTCATCGACCGCTCCAGTTCCCGACGGAGACTACATCGTTACACCGATAACAAACGCACGACTGACGCGCAGTGTTACAGTGCCGCATACGATCGCCACCATAGTGGACAACTGTGTGTTCCTTCCGCTCCTAAATTTCGGCCTCATTCCTCAAGTGTTGCCCTACCAGATATCGACTGCTCAACTCGCTGCCATAAGAGATGATGACATAAACGTTGTCGCTGTAACTGTTCCGGACTAAGCCGAAGTCTCACGGTTACCCGGTTCTGTCAAGGCCATCTTTCGAAATATGATTGGACCAGACCTTTCGCCTGATTAGGCTGACACTCACTGCCGCATTTTGGCTTCCTACGGTGACATTTTTTATATCTGTGATTGTTCCTTGGGCCAGAATATTATTGTCAAGCACCGAATCAACAACGCTGATTCTGCGCCCATCCACCATCGGCCTTACCGCGTGTTCGCATCAGAACGAGCAGTGATTCAGAAGGAAGTGAACAACATGCTATCGAAAGATATCATCGGACCATCGCCAAGCCCTTGGGCTTCCCCAGTGGTCTTGGTAAAGAAGAAAGACGGCTCCTCGCGTTTCTGTATTGATTATCGGCACCTCAACAAAATAACCAAGAAAGATGTGTATACTCTTCCACGTATTGACGACGCACTTGACTGTCTTCGTGGCGCCACCTTTTCTTTCATTCCTCGACCTCCGATCTGGCTACTGGCAAATTTCAGCATTCGTTACCCCGGATGGCCTTTCCCAATTCAAGGTCATGCCGTTTGGTCTCTGCAACGCCCCAGCAACCGTTGAGAGAGTGATGGACACGCTGCTTCAAGGATTTAAATGGGCGACGGGCTTGTGTTACTTAGATAACTTCTCACCCACCTTCGCCACACACCTTGAACGCCTTTCGACCATTTTACCAGCATTCCGACATGCCGGCCTCCATCTGAATTCCTCGAAGTGCCGCTTCGGTCTTCGTCAAATCACTGTGTTGGGCCACCTTGTTGATGCTTCCGCTGTACGACCAGACGCGGCTAAAGTACGCGCAGTAACTAACTTTCCCGTTCCGCGCTCAATCTATGATGTTCGCAGTTTCGTGGGCCTATGCTCTTACTTTCGCCGGTTTTTAAAAGACTTTGCGGCACTCGCACGCCCACTTCACAGACCTTCTCAAACACGACGTCCCATTTTGTTGTGGTCCTCTTCAAGCTAACGCTTTCTCTCGACTAATCACCACTCTAACGACACTACCGATACTTGAAGATTTCGACCCAAATGCTCCTACAGAAGTGTGGACAGACGCTGTCACGGCATTGGCGCATTTTTGGCCCAAACTTAGCGGGGCACTGATCGTGTAATTGCATATGCAAGTCGTCTCCTTTCAAATTATGAGCGTAACTACGCTGTAACAGAACGAAAATGCTTTGCCCTTGTCTGGGCAGTTTCGACATTTCGCCCTTACTTGTATGACCGCCCGTTCGTTGTCGTCGCAGATCATCATGCCCTCTGTTGGCTTTCTTCACTGAAGGACCCTTCTGGGCGACTTGGTCATTGGGCGTTGCCTCTTCAGAAGTACTTCTGCTCCTTGTCATCGCAGATCATCACGCCCTCTGTTGGCTTTCTTCACTGAAGGACCCTTCTGGGCAACTTGGTCGTTGGGTGTTGCGTCTTCAGGAGTACTCCTACTCAGTTGCCTACAAACCTGTACGCCTCCATCTGGACGTCGATTACTTCTCCCGCTACCCTGTTGACCAACCATATGAATCGGTAGGCGAGCCTGCCCCAGTGTCATGTCCATGTCTCGGTTTCGTCAGATTGGTGACGAACATCGTCACGATCCTTTCTTGCGGTCACTCATTGCCCGTCTGGAATCTGGCCCTGACGACGTGTCACTCCGCATGTTCGTTCTCCTAAATGGCACGATGTACCGTCGTAGCGTCCAGCCAGATGGCCCTGAGCTACTTCTAGTCTTGCCTAATCATCTCTGTTCAGCAGTCCTGCATGAGCTTCACGATGAACTAACTGCCAGCCACTTGGGTGTATCTCGCACATACGATCGCGTCCAGCACCGCTTTTTTTGGCGTGGTCTCACGTGGTCGGTTTGACGCTACGTGGCCTCCTGCGATAAATGTCAACGTCTAAAACAACCTGACGCATCCCCCGCTGGACTCCTTCACCCAATCTTCATCCCTACCGAACCTTTCTTCCGTGTCTATGTAGACCTCCTCGGACCATCCCCTGAATAAAACTCTAGGAACAAGTGGATCGCTGTTGCTATAGACCATGCGACCAGGTTTGCCATCACTAGAGCGCTCCCCACCAGCACTGCTACTGAAGTTGCCGACTTTTTGCTCCACGATGTAAATCTACATCATGGCGCTCCTCGGTGAGTGCCCACCGATCGTGGACGCGCATTTTTGTCACGCGTACTCGACGACCTTTTGCACTCTTCCTCAACGCTACAGAAACTGACCACTTCCTACCATCCTCAAACAATTGGCCTTACCGAACACCTAAATCGCACCCTCACGGACATGCTCTGGATGGATGTCTCATGACCACCATCTCACCACCATGACTAGGATCTAGTGCTACCTCACGTGACGTTCGCCTATGATTCATCTCGTCATGATACACCAGGTTATTCACCTTTTTATATGCTCTATGGCCGTAATCAGATCTTACCACTGGACACCCTACTACCGAGTACTACACCTCCACCGAGCGAATACGCACGTGATGCTATCGCTCGTGCCGACCACACACGTCAGATTGCCCACTCTAGGCTGTTTGCTTTCCAGACAACGCAGAAGGCTTTCTGCGACAGAGAGCATGTCGACGTTGACCTCTAACCTGGTTCTCCAGTTCTTCTCCTGTACCCAGTTCGTCGTGTTGGATTGTCAGAGAAGTTGCTATCTCCGTACAAGGGACCTTTCCGTATCATACAACGGGTAACGGACGTTAACTATGAGGTCATTCCAGTCTCCGGGACTAACCTGTCTGCAAACACTCCAGTGACGTAGTCCACGTCAGTAGGTTGAAACCACACCGCCCTTCTTCTGAAGAACACGTATCAAGTGCACCGAGTCGGTGCTTTTACAACCGGGGGGTAATGGTACGTGGCTTTCGCATGAAGGGTGAATCATTCTGTGATCAGAAGACAACGAAGAGGACTGGTTTGCTCGCTCTGCGTGCTGCGCTCCGATTTTATCAGTGTAAATACACTGCCAAATTGTCACGTCTCGTCTCATTTTACGTAACAACATTTACATAACGCGTATGGGACGCAGAAATCGGGTGAATTCCCATTCGTGCTTCTCTTGTTAACGCTCCCGGCTAACACACTATATATATGATGATGGTGCTTTCTTGTGTGCAACACATGGGACACATCAACCATGACATTTCTGCACTAAATGAAGAAACACACAGGGCCTATGTAATATCTCTTAAAGTTACTCTTGATCTCACAATAGCAATGAGTGCTCTAAAAATTTTGAAGTGAACAGTCATGTCAGCCCTTCAGCCTCTATCGAAACTTTTTCCTCGTCTGCAACACTAAGCACACAGTATGCCAGTGCACCTTGGTGTAACAGTGGGTTTGGTCTCTTCGTGAAGCCTTGCCCGAGCGTCGCCGAAATCCACAGCCACGCTACGGAGTGCCAGCGTCTCGGCTTTTGACGTCGAACGTCCGCTGCCTCCGCCGGTAGAACACAGCTGCCGATGCGACTGTCTTCTGACCTAACCAAGCAAGTCATTCTAGCTCATCGCTCATTCCTCTTGCAATATGGTTCGTGTCACTTACTTGGAGATATATGCTACGGCCTTCACGCACTCATGCCTGTTCCACGTGCTTGTCCTCCCACTTCTTCGTCTTCGTCTTCTCCTTACTCATGACGCAGTCTCACTTAAGTACCCCATTGATATAAGCTACGTTTGACAGCCATGGTAATATCATAAACTACCAACTATTATTCGAATGTGTTCATCACTACCTCGTTCTCTGGCATTGACTTATTCATGAGAAGTGACTGGCTCGCCCACAGCTCTTGCTTGTTCACTTTTTCTATAAGTCGTGCACTAAAATTGCTGAACAGATTGAGAACACGCATGCCAGACAGATAAACAAAGTGTATGAAATTATCTTAGTGCCGGCGTATGTTAGTAAGCCCAAATTTGAATTGTTTATTAAGTTTTGCGATGACATTTTATGATATGTTTTTAAAAGCGTGGCTATGTGTCTGTATTCTTCGGGTGGCTAACGTTCTGGCTGCATTTTTTTTCTTTAGAACGCACAAGGTCATCCAAGTTTCGTGATATTTGTTGGAAGCCGCAGTGCATAGCTATTGGTAAGCGACATTTTTGTATTTTTTGTATGTAAAGGCAGAAAGATTTTGAAGTATGTGTTCGTCATAAGAAGGGCACAGAGAAGCACACAATGCCTGCGAACAAGAGCTAGTAAAACACACGTTGGATTGAGTGACGTTGGCATAAGTGTTGCAGCCGAAACATAAACATCTTTCTTGTCTTTAGGGGCTCAAGAAATATTAGTACGTATTATAAAGATTATTGCGATACACCAAAACTAGTTCAATCCACCATTAATATTTGAGAAACTTAATCATTCAGGCGTGTTCTTTGGCCATGATCATCGTGTGCACCGTTTAGATGCATCAAACTGTCCTGATCCACAAATACCCAGTCAGTGCAGATATTTGGACATTATTTCTATAAACAGAACGTAGAAAAAATACTTTTGTTGTACTAACGCACTGAATGAGATTAGAGTAGATTACTGTTCTATTGTGCTGGTAGGATGTTTACTTTACATGGCTCATTTCTTACTCGCAAAAAATGACACATTTCTCTAGCGGATATAATCAGTGACGGCTTGGGAAAGTCAACACCTTGCGATAACTTCTTCGACTTTGTATGCGAAAAACGAGCAGAGAACACGGAATTGCCGCCATCAAAGGTTAAGGACTCTGCAATTGAATCCCTATTGCGTAAGTAGCCAAAATGTTGTCTAACTTACTATGTAGTCTAAACATAATATGCCAGATTATAAGGTTACTATTTTAAAGCATTTAAAGGTTCCTATTTTAAAACAGGTGTTGTTCAGCTTGCGCGAAATAACACCTGTTTTCTCATGATTTGGGGAGGCAGACACCATTGCATAAATGCTATATTACTAATGCCTTAGGCTTCGTAATTAGGAGCCGTTTTCTAAAGCTGCCTATGTGTCCTGTGTGTCTCGGTTTTCTCACTAACATTATCGCAGGTCAAATTGCTTGTAAAATCTCTGTCACCACTCTTCATTTCATATCATTATACTCGTGTACTTAGGATGCAGCAAGAGCAGAGTAAGGTGAAATTTTATTTACACATAATGGGCGAACTCTCTTAGGAGTATTTTTCTCGATAATTAGTGTCTTGTTGAATTCTGCAATCCCGATGTTGTCAGTGGCCTATGCTTGTGCAAACAAAGTGGAAATTCAAATGTAGATCCATGAACAAATAAGTGCCCTCAGGCTATCGTTAAGAAATTCCATAGCAAGCTTTTAAGTAAAAACACCATCTGTGTCATCATTCTTTGAGCTATATAGGCGTTATTCTAAAGTGTCATGTAATCAATTTTCGCCTTTATAGTCCGACACCTATTTCTGGCCACCTGGCGAAAGACTTGAGTGGCACGCGAGAAGCAGAATAAGATTGCATGAACGGCTGCATTCCGCTTCATTCCAGTTAGCACAGACACAATGAACTAAGTCAGGCGGCAGCAACCCTTTCAGGCGGAGTGCAATTGAGGTGGCTTGTACGGAACTGACCCTGCATTGTTCGCACGGGCGCATAGATGGTGGGACGGCAGAGAAAAAGAAATCGATTTAGTCGCATTATTTGTTTTCTATGATCTCTACTTATCAGTAGCTACTAATGAATAAAACAAATACTAACTTAGATGATAAAATGTTCAAATTTCAATTCATCGTAAAACGTTATCTGGCTAAGTGTGCTAATGGGAAACAACGTCAAATAGAAGCGATATTTATGTTCCTACCTTACCCAGTTATACGTCGAAACTGCAAAGCTCGTCCTTACATAGGAAGTGACAAGGCAACGACTGAGGTGGACTGGTCTGATGTCGTGCCTAAAAGAGCACATTGTTCCACTGCAAGCCGCAAGCTGCACACCCCGCAATTAAATGTAGCAGATTACCCTTGTGGGGTCAAGGGATGACAAACTTCCTTGACTTAATCATTGCTGCGTGAGAGCGAATAACAAAATTTTTGAAATCCGAAGTTTGCGTGACCCTCGCTTCATCTTTCAGAAAGCGGTACACCAAGGCAATAAAGCAATACTTCACACCATATCCCACTAGAGAAAAAATGTGTAGATGTGAAACATCGGGCACAAACACTTACACTGCCGGTGATGTTGGCTCTGGCGCTCATCACGGCGTAGCACAAGAGAGAAACCTGGGGAGGCGCAGGGCACCTAGTGATGGACCGGTTTTTCCTACTGGACCATGCCGAGTGCCGCTAGTGGTCAATGAAAGACAGCAGACTATCATTGGAGATAGAAACCCGCAGTGCGCCTATAGTTAACGCGTATGCTGCTTATTTTTATTGCTCGACAACGTACAGGAGAAACCTTCCAACGGCACTACTTTCAAGGTCAAGATCCAGTGCCCATATACACCAGGTACCCAGTGTACGGTTTTGTAGCATTAGTGTCGGTTTTTTTCAATCATTCATTGGTTCATGCTATTGTGCTTGTTGGACTGGCACTGTTTTGATGTGTTTGTTGCGCCTCACCATAGAACTTTCAAATGCGGAGCATTTCTTAGCGAACCTCGGCGACTTCGAGCGTATCTATCTATCTATCTATCGAGCGTACGTATCTATCTATCTATCTATCTATCTATCTATCTATCTATCTATCTATCGAGCGTACGTATCTATCTATCTATCTATCTATCTATCTATCTATCTATCTATCCGCTTACGTTTGGGTGCTCTTGTAGTGACCCTCCTAATTTGGCGTGAACCAAAACCAGCATGAGATGGTAAGACGGTTTGACGGATACGATGTGCTGGTCATGACATGAATAATGTCACCATCCCGTCGCGTACGTCGTCAAACACTTCTTGCCAGACAGGGCCACATACTCATGAGCGGGTATGTGCCGCTGGTATGCGGGCATGTGCTTGAGGTGATTGACAATTAGTATCTACCCATGAACGACGAGAACACACATGGGTAATTTTAACGAGCGAACTTTAACAAATACCCGATATCGGTACGGTCGACCCCAAGAAGGCATAGAACAAGTGCAAGGATCTCAGCTGGAATCAAACCCAAGCACTCAGCGTGGCAATGTAGTATTTTATCGCAAATATACGCCAGGTATCGGAACTACATTTCAAATAGACGCTAGTCTTCGTGAAACGTCAATAGTAGTTGCAGTATGCACTTCTTTGATACAGCCGTCACATCGCATTAACGTCAATTGTGGCTAGTTGCCATGCGAAAAAGTTGATTTATGTAGCACTTTCCTGGGCCAGCATCGTCGCGGGCATCAGCGCTTCATATCAGCTTCTGGTGTTGCTAGTACGCACGTTTTAGTTTACATTGTTACACAAGTGCAAAGAACTGGTTACATAAACATCTGCAACTCTTCAGCATATGTCTGTGCGAGCAACAATATATTTGGCGTCATTTTTTCATCATTCATTCAACATTATATTTAGCGTCAAATCTGCATCACTCATCATCTGCTGAGCAACATGCCTATCTAACCTTTTCATGCCCTCAATTGGAATATGCTTCATCGATCTCATCTCCTTGTCAGCATTACGTAATAGGTAAAGTAGAATCGATCAAAAATTGTGCGGCCTGCTTCATAACCTGACAGTACTATCACTGTTCCAGCATCACTCTAATCAAAAATGATATTACCTTATATTACCTTTCCTAACTTAGATTCCCGCTGCTCTGTCACCCTCTTTTGCATCTTCTATAAGTATCATTACAACTCGTGGACCAGTCGTCTATCGATTTAAATTCCTTCACATATATACATCACGTCATCTTCATAATAGTCTCGGTTTCAGACGCATCTTCGGCCACACACAGTTATTCAGTAATTCTGTTTTTCCGCGCTCTATTGCACTTTGGAATAGTCTTACTGGTTAAAGTCTATCGTTCAGAGACCCTGTGAATTTTCAAGAGAATTTGCATGTTTATATGTTCGATTACTTTCCTATAAAGATGTGTTTTAATTATTGACATTGTATTTTACTGCATTGTTTAATAATGTTTCTTCTTTCCTTCTCATTGTAGAATTTTCTTCGTTTCATCCTCGACGTAGTTTCTTTTTGTGCTTCATTTATTGTAATTTTTTCATAAGACCGCCCCCACCCCATTAAATGCTCTTCGGGGCCTGTAAGGTACCATAAATAGAAAAATAAATAAATATTTTGGTCACTCTTGATGATTTTACATATTTCAACGTTATGGGTCATCGTATTGGAAAGTTTAGGGTAGTCTCTGATGGCCATAGCGACACTTTCGAACAATCAAAAAACTACTATTATCTGTTCTGTCGCATTCTTGTGTGAAATGCTATCTCAAATATTACTCTGGTCGTAGTAGTACACATTAGGGCAAAAAATATATACCGCGAACTCTGAGGGCACCCTCTCTGGTTATTTTTTCAGGAATTCTGAAGAGCCCTAATGCCAAAGGAAGCACAAAATCCACTGCGGTGGGGAAATTTACTAGCGCCTACATGTCATGCATAAATGAAGGTAAGCTTTTTGGTGATCAAGCGCGAAACTTCCATCTTCTGATACACATCAATGAAGCAATACTCACACACTGTTTTGTCGTCAATCACTTCTGACAGGGCATTTGGTAATTGTTTTGCAAGTTAATGCATTTCTCCTTTGATATATATATATATATATATATATATATATATATATATATATATATATATATATATATATATATATATATATATATATATATATATATATATATATATATATATATATATATATATATATATATATATATATATATATATATAAATGGTTGAAGTACTGGTTGGTGTTAAGTACCATATATATATAAGCCTTGGAGGTAGCACTTCAAGAAGACTTCAATTACGTTGACGTTTTGTTTTGGACAGAGCCCAACCTTTATCTTCTTGATCATCTTGTATTGATAAAGGACATCCTCTGCCCGAAACTTCGACAGAATACATGAAGTCTTCTCGATGTGCTACATCTCTTAATTTTATATACACGGCAACCAATGCCAACCACTCTTTCAGTGCACTGCTCAGGCTAAAGAAAAATGAATGCTAACGACCACGGACCACTTATAATTAATTACGGCACACACGATAACGGTTTAGTCGATGAATTTCTACAGTATTTATTTTGGCAGCTCTAGTCTTGGACAGAGAACATTTGTAAAAAGGTTATAAGGAAACACTGCCTTATCACTTGTACCATTTCCTGTTTGCCTTAGTGCAGCGCGTAAAAATGCTTTCAATTCGTCACACAATTAAACATCCTATAACAATGTTTCTACCAAACTCTTCTTAGGAAACGACAGCCTGAGGCTCCATGAATCTATGCAGAGAATATTTCGTCAGCTGGGTTTTCATGACTGGTATTCATCAAGCAAAGAGCCTACTAATGGAACTGACGAGACCATCGGCAATATTTTAAGCGAAATCGGCTTGCGCCCTTTTTTCGACTACAGCGTTCAACTGGAACCAAGGAAGCCCAGCAGCAAATGGACAATCATAGTAAGCGTCACTTCAATTTCTTCTTCTTTTTTCTTTTACTTTTACAAATACTCTACTTGGGATAATACATAGGAAGTTATCAGCTTTCTTAAACAGTAAAAAGCAGCTGTTGGTTTCAAACACGAGTTCTCGTGTTCTTAAGAACAATCGAGTTGTCATGGCAACAGCCTTGTGGGGTGGCTTGTTGTAGCCTCAGGTAGATGGAGAAAATGAATTTCTTACGGTAACACGAAGATGTGACAACCAGGTTACGTGACAAAGATTGATTATCCAAGGCACATTCCACTTTGATGAAGTAAATATTATATCACCATAATGACTGGGTGAATCTTGTCACAAGTTTCTGAACTTACTCTAGCGCAGTTATAATATATGCTTATCAAGAGTTCGAAATATTGGCGGGGTATTTTTTTAGGTCTGCTATATTATTTACACAATAGTACTTTAAATTACGGCGTAGCATGACGAATTTGTCCTTTAATGAATCCTTAGGTGTTTTTCACTAATGAAGTTAGGTCACTAGCACGCCCGGTCGAGAAAAATAATTCGACTTCTTTATGCAGTCCCATAGGTGAAATATGATCCCGGCTTGTCAGACCAGCGATCCCGGCTTATCAGACCAGTGAAAATGTGTTCTATTGAGGCAGCACAAACATTAAGAGGACAAAAAAATAACTATTATCGTAAAGTTCGAAGCATTCTGAAGAAGTATAGTCCCATTCGAACTGTACAGCATACGTTGTAGCAAGAATTCTGTATAAACCACTCCTTGGAATGTCCGTCTTTGTAGCCATACCCACGACCAGCAGAGAGTGACATACCACGGAGATGTCATCAGCACGGCGCTCATTCAGCGTGCTGAGGTGGCGCTGTAGTGCTCATCCATGAAAACGCTTTAGTCCTACTGCGTGGCTGCTGCTGTGGGTGACTGTACGAGTGACATCGCTAGTGACATATGGTAACTGCACCCGATGAACACCTATTTATTGCATGGCTATTCGTGTCGCCGGCTCAGCGCTACGATGCCGCATATCGCACGCCGGCCAGTTCCAGAAGCATCGCGTGTTGCGACAGGTGAGTGGAATGTGGAGGAAACGCTTTCAACGTGAGCGCATTGTTTGGAAGGCAACGCAAGGCACCTGATGGCACCAAAAATAACCACAGACGGGACAGCTTTTAGCACCAGCGGCTGCGCACTCTGATAATTGTCTTTTGATCGTCCACACTTTACGCACTCCAGAAATGCTTTCTGTTCTTTCACTGATGGATAATAGACCATACGACAAAAATGCGTTGGTATGTTCTCGCTATTTCAATCGCTGCCTAAACGAACATATGTGCACTTCTGAAAATGCTTACTCCAGCTAAAAGTCATATCCAACTATTTCTCAACTGGTTTCACAAGTTAAACAACCTTTTTATCTTGCAGATTACGAAGCGGACTGACTTCTTTCTTCTGTCTTGCGCATCCGAAAAATTCACGTCACTGTCGTCACGAGAAAAGTTCAGTGAATCCAAGCAATCACAAGAGAGTGCTGAAAACATATCCACAAAGCAATACAGCCGCTGTAAAAAAACAGTTGCTGAAATACTTAGACTTACGAGCGCCAATGTGACGAAGAACCAAAGTATGATAATTGCGGAAGACATTCTGACTTTTGAACGGGCGTTTTCAAAGGTAAGAAACTGAAGAAAGATATCGGACACCTAAGTACTGTTTTGCATTTTTAACTACTCTATTTGCGTGTTTATTTCACGACGTTCTTCATTGGTAATTCTATACTCTTACGTGGCTATTTTTCAGCTCTCTAAGCAGGCGGTTGGGAAACCAATCGAAATAAACATGACATCCGAGAATGGGACAGCCGCTTCAACTAACGTAAGTTCTAGGCTACCAAACTTGTTTAGTGCTTTAATATACTGTGACATGATACGTACAGATCATGTCCTTCATAGGAAAATCTTGACCATAACTCGAACAATGAATAAGACGGTGGCGTAACATTTGAGGCACAGTCTGAGTATTTTTTTCATGTCAGAAGCTCTAACGCACAATGTCTCAAACTTCTGCGGTAATCATATGCGATCGATATTCATCTAATGGGTCATTTTCATGCAGCGTACAAATCTGATAAAAAATGACTGTAAGGCTGCACGGGGCAGAATGTTTACCTTTCACTTTTATTCTAGCAGTGATGTCGGTTGAGTGCATCTTATAAAAAGGCTCTTTCAATGCCCGGATAGCTCACAACAATTTCATAAACCAACGCAATAGCTCTACAAGTCCTGTCCCTTTGATCTCTGTTACATGGGGTGCAAAATAAAACGGGTTGATGCACGAAACACCACACAAAAAATTACTAACTCTTGAGCATTGCTGCTCACTTTTTAGCTCATTACAGTACACTTTTCGGACACGTAGACTTATCAGATATCACTGTTGCTGTAAATACAGTGCCAGTGGAAGTATGTAATCTGCCTCTTACGAGTAGGCAGACTTACTCGTACTGGAATCAACTAGGTTAGTTCCCGCTCATTGAACACGTAGTTTCAATGATGTGAAGTGATTATTTATTTTGTTAGATACGTTCCGAGTTCAAAGATCTCATTATTCTTGGACGAGAATCACTCCGCGCTTACCATTACTGGTACTGGGCGAGTAAATATGTTCTGCTGCGACTCTTGAGAACGACAAGTTTGGGAGGCGGAAGAGCATAGACGTGTGTACAACCTGCCATATTAAAACATGAGTGGTTGAGTCCGACGCAAGTCGTGTTGGAGCCAGAGACACCAGAAATGCGTCCACACTGGTAAGCATCACAAAAGCAAATGTTTTATCCAACCACATCCATTCCACTCCCCCGAGGTGAGTGGCGCCTTTAAATATAGCTGTCCTGACACAGGCGAGACTTCAACCTAATCAACCAGAGAATCAGGTGAATCAGGAAAATAGACCAATACGACACTAACACACGGTTGCAGTGAAAGCAGTTAGTTGCGAATTCCAGAAATACGACTTCAGCGTTTATACTGCAACAAGGCCATGAACCATGTGAATATTTTGTGCGTATAAATGGAACACCGTCAGCCCCCTGTACTCGTGTACCGCACTGCGTCAGCCCATTTGAAGTTTTCAGTGAAAAATACAGTGCCAAATGTGAGTGAGAAAGCTAAGCCAAAATGCATCGTCTGCGCATGAAGAGGGCAAATGCGAACGGAGATTGCCCGTCCTAATATGGAAGCAGTACGTTAAACTTTTTTTCGATCAGCTGAGAAATCGTCCTATCACCTCATTTGTACGCATGTGATCTACGTGCGTTGCAGGAATGCTTATATCACACTCGTGGCGTGCGACGAATAAAGTGCATGTACGCCAAAAGCGATGACAGCCAACAAACAAGGCAAGAAAAAAAAAACAGGCAGTCCAATCCTTTAACTCTAAATAAAACAAACAAATTATAGCGGTGCTATCCTCTGTGTCATGCGGCCAGTAATTTCTCTGAGTCTACGCGTGTCCCTCCGAACACCAGAGGCAGTTTTCGGTTGCAGTTTCAGACAGGACACACGTGTAACAAAGGGCTAAAAATGTGGTATCATGGAAGCAAGTCTGCCGTCATATTGAGTTTCGAAATTCTCAGTGCCAAGACATTGTTTATTTGTTATCCTAATGTATTTTTAAAAGAAGTTTAATGTACAGCTATGGTATGTTATGAAGTTACTTGTTTTTGCTGTGGTTAAGCTTACCTTAGTGAAAGAAAGTATAGTATTATTTGTCAGCTGTATGTAACCATAACTCTGCCTTGTAATGCTTTGCAAATATTTGTTTCAAATAAATGTGGTGGTACTCAGGGGCTCTGTTATAGAACGTTGCCTTATTATTTGAATATTACTCTACTTTTCTTTCGTTCGCTTTTAATTAGGTGGCATCACCTAGTGCTCATTTGTTTTCTAACACAAACTGTTCGCATGCAGCTAATGTTAAGTGACCGCAGTCAGCAAGGCTTCCGAAATACGAGCGATGTGATTCACTGCAATCTTCTCCTAATCGCAGTTTTCCTTACGATTTATGCTTGAAAAGGAGCTACGTGACATCAACGCAACCTTAAAGGACGACATTCGGGTTATACTAGAGTGCCCGGACTACTATGCAGGCTTGATAAACTTTGTAAGCAGAGTAAACAGCACGTAAGTAAGATAAATAGAAGCATCTTTTTTTTTTGAAGTCGTTGATTTTTAAAGTGCAAGACTGTGCACACGATGATAAGTAAGCTGCGCTTGTGTAAACTTCCGAAAATCATTTGTAGAAGCTGAAATTAGCGCAGCTTTGCAACTATGTGTCGGCGCGACAAGCACTGCGCACGAGGCATAAAATAATGAAGTACATTTTGATTTTACGCTATATGCGTGAGAGATATTTTTAGTCTAGTTATAAATGTTGCTTGGTGGTCCCCGAATGGGCTATTGAAATTTACATGGAGCTCCTGTTTGGCTTTTACTAGCTTAATGAACATTTCAATGAGCCTCCTATTTATTTACTAGTTTCACTCACAAGTTGCTTGTGTGATTCTGCTCCAAAAACACGTACAATCCTTCTTGAGAAAGGTGTTGTAGACACATCTACAAAATGGCTTGAAATGCTTCATCAACGGCCCGCAGGCTACCAAAACTAGGCTCATTTGAAGCGGACGTCCCCTTCTAACTTCGGCACCTGAAGTTTCACCAAAACCAGGTTGCTAACTGCCAAAAATACTTCCGGGAACTTTTCAGGCAGACCCAGTACCTTCCCCGAGGCACGCACTGTGATGCACAACCTGCAATGCGCCAAATCTGCAAAACATAAGTTTAAGCTACTCGGTGACACATCATAAAAAAGTTGGCGGACACTTAAGCCTTGTCTTTAAGAGATGAGCGCGAAAGCGATATGATGGTCTTTGTGCGTACGTCAAACACTTAGCGTATGAATTTTTCTCAAACTTGCTACCCACCCACTATGTGTCATTAAGGGTGCACTTGCGTGGGTGCTTCTTGGAGTGGGCGACTTGTTTTAAACCATGAAGTCATTATGATAATCCCATGTTTTGACGCCGATGGCAACGATAGCCTGTACGACGCATTACTAGGGCAATGTTTCGTGTTGAGTTCTGAAGCTTGTATACAGGACGCGTGTGTTTGTAAAGCAAGGAAGTTACTTTCGCTGCATTTTTAGGCAGGGGACGATATTTTCACAGTGTTCACAAGCAGAGGCATGGCTGTGTGGTAGAACACCCACTTGCGGCGCAAATGATTCGGGTCGATCCGCAGTCAGGCCCTGAATTTTTATTAGTTATTTTAGTTGTACCTTTCGCGATTTCTTTGGTCACACAAATATGATGGTTTTTCGCCGTCACGTTAAAACAAAATCGAAAAATATGCAGCTTTGTGGATGCTTTAGGAATTAATCCCAACTAGCACGTACATGTATATTCAGGTGCTCTATACAGCCAGTCATTAAATAAGTAATGAGTCATATGCGCATTGTTGATTTGGTTGCCTTATGTGAAGGGAAAGAGAAATGTTGCTCTTCACGTTAGTTCCGGAACGTGGCACATTGACAAATTCACCAAACGTAGCAGTCATCTAACTAAAGTGGTCTGCGGCAGTCATACCCGACCCGATGATTCTAAGGGAACCTGCAGTAATTACGTAGGAGGTGACGTTCATTCTATGCAAAAGGTACGCTTTTATGTTAAAGGCTCTAGTCTAGAAAAATGGCCTAGTTATGGTACATCCACGTCCATGAATGTTCCGTCCCAGAGTATGCACCATACGGCGTAAAGATGTGTCACCGATTTGGTGCTAATTATAATTTAAGCGCAAATGAAGTAGAAAAAGATGTATAGGGCTTATGCTATTACGCTAGGTGGAACACTTAATTGATACTGTAGGTGGTCCCTAAAATTAGCTTTGAGCTAAATTCCAAGTTGGGGTTCTGAAACATAAATTGTAATGTTTTCTCGCCTTTACTAATGCCTCTGAATATCTTGAGCTGCCAAGAGGCAGCCCAGAACTGCGGCGTTGGAAAACAGCGACAACATTTTTATGTGCTTTGGTTGATTTAATTCTTTTTAGGATAGCCATCAAGAACTACATCGCATGGAGTTACATAAGATCAATGGCTAACGTGGAAGGAACTTCTCTTCACGACCTGTATATGACCTACAGTTTCAACACGACTAACCTCACACGTTCATCTGCAAGGAAGAACGTGAGAAAATCTTGCCTCTTGCGACTACTGAAGCCAGAAACGATGCTCACTGCAGGAACCAGCCTTTATATCAAGTATAACTTCAACAAATACCACCGCAAGAACGTAAGCAATTTTGATGCTACCCGCTCGTGCATAAACAGATCACCAGTTTTCGATATATTTTAATAGGTGCACAAGATGTTGCAATTCATCAAAGCGTCCTTCAAAGTGATCATCCTAGAAAACAAGTGGATGACGGACTTGACTAAGAACAAAGCTGCTGAACGATTGACATTGTTCTGTTTGAAGCGCAGTTAGCTAACAGGTGCTACCGTGTAAGCACATTCAATCCATGTTAATAGTAGCTCGAAATGATTACAGTTGGCGAGAATGGAAACAGTGGTTGGCTATCCTGACTGGATGATGGATGACACTGTAGTGGACAATCTGTATAGATACGTGAGTGATTTTTTTCTTTCTGAGTTGCTCTTCTCTTTACCGACGCTGCGGATTTTCCTCATTAGCAATCCCTTGTGTTTTTTTGTATTTTGACTACTTTATAAATGACAAGTGCTGAAAGGAAATGAACATATACAATGACACTTAATCGATTTACGCAGGTATAAACGTTTATTTATTTATTTATTTATTTATTTATTTATTTATTTATTTATTTATTTATTTATTTATTAGGAAGCTCGCGTAACACCAGAGCACATAACAGTGGGGTAAAAGGCTTACGCTCAGTTTGAGACGTCCATATTTTGTTTTCTTTCTGCCCGCGTAAGTAATTAGGTAAGAAAAGCAAACGTGTAAAGAGCCAAGAGATATACGTCAATTTCAAAATGCGAGAGTTTTTACATTGGCCATACAATGACAAAAATGTGAAAAAAAATGAAAAGTAAAGTTATCTGTACAGGGTGTGAATAACACAATTTGACACGGTACAGAGGAGACAGACGGGCCACTTTTGCAATATTTCCACAAAGATACGTAGGCGTACTGCTGTACTTGTAGTTTCACATGCCCAAGCACCATTGTTGGCTCAACGTTTGGCGCTTACACTTTATGAAGGCACTGTCAGTGTCCGCGGAGAGTTGACAAAGCAGTCCAGCGTCACCTTGATACTGATTACGCTAAGGGAATATCTACGCTACCATCCTGCTCACCTCGATACTTTACATATGCAGAAAAAAAGTGCACTTATACCGCCATCTTTCCTACACAAAGGCCCACAAATACACACACACACACTCGCACACACGCACATACACGCACACAGACAGACATGCATACACGCAGGCACACACACACGTACGTACTCATACAGACGCAACACACACACGCACATACATGTGCAAACACACACACACAAGATACCACGTGATCAGGCACGCATACATAAACCCATCCTTACATCAACTCCACAAGCACGCACGCACACAACCGCACATATATATACACACACACACACACACACACATACACGCACGCACGCACACACACACGCATGCAGATAAAGAGATGCACACAAGCACAAACATACATACGCGCACACACCATGCTAACGAACACATACGCATATTGATACTCACACGCAGACTCAATCGTGCACATACTCAAACAGGCGTTTGCATGCAAACACAGTCGTGCACGCACACAAAAACGTACAAGCCCGTACATACACGTACACGCATAAACACATGCACACGTGCACACAACTCACACACGCAAACGCAAACACGCAGTGTCACGCAAACACGCACATAAACAGGCGCACACAAATGCACACACTCACGTACACATGTTAATACACTAAGTAGTTCAACTAATAGCCTCTGCAGTGGGTTCAGCTCTTGTGCCCAGCAAAAAATAATAATTCTTCGAGTTTTATTGTTGACTCAATCTGGTGGCACTTTTATAATTCAATAGTAAGCTCAAATGCAGCTTTTGCGTTGCGATTTTTAAAGCGTCATAAAATGCATCATAAAATGTTATTTTTTATATACGAGTCAAATACGAAAGCAACAAACCTTTTCGTCTAAGTGCTGGCACTGAAAATATATTTAGGAAATAACGAGAGTCATTCTGCTCCACCGTTTCGCCCTCATGAAGAGCTAAATTCAGCCATACTGTAGCATGATATGGAAGAGTCATTTACAATGAAGGGGGTTCTCAATATTGAGTAGTAGCGTTATTATTCACACAGACCGTAATTAGTCTACGATGTGTAAACTTGCCTGCTCGTTTTATTTATGAACTGCCCAAGTAGTACTTTTTCCTCAGGCCAACTTTCAACAAATTTTTCGTTTCTGTTAGGCTTCACAGGTGTTGTTTAAGCGCGCATGTTTACTATAGAAGGACAAATCAACACGCTTTCTAGAAAGCGTATTGTAGCTCATTTTATGTGAAGATGCTGCGGTCTCTAGGTCATAGACTATTCGGTAGAGAGTCCGTGGCGTATGGATTGATACAAACGTTCCGAAAATTAGCAATGAAGTTGCTACAGCCTACGACTATTTTCAGATTCCCCTCCTGAAGGAAACTACATCGTTCACTGAGCACATATTTTGGATACAAGAAAACAGTCGCTACTAGGAGCTTGTAAAACTGAGCGAGGAATATATATACAGAGAGTAAGTCGATATCTCATCGTATGTTTATCCTCAGCTAGCCGACATATTTTCCTGATTAGCCAAGTTTGTTGCAGCCTGAGTAAAGAAGCTGAGTTCTTTCAGACAATGTATCACCAGCATAAATACCAACTACAAAAAAGGAATCGAAATGAAGGTGCCAAATAATTGTCTTTTAAAAGAGTGGTGTGACGTAGAAACCATATAGCGTGACCATCGACACGTTCGCTTAGCCGTCAAACTCGCATTTCAGAATAATCTGAAGAAAAACGCTACATAAGTCGGCAGGCTAGTTTGGAGACTCTGGTGTTACCTTTATCCACATGATGTTGACACAATGATTGCTTTCAGCCTTAGTGATATTTTGAAATAAGCTCTTAATAAAAAGTATGCGCGTGCAGCTTGAACCTCCAGCTAACGCATACATCCTGTCCTCGAGGTAATCCTGAGGTTCAATCAATGAAGCACTCACCCAATATTACCTGGATATTGTACTTAGCATGGCCGAGTACCCCCTGTTAGGTTACTTTTTGAGCAGTATCGTTTCTTCCTGTTAAAAAAAAATGGTTCTTCTTTTTTTTTTACAGCGAAAGCTATTGTGAGATCACAACACGGGTCACGCACAGTTGCATGTTGTCCACCGCCACCGCCGCCACCACTGCCGCCGCCGCCGCCACTGGTGTCCGTAACCATATCGTGCGAAATTAGAAAAAAAAAGCCTAGCCCCAATGATACATCAAGGCTTGAACCCGGCTCCGCTGGGTGCCAGCCCAATATTCAGCCACTGAGTTACGCCGGTGCTTGTAACTTGTTGTGAAACTTGCCTTAGGCAGGCATGACCGAGCACCAATGGCACAGTGGGGCTTGAACCGGGGTCCACTGGGTGCTAGCACAGCGGACTCGAGTTCTACCACTGAGCTACTCCGGTGCTTGTGACTTGTCAAACTTGCTTTATGCAGGCTTGATGTCGGCAAAGCAATCGTGTTAATTAGACATATAGAGCGTTTTACAACAGCGAAAGAAACACCAGTCGTCGCACAATTCGATTAGCGTAACGAGTGGGCCGTCCAATGCTCCAACCCATCACAAAAGCTTGTTCTTGTTTCCCTATTAACTGTGGGGCATACACAATTCAGTCATAACTCCTCATCGTGTCAGCCACTGCATGGACAATTGGCACAAAATTCCCAGCATGTGTTTAGCGCATACCACCATTCTCAGAAGAATGAAGAAATATAGCATAGCGAATGCCGGCCTGCTACCCAAACATTTATTATTAGTGACCTAGTGGGAACCAAGCACGTGTGCTTCCAGTAGTTACCCCATGAGAGCTTTGAAAATGCTATGAAAGGCTGCTCCTCTACCTTTCACTGTGACTGTGCTGCGCCTACAGTGCAGGCCTAGCGTTATTTTTTTTCACTTGATAATTTGTTGCCTTATTTCTGTGTCCCCACCCATTTGCCCCATATTACCATTGTGTATTTTTCACCTGCATCACATTAATTCCGTCTTTTCTTTTATTTTGTTATTGTAGCTTGAATTCCATTTTTGTTGCCCAGTGTTTATGATAATAAGTTTGTATTCTCACTCCTGGTAGGGTCATGTGACCTGCAGTAAATATAGAAATAAATACGTGAATAAAGTTACTGTACATTTTGAATATCTTCCAGAATAATTTTAGGAACTCTTATAACGGTATATATGGGGATCTTTTCGCGTTCTGGGACTTAGTTTTATATATTTTATATATCATTAGAAAATAATAAGATGACCTGCAAAGCTGCTAGCTTCGTTTTAGAGTTTTCTAATTACCTACCCAGTCCCGATATTCTAGCTGTGATCCTCGCACGAGAAGGCTCATCAAAGAACTAGGCAATACTCTTGTTTTGAGGTTGACGCCTTCCTCCTCACCTCAACAGCCTCTACACCGTATTGAAGAAAGTACTGTTGGCAGCGTTTTCGAAGTCAATGTGTAATGTCCTTGTCTCATTTTTATTCCTGCAGATTTGCGGCTGTCGCCCTATTTTCTCATCCATACTACATAGAACGAAGCGACACGCTCGGTGAGTGCTGTCAGTCATTAACGGCTTCACTTGTTGATTTTGCGCATGCAGTGCGGGGTAACTGCAAAACACGCCATCAGTAAGATCGTCGTTAAGGTGTCTTCAATAGTATCATGCTTAATACAATATGAATCAATCTTGAGTAATAATACTTACAAAAAGTTCCTAGCTTCCTTGGTGACTTTAGGACAAGCAGAAATCTTTAGTAAGCAGCGAACACCAAAAAAGCTGCTCTCTGTTTCAGCTTGTTACACTGTAATACTACAATTAAAAAAGGAGGTCTTTGCATGATGCAACGACGACAGAATAGCTCTTACGAAAAACAAATAAAGAGCGGAATGGAAATTTCTGTTAAAAAAATTGGCCCCCGTATCTACGTGTTGATCTGCAAGTGTCGTCGAAAGACGATAGTCTTGCGTGTGGAGAGAACAAAACATTTATTTGATGTTCTGCTCAAGAAAATCGGTGAATAGTATTCTGGAGGCGCTGCGTGAGAGTGCCTCGAGCGTGCAGCGGAGGTGAACTAGCACATCAAGTCACGCCACACGTGCTACATGAGCGCCATCTGGCAGTGTTCTTGGAACCTAATCACTTCTGAGACGGACACGCGCGCCCGTCTCAGTGGTGATAAGGTGTAGAAAGCAAGGCTACGGGCAGGTGCCACCACCGTGTCGTCTTAGTAAAGAGTTGGAAACACTCGCCTTTTCGTGCAACCGGTGCATAATCCGAGCAGCGTGATAAACGCTGCTGTCTTTACAATTCCTTATGTATACCTTTTCTAGTAAAAGACGCACATGCAGAATATGTATGTGTTGTTATGGTGCTTCAGATATACGCAATAAATGCTTTTTAATTGACAATCGCACATGTATGAACGCTGAGTCTTGAGCAACATTGGTGGGTGCTACGGATGGGGTCGGCCATTTGTGGTATCAGCTGGTGCCGTTCCAAGTACCCGGTAACATTAATAGTGAACAAACAGACAAACGTACAGATAGACAGATCAAAATATTTGCGTCTAAGGTTTCCAAGCAAGACTATCGTCTTTAAAACTTTTTTACATCTTGTTTGAGCGAGTTACGGGTCATCGCTCCTGCATATAAGCTATTAAGAAAATATAGCGACACAAAAATAAGAGTAGGCAAAGAAAAATCGAATAATGAAATCCCTGTGCCAGTCCACTCAGATATTTTTGATAAGAAATGCCCTAAGTAGTTTTTCATTGAAATTTGACTTACTCGATATGAAGGAGTAAGTTTCCTGTACCACAAATATTATAGAATGAATGTACTCAATTTGCAAGACTATTGCTTTACAGTTCCTCTTTTTGTTTCGAAGGAGTTTTTATATCGCTTGAACATAATGACATTGTAGTCGAAGGAAACGTCACGCCACAGTGACAGGATATCCAACTGCCTAAATATCAAGAGCTACGCCAAGTGTTGCGGCTAGCCCAATTTCTACAAACAATTCTGCGTGAATTCACGACTGAATTACCTATGCGTGAGGTCCACGTTGAATAAACAAAAACTAGTTTGTATGATAACGATAACGGAAATATCTTGTCGATAATACGCATCGAGTATACCCCCTAAGATCTTCTTTACTATTCTCGCATTGCAGTACTGCCGGCGGCAGCACTCGTGCCACACTATAGAAGACCGCCAGTGCCAAGGTATCTGTCGTCAAAATTTTTGCGGGATTTACAAGGATTACATCAATATTTATTCTCTTCCTTTTGGCAGGGCACTGAACTTTGGCTCCATTGGAACGATGGCTGCGATGCTTATGGCTAATGCTATTGATCGGTTTGACAGTACGTGAGTATGCTGATTATATATTTACTAATATACTATGATGAATATCTAATCTCTTAACTGCTCAATTTCTTTTTTTTAATTTCGGTCAAAAAGAGCGTAATTTTATTGCTTACTTCAATTGGTAACTACTTCTCATGTCTCCTACAAATGTATAGGCTTTCAATAATATATCGTAAAGAGTTGATGTTTACCTTTTGCTTTGTATTGTACGTGTTTCATATGCAAAGATATTTACTTTGTCTATTACAGTTTGTAAAAACTTTTTTCTCTTATATTCATGTCAAAGTTTGTCTTATCTTTTGTTTTGTATTTGCAACTCCACAATGAGGAGATGATTATTTCTGTTTTTTTTGTTTTTGTTTGCTTTTGTTGCTGACTTCTGTTTCTGTTGTCGAACATGTTAAGTCCGGGGTAAAGGCCTCGTTCGGAGGCATATCAGTTTCCTTTTGCCTTACATCTTGTACATATTTCTCTTGTATAAATGTCTGAAATAAGCAATTTAGAGTGAATTAAAAATTATATTGAAAACGTACTAAAAAAGAAAGTCAATGTTGAAAAAAATATTTCCATCTCACAGTTTGGCGAATCCATAGTAGAAAGTTCATTGCTGAAAAGTACATAGGAGACCAGCAACCTTCTCCTAATAAAATTTAAAACCCTATAAACAAAACAGTTAGAGACGCCACATCTTTCTTCGCTTGTATAGGCTAAGCAACCTTGTGGTATTTCGCTCGGGAAGCTTCAGGGCTGTGTTGGAATTTTCAAAACGCGAAATACCACAACGTGGCTTTACCGGGGGGCACTGGCAATGTTCGCGTGTGAGCCGTGTTCATCATCCCCGAAGGTGAATAGGGAAAATTTTATCTCCCCTCAGAGATGATTTACGCAGTGTCTTTCCGCCCAGTATCACCTGCTGGGTGGTATCTTTTTATATATTTATGACCATTTCGTTTATGTTTATCCTCTAAGTGCTATATTGTAGCAGCAGCACATGCAAACTAACTATTAAGGTTTAGATTCTATACCGAATGCTTTTGCAACTATGATAAAGCTTCCCTATAAAAATTACTTGAATGAATCTTGGTGCAAGTTATATCACTCAGCTGTAACTTTGAAGGGAACTCCAACTAACCATCTAAGTGTTTTGTTTCAAAAAACTTCATTCTGAGTGTAACCACTTATAATTCTTTGGCATGTAAGGACGGTTTTGTTGCTTTCAGCTGCTATGTATAGTTTTTTTTTACAATATCAACTGGTGATAGAAGATGAGCATAGAATATATAGTAGCTCAAAGCTGCTCATCTACAGGCACGAAAATGCAGTCTATGCAAACTCTGAATAAAGTTGGAACTGAACAGTCTAACCGTCAAAGTTGTCTTCAGCTTACTCAAGTTATTGTTTTTCGCCGTGATTGCGATAAGACGATCGTTTCACGCTTGCGAAGGCCAACTTTGTAACCAGTGGCTGTATTAAGGCCTGACTTCATCTGGTTGAGTCAGCGTGGCATAATTTTGAGATATTGATAGTCGTCAAAGGTATTCAGCCAAAGAAATTGAGTGGGCGAGTTCTCATAATTTTGGACATAATCTCATTCTATATTTGAAGCTGTGGCCTGTGTGTACACACTGCGGAGAAACATTGGCACACAGACATTCGATAATATTGGATTTCAAATAGATCGTGTGGTATGCGATTTGAATCACGGTATGTGTGAAAGTTGTCATCTCTGCCTAAATATACATACGCACTACAATCTAGAGCAAAAGTAGCCAAAGTTTTGGCTCCATAACAAATATTTATGCAAGACATATTAACAGACGAAGAAAAAAACGCCATGAGTCACGTTTATGGATTTAACGCTCTCAGCTGTCAGGATTAAAGACAGCAAAGGAGGACTCGGTGAAAGAGCTGTGACCAAAGAATTTTGGGACAAGGAGTCAAAGGAAATTTTCTGCAAGCATTCCAGTTGCCTTAAGAATGAAGATTGCTGGGACGTTGAGGTAGGAAGTCTCTGTATTTGGCTTCTTTTGTGTATTTTCTTTTTTGTTTTTTAAAGAACCTTTCTGCCTTTTACAAGGTATGTGTAAATTCTAAGAAAGTTTTCGACGTGCACACAGTGGATGGGAAAATGGTAGGCGAGGAGACAAACCCTTTAGTTTATTTGTTTGTCTTCTCGCCTCCCACTTTCCCGTCCACTGTGTGCGTGCCGAAATGTTTCCAAGAATGTCCTCAAACCAACTCCCCCAACATTTCGTATTATTGAAAGGTATTCGCAGTTGTCATCCTTAAGGCTACTTAAAATCTAGATGGCTGCCGACAGACGGAAACAACGTATTGGGATAATTAGGGTCAACAGTGGAAGGTCCTCAAACTGGTTGGCCGACGTCTCAATAGGAGGACCTATCTTTTTCGAAGACGCCTTGTCATCCTTCGCATGTTAGTTTTAAACTTTATACTGGTGACGCTAAGGTTCAGTTTTTATTTATGTGCCTCATTGGATGGTAGTGATAATAGGTGTACACCCGCATAGCGACTGTGTTCTTGTATGACAGAAATGCTGCTATTTTGACCTATTTTGTAAGCACAGAATTAACTAGCAGACGTTTCACCCTTCTTCTTGCTGCGGCGGTGACTTAGTGGCACACGTTCGTAATGGCTTACGACTTGTGACACGTGGTTTTCTTTCCATATTGTCCTATTTACACTGCAAAGAGTATGTGCGAAACCGGTACATTATAGAAATGCGCGTACCTAAATATAGTTCATGTGGACCTCGACAGCTTTGAAGGTTACAAAGTTTGAACAATAGGACACGAATATGAGGAACGCCATAATGAATGGTTCTGGTCATTCGGACCACCCGGTTGCATTTTTTACCAGCTGAGCTGCTCAAGCCGCTGGTTCACCGCCATCTGTCAACAAAAGCTATCATTACCATAACATTTTTTCTTTTAATTTCGCTTCAATGTTATGGCACCTGCCTGCTCTAGAAAATTGCCCAATATTGTGTTGTTCGAAATGTAAGAGTTGTATGAACGTCATGTGATTATAAACGTAATAAATAAAATGAAATGTCTGTAGTGTATAGTAAATAAATCAATAATACAGGTAATATGCTATTGACCTGCTATTCTAGACTGCCATATTAACTTGGTCTGAAACTCGCCTTCTGTTTCTCATTTCTTGTATCGACCATTTCGTTTACAGAACACAAGCAACCATTTGTACGGCGTACGATAATGATTACTCACATCGGTGACAGAACAGATACTGAGAGACAAAAAAATATAAAGCAAGAGCAATAAATATGTAAATACAAGAAAGCATAGATAAACTCTTAGCAACAAAGTTTATTCGCGAGGTGGAACGGGAACGCACGTGGCCATGATCTCACAGCGGGCATCGTAACCACTTGGCCATGAAGACTTGCTAACAGAGCATACTTCCTTATGTGGTATAATATACTATCGACCGGTTGAAAGAATGGAGAAGAGCAAGATCAAGAAGAGAAATTGGAGCGTTTAATATAAATAGAGAAACAGAGGTATACAAGAGAAATAAAGCAGTCGAGCACAAAAACAAATGTACGGGCCTCTAGTATTTTGTTTTCGTTGAAATTAGACCATCACTCTTTCAACCTCTGAGTCAAAAGTGCAGCAGCAGAACCACTAATAGAAAATCAGTCCTTCAAGAAGCTTTTGGGTGTCGACCATGGTGTACACTGCCTCCGTCTATGTGCGCCGGCGATCCAGGCTGGTAACCGCCTAAGGACACACGATGGCAGTAGTGAAAAAACATTTCACTGAGGTTCTTGGTTTTAGTAGCGTTGCTCGCGGTTTTTTTTTTATCTTGTTGGACAGGTGGGCGCAATATTTATTATCTTATCGAAAAAACTCTACTGAACGCAGTAAGCCCACTCACATTATTTAATTGACGCTGCTCTTCGTTGCATTCAATAATACACAATTACGTTCTTTGCTACATCCTTTCCTTTTCTTAGGAGAAGTTCAAGAAGCGTGGTGAGGCTCACTTCACGGAATACATCGGCCTACGAGCATCTTTTATGGTATGTACTCTTGTTTTTTTTTTACCTTTAAATAGGTGTCAGCAGGCGAGCACTAGATCTGTATACTGTGATGAGATTCACGTTTGAATATTGTTGAGCCCACAACAGTTAGAGCCACCAGAACAGTGTTATGTTACCTAACTGTGTATACAGCCTTCGCATATAAATTATTTTCAACCCTGTCGTCAAGATAAGGTATTGGCTACAAGGGTTCTAAGCTGCTTCAGTATTCAGTAAAAGCATTAGATGCATTTTCAGGAGCACAAGCAATACGAGCCGTAAGATGTTTTTATGGGTATGCAATACTTATATTCATTGAAAACACCACAAACGAATTGCACGCAACCGTAAACTAAATTTTTAAGTGTGCCCTTAAACAATTTTTAAAGTAACCATGAAATTGGTTTACCTAAATAGTTTAATGAGTCGAATTCAATATCGCAGAACTTTTTAGACTCGGTCCAATATGAACAGATTTACACGGAATTGTTGAGTGCTGCAACCGCATTCTCTCTTCTCTTCTCCCGATAAAAGCAATGGAAGCCACTAGACCACCTCGCCGCGGTGTTCTAGTGGCTAAGGTACTCGGCTGCTCACCCGCATGTCGCTGGATCGAATTCCGGTGGCGGTGGCTGCATTTCCGATAGAGGCGGAAATGTTGTCAGCCCATGTGCTCAGATTTTGGTGCACGTAAAGAACCCCAGGTGGTCGAACTTTCCGGAGCCCTTCACTACGCCGTCTCTCATAATCATGTGTTGGTTTTAGGACGTTAAACCCCACAAATCAATCAATCAATCAATCAATCAATAAAAGCGATGGAATTTCTACGCAGAGAGGGCTGGCATGAGCAAAGAAAATGTCACGTTCGCCTCGTCACCTGGGGCACTTTCTTTTAGGGGCGAAGCTTTTTAACGTGGCACCCGTTCGTCCCTCGTCGTAGTACCTAACATGTCTTACGCTTTGACCTGGAAGGTGGTGCCAGTGGGAGACTTCTCCTGTGCGTTGTATAACATTAAAAAATTCGCAGCGTGCGCGTTAACCAAAGGCCGAATGCTCCTGTTTCTCATTCCCAATTAGCAGCCATTGGCATGTACAGATGGGTCCACTGTTAAAGGGAACACCAGTGTGAGCAGCATGCTTAGATTTCACTATCTTACGGAATATTAGCAGCTTAGATGTGCATGAGACTACTGGTGGTTAAATGTTCCGACTCCTCTTGACAGACTATTGACTTGCATGAAGATTGTTTTATAATCCACTTGCTCTTAGAGGGCCAGGAATATTGATGGTGTGCATTCGAATGTTCCCTATAACAGGGGACCATACTGTACATTTAACACTATTTGACAAGAAAGGGTTGCTAGGTTATACTCTCTGGGCGTAACCTCCTTGGTTTAAGAAAGGTTTAGCGAGCGTTGGGCCGCAGTGCCATGCGTACAGTGAACTAGTATATACTATAAAGTCGAGGTGGGTAAAGGTGAGAAGTAGACACGAAGCGCAAGCCATCAGAAAGTGTGCGTGGGCCACCTCTCATTCAGTCCTTGGAATGTCCGCTGGATGGCGGTGCTTCTATATGCGAAATATATGATAAAAAGATGCGAGATGGTGGCACTTGGAGTGTTGACTATATCGACGAACGGACACATAGACAAATGCGTGGACGAACGCGCGGATGGACGAACGCACGGATGGATGGACGCATGGACGCACACAGTGGCGGATGCATGGACGAACGCAGGGATAGACACACGGATGGACTTGCGGACGCACGAACAGACGGTTGGATGGACGCGTGAACAGTCACACAGACGGACGCATATATGATGAAAAGATGCGAGAGGGTGTACTTGGAGTGTTGACTAGATGAACGATCAGACACACAGACAGATGCATAGACGGACGCATCAATGGCTGCACGGATGCATGGGCGCATGGATGGACGCAGGGGTGAATGCGTGGACGAACGCAGGGGCGGACGCACGAACAGACGCCCGCACGAACGTGTGGATGGACGCACGGATGGTCACACAGACGGAAGCAAGAACGAATGGACGGACGAATGGTTCGCCCCGCTCTCCATCATTCACCCCGTGGATATACTGCCTTTTTTTGTGATTCAAACACGCGGCTCTTTCCGTATAAGTGAGCACGCATGCGTGAACAAGTCTTGGCCTCCCGTGGCGATACCTGTAACAACCGAGCGTGTCATGCTCAGATCAGCCAACGGCTGATGGAGAGCTTCTACGATTGATGTTTGAGCGTCTTTCATCGATTTTGTCGAGAGAAGAGAAAGCAATCTTCAGCTGACATTGATAATTTATTGTAAACCTCAAGCCGCGTGCTCCGCTATGATATTTTCCTTACGTGTTTTCGGCAGCCCTTACTATTGATCAGCAGCGGTTCCTGACTATGCCCAAAAAGTTTTGCACAGCCCCTTCAGGCACGATAAACAATTCGGAACAAATGCATCCGCGATACGACTTTCGCAAGAGTTACGAAGTTGTCGTTACTAATCATTTTGTAGACTTCTTACCATACAACTATCTTATTGTTATTTTTACGCAGGCATTGAAGAATAGTGTGGACAATTACACAAGGCCATACTTGCTTCGTGGGGCTGACTTCAACACCGAAGACAAGATATTTTTTCTAGCTTTTGGCAATGTACGTGAATATTGTCTAATCTTTATACCTTAGATTAATATCGACTCAAGGTGACGCGATGTGCTAATTATGATTGTAATTCTCGTATTTTGCAGCTTTACTGTCCATTCGCCATAACAAAGCTCATTCCTACTAAAAGATCTGACAACTTGGTAACAGCTCAATACAAACAAACCTACCAGGCTCGGTGAGTGAAAGAATTTTTCGTGGCATGCACTGTTTAATTACATATATGGACGGGCGGGTAGTAAAATTAGTATTTCCGAGAACGGCAGTTTTTCTCGTTTGCACCAATCAATCTTCAGCAGTTTGTACTAACGTCGAAGCAAAAAAGAATGAATTATTCTTGCTCCCAAAGTCCTTAGACAATCATACTAATGATCGCTTGAAATAAATGTGAAATACCTAGAACTTACGCTCATGAACGTATATGAGTAGTCATCAATATTACACAGCGATTGGAAAGATAGGTTTATCACATTAACTAATACACCATCAGCGTAAACAAACATGGTTTTTCCAGTAGGTCAGCATTGTGCGTTGAAGGCTACATACATAACTACTTGCGCGAATATGACCCCAAAAGATTGGCCCATGTTCTAATTATTATACTCTATCTCATCACTACCGTTAAGAACTACCAAGGCTACGGTGGCTGAACAATCCACTCGCTTGCATCCGAAAACATAGTTCCAGCTATAGTTAGTTACCTTTCAAATGGCAGGGTCAAGAAACTTGTTCTTGTGTGGCACGTGTTGCGTCACATCGATGTGTTATGTGTTTATTATTCGTCGCATTTATGCCATGCGCTATTCATCGCCGTGTCAGTAACCGCCGGTAACTGTGATTACAAATCAACATGCAACATGCAAACATGCAACATGCAAACGTGATTGCCCGCTTCGGTCAGAACTTCCGCTTGCTATTTACCCCCTACGCTGACAGCAACAGAAAACAAAAGTACGTGAAATGCGCCATTGCTTAGTACCACCTCACGCTAACGACAAAGCATCAAGTACATTTGTCGTTATTTGCAAGATCAGCTGTTTCTTTATCGAGGCGTGCTAAGTGTCAAGAGGCGCGCATGGAGAATTTGACAACGCGTAATGGAAGTGTTGCAATATAGTCACGACTATATTACTGTCGAAACACCAGCACATTAGGCTAAAGCAAATGCAAGCTCCAGTTTGCAACCTATGGGCAAAACGAGCACGATGAAGCCTCGATATGTTCGAAGGGAAGAGCAGCCACTATGGTCGGTACATAAATTTCTTTTTTCGGCTATGCCGTCTATTGGCTTTACTGCAGCCCTACGCGACGTGCAACGCTAGGGAGCTGCTGACCGGACGACGCAACAAGGATGAATACGTGTGGAGGGACTGATCGCCGTTCCTATTTGCAAAGCAAACCTGTAGCCACCGCAGTGCGGAAGGAAACTCGTAGGATGGTAGGCGCCAAGGGTGAAGGAAAAGTCAGCGACGTGCGCACATTGAAAGATGTTTTGTAAGCTTGCATATTAGGATACTTTGACCATTTTACCGACCACATTTAGATTACTCATCTTCTACAAAATGTCGGCGCTACTAAAAAGAAGAGAATACATCTGAAGTCTTAGAAACTGCGGCCGGCAGTTGGTCTTTATTTACTGACGAAGTATTTATCAATGTGACAGCTTGATTGTGACATGGCAGTCCGGAAAAAGGAATTTGGGTATACTCTTTGTGTACGTGATAACGTTCGTGAGCCCCAGCAATTCTTATTATCTCTAAATACTGCAGTATTTCCAGTGAACATATTCATCTTTAGTGTTGTGCAAACTTTTACCTAGTGTGCTCCACCACGGTGGTCTAGTGGCTAAGGTACTCTGCTTCTAACCCGCAAGTCGCGGGATCTAATCCCGGCTGTGGTGGTTGCATTTCCGATGGAGGCGGAAATCTTGTAGCACCGTGTGCTCAGATTTGGACGCACCGTAAAGAACCCCAGGTAGTCGAAATTTTGGAGCCCTTCACTATGGCGTCTCTCATAGTCATATGGTGGTTTTGGGACGTTAAACCCCACATATCAATCAAATCAAAATTGTACCTAGTGTCTATTAGGAGTCTCTGATAGCCATTTTATTGGTACGCTTCGTGAAGTTTCAGTAGGTATATGGTGGAGGGGGATGAGTTAGCTATGCTGGAGTGTGTTTAGGAAAAGTGGTTAACCATGTAGAGCACGTTACAAGTGCTCCCGTTCTTGTTTCCTTTAACAATGCCAAACTGGAGACGCAGAGCAACGCCCTTTGCCTATAAGTAAATGCAGCTAACACAACAGCACCCAATGCATGAATAAAAAAACGGCCTTCCACCATTTAGAAGAAAATATACGTTGTTTCTTGAAGAGCCCCTGCGCAGTGCTGTCTTTGGCATCTATCAGTTTACTAGGAATTATATGGCAGGCAGGAGGATCTTGTTAACCGTGGTTTTTTTTAGGAGATTAGGCGGTGTGACAGTGGACATACACGTTGGAATTAGCTGTTTCAAAACTCCTTTGTAAGCTTGTGTGTGTGGGTGTGATAGTGAAGGTGTGACTTGGGGGTGCTGTTTCTTCATTCACAGTTTTGGAGGAAAATGTAGAGAGAGGAAGCGATTTATGGAAGCAGAAAACTGCCGCAACAAACAGCGTTTTCAGACGTAACAGACGCCTAACAATAATTCTAACAACCGTCACCAACGGCACGACATGTGTAGAGCCTAACTTGCATAAAAAAGAACATTGAAAAAAGTTTGCCAAATTTGCTCACCGTGTGGGGGTGGTCTAGTGGCTAAGGTACTCGGCTGCTGACCCGCAGGTCGCGGGCTCGAATTCCAGCTGCGGCGGCTGTATTTCCGATGGAGGCTGAAATGTTATAGGCCCATGTGCTCAAATTTGGGTGCATGTTAAGGCACCCCGGGTGGTCGAAATTTCCGGAGTCCTCCACACGTTAAACTCCGCATATCAATCAATCAATCATAGTATCATGTCTCTTAGCTCCTGGTTGTAGCATGGCTGAGACAATATGACGTCACTGGTGATTTCCTTAAAGTCGTGTGACCTGTTGCGTCACCATTTTTGCCTATATCTGCTTCGTTTCCACCACAATAAACATTGTTGATCACCGTACTGCCGGCCCGCTTACATGGTGCTCTGCGGTGCTGCCCAGCTGAAACAACCACGCAGCCAGCCTTCTTCCCGTCAACAATCTGGCTGCCCCCAAAGCAGCTCGACGTATCGGGCGACACCTGGCTTGCAGGAAAAACTTGTACGAGTGAGTTCATGCCTTTTTACACTGCTACGCAGTTGATAAAACAAGCAAAAGAAGTGCAAGGACCCACTTCGGTAGTGATTATTGGCGAATAGACAAGAATAATGTACCGTACTATGAAGGTTGAGGCATAAGAGGACAAAATTATGTCGATGTACTGATTGCCAAGTTTGAAGAGTTATGCGAGTCGAAAACGAACTTGACCTATGTGTAATTTCTATTTGAATCAAGAAACCAAACACAAGGCTGGCTTTTCAAAAGTGGCTGACGGAGCTACAAATGTCAGCCATTAACTCTGAATTTGCAATTAAGGAATACCGGAGGCTGCATAGCCATATTCTGGGTATTCGAGAAAAGAACCTGCAGCTGAATTTGATTGCGTTAAATGCTTCGTACAAGAAGAAGAGGAGGAGAAATAAACGTTTATTTTTAGAAATGGCGTAGCGGTGTAGCTTCCGCGCCCATCCTAGGTGGGAGGAACCCTTTGGCCTTCACTGCCTCCTTGGCCTTGGCGACGAGACGTCATTGTTGGTCCAGGTCCTCCAAGGCCTCCCACGTTTCGAGGTGTTCGTTTTCTTGAACAGCGTCGCAGGTAATCGGTGGAGGCGATAGGCCTGTATGTGTGTTGCACGGACACTCGAGGATGGGGTGGGCTAACCTATCATGTACGGCGCAAATTTGGCAAACATATTCATGTAATCTCAGGTACAATCGGTGCATCAGTATGCCGTGTGTGTATGAGTTGCTCGGAAATCTTCGCAGTATGGTGCTGTTCGCTTTGTTGAGCCTCGAGTGTGGTGGTGAATACTCTCTGCGCGCCAGCCTATGGTGCTGCAGTATTGCAGAGTAAGTGTTAGGTGCAGACTCAGCAGCCTCCGCGGACGCAGTCCTGGCGTCTAGAAAGCGGGAAGGAGTAAGGCGTGATCATGGGCCGTGGCGTGAGCCACCTTGTTTCCCTCCAGCCATTTGCGCCCAGGAACCCATCTCACACAGGTGAATGGCATCAGAGTGAAATAATAAAACAACCAAGATTTTTCACACCCAAAAGCACAACTCCGGTCACGCGCACTTGTCCGCCACCGCCGATGTCCGTAACCACATTGCGCGCAATTAGAAAAAAAAACCTAGTACCGATGACATAGTGGGGCTCGAACACGGGTTCACTGGGTGCGAGCACAGTATTCTACAAATGAGCTACGCTGGCCCTTGGGACTTGCTGGCAAACATACCTTAAGCAGGTTTGTTGTCGGAAAAGCAATCGCATTATTACGACTTATAAAGCGTTTTAAAACAGCGAACGACCAACCAGTTGTCGCATAATGCTTATAGCGTAACGAGTGGGCCATTCAATTCTCCAACTTACTACAAAAGCTTCCTTTTGTTCTCCTATTAACTGTGGCGCATACCCACTTATGCTATAATTCATCGTCGTTGTCAGCCACTGCATGAACAATTGGCACAAAATTTCTTGCAAGTGTTTAGCGGATACCACCCTTCTCAGAAGATTGACGAAAAATAGCATATCGAATGCCAGCCTACTACCCAAAAAATTAATTTATGCTCTAGTGGGTATCAAGCAAGCGTATTTCCAGTAAATACCCAATGAGTGTTTTGAAAGTTCTGAAAGACCGCTCTTCTAGTTTTCACTGTAACTATGCTGGGCCTTCCGTGAAGGCCTGGCGTTTTTGTAAACAGTAGTAATGAACAGTTCATAGAGACCACTGGAGTGCAATGATGGACATTGAAGGCCAACCAATGAATTCCAACTTAGGCGCAGGGAAAGAATTTATTGATTGATATGTGAGGTTTAACGTCCCAAAACCACCATATCATTATGAGAGACACCGTAGTGGAGTACTCCGGAAATTTCGACCACCAGGGGTTCTTTAACGTGCACCAAATCTGAGCACACGGGCCTACAACATTTCCGCCTCCATCGGAAATGCAGCCGCCGGAGCCGGGATTCAATCCCCCGACCTGCGGGTCGGCAGCCGAGTACCTTAGCCACTATACAACCGCGGCGGGGCGCAGGGAGAGAATTGATGCGTCATTTCGATGAGGGACATTGCAAAGCCAGCGCATTTGCAGGGCAGTCTTGTCAAATCACTCTAACAGCCTTTTTTGGCTACAAAGCAACTGCCCCAGCAAAAGTGCACCTACGGGTTTGAGCCCGTAAGAGGGTGGTTTTCGAAACCTTTTACAGTATAAAGCAAAGTGTGCCAGCCACATTGAGGGGTCCAGCATCTGAACACCTTGAACTTATCCGCCGGGTACACTACAATGATGTCGGACAACTTCACCCCACCGCACAACTTCTTGCACATATCTTCACAGGACTAGGCGAGCTCAAAGACTACGAGTACGTAATAAAACTTGAGCTTGGCACCCCATGTGTCATTGTACCGCCTCGAACAATTTCTGTGGCCTAGGGGGACAAGAAAAGAGGCAAACTTCAGCGTGTGGAGGATGAAGTCGCCATAAAAATGGTAACAGAGCCTACAGAATGGTCCAGCCATATGGTTGCCGTTGTAATGAGACAAAGTACAAATTTAAATGTTTCCAACATCGCTCAATCAAGCCATATTCCGTGAAAACTATTCCATGCCAACGTTATAGGATGTCGCTCTTAGGCTGGCTGGTGCAAGATACTTTCCACGCTTGATGCAGCTTCAGAGTTTTGGCAAATTCGGCTTAGCGAGTCGAGTTACAAGGTTTGCACCAAGAGCCCGCCATGTGGTCGCTATCGGCTCCTCGCGTGCCTTTTCGAAAAGCTTCAACTCCGAAATTTTCCAAGCAGCGATGCACCGTGTCTTCGAAGGCATGTCCTGTGTGGCGGTTGTGATGACTTACGTATTAGTACAAGGCAGAACTGAACTAAAGACAAGCACGACTGCAATTTTAAACTTGTCTTCTCTCGTTTCGAACAGCACAACCTTCGACACAACCCTAAGAATAGTGCGCTTCTGTTGCCGGACGCCTGGTATCTAAGACACATCCTCACTACAGAAGTCCTGCCCCCTGATTCAGAGAAACGTCAAGGTATCCTTGGAATACCTGAACCTATACGCAGAAGAACTGCATGTATTTTTGGTATGATGAATTTCGTCCAGCGGTTCAATCTCAGCATGTCAGTGGTAACCGCTGCGCTTCGAACACCGTTGCGTATTGATATTCTATGGGTTCGGACGGAGGCGCAGCAAAGAAGTTTTCGGACATTGCTTTAATCCTTCACGAAAGCAGTCGTTTTGGCTTTTTTCAACCCTAAAAAGACTTCCAATATTTTTCACTCGTCATTGCTCTTTTGTCCCGGTCACTCACAGAGGTGCCAATAAACTATGCATAAATCGAGAAGGAAATGCTGGTGATAGCGCATGGTCGCGCGAAGTTTCATTACTGTTTTTGGGCAGCCAGAATTGATTGTAGAAACCCGACCACATGCCTTTAGTACCAATACTTCACAAGGTGCTCAATCAGTGTCCCCTCCGCTGGCAACGCATGAGGCTGGCTCTGTGGCGCTATTTCATGAAACTGGTGTACAAGCCAGGCAAATAACTTTTTTTAGGGGTGAAGCTCCTTATAGCGGCACCCGTTCGTCTCTTGTAGTCGTAGTGTGTAACCAGTCTTACATTGTGACCTCCAATGTGGTGTCGGTGCGAGATTTTGTCTGTGCGTTGTTGAACAATAAACAATTCGCTGCGTGCGCGTTAACTAAAAGCCAAATTCTCCTGTCTCTCATTCCCGCTTAGCAGCCATTGGCATGTACAGTGAGCCCTTTCTGACAAGAACCCTTTCTGACCCTTTCCGACAAGAAACCCTTTCTGACAAGAAAGGGTTGCTACGTTATACTCGCTGGGCATAACCTCCTTGGTTTCAGAAAGGTTTAGCGAGCGTGAGGCCGCAGTGCCATGAATACAGTGAACTAGTATATACCGCGAACTCGAGGTGGTTAAAGGTGGGAAGTAGACACGAAGCGCAAGCCGTAAGAAAGTGTGCGTGTGCCTCCTCTCGTTGTAATGTCCGCTAGATGGCGGTGCATATTCGGAATATATGATGAAAAGATGCGAGATGGTGGTACTTAGAGTCTTCAATAGATGGACAAACGGACACACAAACAGATGCATGGACAGACTCACAGAGGGCTGCACCGACGGATGGACGCATGGACGGACGCAGGGGCGGATGCATGCACGAACGCAGGGACGGATGCACAGATGGACGTGTGGATACACGAACAGGCGCACGCACGGACAGGCGAATGGACGTACGGACAGTCACATAGACGGACGCATGGACGGGTGGATGCTTCGCCCCACTCTCCATCATTCACTCCGTGGATATACTGCCATTTTTTTTCTGATGCTCTCAATTACCGAGCAAAGTTAGCGTGCGCGAAGAAACTTCGCAGTTCAGAGCAAATGTGCTGGAATTTATTTCCGCCTCGGAATCCCGCCTAAAAAGTATTCTCCTGGCAACAAACTACGATAGAATTCTCTCCTAGCCGCGGGAATAGGCGCTGATTAGTTGCGTGAGGCCCACGGGACGGCTTTGGGCTCTCCCATAGTCGAGTACTAAGTACTCGAAATTGTTACCCACTTTTTCTAAACACACATATTAGGTCTTCTGCAAGTCGCACATTTAGGATCTGATAAGATGAAGCCGCGAGCATGAAGCGTCATGTTCTGGCCCGGCCTGGCATGCGATATAGAGCAATTTCGCCGGAACTGCAAAATGTGGCAGAAGCATCAGTCACGAAACACTAAGACGCCGCGTTTGAGTCATGAGTTTTCAAACTTGCACTGGGAAGCATGAGAAAAAGAATTCTTGAATTATTTATTTATTTATTTCTTATTATTTATCACAATATAATGTGACGAGGGGCGAAGGGAAAAGCAATTTTTTGGCTTGAAGGAGTTCCTCCTTCTCGTACAAATAAATCAGCGAAGTTTCAGGCACTTTCACGTTGACATTAAGGCATTAAAAATTCTACTGTAGCATTCAAACACTTAACAGTGACATTCTTAGTGTGCATTTATACAAAGTCAAACGTTTCATGATGAACAGCCAAAGTTTCAAAAACTATATGAATTAGACAATTCTGCATTGAGAATATCAATTTGCTTATTGTTTTGATCATTCAATAAACGCGGAAGCCCATTACGAACCATTTGAAGACAGTAAGCAGTCCGACAATGTGTACACGCATATGTCTTGAGTACTAATCATTTTAAACGTTCTAAGTAGTATTCCTAAGGATGCACCGTTGGTACATTTGTGAATATCTCAAAAATCTTTTTCTTTTCATAATAGCCGCACGAGGTTCGATCTGTAGTAGTCCTGAAACAAAAAACAGTAGTTTAACTAAGAGACGAAAAGGTCATTAAAAATCAACAGTTTCACTGGTTTTGGGAGTGGATAGCGATTTCGACTCATAATACAAGCTGTCACACCTAACTTCGGCAACACTACAACTACGTGCTCTTACCAGTGCAGTGATTTTGAGAAATACACATCAAGTACCTTATTAGATTTAACGAGCTCTATCTCTGATCTACGATAGACAAAGTTGCCTTTTGAAAACAATCTTCTCAAAAGAATCGAAAGCCATGATCTTTGTCGTTTGGTTTTTTTTAACTGGTTATTGCCTCCCCACGTGCTTATTTCTCCCAACACGAGGTTAGCTCTGCGAAAAAGGTAGTCGCCTGACGGAGACGAAATAGACATGCTGGTGTGGTCAGCGTAAATTATCATTTTAACATCTCAAGCTGTGTAGACTATATACATTCTGTACAAAATAAATAAAAATCAAAGGTTAGAGAAGGCGGCCTGTGGCACTCGTGAGATTACTTTTATTCGGTCTCATACCGTTTCGATCATGAAAAGAAACTGACGTCTTTCTGAAACTTTTTTAGTAGGCTAAGGGGAAGGCCACGAATGCCGTGGTGATCGAGTTTATGAAACATTTTTTTTTTATTTATGTAGTCAAAGGCATGTGTACACTGACAAAAATACCACGGACGAGCCTTTTTTTTTTAAGTTTCTCCAGCACGTACTCCTTATAGTAATCTAGAAAAGAAGATCTCTTGAGCGGTGTTTTGAAAATTTATATTGACATTTTGTCAAGACAAACTAGTTACAAAATTATTATAGTCAATTTTATTTATTTTTTCTCGATACATCTGGAACCTTTCGGCAATACTGACACTTGTCTACACCTAGAAACACAAGTTTTATCTCCTTTCTCATACAATGTCACTACAAGATCAACTTGCAAACGCCTGTAGAAATACACAAGATAAACATATATGCCAGCATTGAAGAACTCTTATCCATTACGCATTTGACAGGTCTTGATTGCAGGCCATCCGTACTACGACTGATTTTAGGGCCGAGAAAAACTGCTCGAAAATTGTTCTAACGTTCCCTTAAAAGTAGCGTCAATGTATTATTAGAATCTACACTTGCCTAAAATGCACGTAGTTTTGTATCAAAGTACCGCTACAACAAATGGTCGTTAAACACATTTATCATGATATTGCCACTGATAGATTCCCCAGCAAGTGAAATTTCCATTACATCTTTTTCTTCTCGTTCCGTCTAATTAAGGAGTTCAATATGTTTCATTATGCATCTGTTTGTTTAAGGCCGGAAGAACACAGATGAAAGTAACACAGCTCCGTGGTTTCTTTTTTCACTTCTTTATCTGGGGCGTTTCTAAAACATTTAAATACATCAATGTTCATTTCGTGACGCGTTCACATAAATTTTCTTGAATAAACAATTTTTTGTGAAAGCTCGGGTGGCATCCATGGTTTTCCAACACATTTTGCCTTTCTGTACGCTTGTGAGAAAAATGCTTTTTGCACACTTGCGTGAAACTGCTCAGAAAATCATCATAAGCAACGTTTGCATAAGCCAAATGATAAATGTGTTCCCAACGAACATTATTGACATCCGAACAAAAGGCATGCAGAGCTTTTTGTTAGACACACATAAAATCAGGTGCAACCAGTGTGCACTGCAGCACTATTGGTCATATTACAACAGCATATTGGCCTATGGTCTCTCAAAGGGTACGAAAAAACGCTTGTTGCAACCAAATACATCTTATAATTTTTAATAAACAAATCTATGATAGTTTGCGAAAACATGGTTGACCTCGTAGGAACGTTTGCAGTGTCTAATACAGTTGTGGCTTCAAAGCACATTGTCAATTTCGAAGTCTCTTTTACGGGAGATGACAGTTTGCCAGTTTCAACCCATATTTTTGATATTGAAAAATTTAGCCATACCGCTGCTAATCGCTGTTGGTGCGCACAACGTTTTTTGGTTTATGAATTGCTGCTGAAAATATACAGCGGTGTCAGACCTACAATTAACAGCACAGAATACAAAGATTTTTTACATGGGCTCGGAATTGATCGTAAAGCAGACGAAGACACCAGTGCTCGCACACACAAGCCACCTGGTGGCGGAAACTGTGCCTAGCCGAGCCGTCTATAACCACCTCCAGGAAACCCGCCAACGCAAGAATATTTACAACAACCGCCACTCCAGGAACCTGACACTCCTGTCACCTGGCCAGAGGGTGACCACATGGGATATCCACGAAAAGGCCGGGACTTGGCAGTTTTTCTAAAGCCAGATGAGACGCCACACTCCGTGGTGGTGCAAACGGAAGAGGGCCAGCAGCCAGCAAATTCGACGCCCTCGCGAGCATCGGCGAGGCACACCTACACGTCCCGAAGAGACTCCTCGCGAGGCGTTTGAATGACTAGACGACGCCCAGCCCGCTCAAGAGCTACCTAAATGCACAAGGCCACGCCGAGAGCCCTGCCGCTATGCATAACCAAAAAGACGTGTGCAATTATTTGCTTCCCTAAGAAAATGAAAATGTAGCATAGCGGAGTCACTCTGGCGCCACCACCAGCCATTTAGATAAAATCATGTGACCTGCTCCGTCACCATTCTTGCCTATGTCTACGTCATTTAAACCACAATGAACGTTGTTCATCATCGGACGGCCGGCCCGCATACACTTGCCTGGGAACCTAATATAACCCGTGAAAATATTGAGTGCTACTCAGATTTGCGTATTTATCTTGCAAGATTGTTTTTTACTAATATATAAATATATGAATAGTACTTTATTTATTATGTTCTGTTTTGTTTTTCAGACTAAATGATGCGGTGAAAGGACACTACGAATTCCAGGAGGCTTATAAATGTAACGCTACTACCGATATGTGCAAACTTTTGCCTGTAAATTTCGGAAGCCGAAAGAAAGGATAGCTTTCACTTTTACTATTTGTAATTACGAAACTGCATTGCCAATTACACTTTCATTCCTGCATCCAACGCAAACTCTACCACTACAGGTACTACTACACATGTACAAGTAGGAAGCGTGTACTTATGTAAACTATTTCATTAAAAATGCACAATGGCCGAGCGTACACTAGGTGTTGGAATCACATTTTGTGTGTCTATATAACGATCGAATCGAACCGTTATTTTCGTCATGCAGGCTTCGATTGTTTCAGGAGATCCCGCTTTTTGTGAAGAACTGGAACCCAAATATGCTGTTCTTAGTGATTAAGTTGAATATGGGAGAGGGTTTCCAAGGAACGTTAATGGTTGACCTGTCATCATAGCCCTTTGCAGAATGGCACAGCTGGAACGCAGTCACGTGCGTAAAGTAAAAAAAAAGCTGATCCCACAGAGAGGTAACACTCTTTACTAAGACTGCATTTTTATTTCCCGCCTTTGTTGAATTGTTACCATTCCACTTTTCTGTAGCGTATTAAAACTTGATTCAGATCCCAACAGGCAATTCTTTGGTACTCAAGAGAGCCTAGTAGCAAGAGAGTCTAGTAGTTCGGTAGCTATCCCAATAGGCAATTCTTTGGTACTCATGAGAGTCAAGGAAAAAGAAGCATTGAGGTCAGGTAAAGCCAACAAAAACTAATAAATTACTCAATGGGAAAAAATACGGATTCAATAGTGTGGAAGAGTAAGCGAGTGGGAGCGGTGCTCTTCTCTTTTTTCGAAGTGCATGCGCCTCATCATCTAAATGGCTGCACCATCAGACACTCAGTCATCGCCATGTTTTTTTTTGTATTATTCCCGCAGGGCTGAATAGAAAAGTAGTAGTGGGAGTAGTTCTCATTCGAATTTGGCAGATTCAGAGAAGCCTGTCGACAACTCCAGTCGACAATTCACGTTGGTCGCATGTTATCAAATAATTAACACCAATCTGCCTTGGATTCGGCAGCAATAGTTCAAGCGCATTTCGAAGAGTCAGTTTCTTACGTGAAGTTGATTTTTACACACATTTATGCTATTTAGATTACATTACTTTTTTACTGAAGGAGCAGCTTAACGTCAACAAGACACACATACCCTTCAGCTAAGCCCCGTCTACAGTACTTGTACAACTGTTATTCTGCATTCGCATGCATTTCTTTATCGGGCTATGTCAGGCATCCGGTGGTGTCCGCGCGCCGGCAGGTGTTATCTCTCCACTCTCACTTTTTCTCCCCTAACAACCTTCTACCCAAAAACGAGGGAACCGTAAGTGGGTGTGGAGGAGCCCTAATGGCAAAAGTAAGAACGAAGATACTTTACACTGAGTGCTCTTCCAGTCATTGTGCAAGACGTGGAACTGCTTGGCAAGTTACGATGCAGTGACCATGGAATGTTTACGTCTTGACTTCACCTATACTTGAAAAAGAGATGACAGAAACTGACATGCAAGAAGCCAATCGAGGAGCTGGCGCTGAGGAGGAAGTTTCAAGAGTCAACAATCTCGCTTCAGAACAGATACTCGGCTCTTATTGAGGAAATCAGCATTAGCGTTAACGAAGTGAATGACAATCTGAGGAGCATCATTACGGAGTGCGCAGTGAAAGTTAGAGGTACGCTAGTTAGACAGGACAATGGCAAGCTGTCCCAGAAGCCAAATAATCTCATTAAAAACGTAAAAGGAATAAAGGCACAAACAAAACAGGCAAAATATAACTGACAAAGCTTTTGAAGTTGATTAATAAATGTAAGATGTCCGATGTAAGAACGTACAACATGGAGAAAAGTGAACACGCTTCAGTGAATGGAGAAAGTGTCAAAACGGTGAAGAAAAAACTTGGGATAGAAAAACCAGTTGTATGCACTAAGAGACAAAGAAGTCAAAGTAACCACTAAGACGAATAGGATAGTTAAAATATCAGAGGAGATTTTCAGAGGTCTGTACAGTAGCATAGACAACGAAGACCATAATGTAAGAGCTAGCAAGAGCCCAGATGACATTCTACCAGTAATGACAGAAGAAGTCAGGGACCCCTTGGAGGTAATGCCAAGAGGCGAAGCTCTGGTGAGGATTAGGTAACATTAGTTCTGCTGAATGTCGGAAAACGGGTTTTGTTAGAACAACTAGCCACCCTGACTACCAAGTATTTCCTGATCGGGAGGGTACCAGAAGCTCAGTGGAATGAACAAGATCTTAATCCATACGAAAAGGGCGACAAGGAATTGAAGATGTACAGGTCTAACAACATTCTCTCCGTCGTATACTATATTCAAAGACAGTAGTTAACTGAATTAGGCCATCACTATCATTTAAGTCAGAGGATCAATTAGAATTTCTAACCGGCTACTCAACGATCGACCACATTCCTGCTATCAATGAGGTTACAGAGAAATGCTCCCAGGTCTAACAACATTCTCTCCGTCGTATACTATATTCAAAGACAGTAGTTAACTGAATTAGGCCATCACTATCATTTAAGTCAGAGGATCAATTAGAATTTCTAACCGGCTACTCAACGATCGACCACATTCCTGCTATCAATGAGGTTACAGAGAAATGCTCCGGATACACGCAACCACCAACCACACATAGCCTTCATACGTGACGACAAAGCACTTCATTCAGTATAGATATCAGCAGTCGGGCAGAGACTGCAAAATCAGGATGTCGACGAAGCCTATGTAGCTATCTTGTATGAAATATAGAGCGGATGAACTGCCTCCACAGTGCTACGTAAAGAAAGCGATTGAGTACCAATAAACAAGAAGGTAAGACAAGGGGATACGATCTCCCCACTGCTATTTAACGCGTGCTTAGAGGTTTTCAGAGGCCTAGAATGGGAAGAGTAAGGTATAAGGGTTAATAAAGAGTACCTTAGTAACCTGCGCTTCGCCGATGACCTCGCACTGCTGAGTGACTCAGGGGACAAATTGCAAACTCATGATTGCTGAATCAGGCAAGAAGAGCAGAAACGTAGTTCTTGCATTTATCCAGCAGGAAACGAAACTAATGTGCAACAACCTCGGAAGAGAACAGAGCTTCGATAAAAGGAGCAGTGCGCTTGAAGTCTAAATTCAAAGAGGTAGTAACTACGAAGCCGAACAACAAGATTGAATTGACTAGAAGATTAATAATGGGATGGAGGACATTCGGCAAACATTCCGAAGTTTGACAGGTAAGTTGTCATTATTCTCCAAGAGAAAGGTACATAACAAGTGCATTTTACCGGTGCTTACCTACACAGCGGAAACCTGGTGCATTACAAAAAGAGTTCAGCTCGAGTGGAGGACGACACAGCGAGTAATGGAAAGGAAGATAATAAGTGTAACCCTAAGGAAAGGAGCAGGAGGAGAAGAGGGCAGATAAGAAAGAACAAGGGAGTTAGCCACCTGTCCTGTTAGGAACATAATAGTCGAAATCAAGCTGAAAGATGGAGGACAGATTGTGTTCGAAAAACTAGCCACCTAGTTTACGAGGTGTCTCCTGACGGGAAAAGTACCAGAGTTTTGGAAGAATGCTAACAACATCTTAATACATAAGAAAGGAGATGACAAGGACTTGAAGAATTACAGGTCGATCAGCTTGCTCTCTGTAGTATAAAAGCTATTTACAAAGGTAATTGCTAACAGAGTACAGAAAACGTTAGAATTCAATCAACCGAAAGAACAAGCAGGATTTCTAACAGGCTACTCAACAATCTACCAGATTCACACTATCAATCAGGAAATAAAGAAATGCTCAGAATATAACAACTAACTATACATAGCCTTTATAGATTACGAGAAGGCGTTTGATTCGGTAGAAATATCAGCCGTCATGCGGACACTGCGAAATCAGGGCGTCGATGAAGTATATATAAACATCCTGGAAGAAATCTACAGGTGATCAACTGCTACCATAATGCTTCATAAAGAAAGCAACAGAATACCAATCAAGAAGGGTGTAAGGCAGAAAGACACAATCTCCCCAATGCTATTTACCGCGTGCTTACAGGAGATTTTCAGAAGCCTAGAATGGGAACAGTTAGGGATAAGAGTTAATGGAGAGTACCTTAGTAACCTGCGCTTCGCCGATGACATTGCATTGCTGAGTAACTCAGGGGACGAATTGCAACTCTTAATAACGGAGTTGGACAAGGAGAGCAGAAAGGTGGGTCTTAAAATTAATCTGCAGAAAACGAAAGTAACTTACAAGAACCTCGGAAAAGAGCAGCGCTTCGAGATAGATAATAGTGCACTTGAAGTTGTAAAAGACTATGTCTACTTAGGGCAGGTGATAACTGCGAAGCCGAACCACGAGATTGAAGTAACTAGAAGATTAAGAATGGGGTAGAGCACATTTGACAAGTACTCTCAAATTATGACAGGTAGATTGCCACTATCCCTCAAGAGGAAGGTATAAAAGAGCTGTATCTTGCTAGTACTTAGCTACGGAGCAGAAACCTGGAGACTTACAAAGAGGGTTAAGCTTAAATTGAGGATGACGCAGCGAGCAATGGAAAGAAAAATGGTAGGTGTAACCTTAAGAGACAAGAAGAGAGCCGAGTGGATTAGGGAAGAAAGGGGGTAAAGGATATCATAGTTGAAATCAAGAAGCGAAAATAGACATGGGCCGGGCATGCAGCGCGTAGACAGGATAACCGCTGGTCATTAAGGGTTACTAACTGGAGTCCCAGAGAAGGCAAGCGAGTTAGGAAGAAACATAAGGTTAGGTGGGCAGATGAGATTAGGAAGTTTGCGGGTATAAATTGGCAGCAGCAAGCACAGGACTTGGTTAACTGGCGAAACATGGGAGAGGCCTTTGTCCTGCAGTGAACGTAGTCAGGCTGATGATGATAATGATGACGATGATGATGATGATGATGGTGATTATGATAGTATAAATCAAGAGGAAGAAATATTCATGGACAGGGCATGTAGCGCGAAGGCAAGCCAACCACTGGACATCAAGGATCCCGTACTGGATTCTAAGAGAAAGCAAGTTTGTTAGGGAAAGAAAGAAAGGTGGGCTGATGAAATAAGGATGTTTGTGGGTATAAAAAGGCAGCAGCAAGCACCGGACCGAGTTGACAGGCGGAACATGAGAGAAGCCTTTGTACGGCAGTGAGCGTAGTCAAGCTGATGGTAATGAGAAATCTGCATATTAGGAAAATATTTTATAAGAGTACTTGCTTGGGCGAGTTTGTAGCTATTCATTGTTACCTGTTTGTGCATTGTTTAAAAGACTGTTTATAACCAGTGAGTAATAAGGTAACAAGAATTAGGAAGAAGCGATGCCCAGGTTCACTTTCTTTGAAATGACGCTATCAAGGTGACTGCAACGTCTATAGGTAAAAATCTTGTGGATAAACCCGAAAACATATTATAGCGACCAATATTTCTGGCCTTCTAGTGTAGCACTATACAGTTTTTCGAAATATAATTAGGATGCAAAAACTGGCAAGGTTAGAGAGTTGACTGAGGGAAGATAATCGATTTGGCAGACTTTTCATTGAATGATATCTGAGGTTTAATATCCCCAAATCACCATATGATTTTCAGAGACGCCGTGTAGTGGAGGGCTTCGGATATTTCGACCACCTGGCTTCTTTAACGTGCACAGAAATCGGACAACATGGGCTTAAAGCCTTCCCACCTCCATCGAAAATGCAGCTGCCTCAGCTGCGATTCTATTCCGCGATCTGCGAGTCAGCATCGGAGTATTTTAACCACTAGGTCACCACGGCGGGCCCATGACAGGCTTTTCCAATGGCGCCACAGGGATGAACGCAAACATTGACAGCATGGAATTTATAGGTCAAGGAGCCATGCTACTGCGAGTTCAGCCGTATATAATTAAGGTTTACACCTTTGTGCTTTTCTACTCAAACGAAGCGAATAAGTATATGTATTGCGACAAGAGAATAAATACCTCTGAAGTATTTGAGAAATTCCGTGCCGTTATGTTAGGAACGACGATGAAATAGTTTTGTGCCTTGCAGTACGCTGTTGAAGTATCTCTTGCCTTCTTTTTACCGCAATAACATGTGCACCTCGTGAAGTCTACTGGTTTTTTAATCAGCGATGAACAAGGGCCATTTCTGATATCTGCCAGGTCTTGAGGCGTCCGTGGCGTCCCCGTCCAGGAAACGGACGGGCCCTTGCTGCGACAACGAGAAGACGGATGTCTACTCATCGACAAGTGAGGGGCATCTGACGATGACTACGAACTTGTAACGAGCTGAAAGATCGAAAGATGTACCATCAGGGCTTGTTCATCCGCAAAAACATTGAATGAACGAGCGCCGCGAAGGCCCGAAGCTAACGCCATTATTTCGCTCCTGCTGAGCCCCATGGCAACATGAAGTGCCTAAATGGAAATCTGTTGCGGTGCTGCTTCAGCGACTAGTACCGAATTAAATTATCAACCACAGAGTGCACCCGCGTAATAACGTCATTGCGATTGATGCTTTGCATACTGCTGCACTAATCGTACTACGCAACGTCACATAGCTGGGTGGAATTAATGTCCGCTCCTACATCCCCATGGGCTCCAACATCGCCAGTGCTGTCACTTAAGAAGTGATGCTGAAATTCTCAGCTCCAAAGAGAGTGACCTAGTCAGGCCAGCTAGTGAAGTTAGTGTCATCGCCAAGGTTGCTCGTTTCAGTACCTCATGCGGCGTCAAAATAGATTTCAGGGGCATCTATCTACCTAAGCAAGTAAAGGTTGGTCACTTCTTACACCCTGTAAAACCTTTTGTGTCATAACCACTGCATTGTTTCGATGACATGGAGCTAGGTCTCGTGAGAAGCGCAAGCGAAGGCAATGAGTATATGTTCTCGCAGCGCTGAAACCCATCCAGCGGACAGTTGTAAAGCCGATGCTCTGAAGTGTGCAAAAAGCAATGGATCCTCTGAAGCTTCCTCAAAACATTTCTCAAAATGAAAACAGCGATAGCTGCTTTGAGAGAAATGGCAGGAGATCACACGTCGTATCGCGAGGCCGCCATAAGTGTCAGAGAGCGGTGGCGTCGGCACACGAGTTCGTGAGGAAATGCCAGTGCTGAATCCGCAGCGACCATTCGACGCCCGGCTTCACCGCCTATTTCTGCAACCAGATTGGGCCCATTGATATGAATCAAATTATAACGAAAAGCATGGTTTCTGCAAATTCACCTTGGCCCACTTTGCGAAAACTTCAGCCCCATGAATCCGCCACGATCGGTACAAACAAGAACATTGTGGACACAACTCATGCAGTTTGCCTCCGTTGCCAAAGTCACAGTGACATGCAGACTGACAGCGTGCTTCTCCAAGACTAAACCCTTTGTCTCCGGCAGACAATTTGCCAGAAAAAGACAAATCAATCTTGATAGTTCTTCAATCACTGTTAGACTTACTTTGTATGTTAGTCGGCAGTTTGGGGTCCCCACACACGGAGGCCGCACAACAATTTCTCGATGTTCTACGCCCAGTACTTGCAAGCCTTCATAAGGCACCATGAACCGACAATCTGCAGTGAAAGTTGGTACGCCTAAAGTCCTGCGTTGACTGCTATTGCATGAAGCAGTTAGCTTAAACTCATGTGGTTTTCTTTAGTATCTATTATTTCTATCTCTATGTTTTCGACCTCTCCATTCTTCACAGATTGAAGAATCAGTTGCCATCACTATCATTGTTCCTAAATGTGACAGTCTTCCAAAATATGATCTAAAAGATTTAGGGGCAAATGTTTGTAACTTCTCGGGAAATATGTCGTACAATTCTATTTTATTTTTCTCTGCAGACCCGTTTAAGAAAAGTACTCCGCTAAAGTACCCTTCTTATATTTCCAATTGTTTCTTGCCAAACTTACTTGTTGAAGCCGTAACTTTCGCCAGTGAGGATTAAAGAGATGTCGGTTGATTAATAAAATTATATTGACACTTCCTCCGAGGCGATGTATAGATCTTTTGGAATGTGGGCTCTGTTATGATGAGAAATCGAGTGAAAAGAGAAGGCAGAAGCACTTCTCTGTTTGAAATATTATTCACGACAAATAAGAGTAGTTAGAGGCATGAGTGTAAGAAATGGCGTTATAAAAGAACCATTGCACGAAGTTTGTAGTCCAGGTGTACCGGAAAACAACACGCAGTCAAAGTGTGACGTCGGTTGAATATATGTACAATAAATTACAATGAGAAAATGAAGACCTAAACCAGAAGGCTTGCAGCTGAGACTACGAAGCCTCCACCCGCATGCGTCCGTTTAGCTACCATATTTTCTATATGCAGACTCCAATGGATTTGTTCAATACGAGTGACCCCTAAATACTTAAGCGATTTTCGTTGCTGGATAGCATCCTCCCGATAAACCAACTAATAGTAACAGGGACGCTTAGTGGGAAAACTACAATTGCACTTTTTGTAATATACATGCGAACTTTGATACAGTGCATGCATATCTAAAGCTGTAGCAGCGAAGGCGATGATATTGGCGCATGCATACACGCACGTTTTGTTATATAAGAATAGTGCACTTTAAAGTAATAAAAATTAATGGCGACAATACTTAGCTGTGTTGGGGACCTCTGGTGTTTCTATACCTTACAGAACACACACGAGATTGACAGGAATGAAATTCTCTGCCATTTATTGAGAAATATACCTGTGTGGCGAAGTAATCGGGTAAACCTTCTTTTAAAGCGAATTTATTAGTTGGAAATATTTCATGCAGTCATAAACTTTTTGGTTATTCAGGATAACATAAGCAGCCAATTTTGTGTTATAATGAGCAAGTCATATTCAACTTTACAAGTTAAATGGGTTCACCATAATGAACATCTACGCCGGACGCCAACTTGGCCTGTGCTCAAAATCATGCTACTATTGAACTGTCTGGCATTCTTTTAATAAGTTTTACCAGATTTGATGTGAGCGATAAAGGCCTGTTGTTATGTAATGTAAAGACTGGGCTTTGTTTTTTTAATACAGGAATTATTTTCGCATGTTTCAAATCAGGTGGCTTCCATGAATTTAAATTTCTTGCAAGTTGCCTGCTCGATAATTTTCATTACCGACTTATTAATGCCATCAGTACCTCGTGCCAGTATTCGGCAAGTTGTTTAATGCTTGAGGCAATTCAGAAGCACTGATTAATGTTGTCGTCAATTCCTAAGTCTTCTTGCAAAAATCTTTAGATCGAAAGCAAACAAAGGGCGTCTTTCAGCAGAGCATCAAACACGTTAAAATTACATTAGCCTGATTTTCAACCATTTTGCAGTAATTTTAATACTAATTCTCTTAGCGCAACTGCTCAATCTGACAGCGTTTTGCCATATCAAAATATTTTATCTCAAGGCTAATACAGCTGTGTGGCCTATGTATTTATCAATGAATGAATGAATGAATGAATGAATGAATGAATGAATGAATGAATGAATGAATGAATGTATGAATGAATGAATGAATGAACAATAAATTCATTTATTCTTGCAGCCCTACCTTCAACTTCAACCTTGCTGAATACCCACTAGTGGGTCTGTGTCTAGCAACTGTGCAATCATCATCCGCAATCACTGCTCGTGTGACGTGCATGAACGCACTCTTGGCTCGAATCTGCCAGTGCTAGACTTCAATTGCTGCCTCTCTTCGCTTCTTGATCTAACGGGACGTACCAGAATTTTCAACGCTATGAGTAAGTTGAACACCTTCTACAGAGCATGATTTAATTACATCCCTGGCCTTATATACATGCATTGAGCTACGCAACATCTCGTCTTCTAGTGAGGTTGCTTTTATGGCTACTTTAAGGACTTTAGACACTGTCTGGTATCTTGTCTACTGCCTAGCTTTATAAAATATAGGTGTCGTCTTTTATTTTGAATGCCAATTGTTTACGTCGACGCAAAGTTATAGGAAAAGCCATAAAATGATTCAAGCGTCGAATTTTTATGCATGAAACGCTTTTAGCTACCAGTGTCAGCAACCCGAAAGTGATCACAAGCGGCCACTTTTCAGAAATAGTGCCAAGCTGTGTGCTGCAAGGAGCGTTCATGCAGCATGGAGCCACCTTTAGAAGCAGCGTCCCACCACGCACGCTGCGTCGAAAGTGGCGCAGATAGTGCTTCGCTGATACGAGACTCCCAACGAGATTACGTTCACTTTTATTACTTCAGACTTTGTAGCAGGGCTTCAGCTTAGGTTAGTTTGCGCAGCATTCTGAAGTATTTGAGTGGAGTGTATAAAACGAACGAAAAACGACAAGAGTAAACTCGACAAGCTTTTGTTGCCGTTTGCCTTTCATGATTTTCGCTGATCGCAACTACATTACAAAGGTCATTAAATTTCGAGCCCTGCATCACGTTCTTGCCGCATAATGCTGTGAGTGCCATCAAGTCCATTCACTTTGCTTAAGAGTAATCATTTCTTTCTCACACAATTTCTCTTTAACGGTAATCATTCATTGCTGTCAATTATTGTATAGCCCGCTATTTTTTCATGCCTATCTATAGATACTTCCTTTTTATTCGGTAAGCCTAATCGACAACTCACCATAATTAGCATCGAGGCAGCCAACATTTTTCGCAAACCACCTGGACGAAATGTCTAATCTCAAAAGAAAGGGACTTTCTCTCTCGTACCTGTAAGGGGCCGGCATCGTGATTGCTCGGCAGCTCTGTATACCGATTTGGTCTTTGCGGCATATGTACAAAAAAGCTAACTTTGACGACATTTGTAACGCTGTGTGTATTATCCTGGTATTAGGTGACTTGAAATTTTTTAAAACAAAATAAACTTTTGCGTGGCATTAATGACGAAAGGCTCCGTGCGGGTCTTCAGTGGACTCTCAAAAAATCCGCCAGGAGTGAAGGAAACATGCACCACTTCTACAGATCGTCGGCATGGCCAGAGTGAAACGCTGAAATTTGTGGTCGTTTCAGCTACTGAACATAGCTTACCCAATAAGCATGCCCAGTCTGGTGTAAAACTTGCACCATGTGTAAGGAAACGAATCACTTTGACTCATGCTGGAGAAGTCTATGATTCATGAAGTTAGCTCTCCAAGGTCCGGTAGTAATCGCCACAGAACACAAGAGTCAGAAGAAAGATACATTGACAATGCGTGGTGATAGAGTTTAGGAACTACGCGCAGGCCAACATACGATCTGAGACCCACTCTCACAAGGTGCGTTCCGGTAAATGCACACTTGGCCCATGCTGCACAGTGTTGTCTGAGAACGTAAGTGCCAGCCGCTTTGCGGTACATGTTCAACGCTATTTATTGCCCTGGTGGAACCATCTTAAAGCTCGAACTGCAGAAGGTTGTGTTCTTATGAGCCTGCATAATAAATTTAGGGTTAATGTAGTAATGTCAGCCTCAAATACGATTTTGAGTGTAGTCACTGCCCCTGTCTTGTTTGCTCACGCATTCTGAACATAATCAACTGGGCCCTTTTCGATGGTGCTTGATCGCAATATATATTTCTTTTGGAAAGTAACGGCTTTCTGTCACCCTTGTCTCGTCTCGCCTGAAAGTGATCAACATTGGTTGCGTATTTTGTGACGGGGTGACTACATGCTCTCCCATAGTAAGGTATCAAGGGCTCTAAATCACTAACCACTTTTTCTAAACACGTTTTCAGCTCCCCATGGTGTCTGCAGCAGATAATTGTTCACAGTCTCCTTTAGCTGGATTGTAAATGCTATGAGACGTGTATAGTTGTATATTTCCATGCACTCACGAAGCGCCAGATGGTTAAAGACCCTTCCACAAGGACGTCTCTCTAGTCCCAAATTTTCCATTCGTATTAAAGCAAGAAAAAAACCAAGCACATGACTACTATTATTTCAATAGAATATATGAAGAAACTTCAGAGCTTCATGTTACATACGGAGGTGAGCGCTTTCTCATGTTGAAGTTAGACAGGTCAGAGTAAAGTCACAGTTTAATTTCTTCCAAGAAACATTATTTAGCTTTTAGTTATACACAGTTTTAAGAGCCGCTGATAAACTGCCACTTTAATTCCCCGATAGCTGTCGTTACTGTTACATATTACTTTTGCTGAGTTTACATATGTGTGGTATCTTTTATGGCCGAACTGTAACGTTAACGTAACAGTGTTAACAATTAGGAATATTTGTCTTAATGAAAGAAAGGCGTAAAATTATGGGTTTTTTCTAAAAACAGTTTCCGCCCCGCAGTGGTGGTCTAGTGTCTAAGATACTCGTGCTGCTGACCCGCTGGTCACGAGATTAAATCCCGGCTCCAGCGGCTGCCTGGAGGCCAAAATGCTGTAGGCCTGTGTGCTCAGCTTTGGGCGCACGATGAAGAACCTCAGGAAGTTGAAATTTTCGGAGCCCTCCAATATGGCGTCTCTCATAATCATATGGTGGTTTTGAAACATTAAACCCTACATAGCATTAAAAACTGTTTCCATATCCGTACACTACTCAAGCAATATTTAGGATGGGTGCGTGTTCTCTTCGGTATGACCATTATTCTATTCTATTATTTTCGGTACTATATTTTACTGTTTGCACAAGGGAGCTGCTGGCTTATAACACACTAACACTCACAAGCCCCACAAAAATGTCCACTAGTGTCGTAAAAGTTTGAGTAACGTTTTCTAATTCAGGCCAGCGATTGCTTTAGGATAAGTTTAATGCGGAAGATGGAGAGCTCTGTCAGGCTGTCGCTCCCTTCTGTTTTCTGTAACCAATGCTTACTCTACGTCATATTACAAAGCATTCATTACGCTTCAACGAGCTCTCAAAGCGGGGGTCAAGTGCGTGCTACACACAATGTAATTGCACAAATACCTCAATTCTTCCAGTAATAGGTGCTACTTTACTGAATGCCAAAGAGCCACTGCTCTTTCAATAGGGATACTGGCATCATGAATTCCCGCAGTGCGTGAGATTTGTAGGCATTACATATATACCTCTGAAAGTACGATGCATCTTCCTTTTCCCAGTAACTGTAGCGTCATTCTTAACTTTGATCATCGTCATTTTACTAGCCACTTCGCCGGGCCTCTTCAGCAGCTTATACTAAGGCTCAAGGCGCACACCAAAAAAAAATAATAATAACAAGCTCACGTTCCTGGAGAACTGGACGCGGGCAGCCGCAGTCACTTTGCTTCAGCTGTGTTAGAATAAAAGGGGCAATATAGCCACGGTCTCATCGGCCTCCTTTAGGTCTGTCACGTTTTTTTTCTACCAAAAATTCATTGCTGACACCTAATCAATTTTTTCTTCGAACTACTTTATCGACTTGTTTTAAAACTTCCAAAGATTTATCTGATACAATATGCTTCTCGTGATATGCTGAACTTTACTAGCTATTGCAAAAGACGTGTAATCAGAAAATGGCGTTATACTGCACAAGAAATTACGTCGTAATGTTACAAGTCCAATATGAGTAATGTAGTTATGACCCGAGTCAAGGCCATATATTTCGATTGCATGAAAACGCTATCAATAAGGATTAGATAAAGAGCTCTGTATGTTTTTTACAGACTACCAGCAAGAATACCAGCCCGAATACCAGCCCGAATACCAGTTCCAATACCAGCCCGCAAACAGTCCTCCGGCTGCTGCTTATCAACCTCCAAACGATCCTGCTTACCAAGAGGGTTACTACGTCAATCAGGTAGCTGTAAATGAGCCTGCCAAGGGTTAGTATGTTCCCACATTTTGCTATTGCCTTAGATTCAATAGTGACTGCTCCTAAATTTATGCACACATTTATTCCTAAATGGTTTCCTGTTCTGGTATCACATAAAGCAAAAAATTCATTTCATATTGATGAATATGCATAAAGCTACCTACACCCCGTGCTTTCTCTTTGGCATCCTTCGAATTTTCTGACTTCAATGCGGCATGACTTTCGAATCAAATGGTGTTCCTCTGTCATACCCTCTGAAGTAGAATGAGTTGTGAGAGCAAAGCGACCATGCTCTTCTCACCCGTTAATTAGGGCCGATTGAGGGTTGGGCCAAGTTAACTACGTAAGTTTACCTTCCTTTAAATGCAGCGTAATATATAGACGGTGAGCTCGGTTCTCCTCTTAGAAGGATAGGGGTTATGCAGTTTATGCGAATCTCGCGTGGGCATAACTTTTACGAGATCTGGCACTGCGTTTTTTTTTTGCAAGCTGAATATTGTGTCGCGCCGAAATTAGGCTCTTTCCACACAGCGGAGCATGTCTCCTGTCAGTCATCTAAGCCTCCAAGAACATACACTAAAGGTTTATTTTACTGTACTTCCGGTGCACTACATGCGCCCGCTATGAGTGCACTAAATGGGCTGAATAATGGTGGCGCTTGGACCTAGTGCACTGCTTACGCTCTAAACACGTCCGCAGGCAAAAAAAAAATTGGCAGCATATCCACGGAGTGAATGATGGAAAGTGGGGTGAAGCATTCGTTCGTCTATTCGTTCTTGCTTCCGTCCATCCATGCGTCCGTCTGTGTGACTGTCCATGCGTCCATCCGCCCGCCCGTGCGTGAGTCTGTTCACGCGTCCGTCCCTACGTTCGTCCATGCATCCGCCCCTGCGTTCGTTCATGCGTCCATCCATGGATCTGTCTGTGTGTCCGTTCGTCCTTCTATTCAACACCCAAGTACCACCATCTCGCATCTTTTCATCATATATTCCCCATATAGAAGCACCGCCACCCAGCAGACACTCCAAGGACTAAACGAGGGGTGGCACACGCACATTGTCTTACGGCTTGCGCTTCGTGTCTACTTCCCGCCTTTAAACACCTCGAGTTCATAATATATACTACTTCACTGTATTCATGGCACTGCGGCCCAACGCTCGCTAAACCTTTCCAAAACCAAGGAGGTTACGCCCAGTGAGTGTAACGTAGCTACCTTTTCCTGTCAGATAGGGCTCAATGTACATGCCAATGGCTGCTAATGGGAAATGAGAGACAGGAGAATTCGGCTTTTACTTTCTTACGGCTTGCGCTTCGTATCTACTTCCCACCTTTAACCACCTCGAGTTCATTCATGGTATATACTAGTTCATTGTATTCATGGCACTGCAGCTCAACGCTAGCTAACCCTTTCTAAAACTAAGGAGGTTACACCCAGCGAGTATGACGTAGCAACCCTTTCTTTTCAGATAATGCTCTATGCACATGCCAATGGCTGCTTATGGGGATCGCAGCGTGCGCTTTAACTAAAAGCCGAATGCTCCTGTCTCTCATTTCCGGTTAGCAGCCATTGGCATGTACATTAAGCACTATTTTTATTATTCAACAACGCACAGAAGAAGTCTCTCACTGGCACCGCATTGGAGGTCAAAATGTTATACTTGTTACATACTACAACGGCTACGAGGGATGAACGGGTGCCGCTATAAGGAGCTTCGTCCCTAAAATTTTTTTCGGGATGAGGGGACACCACTTTCATCTGAACTATGGGCCGACATCACGTGTGGATGCAAAGCAGCGGGGAGATAGGGAACGTCACCCACAGGAGCTCATCTACGTCACCTTAGGCACGTGCATCAACATTCAGAAATTCTACCTTGCAACGCTGCCGGTGACCAAAGCAGCTAAACAGCCGGTTCCTCAACACACCCGCCAGAGACATCAAAGGTGGTCCTGTGCTATTCAAAGCAGACGCGCTCTGTCTCAAGGATACGTGGAATGCCGCAAGACCTATGATAAACGGCTGCGAAGTCAGGATGTATGCTTAGGAAGTGTCTCGTTGCCTTCGCCGCCGACTCGAAAAGAGAGGAGGCAAGCGTAGTGTAGAAGCGAGAGAAGGGCAGGGGGACGTACATACATTGTGGGGGTGTGGACGCCCCCTACTAAGGAAGGATTTTCTTGCCTTCGCCGTCGACTCGAAAAAAAGGGTCAGCGTAGGAGAAGAGAGAGGGGAAAGGAAATGTGCATGCGCAGTGGGAATTGGAAGTGTGAGAGAAGGATGGACACAGTCCCGTGCAAAAGTTGCTTCGCATTTTAAAAAATCAGGAGCGGCGTGGGCCTGGTTTGCCATCCCATGGCTACGCCACCGTAATGAAATCAACTTCCCTAAAGGGTGGCCCATCGACCCTTTTCGCAACCTAGCAAGAGCCTGAACCATGTATACCGACCACAAGTATGCCAGATGGCATACTTGTGGTCGCTTGCACTCGTTAGTCAACACGTCAACACGTATCTTTGGCGCCACCATAGGCCCACCGAAACCAATGTTTGGCATTACTTTTTTTCAAAAGAAAAATTCAACTGATTATTGCAATTCTACATGTCAGCTCAGCATTGTGTTCTGCTATTGTAGTATAATGCGCTACCATAGAAGTGGGCACTCTAAATATAAAGTATTCAAGCGTTTGTGTTTTTTTCGCTCCGCGTACTATACATTTATTAGATTTAAATGTACGCGTATTCCCCTTGTCGAAGCATGGCTGTGTAGCCTTGTGGTAAGGACACTCGCCTTATCACTTTGAGGGCATGGGCTCAAATCTGAGCTTCAAGAAGAATAGTTTTCCTGGTTTTATTTATGCCGAAGACAATGTTTGTTTGGCCAGCCTCTCATGGCGCTAAAAGCAGCGCAGTAGCTCGACCACAAGAATAAATTAGAAGGAAACTATCTCGACGCTTACTTAACTATTGACATGTTTGGGGGACGGGGCTCTCTATTTATCTATGCCATGCCCCGCCCTCCTTTTTTTTCGTATTCCTTTCTCTTTCGTACATAAAGCTGTCCATGCTCTAAATAAATCAGTCGTTCGTTGGCGCAACACCATCCGCTATTTCTCGTTTTTTTTTGAGTCCGTGCCTTACCTGAGAGCAATTCGAAACATAAAGACGTACCAATCAGCTTTCCGTCACCGTCTTATTCGCATTTTGACGCATGCGTGATTTGAGTCCACGTTAAAAATAACAAGGTGCTGCTTACAAGATTGCGAGTGGCATTTTTTTTGTTGCAGTGCATGATAGTTTTTTTTTAAGTTAGACAGCGAAGCCTATTGCTAAAATGAACGGGCTACCAGTTTTCTTATAGACATCCGGGCAAATGTCTACCGAAAACGAAGGACAATACTTGGCGTCTGATAACGCAATAAGGGCAGGTCAGAAATTATGGTCATGTTATCAGTGTAGGAAAACATGGCACTAGATTTGAAGTTCGCAGCGTTTCCCGCAATGAACCGTCTTTTTACACGATAGTAAACCGACATATACTAATGGTTGTCAGTGCAGCCACCGACTGCTGTTGCTTACGTGTCGTTCGAGGAGAACTGCGTTTACAAGGTATGCTCGTGTAAAATCCAGCAGTCTTCTTAGAATTCTCTTCTTTTATATTATCGATGAAGATACAAAGACTTCCCTGAAGCAGGAACATTGTCCTCTTTAGAATTCTACCACAGGCCTTGAAATGACGAGGTTTCACATTTACGATACTTTAGTCCTCCTGCCATGTGAGCAACTACCTTGAGGTAACACTTTTTAGCTTATCATACATCTCCCGGATAAGTTTATTTTCGGAATAGGAAACTTGGTTCTGCGTCAGTAGAATCCTGTCCTGAGACTTTACAGACGATGCAGCCACTCACACGAACGCATGGATTATAATTGCAAGTAACAATTTTTTTATGTTGAACACCAACGAATTTGTACGAACGCACGACAAGTTACACGGAAGTTAGTCATATGTTTCCGCGTAAAATACTTCTCTTGTACCTACGTGTGTTACAACCTGTCGTGCAGGGTGCTAATTGATCTATGTAGCGGGAAACGTTGACTCAATTGATGTCCTTTTATTAATTTCCTACTTTGCGGAGCAGAGTATCTGGGCAGAAACGAGCAGGAGAGCTACCATACGCTTCCTAGCCCGTTACAGTTAAGCATCATGTATACAAGGTAGTGTGGCGTAGAAAATATGTTCACCGGCTTGACTGGTCGACCATGGGAGAAGCCTCTGCCCTGCAGCGGGCATAGTCAAGCTGATGATGGCAGTGACGAGTGACCGCAAAAACATTTGGTGTAGATAAAAAAAATAAAAGTACCAATTAGGTGCGCATTAAGTACTGGTATAGTGCGAAACCTAAGCACTCACGATAGACCATTCTTTTTCGTTTTATTTCCAATTTCGTTCAGACGTCCAGCCGCAACTGGACACAGTGCCTGGTAAGTATAGAGAAAGAGCTTCTGCTTCCATCTACTAGTTTAAACATAACAATTTTTTGTGTGTAGTTGTGATGAAATGGTCTAACATCCCGTTTCAGACGCCCTGAAGTAAGTATTATTAGAAATGTCATTTGTCTTGTTTTTTCTACAGTTGCTTCATTATCTATCATGTCCGTATGCTAATTTAATAATGGCCAAATACTACTTTACACTAATTGAACTAAAACAGAATCATAACCAATTTTCGTAGCTAAATGGCGTCAAACGGTTCACAGCAAAATACTCTTTTCGTCCTCTCATATCAGTAAAACTGTGTGTTTGCGATGTAGTTGCTTTTCCGATCCAGCGTTATCCACACTACATCGTTGTCTTTCGGAATCGAGGTTTTCATGTGTCCTACTGATTTTGTAAAACAACACGTCTTATACATTCGGTGCCCTTCATACGGCCAACAAGCTTTCAGTTCCCAACACAGACTCTGCGGCGTCCGTGATGCGAACGCATAGCCTGCACAATTTGAGTTGGTGAACATTGCCTGTGTGTTCCCTGTGTCTCACGTTTGGGGCAAAACATAAGCTGGCACTCCTAAATACGTCCGGTCATGCACTTGTTCACGAAAAAGATTATATTTGACTCGTCGAGGTGTTAAAATTGCACACCCTAACCAGGCGCTCTAATGATAAAAACGTGATAATATAAAAGTATTGTGAATTGCAGCGGGCAGTTAGTTCCATTAAAAATCACGAATTACATTCGTCTTTCGTTTCTCAAACGAATTCAATTCGAATATAATTCATGATTGTCAACAAAACTAAGTACATGCCACAATTCAAAATGCTTTTACTTTACAACTTACATTACCCTTTTGTCTTATCCGGAAACCTTCCATACGGCGTCTCTCATAATCCTATCTTGGGTTTCGAATCTAAAACTTCAGATATTATTATTGTCTTTATTGTTAGTAAACATGAGTATTGGCTACATATTTGGCGTGTGCAATTAGGCGTAATCATTGGGGTTAAATGCTCGTTACTTGAAAACAGTATATGGATAATCCACGCGCAACATCGGTTCAAGAAAATCATTAGATGACAATGCACCTTAAGTAAACGATGTGAAGAAGTCTTGTTGGGACGTCTGCTACGCCAAAATTGGTTGGGCGTATGTGAATAAACTATTCGGTATAGCGTACACGTACAAAGATGTATGAAAACCAATAAACCTGATGCACTAGCAAGGATGTGATGATGCCGAAAGTGCATATATAAAACACCACTGCACAGTGGGCGCTGACCACGTCATCACTAAGAGGTTGATATTGCTTCTTGTATGCATGCGTTGCGCGAAGGATATAGGCAACCAACATAGTGTATCAAGTATGAGCACCTTTGTTTCCTCAGAACGTTTCTTTTTCATCAGTAGCTACCTCGTAGTTTGAAACATCCGCTTCATGAAAAGCCTATTACAAGAGATAACGATCATGATTCCGTTGTGAAGAATCTTTGGATAACTGCTTTTAAATTTTCGTACACCAACCCCAGTCTAAGCAAGCCGTATCAAACTAAGGTTAATCGAAATATTCTATACTTATCATAACTATCTTGAATTACAACAATTCTTTAGCGTCAATTGCTAGTAAAACTCATGGCTTCGTCGAACAGAAACAGCTGAAACACTCCATATATCGAATAACCACATGAATTTTGCTTTCTCTCGTAACTATTTTCGTTTTTGTCATGGAATTATACTGCCCATAAATGTCCGAGTAGAGGGACTAGGAAGACTTCTGGGAGACGACGGCAGTTACTATCGTACGTATTTATGTGCATTCCCCGCAATTCCTCATCACTGGGGTGCGTATCTGTTGTGCGGTGTAGCCATTCGGTCACCGCGTGCACGTCCTCTCCTAATAGCTATGGATAGCGCAAGTCAGAAAGATCTCCTGTTTTCCAAAAACGTTATCCTTAATTATTGCAGTCGAACTTCGGGAATTGAAGTCCTACGTCGCCACTGCGCACATCATGCCACTGAGCCAGACACGTGTGGTACTGACAAAGAAGAAACAAAAGGATTGGCGTTAGACCTATAACACATAATTCGCGCTTCCTGCCTCCGATGAGCACGAAGGGCGGCGTACGAAGATCTTCAGGTGCTATCAACCCCGCGACTGTACGATCTCGTGGACAATTCGTGCAGTCCCACATACCCAAATACAAGCCTCCGAAAAATGCAAAATTAAACAAAAAATTGTTGCCACAATGCATTTTATATGCATTCTGTGCCAGCGCTGTGATGCCGGCTTGGGAACAGAAAATTGCATCTCAAATACAATGATATCATCAAAAGTCTTATGTGGAATTATCAAGTACATTGAACTGATTGACGAGTTTGATGTATGCGGTGTTGGCAGTAGTAGTTACTCCGCCTTGAAGTCAACCATCAAAGTAAAAAAGCAATGTAGGAAAATTTCTCTGAGAAACGCAGTTACTAGACAACGACAAGGTTTTTTTTTGAAATGCCACAGTCATCCTAGTTTGGCGTCCTCCATCACAGAGTGTACGCTGGGCGCAATGGATGCCTCGCAACGACTCGACGAGTTTTCGCAACACCACTGCCCAGTTTTGTGGCCTGACTGCAAGCTTTGCTGTTAATATCACGTGTGCAACAGTTTGAAGAGCCAGTTCAGATAAACTTCGTTTTATTGCTTTCTTTTATTGACAATGTCAAGTTCATTATTCGAGTCAATGTAACGAAGAAAACGTACATATTATTTGAATGCATAATCACATTACAGCACCATGCACGTTCATTTACACTCTTGCTAATTAATATTATAAATAGAAGGACCGAGGAAAAGTCAATATACAGTGAAACTCTGCAATCAAATGTTCATAACAAATTACCATATAGACCAAATTACGCAGAAAAGCAGATCTAACGCATTTTCAAAATCTGCAGACCTGTAACAGCTTAAAGGTGCTTCAAGCAAATTGTACCACATGATCACGTGAGTCAAGTAATCTAAGCCTCCAAGCTTCTTCTCTTGCTATCCTAATTCAACCCTTCGCATCAGGTACAGAAGTGAAGCTTTCGTGCTCGTCATTTGGTTTGCTTGCGTACGGCAATCACCAGCATATTACTACTAATTTGAACCTTCACTGATTCGTTAACCTCGAGCATTTGCCCTTTCTCCCATTCCAGAGGGACTTCTTCAAAGTTCAACTGCACAACAGTCGCCATTTCCTTCGTCGTGATTACATTCCTGCTCATCGCCATTGTGTTCCTGTCGGGCACAAGTAAGGAGAATTGTCGTGTTTTACAGGAAAAACAATACAAACCACCGGGTCTTTCTTGCAGAGGTGCATTTACAAAAAAAATGCTCATTGATGGCTACATTTCCATCAACTCCCTATTTTCATGCAAGCTCAAGGAAAAGTTTCACTCTGAATTTTATCGAAAGCTGTTGTTCAAGACATCCCTAACGTCCAATGGTAGTGCACATCGTGTGAAAGCCGGCACATTAAAACTGTTGTGTCCACGGTAGCCGGAACAACAGGTGTACGTAAACAAGCAATACAGAGTTTCATCACTCAAAAGCAATGGAGGAGATTTAGGAGGGGGTTCATTGGTATATATTCATCAAGACAACTTGACAGCGCAAACAAACGAGACAAATCAAAAATGAACACAAACAAGCGCATACTAAAACTTGAGTTCAATTGCGACAAAACTTTAAACAGCAAAAAAAACGAGTGGAAGCGTCAACACATGTAAGGTGTTGTCATGTAACCCGCCGTATCAGTTTTAGAATGTGAGACTGTGTTTCTTGAAAATACTTGATGTCGGTAGAACCTTCTCCGCGTAAACCTCTCTCCCACGCTTCTTTTCGGCTATATATTTACGCTACAAATAGACCAAAGTTTCAGTCTACGATTAATTGAATTCCTTCTCGCTTCGTCCCGTTTCTTCGAGCTGCCAAGTTGTCAGGACGAAAACGAAGGCACTTGCGCGCAGCATGGTCCGAGTGGTGTTGGTCGCCCAGTCCACGGGGAGCCGGAAACGGAGAAAGTAGCATATATTAGCAGACGATGACTGCCTGCCCGTGTTGTCAGGCGTCCGGCAAGCTGGAACACAACATATACTTGTTCACCCATTACAAAGCGCAAAGCCACAAATCATCATCATCGTCATCATCATCATCATCATCGTCGTCATCATCGTCGTCATCATCATCACCATCGTCATCATCATCACCATAATCAGCAGCAGCAGCATCATCATAATCAACGTCATTATCATCATCTTCATCACCATCATCATTATTGTCATTATCCTCGAGATTGAGTGAGAGAGGGGTGGTGTCGCCACTCGGCTGCTGGCTTTGAAGCGGGAAGGTGCGGTGTACACGGGTGTCTCATAGTGCTCTGTGAGACACGTCAAAAAAAAAAGACAGCCCAAGTGGGGGAGTCTTTTCTATCAGTATTCGTCATTTTCTCCGGTGTGCGCTACCATACTCCTCATTAATCAACCCACTAGCCCACAAGTACGGGAGGGAATGCAAAGAAACGATAACAGCATGGCCCGCTGTTTCCATTGCGCTCTGTATACGGAGCCCTGTTGGTGAATGGGCGCCTTCATTCCAGTTCAATTTAATTCCGAGGAATTAGTTCTTGCTGCTATTCTATTTATATCAAATTTTTGCATTTAAAAAAAACAGCTCATTCCCACTCCGGGATTGACCGGACAATGAAATTTCATTCCTTTAGATCTTCAACGTAAGAAAGGCATATTGATTGTTTCATCTAGTCATTGATGAACGCCCCTTAAAACTAATGTCATCAGATTAATCAAGAACTGCGAAAGTACGCAACACACGCTACCAAGGTATAGAATGTTAGTGGCCTCGTTAAAAATTTCGTGCGATACAAAAAATCTTTTAATTCTAATATAGGAACACTTCTCCCGCTATGCCCTGCCGGGGTTGTCTAGTGGCTAAGGCACTCGGCTGCTGACAAGCAGGTCACTGGATCGAATCCCTGGCTTTGGCGGCTGCACTTCGATGGAGGTGGAAAATGCTGTAGGTCCGTTTGCTCAGATTTGGGTGCACGGTAAAGAACCCCAGGTGGTCAAAATTACCGGAGCCCTCCACTATTGCGTCTCTCACAATATTATGGTGGCTTTGGGATGTCGAACCCCGCATGTAAACCAAGTCACTTCTTCATTTACACCTGAAGTATTTGCATAGTGAGCAAGTTTGGACGAATATCATATAAAAGCTTAATTGTGTTAATGCTGAGATGACGACAGAGTGTCTTTTTATGATCACAAAAGTAGTGCTCAACAAGGCTTTGCTACAAAAGTAAGTACCTAGATGTTAAAGCAGACGTTATCGTCTGCCGGCTTGCCAGCCTTTTCTTTCGTTGCGTGTGCTCACATTCATGCTCACTCTTTAGGTGCCGAATAAAATAAATGATACGCCAGCTGCAGCATGTGTAGCTTCGGAAGAAAGCTGCAGCGGACACGCAGGTCGTGGGATCGAATCCCTGCTGCAGCTGCTGCATTTCCAATGGAGGCGGAAATGCTGTAGGCCCGTGTGCTCAGATTTGGGTGCGCGTTAAAGAACCTCAGGTGGTAGAAATTTCCGGAGCCTTCCACTACGGCGTCTCTCATAATAGTATTGTGGTTTCGGGACGTTAAAACCCCCAAACCAATCAAACAAGTTGAAGAACTTCTCCTGCAAGGCAGAGGTTGATGAAGGCAACTGCTCATGTGTATAGCAGGCCTCTGCGAAAGCCGAGAACAGTTGTGCGTTACGTTGCTGCACTGCTCCACGCAAGGTCTCAACGTTTTTCGCGATAACTTCACTCTGTCACTAGTGTTGCCGAATGCATCTATCCCATTGACTTCCGTTGTTTGGTCCAAAGCTGAACGCGCCTACGGTTCACTTGGTGTAAGAACATAGCTATGCCGTAGTCAGTGTATCTTGAGATAAAGGGAATCATGGTTTCGATTGTATTAGGAGTGCACCTTTCTTTTCGTTCGCCGATTTATATTATCAAGGAACCTGCTAGGGCGCCTATGCCACCTCCGTAGTTACACACGGTGGATACCAACGGCACAGATTCGCGTTTACGCGAACACAAACCATGAATCAACACATGGGGAAAAATTGTAGTGGAGGCGCGCTGTTTATATAGGTACCGCTTGCAGTCAGCCAAGTTATTTTCAAAAATACCGCTTCATTGTTAAATTTCATGCTCTGAATTCCTAACGTTTGAAGCTTGAAAACCAGCGCGTAGAATAAAACCGGCTCAATTTTTAAGAAAACGGTGCAATTTCATTCCCATTCTATACCGTGCGAAAGGCACCTAATTCTATTCTTATTTCATTCCTGCAAACGTTGTCCCCATTCTAAACCGATTCCTTTCTGAGGTCGCGTTAATCGGAAATGACTCCGGAGTGGTAACTCCGCAACACTGTCCTGGAGTCGTAATAAAGAGATGCTAGAGTGGTTATTGGTTGTTGCACGGATGGCTCTGGTGACCTTTTGTGAATACCTATGCTACAGTTGAAGAAAGAGCATATAATGTAGATGGCACACCTTTTTGCGTTTCCTCCGTTACAAGTGCGTATACATTGCGGCCCCACTCACATTTTACTTAACAAATTTTTGTCATTTTTGTTCAGATTTCAAATATGTTGACGCGCCCACCTCTCCTATTTATTGCTGTATTTCCTTAATCAGAGCCCTAGGCACATATCTTGCTGAATGTTAACATTGAATAGCTTTTGTACGTCAAAAAACTGATAACTTTGCCCTTAATGCGTTGGCTCACGTTCTAAAGTAACCTTGTCCTTGTTTAGTTGACATCTCCGATCTAACTTTAAGATCACCTATGTTACCATTTCATCGACTTATAGAGTACCTCAATGTCATTGCAGAAGACCTTCTATGTTTGCGTAAATAAGGATGTTCACCCTCTTTACCTTGAATATAGGGAGTCCCTTGCACAGGAGGATGTACCAGTACTCAATACGGTTGATGGGTCTACCCTTCGGCAAACCTCACTAAAATCAAGAATGTCCCTTTAAGTATAATCTTACTCCTCAAGTTACTCTTGCGTTGCTTCCTTCGACAATAAAGGTGCATAAACCCTTTTGACGATTACAAAGCGCCGCATGTAGTAATCTACTCACAGTTGTGTTGAGGCATTCGTTTTGTAACGCTGCTTTCACTACTTGTCATACTTCTACTACAGTAAAGCAGCGAATTGATAATGCTCAGGGACAAGCACACGCTCGAAATCACACGCTTGAAATAATATAAACAAAATTCAGGTGCTTGATCCAGCCATCAATTGGTCTCACTGATGCCGAGAAAGATTTTTAGTGCCTTCCTTTGGGCCTATTTAATTATGCAACATTTTCCCAATGAACATTCAGTTAGACAACGCTTGTGTCATGCACTTAGTTGTGTTTTCTTTTTTTTCGCGTGCATTGCGGTGAGTAACTATGCTGCGTCTGATGCCGAAAATATCAAAAGCGTATTTGAAAACGTGGCGTTTGCTTCCCTGGCCATGCGTGCCTCGATTTATGGCTTCTCTCCACTTGTGCATCTTTCGTCAGGCGACACTGACGACGACGACGGAGATGATCTGGGAGGAAGCGCTGGAAATGGGGGAGGACGAGCTGGTGGTAGTGTTGCAGGATCGGCTTCGTCAACTGAAGCCCCCGTCATTATGATTGGAAATATCACAGGCATGCCCACAGTCGAAGTAATAACAATACCCCGCATAACCAGTACGTCTACCCTTCGACCACCGCCAAGTGCATCCCCGAGAACACTGGCTCCGACGCCAAGTGCGTCCCCGAGAACACTGGCTCCGACGCCAAGTGCGTCACCAAGTACAACGACTACGACGCCACCCCCGGTCATCACATCAGGTTAGTTTCTGTTAAGAAACCAGATAAAAAATATTGAGGCAACTTTCCACTAGTGCTTCTTCCCGGAAGTGTGGAGACCTCCCACGAGTGAGTGCATATAGAGCCCACTTATAACGGTACCGTTTTGCTGATGCACCGGCTATAACAATTAGAAGCTGCCGCATTATAAAGTTTTGTATGTTTTTGATGGTGAGATAACCCGCTTACAGCAATACCCACAGGTCGCACCACCGTTTACTACAATGAACTATGGTTACGGCGCCCCCATGTAAAAAGGTAATAGAACGTGAAAGGCTTGAAATAGTGAAGAGAACAGGAAATTAGAGCCGCTGAAGCCCCGCCCAGACCCAAAACGTGCCCCAGCACTCCTTCAGATTTTGACTATGGTTCAATCAATCAATCAATCAATCAATCATGATTTATTTCAGCTTCAAAGACATTCAGTGGAGCTTGGTGGGTACGGACAAAAAGCCATAGATGAGGCTTGACAGGGTCCGTACCCCCGGGCTTGGCAAACGTGGCGTACAGAGTGGCGTACAATCGTGACGTACAAAGGCAAAAACGGGCACATAACAGTTATCTTCATTGCAACAACATAAGCGAGCTAGTGGAACTGAAAAATGTACACAATAAAGAGAAAAGGCACTGGTACAGTATACAGAGAAAAGGCACTGGTATACGAGAAAAGGCACTGGTACAGTATACAGAGATGCACTCGTTCAAAATGAAGGGGGAGAGAGAGATTCACAGGTACATTTTCTCATCATACACATGCGAATTGAGTACGCGGAAGTGTTACTTATGTTTTTCGGATATGTTAAGTAGTAGCGGTAGCTGATATTTCAACATCTTCACTGCATAGCTGTAAGGCATTGCGCCAAAGCTAACTTTTAAAATCGACTTTGGTGCGGGGGTGGTAGTGGGTTCTGTTCATACATTTTTAGACATACCTTTTGAGTAGGACGTTAAAACTGGGAAGTGTTTAGGCACTGAAAATTCTAAACGTTGTCATCCATTGGCTGTATGGGGTACACATGGTTCAACGAAAGTGTCTGTATTTTCAACGTATCTGAAGAAAATGGCAGCTTTGTCATTCTTATTATCACTAGTGTCTGTGAGCATACCCCATAAAATACAGTTTTTTCACAACAGCCTGCCATTCCCTGATTTGCATCCTTTCGTGCAACCTGTTTTAAGTAGGTACAAATTATACCAATGAAGTTATTGTGGAGCGTGGTTATTGTTAACGTGGTTTCGACTGTGTATATGAGTTAAAAGTAAGTGAACAAGTTGATTATCACTAGGTACTCTAAAATAGATTGGACGTTACTAGAGCTTTACAAGAGCAACTTAGCAACAAAAGCAGAATAACTTGTACCTGATCTTGATAAAACTGGTGGACTACACGCTATAAGTCAGTACCAAACAGGTTCGTCGTCATGGCAATTCGTACTAGATAAGGAAAATGGGTGAGACTTGTTTACAAGCGGGCTAGGGAATGCATGGAGTTGAGAATAAATATTTGTCGAGTGCCTTCAGAATATCATGAGTTTTTTTTTATTTTTAGGCAGCACACCAGCTTTGTCTTGCTAACATTTCCATCTGTGTTTTATTTTTTTGCTTCTAGGCGGCCAGACGACGCTGACAACTCCCGTGAATCCGCTCCCTACCGGGCCCGTTACAGGTAAATTGGCCGTCTCATTACTAGAGGACGTTACTAGAGCTTTACAAGAGCAACTTAGCAACAAAAGCAGAATAACTTGTACCGGATCTTGATAAAACTGGTGGACTACACGCTATAAGTCAGGACCAAACAGGTTGGTCGTCATGGCAATTCGTACTAGATAAGGAAAATGGGTGAGACTTGTTTACAACCGGGCTAGGGAATGCATGGAGTTGAGAATAAATATTTGTCGAGTGCCTTCAGAATATCAAGAGTTTTTTTTTTTATTTTTAAGGCAGCACACCAGTTTTGTCTTGCTAACATTTCCATCTGTGTTTTATTTTCTTGCTTCTAGGCGGCCAGACGACGCTGACAACTCCCGTGAATCCGCTCCCTACCGGGCCCGTTACAGGTAAATTGGCCGTCTCATTACTACAGGACGTTACTAGAGCTTTACAAGAGCAACTTAGCAACAAAAGCAAAATAACTTGTACCGGATCTTGATAAAACTGGTGGACTACACGCTATAAGTCAGGACCAAACAGGTTCGTCGTCATGGCAATTCGTACTAGATAAGGAAAATGGGTGAGACTTGTTTACAACCGGGCTAGGGAATGCATGGAGTTGAGAATAATTATTTGTCGAGTGCCTTCAGAATATCATGAGTTTTTTTTTTATTTTTAGGCAGCACACCAGCTTTGTCTTGCTAACATTTCCATCTGTGTTTTATTTTTTTGCTTCTAGGCGGCCAGACGACGCTGACAACTCCCGTGAATCCGCTCCCTACCGGGCCCGTTACAGGTAAATTGGCCGTCTCATTACTAGAGGACGTTACTAGAGCTTTACAAGAGCAACTTAGCAACAAAAGCAGAATAACTTGTACCGGATCTTGATAAAACTGGTGGACTACACGCTATAAGTCAGGACCAAACAGGTTCGTCGTCATGGCAATTCGTACTAGATAAGGAAAATGGGTGAGACTTGTTTACAACCGGGCAAGGAAATGCATGGAGTCGAAAATAAATATTTTTCGAGTGACTTCACAATATCATGAAGAGTTTTTTTTTTAATTTTTAAGGCAGCACACCAGCTTCGTCTTGCTAACATTTCCATCTGTGTTTTATTTTTTTGCTTCTAGGTGGCCAGACGACGCTGACAACTCCCGTGAATCCGCTCCCTACCGGGCCAGTTACAGGTAAATTGGCCGTCTCATGAACCACATGCCCAATTTTTCACCAACTGCTAAACGAATGAGTATTAGTTTCATTAAAGTGCTTTATTTATGTACAAAGCGCTTCTTTGCATTTGATGCATAGGAGCGCTTTGGTGAAGTATTCTTGTTGTTACAGTGTACTTGAATTAAAAACGAGAACGCACGCCCAGTAATTGTAACAGCAATTATTCACTGCAAAAAAATTCATGAGCCAGTTTCTTAACCAGGCAATTGGGGTCAAGAGGGCCTTTGCGTGTGTGCGTCTCACGTAATGCTGCTCTTTTGTTGGTCACTTTTTGCTGGTACGTTGACGTTTTGACACCACCGTGCTGCTGAAATACCGGGTGGCATTTTCAGAGTTGGCGGAATGCATGCTTAAGAAATGTTCCAACTGCCCATGCGTAAACAATACGCGCTTTATAACCATACACCATTACGTTTGCGAAAACCACGTATTCGTAACGATAACTGCTTTTAGTGTTTATTATTTGAACAAATTATAATTATCACTGTGGCGACCTGGTGCGAGCTTGCCCAGTTTTTGAGAAAAATATTCATTTAAAGGGCAACTCGTTCTCTATCAAGCAGCTGCCAGGCATTTGCAAAAGAACCAGAACGTACGATATTTCTTTAATAACAATTCTGTGCTTGCCTGCGTCCATTCTAGCCTCACTAGATGGCTTAACCTATCCAGTGTATCAGGCGCTTTAGGCGTTTCAAGACTCTCATGAATTTACGGCTTCGGTATTCTAGGTCACTCTAGGTTTAGTAAGCCAGCTGTAACCAGGTGAACGCAATTCGGACTCGCAATTCGGCTTACTTTAACTCGGCGGCTGGAGTCTCCGCAAAGTGCATATCGCACGTAACCATGAACGAAGATGTATTTACGAGATAGGTCCGTAAACGTAGCTTTTACGGCAAGTAGCTTACGTTCCATAAAAAAAAAGTGTTGGAAACACCTTTTTGAGCATCGCGTTGCACTGTCAGCGCAGAATGATAAACGCTACAGTCCTTATAGAGTGACTTGTGTATGCCTCTTCTAGTATAAAAGCAGGCATCAACGTGTTGTTATGGCGCCCCAGATATGCTCAATAATTCCTTTTTAATTGACAATCGCAAAACTATGAACGCTGAAGCTTGAGCAATATCGGTGGGCACTGCGGATGGGGTTGGCCGTTTGATGCCGTTTGAGGTATCGTTAAGGGTGGACAAACAGACAAGTGTGCAGACAGACAGACAGACAGACAGACAGACAGACAGACAGACAGACAGACGAACGGACGGACAGACGGACACACCAAAATTTTCCCGTCAAAGGTCCCCCGGAAAGACTATTGTCTTTAAAAGTCAGCACTTCATAAAAGGCCAGCGCAAGCGCGGATCTCTTCCGGTATCCCGTAACGCGGTACCGTAAAGAAGTATACGTACAAGCTGAAAACTCTTATTATTCCTTTCAATTAAGCCGTAATGCATGTGTTCAGCAGCGTGCCCTTTCAGTTGATGAATGCAGCTACGATATACGACAGTTCATATGTAAGCAGCAGTGAACTGCACCACAATGAATAGTCCAGCAGGCGCATGGTCTCGAGCGAGCGCAGCGTCGACGCCTGTCTGGAGTGGGTGGCATGGCATGACGTCACACCTGCCGCACACAGCCTTCTGTTGGAGGGCATTGCGAAGCGATTAAGCGTAGCACTCTCTGAATGCATTCATTCAAAAAATTGCTTCTATTAGATCTTCACGGCTGATTTGATGAAAGAAAAAAGCATACAAGCTTGATTCACAGAGTACGCTTGCCAAGGCCTAATCTGAACTAACGCTATGCAGTGTATCGGAATGCAGGAGGTACACTTGAATGTCTTTCTCCTGCGTTCCAATACCACGACGATTAGACAAATTCGTGCACTACTCATCCTTCCCATGCTTACTGGGGTGCGGCGCGTTGCAGCTCCCGTAGACACCAGCGCCAAAGTTCCGTCTTGTTTATTTATAGGAAACCGCGTGCCTGCTTTCATGTGTTCTGGCTAACGTGATAACTGGTTATTTCCGACAGTGGCCGAGCCCATGCCTTCCTATTCGTACATCTGCACTGTGAGTAAGCCGGTGCGCAAAAATCAGGGCTACCTGCCCTACGACGGCATGTGCGACTTCCTTTTCTACGACTCCCTGTATAAAAACTCCAGGAGCAATCTTCTCGAGGGCATCAACGAGATGGAGTCCGATCCCCAGGTCATTGTCCTTCACGCGAGAAGGTACAAGAGGACCAAGTCCGGCTTATCATTTTCGCCCGAGTGAGTGAAATCTTACGACTAATTCAATGTGCCAGAAAGCTGAAGCACATTTGGGTACGATGCATTTATCTAGGGGCAAAAGATACCTATTCATAGCAAAAAGACATGGCATTGTCTGTCGAACGCCTACAGGCTTTTGTTGAACACAGTTGGCAATTTATAAAGTGTCCCTCAATTTAGTGCAGTCAATTCGTGATTGAACAGACCCACATTTGGTCATGCGCTTATGTCATGCTATGCGGTCATTGTGTGTAGTCACAATAAGCGATGTTAATAATGACGTCATGATGACGACATGAGTTTCGGCGCCCTGTGGCGCATAACGTCAAAAGATTACGTGGTGATTTTTGTTTGAAAGTTGATTGTTGCCATCATCACTTGTATTGACGCCGATGACGCCTACACTGTCGGGTATTTTTCCTGTTTGATGATCCTTCCAAAATTCACACCTTGATAAAAGTATTTAACTTATGCATGAATGGAAGCACTTGGCGATAAAAGGCACGCTTCACGCAACGTGTGAAATCGGACTAGAGGCAGTCGCGCACTGCGGTAAAAGCGAATGGCATCGACATTCTGGCTCGATATTTCAAGCTGTTGCGTGCACTGATTGTGTGTGTGTATACTCAAGAGCTCATCATGTGTCCTCCTACTCGTCTCCATTTTTAAATCTTTCTGCAGAAATGGACTCTTCGAGGATTACAAGGAGCATGGATTTATGAAAACCATTGACGCCATTTGGAGCCAGAGCGTGTCGAACTTTGGCTTCCTGGACCTCTACAGGGAGTTCACGCAGCCCGCCATTTTCGCAGGAGCCCTCGCGGTGCTAAAGGTGAGTTTAGTGCAGCCGACTTTAGTGGCTCACGAGCCAACATTGAATGGTCTTTGATTCCCGTGTTGGATTGGAAGTCGTACACACTAGAGGCTACCATCGGTCTTGCGACTAAGTCGCAAAGAGACTGCTTGCAACTGGTCGCAAGTGAGTGAATTGGTTGTAGAGCAACTGCTCTGGCTCACTTTCTTGATGCTGAAATCTTTAATTGTGCTGCTGTAGGGGCAAGTCTTTGTATCAATCGCGTGCACCGGAAGAGGCCATCAGCTTACATTGCGGGGCTATGACAAGTTGAGCGTCTGTACAAGCAGACCTGCTTTGTCTGTCGTATTTGTTGGTGTGAACATCAGTCTGCCCTAATGTTTCTTCCTGAAAGCCAGTCGTAAGTGGTCACACCATGAGTGTACTTTGAAGTGTGAATAATTATTGAAGCTTTACGAAGCGAGTAGCCAGCCGCAATTATTTTATCTCATGACTCGTTAGTTTCGCAAGGCTCTTTAGAGTGGGCCTTTCCAGAACTCTGAGTGCTGAAACTAAATAGTTTTCTTCATGCTTCAATACATAGAAATGAGGACATTCGTACACATCGTTCACTCATGATATAATCAGATACTTTATCGTAACGTGAAGAAGGGTTTATGTCCTCTGTCTGATGCCACTAAAACTTCAGCTACTACACGTGATTTACGGCGGTACTAGCGTATGAATGGAATGAGCTACAAGCTTTAAAAAAAAGTGGCTTCTGTATACGGCAACTAGGCCTCGCTTACCAATGCCACTAAACCTAGTCAGTTCGTGATGTACCACGAGAACTGCCGAAAGCACTTTCCACTCTAGTGTTCTTAAAGTGAATTTTGATGTTATTTTGTTCAGTTGGGGGGGGGGGGGGTCGATACGATTACTCTCACCTGTGAAAAGCTTCATGTGAATCAAGGGGTCTCAAGCCTCAATGATTGATATTTGGAGCGCAACGAGAAGTAATACGACTTGGATGATTCGCATCCTATCACTCATCGCAATGACTGTGCGGGAGATAATATTTACGAAAGCCCGTATTCTTTGCAGCAGGGTCAACAACAATTCTCATGTACACCACTAGTTTCTTTTCTTGAAAAATAAAGTTAAAAATGAAGAACGTGAGACATACCTCAGTCACACCATACATTACAGAGAGGCACTTCATTGAAACATGCCAATGAAGGCAAAGATAAACTGCCATAGATAGAAGAGCATGCGAAAGTCTTTTTTGAAGTCAAGAATTTGACGGAATCCGGTTTTGTCGGGAGGAGGCATTTGCAAAAAAAGACTAAATTCTGACCACAATAGAAGCACTTTAAAACAGAGACAAGGCGTTTTGGGTTCCACACGAAAGTCTTGTTCAAAGTGAGGGTAAAAAATGTGACGTGCTAAGAACGTTTCAGCAGGTGTCGCAAGTGTCGCGCATACAGGGGAGGCAATATTCATTGGTTGCGGTTGAAGGTGTGCTATGTTGTTTTTATTATCAATGTTTCAAGATAAAGACGCAAAGACAAATTATTCTCTTTTTCAGTGCTGCTGATGTTGTCCCAATCGATTTCGTGGCCAGTAGTTTTTATGTTTTCGGCATTCGTTTTCTTGAATTCGTAGCGATATTGTTTCAATCTCTGCTCGAAAATTTTGGTTGCGCCCACGTAAAGTTCTGGCGTCCGGTGCAAGGAATGCTGTATATCACTCCGGGATGCTTTTCTTTGGGCAGTTTTTTTTGTACTTTCACCAGATAGTGCTTTAGCTAGTGTGCAAGAACGTGGGTGATTTTCAGGTAGTAGCTCATTTGGGAAGCCTGCTGGCTAAGCACCCGGATAGCCACATCAGTAGCTTTATCATCTTGTAAGCCCTCATGGCCCGGAACCTAAATTCACGTTTTGGGGCTGGACGAGTGGTAGGCCCTTTTAGATTGCGGCCGACTGCGAGAGCTATTTTCCCTGCCAAGCAGTAAGCACATATTTTGTGAGTTTTTATTACAATTCCCGAACCGGTATCCGCGGATGGTAATGCTATCGCTACTTCCCCTGCCCTACTTAAAATTTGTGCTCACATGAAGAGAACGTTGACGCGATTTTCCTGGTGAACCGTGGCGGCCATGTGAAAGTACTTGGTCGACGGTCCTGCTGTGTCTGCGTAGTGCACACGAGGTCGAGTATTGTGTTGTCTTTCCAGCGTCCCAGCCCACGATCTTCTTCTCCACCGCTGAGCCTGCGTCTTCATGTTACTAAGTAGTGGAGACACTCGGAGCATAGGCGCCACGGTTTTCGAATACGCTGCACCTTCTCTTGAGTGCAAGCGTGTTGTATGCGTAAGCGGCAGAGAAGGTGGCCTCTGGGGGTCGGCTGCATGAGCCACGATTGTGGAATCATGAGGTGAGTCTCCCGCAACTCCAGACAGGAGTTGAGCATGCCCAAAGCACTTAGTTCGGCGTTGGAGACAGCCACTGGAATAGCTAGAGCTAGCTTAGTTGTCTTGTGGATAATGGCTTCGTGTTCTTATGTCCTCTTGTACCTTTGTGTGAAGGTGTGGAACAGCGTAGGTGATTGGGCACTATGCAAGGCATTTCGGAGCCGAAGTGCATCTCTGCCTACCCCGCTTCCTCGAAACAGGGTAGATTATGAGGCCTACCTGTTTGTCATCTCTCTGTACTTTTGTAATATGGGAGTCGGGCGACAATGTCTGAGGAACAAACTGGCCCAGAATACGGAGATTCTGTAGCTGTGATGCGAAGCCAAGACACAGACGTGTGTGTTGTTTACTTATATTTTGGTTCCCCTGAACACGCATCATCTCTACTTGTCTTAATATTTTTTTCGCGCAAGCACCCTGAGACAAAACAAGAGAACCATGGCTGATTCAAAGGTTTCCTCTGATGTGTTTGAAGCACATTGGAGTCCACATTCGCTAGCATGCGCCTCAACTAAGGATACGGCTTGTTGAAGACGCCTTGGGCAAATGCGTCGCCAGCAGTCAGTCAGTCAAAGAACTTTATTTGGTCCTGAGAACACGAGAATACCCCCGTCAGGGGGTACCGTCTGGGGGCCCCGCCCACGATGGCACCGGGAGGTTAAAGCTCTCGGTGACTTCGTGGGCTCTCTGGACAGCCCTTAGCTGCTGGTCCTTTGCGGAGCTGGTGATAAGCTGGAGCCAGTCTTTCTCAGTGGAGGGAGACCCTGAGCCCCCGTGCAAGTCGTGACACTGCCACAGCATGTGCTAGAAGGTGCACCTCGGACGACCACAACGCGGGACGGGGGTCTATTGCGTCTACGAATTTTGACCAAATAAACGGACATGGATACGTGTTTGTTTGTAACATTCGCAGGGTGATTGCCTGTGGTCTGTTTAGATGTGGGTGTGGAAGCGGAAGCTTCCTACGCACTAGCTGATAGTGCTTACAGACCTCGTTGAAAGTGAGAGGAGGGTTCCTTTGCCACTTCGCTCCCTCAGCCTTCAAGTGCCCACTTCCGGCGCGGTGTGTGAGACCTCGCGCCTGGGAGTGTGCAAGTTCGTTGGCGTTTCGGATGGTTTCGTGAGCATCACTGCCCACATGACCAGGGAACCAAATTATATGCTTTTTGCCTGTCCAAGATGCAGCAGAGAGAACGCGCGCAGCTTCTTTGTACACCGAGCCTTTCATGAGTGCTCTAGTGGCGGCTCGCGAGTCCGTGTAAGTAGTAGAACGGTTCGTTGTGGCCATGGCGATGGCCACTGCCACCTGTTCGGATTTGTCGGCGTCCAAATTTTTAAGCGTAAGTGATGTCAGCAGCTCTCCCCGTAACGACGTAGCTGCTGAAACAAAGTGATTGAAAACTGCGTATTGCACTGCGTCAACGAAGGCGACATTGTCCTCAATCGTAGCCGCTGTTTGAAGAAGGGCTCTGGCCCTTGCTTTGCGTCTGCCGCAGTTGTGTTGGGGGGGGGGGTGCATGTTTCTAGGTACCTGAGAAACTGTATACATTTCCCTGACTTTGATAGGGAGCGCGCACTCCCTCTGTCTGGCAATGAGACCGTATACCGATATGCGCTAGTAACTGTCTGCCAGCCTCCGTGGAAGCCAGTCTTGCAACTTGGGCGACCTGTTGTGCCTCTACTATTTCGCTGAAGGTGTTGTAGACACCTAGCGCCAATAGATTTTCTGTACTGGTGCTCTGTGGGAGACCCAGTGCCGTTTTTTATGTTCTTGCGAATTATTGATTCTAATTGGGCTTCATCCCTCCTGCTCCACTTGTGGGCCAGGGATATGTCGAGGATATGGTTCATTACGAAGGCGTGAAAGAGTCTACGAAGGTTCTCCTCGGATAACCCCCCTCGTTTGTTGGCCACCCTCGTGATTAATTTTGTCATGGAATTGGCTTTGGCTGCGATGCGTTCTAACGTGTATGTGTTACTGCAATCCTCCTCCAGGAACATACCGAGGATTCTAACTTTTTTACGATCAGAATAATAGAGCAGTTTGTTGTGGTGATCAAGATATTGGGGAAACTTCTTTCTTTGCACCGATTGTTGGCCGGTAAAGGAGCAGATCAGATTTATTAGCTGACAAGCAGAGTCCTGCTTTGTGAAGAAAATCTTCGACAACCCTGATCGCTGTTAGTAATCGCTCTTCAATTTGCTCATCACTACCTCCCTCGCACCAGACGGTGATGTCATCAGCGTAGAAGGCCTGACTGAGACTTTCAATCTTGGCCAGACTGTGCGAAAGTGCCCTCAGCGATAAGTTAAATAAAAATGGGGATAGCACAGCCCCTTGTGGAGTGCCTCTGGGTCCAAGGTCAAACGTCTTCGAGCCGAGAGATCTTAGGCGAATGGTGGCTTTTCTGAGCTCAAGAAATGAGCTGATGTAGTTGTAAAAATGTTCTCCTAGACCCGCTTCTTTAATGGAATGAAGTATGTGAGAGTGTTTGACCTTGTCGAAGGCCTTTTCCAGGTCAAGTGCCAGAACAGCTCTGGTGTCTCTGGAGACCCTGCCTATGATCTTGTGTTTTAAAAGCAACGTTACATCCTGCGTTGACATGGACGGCCTGAATCCAATTAGATTAAATGGGAAGAGATTCCTTTCATCATCAAATTTAGTGGCCCGCTTGAGGATAACGTGCTCGGCGACCTTCCCTACACATGAAGTGAGAGATATCGGCCGGAGCGAGCCAAGCTCCAGGGGTTTCCCCGGCTTCGGAATGAGGATGACGGTCGCGTCGCGTCACTCTATTGGAACCTCGCCAGTTTCCCACACCTTGTTGATTTTATTCGTTAAAAGCTCGATATCCTCGTCAGGTAAATTCTTCAAGAGTTTGTTACTGATCCCATTGGGACCCGGAGCTGATCTGCCGTTGAGTTCATATAGAACCTCTCGTACCTCTGCGCACGTGAAGGGGGAACTAAGAGGGTCTGTTCCGTTCTCTGGCAAAGCAGGAGGGTAGTCATTGTGTGAGGCGGGTTCTGTGCAAAGATATTTCGAGGCGAGCTCATCGATAATTTGTGTCTCTGTCAGACCAGAGTTCTTTAACTTGTGGATAAGTCTGTCAATTGTAAGCTGCTGATTGGATTTAGATTGTTTATCTCCCAGTAGATGTTTGAGCAGGTTCCACTTCGCACCACTCCTCATTTGCCCGTCGACGGCATTGCATACTTCGTCCCATTGCTGTCGAGCTAGCGTTTCACTATGCTTATCTATCTGCCTATTGAGTTCAGCAATTTTTTTGCGTAGGCGTCGGTTTAGTGTCTGCGTTTTTCATTGAGCCTGCAGCGCGTTTTTAGCCCCCAGAAGGTGGGCTAATCGACTGTCCATGCGCTCTATTTCTCTTTCTGTCTTCACTTCCTTAGTGGAAGCAGCAACGTCTTCTTTGAGGCGAGGGATTAATTCGTTTAACGAGTTGTATTTATTCTCGTCTTGCTTTCCCATAGCTCTAAAAAGGTCCGAATCTGTGACGTGAAATTTTCTGAGCGGTGGCGACGAGAATCTTATCGCGAGGCCGGTAATGTAGTGATCACTATTTAGATTCTCTTGTAAGTTAGTCCATATGAGTTCCTCTGCATTCCTAACCATGGTCAATTCTGGTGTGGTATCCCCTCTGACCGAATTGCCTATTCTGGTTGGGTATCGTGGATCTGTGACCAGTGTGAGACCACAAGCTATGATCTGTGCTGCGAGGGCTTTGCCTTTCGCGGTATCCTTGATATAGCCCCAATCTTGATGATGTGCGTTAAAGTCCCCTGCTATGATGAGTGTTCGATCACCTGCAATTTTACACGCTTTGCGGAAAAGAGCATGAAACGTCTCTTTTCTGTCGGCTGGTGAGCTGTAAACGTTTAAAATTAAAACGGATTGCTTAGGTTTAGCGTTCGGGATGAACTCGATCATGATGTGTTCAATTTTTAAGTCCGGCCTAACGTCATGACGTAAATAGGCGAGATCTTTTGAGACGAGTGTCGCTACACCCCTCTTGCCATCCTTGAAATACGCTTCTGCACGATAGTGATGAAGAGCTATGACATCGGTGTGCGTTTCCTGGAGGAGGATTACTGATGGCCTTTCGCTTTCGGTAGCAAAGCTGAGAAAGTGTTGCAGTACTGCCTTTCTTTTGCGGAAGCTGACGCAATTCCATTGCCAGATTACTAGATTGCTTGCATTATTCATTTTACTTACTCGAAGGAGGTGTACCAATCAGTGCCTGCTGCCTGTATGATTCTAAAATTTAAAGCCTCGCGGTGTGCTCGGTCAGTTGGAGCCTGATAGGAGTAATTTCAGCAATAACGTCATTTCTTAGCTTTTCAAGCAGTGTTTGGATGCTTGAGACGTTAAGCGCCTCCTCGTCCATGGGCTCAGGGCCTGCCCTGCGTATCGCGCCTCTGTTGATAGACGCTGTGGCTGCGGTAGCTTGATCGCTAGACGCGCGCTCTCGCTGCTGCATTTCTTGCAAGATTGACCTAATATCAGCTAATTCCTGTCGAATAGACGCATTCTCGCGCTCTAGTGATTGTATTTTTTTACGCGTTTGCTGTGACAGTTGCCCTGGTTGCGCGGGGGCATGGGCCTCACCTGCTCTGGCTACCTTGTCCGCCCAGGTAGGTTGGGAGTTGAAGCCACCCCGGGAACTCCGAGAGCGTTCCGTGGCGGCGTTTCTTGGAGCAGCCGCAGCTGGTGTCTTGGTAGGAGCGGCGATTTCCCGGTCTCCGGCGTTGCTCGTAGCGTTCTTCGTCTTGTGACTGCCTTTCCTTCTTTTTCTACGTCGCCTTCTTACAACGTAGGGAACTTGGTATCTGTTTTTGCAGGTACGGTCACTGGTGAGATGAGCGTCTCCACATAGCGCGCTTCGGTTGCACACATTCGTGTCCGTTTGCGATGATCGAAGTCCCGCACTTTTCACACAATTCTACAGTCGGTCTAGGGTAGACATCGTGCCGGTGGCCGATTCGGCCGCAGTTACGGCAAGTGTCGATTTGCCTCTTGTACAGTTTACTGCGTAGCATGTTGGGGCCACAGTGAACATAGTTGGGCACTTTCATGCCGTTGAACAGTACTATCACGGCAGGGGTCTTCTTTATGCGCCTGACTCCGAGCACCATCGGGTTTCTGGGTGTGACAAAGAGGCTTTGCAGCGCAGGTTTGGCCATATCGGTGTTGATGCCTGTGACCACACCTCTACAGGTATTTCCCGGAGGTGTAATGTAAGCCGAGATAGAGTGCTTTTTATCTGCCGAATTCAAAAAGAATTGAAAAAGAATATTTCCTGCACTTTGCAGTATACATTGGTATTCGATTCAGAGGGTGGGCTTATAACGAAGATATTCTGCATGGCGTTCGCACACACGATGTCCTCCTCGGCTGCTGCTGGGGGCAGCCAACGTTACTAGATTACCTCAGTTTGCAAACTCCGCCGAGATGCGGCGGCGAAACGCGGCCCCCTTCGTTTCCCGCTCTCTAGGTGGCGCTTCCGACGCCATTTGACCAGTCGCCGCATCGTAACGGAGCCTTCGCGCAATGTTAAACGGAATTTACGCGGTTAATTTTGTGTAATGGGAGTTATTTCCCGAGAGGGTGAGCGAAGGTTATTACGAGTGTGCAAGTAAATTACCAGTTGAGCCGCTAAGGCGATGCCACACGGCAGAGACATGAGCGCGATGCGCGAATCTTGCGGGACTTCTGTTCATACAGCTCTTTTGCGTTCCTGTTCTTTAAAATTTGATTGCCTATGTAAAAAAAAACCATTGACAGTGGGCCACAGCATTAAGTCTAAATGCTAGAGGGCTATGCACTTCGATTCAGGTGCACGTTAGAGAAACCCCAGGTGGTTAAAATTTCCAAAGCCATCCTGCTCTTCAGGTTCTCTGGACGTTTCACAAGTGATCTTTAGCAGCTTTTCCTCTATGAATTTTCAGCGGGAGGCTTGAATAAATGTCTCTTTTTGGCCGCGTATTTCGTCGAATCGTACCCACTTCGGCAACCAGTCACAAAGCAGCGAGGCATGTTTTCTCACATTCTAGAACCGTCACATGACACATGTGAGCTGTGTAGCTCACAGGGAAAGCGATGACTGAGTTGAAGACATTAAAAAACACCCGGCACCATGCAGATCACGCCAACGCTGACAGCGTCGGTGCCACGCCGGGCACCACGTTGATCGCTACCGTAGTAAGTTGCAGCCAGAGCACACACTACGCGAGTTACGTCGAAATAAATCTTGCTGGGACTCAGTGACAGTGATGACTACGAAGCACACTTGAAAGCAACAAAGCAGCACCCGGCATAAGAACACAACTGCAGTAACTCCGCCGTTGTCAGACGGCACCGCCGAGAGGGGGCGCGCATGCGGCTTTTTGACCGGTACAGGGAAGGGTGACACTCGCGGCGCCGCAGTTTGCAAACTGAAAAAAGTATCTAGTAACGTTGGGGGACAGCCTGGCAGTCATTAAAATGGCCTGCGTGACCTTTAACTGACTGCATGTTCGCACGTCCAGCCCTGCCTCCGGGCGGACGACCACTCGAAAGTGCGATGTGGGCAGGCGTGGTAGCCAGGAGGCTGCGGCAACCTTTCTCAGCTGGCTGGCTTTAGCGGGGCCAACGTGGGCTCCAGTTTGCCTAGCCGAGTGCGTCTCGTGCTTGAAGCGGGTTTTATCCGCATTCCACTTTTTGTGGGCGGTAATCCAGCCGTTGGACTCGGCTTCCTCTTTGGAGACTTGCTCTCCTTCTACCATAGCCTCATGCCTCATGCTACCATAGCCTCATGAGGCATGGCCTCTTCGGGGGTCGGCCGAACAAGCGGCCGCTTGTTCCGCCATTCCGCGCTGCGGCGCCCGATACCGTGTATAAGCACAAATAGGCCTAACCCTTGGTGTCGGAGAAAGGACCCACAAAAGAGGTTCCAGTGGACCTACCGTGATTAATGGGGTATCCAGGTGTTCCCGGAACTTCCCGGAGTTGCTCCAGTAGAAATCTTGGAGGGAAAGCACATCGGACTCACTTGAACAACGTCAGTTGGCAGAGCCGATACATACGCGTCCGCAAGCCACTCCACCACCTAGCTTCCAGTTCGCGTCTCCAGAAGATTTCCCCGACGCTCGCCTCATTTGCTCATATCGTGATGTCAAGTGCGTGTACTGCCTGTTGAGTGCTTTTCACCTAGACCAATTTGCTTGGAAGGTGCATCCCTGCTATTTTGAACAAGAGTGGTAATAACACCGTTCCCCATGTGCTAATAATTACATGCACCACACTAGGCATACTACATGTGTTGCCCGTGTGCTAATGTGTTAGCATACCCCATCGGTCATTTTCAAAGCATACCAATTTTGTCTTTGGCACACCGAATCTCTCTTATTTTCCCTGCGTGTTTCGTTTTAGTGGATTTTATAGCTCAGCGGCCTGAGTTTGTAAGAGTGTGTCACTGGTGGTCGTCTCCCATCATCTAGTGCTTCTCCGTGTTGACAGTAACGAACCTCGGTATCAATGTTTTGTGATGGCCATTGCTCTCATCCCATCTGTTCGGCACCCTTCGTATCCGTCATCCTCCATTTCGGAGCCATTTTTTTCACGGACATTCTGTTTTCTTTTTAGCAATATATTAATTTCGCAGAAATGAAGCGTATCGTATCATTAAACCGGGCGAAAACAGGTTGGTAAGATTCGCGGCATGACGATCCACATGAGGACGCCATAAGGCACTGCTGTACCACAGCTTTCATTATGAGGTCCGACCAAACATTCTCACCACATCCGGGGTTCTATTCTGAACACTGTCGAATTCCGCCATGTTGTCAGATTCGGCCATTTATTGATGCTGATTTGCCAAGTGAGTTACTATGACCTGTCTGATTGGCTTAAGTTGCTGCCATTGACAATATGGCAGAATTAGATAGTGTCCAGAGTAGCACCCCCATTCTGTTATTCTTTCCTTCCAGGAGCTGCACAAATACTTGGAACCAAAGTTTTCAGCCAAGAGACATTCTTACTACGTCATTGGCATGACCCCTGACCGTACAGCTAATGACCAAATCATCAATTCTATGAAGTGAGTCTCACGTATTATGAATCTGTATGCATCACTTTTGTATATTGATTAATGAATGTTGATTATGCTTTCATGTCTATTATGTATTTTTTTATATTTTGTGTTTAAAGTATCTAGCGACGCGTTTCAAACATTGTATATGAATCAGGTCAATGCTTTAGATAGAAGTGTTGTACATTATCTCTGTTTTCTGTTTTTTTTTCCTGATAGCTGCTGAAACAAGTTTGAAATAATTATTATACAGCCATGCCTTATACGTCCTTAGCTTTTTTTGTTCAGGGACCTGTTTAAACTTTGCACTTTTGATTTGGCCCATTCACTGTTTGTTGCCAAAAAGGAGACGCTGATTTCATCACGTCTTTATGTGGCTTTTTGTCTGCATTTCTGTTAACTGTACCATATATAAACGTATATTAAAGTTGAAAGTTTAGTTGAGGTAATCTGCATAAACAGGGCGCGTCATGGTGAAGGCAAGTTTACCTGTGTCTTCTACTTGCAGTCCAATGAACAGGTTCTGAATATGTTATCGCAGAAACCTACAAAGTGAATAAGTGTGTATACACAAGTGTTCAATTTCCACGTCGCTTTTTTAGCCAGTGAAAAATACATTCTTTCAAAAAATTACCCCCGATTTTCCTTTCGACACTGCACGAAATCGGTGGGTCCTATAAATTGCTCAAAATCGAAAAATCGCACCCTCTGCTAGAAAATACGTGCTTAATAACGTCCGTGCAAGGGGTGTTTCCTTTGAAGGATGTATTTTTCATTCTTGATATAAGGACAAAATATTTAGTTGCTGTTGAAATTCCTTAAAGGTGATAAGATATTTCGAAATCGAACTGAAAACAGTAGTGATAAAATTTGACTAACAGTAGATATCGCAGGCGCAGGCAAACGTAGCATAAAAATTTCTTTAACATATCTCAAATTTGTTTGAACATATGTACTTCGTTTGTACTTCGTTTGTACTTATTATCTTTGCAGCCCCAACTGCTGTATTGGCTCATGTGCTGACAGTATGACTGTATTAAAAATTAAATAATAAATATTATATAAAAAACCATCCAATAGTTCACCACAAGAATAAACACCTGAATCATAATTTGTCACGTATTTGTATACATGAGTCTAAAGTACTGTCTTGGTTAACTATGGATGGACACGATCAAACTTGGCTCTAATTAAAACTACAATCAGCAGCAGTGCAAATTTGCTTGCTATAATATGTTTATTTATCGATAGTTACACTCGCCAACTTTTCCTTTTATGAGGCAGGTATGGTCATGGTTCTACAATACAATACAAGTCATGAAACAGCCAGAAAAATGTTTTCAACGCCGGTGGTAATACTAACAAGACTTGCGCGTGCTTGCGCATGCATTTTTACGAGTGTGTGCATACATTGGTATACAATAGCGAAAAGAAATATGTTAACTCACGTGACCCCTGCACCTCATGGCTAGGCTTCTGAAGCCAGGTATCTGTTATTTTTACAGTGACTTAAAAAGCATCATCGCCACTGAACAAGCCTTTCTGCTTCAATTTTAATTTTATACAAATTGTTAATCAGACCACAGAATAAAGTTATGACAGAGTGAGTGAGGTCATTAAAAGAATTATGAAAATAATGAGAGTCACTCCGTGAAATGCAGGTGGAGCTGTTCTTCTCTTTAGCTCGGCAGGAAGCCCCGCCGTGGTGGCCCAGATGCTAAGGTAGTCAGTTGCTAACCCGCCGGTCGTGGGATTGAATCTCAGCTGCGGCGGCTGCATTTTAGATGGAGGCGAAAATGATGTAGGCCCATGTGCGCAGATTCGGGTGCACAATTATGGGACCCTGAAACGGTGTTGATGATTATTTACAAACACAGTGGGCTGGTATACCAAGTCAAAAGGGTAATTTAGAGACCAATTTGAGCTCTTTGCGTAAATTGTGTATTTCATTTTAACGCTTTCAAGCCGCAAATTGCTCCAAATCGCTGCAGATCGCTGCGAGTCGGCGTAACACGTTTTCAACCGCCCATACACCAAGTGACACGCTCTGCCCTACTGACGTCATCGTTTTCAGCTGGTCTGATTGGCTGTGGAACGCGCAGCGCAGATTGCTAGTCTTGCTAGTATCGAATCAGCGGCGGGATTTAAGCGCTGTGACATCGTGACGCAGGCGCCGTGAAGGCGGAGCTTAGCCCCGAGTGCTCGAAGGAAGATTTGAGGGCAGTGGAGGGTGAAAGGCGGAGCGGAGAAGGAGGGTACTTTTTTAGGGCTCGTGGCTCAGTTAATATTTAGTGTTTCGATTGAACTCTGGTTCAAATGATTTGCTCCAGTAGTGGTGTAATCCAAAACAAAGTGTGAAAAACCGTTTCAGAAACTCTCTAAAGAACCCCAGGTGGTCGACATTTTCGGAGCCCTCCCCTACGGCGTCTATATTAATCATATGCTACTTTTCGGACGTTAAATCCTACCGGCACTTTATAGCTAGAGTTGCCTTTGTACTCTGATGTCCCTCCTGCAGCTCACACACGCCTACAGTCCAAGGAGTGTCTACGATTACCGCCTCAGGCCACTGTGTACCTTTCTATGTCGACGTTCCCATTTGTTCCTGAAGGCGACTACTTGGCAGCTCCACTCAGTGACATGACCCTTCCCGGAACATCATACTTCCTCATACTATAGTGAAAACTAGCGACAACAAGACGCTTCTCCCTGTCCTCAATTTCTCCGTGTGCACCCAGGTCCTTCCTCAAGGTATTGCCTTAGCAGAACTCTCAAATCTGAAGCAATGTTCAACTTCATCTCTCACTCCTGGCATCAAGACCGTAGACGAACCCGTCGCAGCCGCACAGAATATAGTTTTCCTAGACAAAATGATATCAAACGATCTGTCGCCGTCCCAAGTTGAAGAGCTCCGTGGTCTTCTATTTTCTTACCTCGACATTTTTCATATCTACGACCGTTCCTTGGGCCGCACGAACGTCGTAGCCCACCGTATCGACACTGGCGACGCCAGTCCCCTTCATAAGCGTCCTTACCGTGGGTCTCAATCAGAGCGCCCAATAATCCAGAAGGAGGTAGAGAAAATGCTCGACAAAGACGTCACAGAGCCTTCAACCAGTTCTTGGGCATCACCTGATTTGCTTGTTAAAAAGAAGGAAAACACTTGGCGATTCTGCGTCGACTATCGCCATCTCAATTGAATAACTAAGAAGGATGTCTATCCTCTACCTCGAATTGTTGATACGCTTGACTGCCTTCATGGTGCCAAGTATTTCTCTTCCCTGGAAATACGATGAGGATATTGGCAAATTTCAGTCGAAGACCGCGACCGCGAGAATATGGCATTCATAACACCCGACGGGCTTTATCAACTTAAAGTCATGCCTTTTAAGTTGTGCAATGCGCCAGCAACTTTTGAACGCATGATGGACTCCCTCCTTCGTGGTTTTAAATGGTTGGCGTGCCTCTGCTATCTAGACAATGTCATAGTTTTCTTGCCAACCTTTGAAAGCCTTTTTCCACGTCAATCGGTCATTCTTGACGTTATTCACTGAGCTGCCCTCCGGCTTAACGCATCTAAGTGCACCTTTGGGCACTGTCAGATAAGGCTACTTGGTCACCTTGTTGACGCTACTGGTGTACGGCCCGACCCTGATAAAGACCGCGCGATGCGTGAGTTCCCGGTCCCACGTTCCACGCAAGATGTCCGCAGCTTTTTGGGACTCTGTTCATATTTCCGCCGTTTCTTCAGCAACTTCACGGAAATTGTTCGGCCCCTCACGGATCTCCTAAAAAGGAACGTAGCTTCTTTCTGGCGTGATAATGAAAAACATTCTTTTGCGTCATTGATTTCGGCGCTCACATCACCACCTGTGTTGGCTCATTTTGATCCAGCTGCTAGAACGGAGCTTCGCAACGACGCAAGTGGCCATATCGTTGGGGTATTACTCGCACAAATACAGAACGGCACAGACCGCGTCATAGGGTACACTAGCCGCCTACTCTCAGTCAGAAAGGAAGTATTTAATTACTGAGTGAGAGTGCCTGGCTCTCATCTGGGCTATCGAAAAATTTCGTCCGCACCTATATGGACGCACGTTTGCAGTCATCACAGACCATCATGCGCTCTGGTGGCTGTCAACCTTTAAGGATCCTACAGGAAGACTTGGGCGATAGACATTGCGATATCAGGAGTACACGTTCTCTGTAGTGTACAAGTGTGGCAAGCTTCACAGCGATGCCGACTGCTTATCTCGACACCCTGTTAATCCACCCGACTCCAATGAGTGGGAACCTGATGCCAACATCCGAGCCATAACAGATTTTCTGCAAATAGCCGACAAACAACGCCGAGATCCATCGCTGCTATTGATGATTGACCGCCTTTATTCCGGCCATAAAGACCCTTCACTGAGCCTATTTTTTTCTTCAAAACAACGTTTTGTACCGCCGCAACACACAGCCTGATGGCGCGGAACTTTTGCTCGTCGTCCCACGTCATCTGCTCAAGGACATTTTGCCAGAACTTCACAACGCCCCAACTTCCGGACATTTAGGTGTCTCCAGAACCTATGACTGCATCCACCGACAGGTATTCTGGAAGGGCCTTTATCGTTCTGTTCGCTGCTACGTTGCAGCGTGTGATCTGTGCCAACGTCGGAAGAAGCCTACGTCTCTCCCTGCTGGTCACCTTCAACCTATTGAAATCCCAGCAGAGTCATTCCATCGTGTGGGTTTGGATTTGTTAAGTTCCTTCCCAACATCGGCAACGGGAAACAAATGGATAGCAGTAGCTACGGATTATTCCACTCGGTATGCAATTACTCGAGCGCTACCGACCAGCTGCGCAACGGACGTCGCAGATTACCTACTCTATGACATCATCCTTCAGCATGGTGCTCCTTCTCATCCACTTACGATCCATACCGCTGCTTCCTGTCTCGTGTGGTTGACGACCGCCTTAGATGCTGTGCTACGCGGCACAACTTTACGACTTATTACCATCCTCAGACTAACGGACTTACGGAACGCCTCGACCGCACACTGACGGACATGCTTGCTATGTATGTTTCCGACGTCCACAGCGATTAGGACACTGGCCCTCCCGTTCGTAACCTCCGCCTACAACTCGTCACGTCAAGAAACTGCCGGCTACTGGCCATTTTATCTTCTCTTTGACCGTGATTCCTTACTACCTTTCGATACCCTGCTTGCGCATGACCTTCCGTCCAGCACTTCGTACGCACAAGATGCCATCTGCCGTGCTCCAATCGCACATACAATAGCCAGCGCCAGGTTTTCATTATCCCAAAGAGCACAAAAGTCGCTTTACGACAGCCGACATAGTGATGTCGATTTTTCTCCGGGCTCTCTCGTGCTACTGTGGCTGCCATCCCATAGTGTCGGCCTGTGTGAGAAACTTTTATCGCAATACGTTGGGCCTTGTCAAGTTCTGCGAAAAGTCACACCTGTCACTTATGAAATTTCTCTTACTACGAACCCCCCTGTTACATACAGAAGTGACATTGTGCATGTGTCTCGCCTGAAGCCCTATCACAGTGACCCGTCCGTCTAAAAACAGCAGGCACCGGGACGATGCTTTGCTACCCGGGGTAATGTCACGGGTATAGAAAGGCACCTCAGGCACGGGTGCAGAAATTGCGCAGAAAGAATGAAGACGACGATGTTGTTGTGGGGCTGTGTCTGGACTGCCCTGTTGTCCTGCTTCCTTGCACACTGTGTGCAGTGTTAGCCCAACCGGCGTTAACCTATTAAATACTCCCCGTTCCAATATCAATCAATTTTCCATTAACTTCACAAGAAAGACATATTTTTGGTCATATTTATTATGCACTGGAACATAGTCAAGTGGCAAAGACTGGCACACATTTTTTTTCGATAACAAGGTTTGTTGGAGCGAACATGTCTTCCGCAGCAGACTTTCAACAAAACAGAGAAGTGGCGAAAAAGTGGTCGATAAAATGACTTGCACAGGAGAGCGTCATCGGGAAACGACGACCACGTTTTTGTCGTGCTAAACTCGATACGTCGGCGTTATTCTTTGCGGAGCCATTGAGTTACACCTTTACCAGTGGTCAACAGTTGACGTCATGAAACACTCGCGCTATAAAAACGCATAGCTTGTTCAAAATACAAAACAAAAAAAGGGAATCATTCTCTATATATTGACTATAGCAATAGCCACTAGAGAATTTTTTTCAATTTCTATGAAAAAGATAATTGCTGCAGCTTTTACTTGATAACTGTGCACTGATTATATTTTTGTTTTTGCGATAGCTTTCATATTCACGATAGGCACATACAAAAAGTATTTTGTGCACATGCTGTGACAGTCAACGGTTGATAAATGCTGCCAACAATGATTGGTTGGTTTCTTTAGTAAGGCGAAGACACCATATAGGGTGTTCACATAATAGGCCTTTAAGCTAATAACGATGGGGCTCATATTGTGCTGATGATTGGCGGCTGTAAACTGCAAAACAGCCCCGCCACGGTGGTCTAGCGGCTAAGGTACTTGGCTGCTGACCCGCTGGTCGCGGGATCAAACCTCAGCTGCGGCGGCTGCGTTTCCGATGGAGATGGAAATGCTGTAGGCCCCCGTTCTCAGATTTGGGTGCACGTTAATGAACCCCAGGTTGTCGAAACTTTCGGAGCCGTCCACTACGGCATCGCTCATAAGCTTGTTTTGGGATGGTGAACCCGGCATATCAATCGTAAACTGCAAAACAATCGGTACTGAGAGCAGCGCTAGTCGTGGTACTTGAACGTGTAACATTGACAGCTTGATACAAACAAAGTTGTTCGTTTACAATGAAAGAATCTAAACTACAGAAAGCAAGTGAAGTAAATCCAACAGGCCACACACAGCCAGTGCTTCCGGAATGCGCACCGTGACGTATTGCATAGACTTTGAAAATATAACCGCATCGTGTGCATTCGGGTAATCAATAATTTTTGCAGGAGACTTGGTATCTTCTTCTCCTAGCGTGCGTTAGTTTTTTTTAGGTTTGCCTATAGTTTGTGGTTGAGCGGAATATCATCGCTGTACCTGTACTCCATTTCGCAGATCAGGCGTCACGCTGTAGAAGCTGTACAAAAAGTTCGGCAAGCAAAACATACAGCTCCGCGCGTCTCGGGAGCACTTGCGTGTCATCTGATTATATAGCCCCGGTGCACCCTCGCCTTTCCTTGTGTTCCCCCTTGGCCCGACTGGTGAACAAAAGGAAGCGGGGAGGGCGCAAACGAACGCGCGGGCTGGACAACCGTTTAGTGTCCTCCCCTGCACCGACACTGTCTCGTGAGACAAAAAGTCCAGGTGGACGCCATAGTGACGTCACCTGTAGACTCACCTGTTACTTTTGATGTGGCTGCTTTTTGTGCTTTTATTTTTTGCTCCCACTCCTGTAAAAATCCTCCAAAGGGTTCACAGTATATTGAAATAAAAAAATAAATACAGTTCCATATTGTCTCGAGCAATAACAAGACCTGCAGCCAGGAGTTCACCCGAACCAGAGCAACGAAAAATGTTCCCTTCTTCTTCGTAGCCCAACAAGGGTATGAGCCACAGCGGCTCGTTCATGAATGGTGGCATTACCCCCTCTCCCAAGAAGCATCGTCTCGATGCTGTACATGAAGGCAAAAAAAGAAAAGAAAATGAGATGAAAATTACCATGCAAGCAAAATGAATGGCGTAAAGCGGAATAACATAGTTGGTTGTGGAGACAAGAGTTAAATGAGAAATAAGAAAAACAGGAAAGAATGAAAGGAGCGACGAATAAAGTCAGTCGCTCACTGGCGATTCACAGCGCGGAAAGTATGGTTTCAGCCGTGAAACGGGAACGACTTCATTTCGCGGGTTGAAACGGGAACGCCTCGAAGTGCCTTCTGGGAGAACCTCGTATGTGACGTCGCTGAGACGTCGTACGACCTTGTAAGGGCTGACGTAGCGGCGAAGAAGCTTTTCTGAACGGCCACGTTGTCGGATAGGGGTCCACACCCAGACTTCATCACCGGGCTTGAAAATAACTTCACGGTGACGAAGATTGTAGCGGCGTGCGTCTGCGGTTTGGTGATGTTGAATACGGTGACGAGCAATTTGACGGGCCTCTTCTGCACACTGCGCGAATTTGGCGGCATCGGTGCGGTATATTCCTAAGTTGTCGGGCAGGAACATGGCGTCGAGCATCGTCGTGACCTCGCGACCGTAGACTAAGCGAAAAGGTGTGAAACCGGTACTTTCTTGAACAGCAGTATTGTACGCAAAAGTTACGTAGGGAAGTATGGCGTCCCAGTTCTTCTAACTGATGTCTACATACATTAACAGCATGTCTGCAATTGTCTTATTGAGTCGTTCAGCCAGCCCGTTTGCTTGCGGGTGGTAAGCCGTTGTTTTGCGATGTTCCGTGCCATCTAATCACAGGACTTCCTGCAGCATCTCTGCGGTGAAAGCTGTCCCACGATCTGTTATGACGGCAGCTGGAGCACCGTGACGTAAGACGATGCTGTTCACGGAAAATTGGGCGACATCTGCTGCGGTTGCTTTTGGAAGCGCTTTGGTTTCGCAATAGCGTGTTAAGTAGTCGGTAGCGACCACAATCCACCGGTTTCCAGACGAAGACGGGGGGAATTACCCCAGCAAGTCCATGCCAATCTGATGAAAGGGCGCCTTTGGTTGGCCTATTGGTTGCAGTAGTCCCGCTGGTCGTAAAGGTGGAACCTTACGTCGCTGACAGTCGCGACATGTGCGAACATAGTGCTTCACAGTCTTTGCGAGACGTGGCCAGTAGTAGGAGCGTTGAATCCGTTGCAGCGTGCGCGTATAGCCGAGGTGCCCGGACGATGGCTCATCATGACACGCACGTAAAATGTCACCACAAAGCGTAGTTGGCGCAACAAGCAGATACATAGCTTGTGTAGGATGAAAGTTCTTTTTGTAAAGCACTCCATCACGGAAACAAAAGGAGGATGGCGAGCGTTCAAAGCTTCAAGGAGGGTGGGAATTGCGTCCTTCCAGGTAGTCAATGAGCGGAATGAGCTCCGAGTCGTGACCCTGTTGCTCAGCCAAGCGGGTTGCTGATACGACAGAAAGAAAAGTGTCGTCGTCTTAAAGGTCAGTGTTGGCATTTTCGACCGGTGCACGTGAGAGATAGTCGGCGTCGGTGTGTTTCCGCCCAGATTTGTGGACGATGGTGACATCGAAATCTTGTAGCCGAAGGCTCTATCGTGCTAGACGACCTGAGGGATCTTTGAGATTTGCGAGCCAACAAAGGGAATGGTGGTCGCTAACTACCCTGAATGGGCGGCCATACAAATATGGGCGGAACTTTGTTATGGCCCAGACAACAGTGAGGCATTCCTTCTCGGTTGCAGAATAGTTTTTCTCCGCTGGGGATAACATTCTGCTCGCATAAGCGATCACGCGCTCTACGCCATTATGCCACTGAACTAATACCGCTCCTAGTCCAACGTTGCTGGCGTCAGTGTGTAATTCCCTGTCAGCGCTTTCGGAAATATGACCCAGTACAGGCGGAGCCTGGAGGAGGTTTTGGAGGGTGTCAAACTCATGACACTGATCGAGACTCTAAACAAACGAGACACCGTCTTTTGTAAGCTTGTTGAGGGGTTCAGCAATCTTCGAAAAGTTTTTGACAAAGCGCCTGTAATACGCACAGAGCCCCAGAAATGGGCGTAGGTCGCGCTTATTTGTGGGCACGGGAAAGGCGGCAACAGCACGGGTTTTCTCCGGATCTGGGCGGATGCCGGCATGGCTCACAACGTGACCAAGGAACTTCAGTTCTTCATATCTAAAATGACATTTCTCGGGTTTGAGAGAAAGCCCCGCTGTTCTGATTGCCTCAAGTACTGCATGAAGGCGTTGGACGTGTTGTTCAAACGTGTCTGCAAAGACCACGACGTCATCAAGGTAAACAAGACATGATTGCCATTTGAGCCCTGTGACAACCGTATTTATCATTCTTTGGAAAGTAGCTGGCGCTGAGCATAGACCGAAAAGCAACACTTTAAACTCGTACAGACTGTCGGGAGTAATAAACGCCGTCTTTTCGCGGTCGCGCTCATCCACTGCGATTTGCCAGTAGCCGCTACATAAATCCGTGAAAGAAATATATTTAGCGTTGCGTATAAGGTCCAACGAGTCATTCATCCGGGAGAGGATAAACGTCCTTTTTGGTGACCTTGTTCAATTTACGGTAATCAACGCAAAAACGCAATGTACCGTCCTTCTTCTTTACTCGCACAACTGGCGAAGCCCAGGGACTGGTTGATGGCTGGATGACGTCGTCCTGAAGCATCTGCTGGACTTGGTCACGTATAGCGTCTTGCTCTTTTTGCGACACCCTATAGGTGTGTTGTCGGATGGGTCTCTCGGTGGGTTCCGTGATGATACAGAGCTGAGCAAGTGGTGTCTGTTTAACCTTTGATGTAGTGGCAATCAGGATGTCTTGAGGGGCTAGTTGGTTCATTCTATTCAGGTAAAAAATTGCGCTGAAATAGAAAGGACACCACAAAGAAGGAACACTTAAACAGATCGAGCGCAAGATTTGCGCTCGATCTGTTTAAGTGTTCCTTCTTTGTGGTGTCCTTTCTATTTCAGCGCAATTTTTTACCTGAATAGTAGTGGCAAAGCAGCCTTGAAATGAGCCGAGTAAACGCAAAAGGCTTTCTCGTTGAGCCGAAGGTAGTCTCTCGTTTACGTCGAGAGTGCTCGCATAGGCCTCGTCAGGGTGGCCATTCGATGAAAATAAAGCTAACGTGGGCGAACCATCGGCATCGGCAAGTTCTTCACAATATGCAATGGCAGTGTGTCTCGTTAGGTGGCGATATTCGTCGCTGAAGTTTGTGTCCAGCAGGTGAACATGCCTATTGCTAGGCTGAATGATTCCTCGGGCAACACAGATTTGTCGTGAAATAAGGAGAGACAAATAGGCCTCTGCAATTACCGCGTCAGACATGTTCTGTCCCAATTCTACTTCGACAAAGAGGCTGTTTCGAGGTGCACACTAAACCAATTCTGACCCTTAAGGGTGTAAATGAGCTTGTCGCCAGACGAACACCCTTTGCTCCCTATTGGGTGTTCAAAAAAGGGTGCTGAGAAAGGGTGCAGAGCTCAGCACCCTTAAGGAAAGGGTGCAGAGCAAAAATTTTGAAGGGTGTAATGAGTGCACCCTTTAAAAAAAGGTGCTGTGATGTCATAACACCCTTTCAAATGGGTGCTGGAAGGGTGCTCCACATCGACGTACCAGTGGGCCAAATCTAGGATTGACGCTGGAGATGGCTAAAAATGCAGATTGCTGTATACTCTGGAGACCATGCTGAGTGACAGCCCACATACAGTTTGTTAGTACTTGAACACATGTACTAAGTCGTCCATTCCACCCTGAACACGTGCACCATGCACGCGGCCGGCCCTCCACAGAGTGCCTTCCGCAGGCGCTTATGAAACTAGCACTGAAACACCGTGACAGCTCTAGGTGGGGCTTTTGCATCATCGTCTTTTAAAACACCGTGTCTCTGCAGTGAAGCTACTGGTAAGTTGGCTCCAGTGTTTTGCTTTCTCTATGTGTAGGCAAATAGAGAATCCGGCACTGTTATCGAGAAGTGCTGCAATTGTGCCTTACCCTGTCCAGGTGCTGTTCCTCATGTTTTCGTTTTTGGCTGCTCTGAATAGAACAAGCTGCACTTCTAAAGAACAGTGTCGAATTTAAGATAAGCTGGTACTGTTGCAAGAGCAAAGTTAGCTTCACCACAAAGGAAGTGTGATTTGGCGAAGCCGTTGTTCTCCAGCAGTCAACAAAGTGGAGGCCCACTTACAGCTGTCTGTACGTTTGTGTACTAGTTACCAAAGTGCCCTCGAGAAGCGCTCGGCAGAGTGCCGGATGCATGGTGCAATGTTCAAGGTGGAAGTAGACAATATGTAAATATATACCTTAAAGCAAGCTATATTGAATAAATATGTGTTTTAATAATCATGAAATTGATCCCAGAGTGCGTATATGGCCTGTGCTACCCATTTTTGGTCCAGAATGAATGTAATCTATTCAAGGCCCCTTGCTGCACACATGCATGCACAATTTATGGATGCTTGGTCATCATACAGACATGCATGCCTGCAAATTAAAAATTCACAAGTTTCGAATACTGGCGATTATTTCAAATGCCATATACTCACTTTGAAAGACACACAGATAATATGCACTAAATACAGAACCTTACCACATTGCGCTCTCTTAAGTTATGTGTAGCAGACGTGAGCTTTTATGCATGTGAGAATGCAAGATATTAGGCCCCAACAAAAATTTATGACAAATAAATTAACATGATGCCAATAGTCACTATTTTATTGTACATAGCATACAACCGAAAAAGATTGACAATAGTAAACATGAGCTATGACCTTCTGCATCGATTGTAATGGTGAGATCTTTGTGAGTGAGGATCAATCTTCTGTTTTTTCAAATCTTTTTTCTTACGAGTAGACACCTTTTTTGTGACGAGACTTCTTTTTCAACTTTTAACATTCTGACTTTCTTCCTTGCATAGTAGGTAACAAATAAATGATTTAGAACAACCAAATATAAGTTAGAGGCACCAGCAGTCCAAAGGCGCTTATTGAGGGTGTTGCCAGTGCCCACAAAATTGAAAAAGAAAATAGATAGGAGAGTAGGTGTGTGGTAAAACATGTGGGCTTATATAACATGCTTTGGTCATCATACTAAAAGCCTTGACTACAAACTTGCTCAAGGCCTATTTACAGCTCTCCTTTTATATATGTGTGTGTGTTTCTAAACTTGTGTGTTACAAAATCACAAATATTGGCAAAGTAATGCAGGTGGTGTTGGATTAATATAATGTGATCATTCAAACACTTGCACAATCCATCTTCAGCTGCCCAGGCGACTTTGATTCCTTTTACAAAAGTGTGGTCAGGGCGCTCCTTCTCTACAGCACATCCGCACCCGGAAGCCTAAAATAAAGACAGAAGTAATCACTACAGTTTCACAAGACAGACTGTCCAAGATACAATAGGCGTTGTCATGCTGGAGTGTTCTTAGTTCGATGTGAGTAGAAGTCAGCATCAAAATTCGCTTTGTTTTCAACGGAAAACATGCTTGTTGGAGGTCCCCCAGGCAAAAAACTGTAAACAACTTGACAGTACCTGTGGGCCTACAGAGGGTAGCACGTACAACAGATTTCACATAAAAAACAAACAGCAGAATAGAAAGAAAATTTATACACAAGAAACATCTGAGCAATGATTCAGCATGATGCACACGTGAAACATGAGTTAGGTTTGAGTAAAAAAGCTATTCATCAAGTGATTGCGCACATCCGATTTGAACAAATCGAATAAGGCACTGAAGTTAATTAGGGTTTTTAAAGAATTGTAAAGTGCCAATAAGCAATATTCTAGTCTAGCTCTACAATAGTGTGTCATGTATGTAGTACTAGTATTTGCCTGTTAGGTATGCTGTATTCATGAACATATTCAGTTTTCCTAATACCTTAAACTTATTATGTTGCAGTCCAGCTGTTCATGTTCAATAAATAATTGTTTATGGTAAAATTTAGGTTACAAAATTGATGCTGAAAATTTGGCAGACCCCACATACTTTGGGAATCGATGTTATGCGAAACACGCATAACATGTATTTTAATTTTTTTATTGAGCGATCTTATGAAGTGGAGCTCAATATAAGTACAAATTCTCGCACACACATACGTTAAACAGCCGCATATGTTTCATTTGTTATGGGGAGATGTCACACCTTTGATAACATTAGCAGTTATTTGCTGTTTCGTAACGATGCCAACAGAAACAGAAACACACTAGAAGTGGTAGGCTGGTATGAAGCACTGGTGTTTGCGCTGGCACTCGCGACGATGGTAGCCCTCAACACTGCTACACAAATACTTCACAGGATGGTGCCTGACTACAATTGACTTTGACTCGACCTCACGGCTGCATCATAGGAGTGCACATGTAATAGTTATAAAATTTGATAGCCAGTACTGCAACGGCAGTTGATGTTACACAAACATTTGAGACTATTTGGAAAGTATAACCGAGGCCGGGCATGGCTCTGTGGTAGAATACTTAATTACCAAGCAGAATACTAGGTTTGGATTCCTGCTAGGACACTTGACTTTATTCTTTGCATTCATTTGGTCAATGCTGCCTATGTCAGCTTTTTAACATGATAGCGTTGAAGAGCTCGTGTCGCAGAAAACCCGCTGCCGGCGTCTGCCCCGTTGGTTGTGAGCGAAAAATCGTCTGTGCATCTGTGACCGAAAAATCAAGTTACCTAGTTTCCAGAAACTCAAAATTCCTACTTATGACCTAATGGAGGTGCGCTAATTGCTGCAAAACAAAACCCCCCAAGTCGACTACTAGACACTCAACACAGGGCTTAACACACGGAAGTCTATTGACATCGGCCAAAAATTAACGTTAGATGTACAGCGCTATTCCATTTCCCCATTTCATGAACTACACAAGGCCATGATAATTGTACCCTGGTATTTTTGGTGGGCTATATCGCACAAAAAATGCAAGGATTATGTCAAAAGAATGGCATCAAACTTTACCGGCATGTCATCGAAATAGAGACACAGGCTACTAGTCTTATTTATAATGCTAAGAGTATTTAAGGTAAAGGCATTGAAGATAGCTGGTGGCCTTTTTCACTATCTAGGTATCAATTTTTCACTATCTAGGTATCAAAATTCTGCCATGTCAGTCATAGTTTACTGACATTGCAAGCTCAAGAAAAGTGTGGCTCTGAAGGCATCAACACAGCGTTTTGCCAGATCTTTTAAGAAGGCAGTCTTTAAAATTGCTAATGTTTCCAATTTTTTTTTTGCTATAAATTTCGTGCTTTGCATCCAAATGTACCTCCATCCAACTTGTTTTTTTTGCATTCGTGCTCTCACTAACTGCTTACCTTGTCTTGTCAAGTGTTCGTTGACATAAATAGGACTACTTTATCTAAAAGGAAAGGCCACTGTAGACATACGTAAGTTTTTTGTCTTATCCAGAACATTTCATTTGTAACATCGTTCATAATGCACTACTATTTTTTTTCAAACTAGGCTTGTTTGTTCCTACTCTGTCTGCAGTGTCAATATCATCACGAGTAATGGTTTTTCCATCATCTCCCAAAAATTTCGGACAGCTTCAAAAGAAAACCCTCATCTGAGACGCCTTTGATGTCGGATTGTTCAACCTTGAATACAGTGTAAATTCAATTTTCATCTGAAGTTGCTTATTTTCACCTGGAAATTTTTTGTGCCTGTTTCAAGGTGCGACAGGCTTTTCATGCAAAGCCTTTATTTCTAAAGAGAGCGCGTTGACACTGTCACCACCTTCATTCCACACTTCTTGAAGGACGAAAGTTCAGTATGAATTTTGTGCTTGAAATCCCCTGTTTACCATGACAAACAATTCACAGGAAACATTAGTACTCTTGCTTGGCAGGAGTGCATGCAGTAATACTAACACAATTAAAGCAGGAAATAAGTGTCTCACCTGTGCAATAATGATTTTGGCAAGCACTGTGAAGACCACACACACTGCTGCCAAACTGAGGAGAATATGAAGAGCACTTCATATAAGTAGGCAGCGTCCCAGTAGCTTGGTGAGGCACAGCGCATAAGCAGGTTGAACAGAGCTGATGCTTGAAAGAATGGTTCAGAGTTCTCTGGTGCTTGGGCTCCTTGACCTTGTCAGGAAATTTCCTTGAGCAGCCTCACTCAAATGAAATGACAGACCGTGCCGAAGAATTTCTGCACTAGTGCAAAAAAATTATTTTAGTGAGGTTTGTCTAGACTGCATGCGCTGCTTGCCGAATTGCAGTGAATGGCTAGAAACGCATGGCCAACATATATTTAGTGGCACGCAACTGAGAAATACAAAAAGGGCATGCTGCAGTATAAATACAACGAAAAACATGCTGCTGCAGAGCTTTTCATGTCGATGTCATACATGTGAATTTTCATTCACTTTTATAGCTCACTCATGCACGAAGATGAAGTTAGAACTTTTAGATGAAGACACCCCCTTTTAGCTGTATCGACTGCACGTAATTAAGAGATAAACATGCCTGAGTAATGCTGCTGCCTGCAATCAATAAATTCTTTTCTTGTGGCTGACCAAATATATGCACGAGTGCTTCCATAGAGGCACATTTGCATTTCTGTAGTTATGATACCCATGTGATGCGTTTCTTAAGTAAATGCCATGCAATATGCACCATATGAATATTTTATTCCGTAAAATTGCAATACCATTACATATACATGTCCGTATTCGCATATGCATCCACTGCAGATAAAGCATAAAGTTAAAGCAATACTGACACATGAATTTTTTACCAAGGTAGTGGAGGGCTCCAGAAATTTCGACCACCTGGGATTCTTTAACGTGCACACAAATCTGAGAACACAGGCCTACAGCATTTTCACCTTTATCGAAAAAGCAGCCAGCAAGGCCGGAATATCATCCTGCGACCTTCGGGTTAGAAACCGAGTACCTTAGCGACCAGACCACCCCGACAGGACTTCAATCTCCCTGTTCCCCCGTGTAGGGTGATAGACCGTCTTTGCTGGTCTGGCTAACCTCCCTGCCTTTCCTTCTCTACCATTTATTCTCATGAGTTCAACGAATAAAGCTTCCTTCAAACGGCTAACATTCGGACGTTTATAATTTGCCCGAAATTGAGTTCACTAAATGAATATTGTGTGCTGCTTCATAGTGATCATTGATCTAAATTGTTCTGGTTGGCTAAATAGACACTACTCCTCACTTCTAATCAAACAGCACAAGCTGTCTAATGACCATAGGGGAGGAAAAGTGGAAACGCTAAGACAAAACATCAATCTTGAACCCCATGCCATCACAATGAAGCAGGCAAGCTTCTGCAATATTGACCGGCAACCAGGATCTCAGACACTGCAGATAGCTACATAACGTAATGGTTTCCCAACATGACGTAAAGGCAGCAGAATCACATATTGCCTAACCTGCTTCATTATGATAACGATGAGACAATAACGTTATTGGCCTCTGTATGCTAATAACAATTTACCTTTCATATCATGTGACATTAACATTCAATATGACGTCATGAATCTTGCATCCTACCATGTGGTCTAAGTACCAAGGTGATTTTAGTGACGTTGGTGCAAGGCAGTAAACAACAATCACTTGGTGAACATTATTTTTGATATTATTCAATTGGTCTGATGCGTACATCTTCAAAAAACGGCAGTTTAGATTTGTTCATTCTTAGATAAATACAATGTCTAAGTTTGCATGTCAGCAGCAACATATGCACGCATACTGTGATGTATAACCTTATTGTGTTTTGAGCAATAAATTAGGCATTCATACACTGCACATATCACAGGTCACTTGTAAATCTGCAGCGAGGTCATAAAGAATTTATGATATCAGATAAAGCATTACACTTGTATTCGAAAGTGTCATTGGAAGCTTTGGTATAACTTAGTTTTAGAATTTTTGTAGACGTATAGGTATTCGGCGAAGTTTTAACTCTAAAGCGGGCTGCAGCGCCCACAATTCATTTACAAACCAGAAGAATGCAATGATATGTGAGCAGGGGGGAACAAGCAGTACCACCAAAATTGCACTCGAACGAGTGAACTACTGCTCAACCTAGCGCTTGCACAGCTAAGGTACGGCTATTCGGTCACTCATAGAGAAAATGTATTGACCCAGGCGTAATTGCACGCTTTGAGAACCGCACTTACAGCACGCTGTGTCAAGTTTACGCACACTTAATTAAGCTGAATATCATGGTAATTTAATATTATACGTGCCCAGTGGATGCAAACACATTTGGTCACACAGGAAAACACATCTACCTTATAGTAGTCACACACATTTAATGATCATGTAGCTGTTGAAAAGAGGACGAGTAACATATAAAACTTTCTTCATGTATTTCTTTGGCACAGAAAACGAACAAGGCCGCGTAAATACCAACGCGGACACCACGTTATTCTTCTTCATTCTTCTAAATTAAATACGGAAAGTCCATTCTTCTAAATTAAATACGGAAAGATGTAATTCAACGCGAATCACCGGAATACTCCAACGCACGCGACACAGAGACGACGCTTACGGCTTCCATGCGCCGTCCCCGAACGGCGTCCGACGGCATTGCAAAAATATAGTGATTCATAGCGTGAAGAGCATCGCCCGCCGACTCACAGCATCACAGCGCACATTGCTTTAACCTCCTTCCCCACAGAAAAAATTCATCCGCGCGAAACGTCCCTGAGCTTAGACTTGAGCCTAATGAAATCAGACACGCCAGCAGGCTCGCTACGTTAATAAAAACTCACTTATCGTCTACCAGCTAGAAAAACCTTAGTTCACAACGTTATTATACTATAGCGCTTTCGGTGTTAACCGCGGGAGGAGCATAACAGCCTGGATCGGGCACGCCGCGGCCTGGCCGGAGAAGCAAAAAACAAGGCGTCGACAGCAGAAACATCCACCTACCTTTTCAGTTTGGCGAGCGCTCGACGGTACAAAGCAGCCGGTCCTCTCTTGAGTATAGTGCATCTTCGTAACAAGCAGCACCGACAGAACACGAAAGACAGCGCAAGCACACTTTGAACAACATAAAAAATCGACTTTAAACGCTCGGCCCACGGCCGTTGCGGCCTCCAGGAAGATACCGCCATTTCTGTCCTGCTGACGCCACCGATCCGCATTTGCGCACATAACTTTTTATATGATAAGTAAATAGATTATTTCTGCTTAAGTTTTAAGTAACAAATAGTGAAGATAGAAGATACGCTAGTGCGTATTGCATAGAATCTTTTTTACCTTTGAAAATGACAAAATCACATTACGCGTAATTGCGCGAAATTTGAAATGTGAAAGAGCGCGCGAAATTTGAAACGTTTGCTTGCTTGTGTATTTCTTATACCGATACCTTGTTAACATCTGTACATTGGTTGAGTGGTTAAGCTGGCTGTTAAAAACAGTGTCAAAGCGGTTGTATATTAGTACAAAGTACAGGCAGCAAGCAAAATTTGTCACATCAAAATAAGTGTATTAGTTGGCAAACAATATTTTAGCTGTCTTTAGTGAATTTTCTTTAGGAAAATGTTTTAGTCAAGGCTCATTTTAACTTGCTTTGAAGAATATTTCTATGAACAAAATCAAGAAAACGTTTCTTTATTGTTATAATATTAGAACGTCAAAGTCCATAGCCTGCCATAAAAATTGGTAACACGTGTCAACTGATACATTGTAAGGTTAACAAATATTTGTACAACACAAAAACTGTTTTATCTAGCACGGTCTTGTTGGTTTGTATTTATTTGCATGCACAAATGTATGATTTATATATACTGTCATGTACGAAGCTTTGTTTTCAGTGTTAGGCGCAAACGAGGCTATGTGTAAGTCACAATCCTGTTGTAGCTCTACAAGCTGCGTACTCCGCCATTGGCTAGTGAGCTTGTGGCGCATGGCTTGGTCAGCGCCGGCCGTGAGGCGACGAGAAAGAGGCAGCAAGAATGCAAGAACCAGTGCAGAACTTACGTTCAGCCGGGCACTATCGCTATTCAGATATCAGTTACTGCGGTGGGGCTATTAATGAGACCATGGTGTCTAACCACTAGACATCTAAAAGCTGTTGGTTATGCTCTATGACCACGTTACCCACAAAGCTTTGTCGGCGACTGTGCACCCTAATGGGTGCTCATCAGCACCCATTAGTTGTTGCACCCTTTTTGCACCCTAGTTTTCACCCTTTTGATGTGTTCACCCTTTAGGTTCCACTTGTAGGGTGCTGAGACGCGAATAGGGTGCTCAAAGGGTGTGCTTAGGGTGTCGGCACCCTTTTTGCACCCTTAAGGGTCAGAATCGGTTTACTGTGTGGGAGAGTCAGAGAATTGTCGGTAACATGAAGCGCTCTTTTTCGAAATTGTGTACTGTCAGTTGCAGTGCAAAAAGGATCCTCGAACGACACAAGTAATTCCCGAAGGTCGATGACGGCACCGTATTCACGAAGGAAGTCCATTTCTAGAATGACTGGCTCAGAGCACACGCGCAATACGAGTAAATAGCCTGCAAATGTCGACGTACGTATACGAATTCGTGCCGTGCACATACCGGTAGGCATCACTAGATGAACCCCTGCCGTGCGCAACTGGGGTACTTGCCATGTTGTGGTAACCTTCCTCAGTTCAGATGCCAGTGCGGCGCTCATTACGGAATAGTCGGCGCCGGTGTCGACGAGGGCGTTGACAGCATGATTGTCGACGAAGATGGCGATTTCGGCAGAAACGATCTTTCTGCTGTCAGAGAACACTGTAAAACCGGAATGATCCTCGTCTGGTCGTTGCGTCGAATGAGGGTCTTTTACAGTTCGCCGGGCCGCGACTTCACCCCCAGAACTCGCCGTTCCTAGTTTCCCCTGCGGGGACTTGGTGACCGGCTCCTGAAAGGAGCGGAAGACGATGAGGGCAAACTGGGTGACGTAGACCGGCGAGGCGATGGTGATCTCGACTGGTGGTGTTGAACAGTCGAAGGTGTTCGCTGGCCCGTGAGATAGGCTTTGATTTCGCGGGGGCGTTCACCGTAGCGCGGGCATCGAGCATCAGGGTGGAAGCCGCGGAGACCCAGTTGCCGGTATTGACAGTTCCTGTATACGTGACCCACTTCGCCGCAGTGATAGCAGAGTGGACAGTTATCCGAGCTGCGCCACGTGCTTGCCTTGCTGCCATTTTGTCTTGAGGTAGACGGTAGATAGGTGGGTGTGCTCGGGAACCTTGAGCCGAGAGGCGGGCTCGAAGCAGTGGCGTGGAATGACTGCATAGCCTGGTACCTGGGCCGCATAGCAGGATCTGTAGCTGGTGGCGCAGGGGCTCACAATGCCGCTGCGTATGTGAGGACTGGGGCCTCTAGAATCGGTTGTGCGATTGGGGTCAGGGGTGTGACGGCCTGCCGGATTTCTTGTCTAATTACATCCGCGAGGGTTGACACAGGTTGATGGGATCCCACTGCCTGAAGCTGTCGCAGTTCGTCCCGAACAATACTTCGAATGAAGTCTGCGAGGGCCTGTCTCTCGCTGTCAGAGCCGATAGAGCATGCGGTGGCCGGGATCTGGCGTCTTTATTGTGACGACCGCTGCTGCAGCGTACGTTCTATAGTGGTCGCCTCACTGATGAACTGGGTGACTGTCGTTGGTGGATTGCGCATGAGCCCAGCGAAAAGCTGTTCTTTTACTCCGCGCATCAAACGCCGCACCTTTGTTTCCTCGGACATGGCAGGGTCCGCGCGCTTGAAGAGCCGAAGCATGGCCTCGACAAACATGGATACTCATTCGTTCGGCCTCTGGTTTCTGCAGGATATGGCTTGTTCAGCCCTCTCCTTCCTCTCGGTGTTCCGAAAGGCATCACGGAGCTGATGGCTAAACTCTTGCCAGGTTGCAAAGAAGCCCTCGTGGTTCTCGTACCAGGTCTTCGCAGAATCCTCCAAGTAGAAGTAAACTCGGCGCAGCTTGCGAACATCGTCCCATTCGTTGATACTGGCAACCCAATCAAAGTGGTCGAGCCAGTCATCAACATCCTCAAAGATGTCTTAATGGAACGGCTTTGGTGTCTGTGGCGCATGAAAAACATGGGCGAGAAGAGAACCATGGGCATCGCTGGTTTGGACCACTTGGCTTGTCATCGGAGTTGCCATCTTTCTGGGTGTCGATGTCAAGGGACCAAATTCAGGGGGTAAACCACGCAGGCGGCGGCTGCTTCTTGCTCTGGGAGATGTAGCTGTCTCCACGATGGCCGACACAGCTGAAGTACACGTACCCAGCACCTCCACCAGTAATGTCGCGAGCAAAAACAAGATCTGCAGCCAGGAGTTCACCTGAACCAGAGCAACGAAAAATGTTCTCTTCTTCTTCGTAGCCCAACACGGATATGAGCCACAGCGACTCGTTCATCAATGATGGGAATATTAAGAAACATAATTAAGAAGAAGTTGTTTTCTGCCTTAATAATGTCTGGATATAATAATATTGTCCTAATAATGTCTAGACATATTAGGGCAGAAGGAATTTTCAATTACTTCGCGCAGTAATAACGAAAAAAAAAGATTAGTTATTAGTCGTAAGAACTCTGCAGTATTTTTTGTTGTGAACCCATCGACTTTAAGAAATCTCGCTGGCTTCAACAGCGTTACACATGATGTATGAAACAGAGTATAAAACAGCGCTCTTTTTTTCCAGAACCGTATTCACTCCATCAATGTTTATCGCCGTCTCTCATCTCTCCTACCCGGTGAGGAACTTCAGAGACTGCCTCATCTTTCCAGTGGCCATGGAGACCCTGCCTCCAAACCTTGTTCGTGGGAAAGACTACACCTACGGGCACACAATCGTACGTATTCCCTCGGACTACGAACTGTTGTTGACACATACTTCCAAAGAAATGGAATTACCGTCCGCAGCGGGAAAAAATATTGTGAGAAAAGCATAGATTCTTTAATCGATTCTTTAATCTTTAAAAGCATAGATTCTTTAATCGAATCGATTTCTCTTTAATCTAAACGGCGGGTTCACGCAGAGTAAACAGGGAGTAGAATCGGCAATGACTAGCTCCTCCAACAGAACAAGAGAAAGTCATTTCTGCGTAGATTATGGGTTCGTCAAAAGAAAAAATTTTTATTTATTGAGAAATTACGCCATGCTTCACGCTATCCGCTTTTTCTTCCTCGCACTGCCGTCACTCTTGCTCACCCTCAGTTTGCTTTCCCACCACCTTGCTATAATCAACATGGCTGTGCTGTGCCAGCAGGTGCTTGGTATGTGCTGGTTTCAGTGGCGCGGCCCCACCAAGGTTTTCGTATAAAACACCAGCCTAACTTCGAGCGTGAATATATCGACTGTCAAAAGACGCAGATGTGCGAAAGATCGTAATTCCTCTGCTTAGGTCCTATATAAATGACAGGTATAACAACAATCTGCACTACCAGGCGTTTGCCAGTAAAGCAAATAGCCTTCTCTGATACTTAACGTCCCCTCAAGGTGTAACAATGCGTCTTTGAACTTTGCTCTTATTAATAAGGTGACACAGCTACGGGTTTTGCGCATGAAAATGGCTGCCTAGATTCTAAAACGCAAGAATAGCACGAGTAACAAAACGAGAAAAGTGGCTCTTGGGCTCAGTAGTATATATGTCAACATTATAGATGAAAAAGTCACGTTATCACATGATCAATTATTGTCGCTTTGGCGTTTATCTCATGATGACGTCACCATATGACATAACCGCTTAGTCTAAGTGGCCTGATGCTAGAACAACTGCAAATCTATGTTTTTAATACCTCCAATTCAGAAGCCGGTGCAAAGTTCTCTTTCATCACGTGAAAGTTACGTATGCAGTTAAACTTCCCCATTGGGGTGCAGAATGACTCCAGAGCGGGAGGCGACAGAAGCATCAATGCAATCTGCTGAAATGAAAATCATGGCTACAGCTTTCCTGAAGTCTCATGCGATAGCATAAGTGAGCGAGGGATATTTTTATTACAACCACTTAATACCTTTGCGTGTGCCATTGCGTCACATTTTCGCAGCGTGCAACGGAGTATCCCTGATCACTTTTAACTGCTGACGACTGGTAGCTCAGAAGCGTATTGTACTGCCAAAATGCACTGTTATGGCTTGGACAGGCATCAGCCAATCGCATGCAGGGCTTCACTCTCTCTTTGGCACGTGTTCGCAGAATGAAATCTTAGCGCTGCTTGGTGAAGTGGATAAGGCAGGCTTCTCCATTCCTCTTGGAATATCGTTTAGTCTCCAAGGAGTGTACTACACCCCCAAGTTCGCCGATCCTGCTTCGCCGGCGTTGGACGAATTTCAGCTATTCAAGCCGTGCCAGGATCATTCGGAGCCATACTACGAGGACCCAAAAGTGGTGAGATAACCTATCATTTTCCATAACTACCAATATAATTAACAAAAAAAAACATTTATAAAAATATAATTTCTCACCCATTGCATAGGTGTAAAATCAATTTAGGGTCTCCCTATTTCTATGCAATGTCATTACTGCCATCTCAATCAAAATGAGCGACAGCAAAAAAAGGACAATGAATGATGAAGGATAACATTTTTTTTGTTAGAAGCAACCTCACAAAACAAACAAACAGCAAATCCAAGAAAAATATACAGCACTATATACAAGTAGACTTCATGGATAGTGCATTGATTTTCTGATAAACGAAATGAAATAAAGACGGCAAAAATTATGAACCACCTCCCCGAAGGAAACCTCAATGGAACGCGAAGGAGCAGTAGTGCGCGCGGCATCGACTAGGTTGAAACGGGCGTCGACGCAGGTGCTGGAAGAACGGTTTGAAGCGCAACTCGGTGTAGCGTTTACTCGAGTGAACGTTTGCTTGGGTTGGGTTTCCTGTAACTTTCATCGCTGAAAGACTTCGCGCTCGAACGTTGCGAGCGGTGGAGAGGGTGAAGCGAGAGAGATGATCCGCGGCGTGCGGTGACAGGCTATGGAGAGAGTGACGTCCACGCGCGCGCACTGCGACGGAAGGCGTGACCTGGTTGGCACCGTCCCAACACGTGTGGCCAGGGGAGCACGGTGCGGACGAAGGGACAGCGTTACACAGGCTAGCCAAAGCTTCTTCGCATTTAAATAATACTCACCACTAATGAATCATCGGACCTACGGCCTTCGAATGTCGCGTCTAATGCTCAATGAATAGAGTGGCGTTGACTTATACTGAAAGGCTTACAAGCACAGAACTGTCCGATAAAATAGGGCAAGTAGACGACAGCTGCCATCGCTCCAGTAATATAACATCGAAAGCTTTATCCTGAAGATTCAGCTTCCACGTCGAATGGTAACAAATCTCCTGTTCAACCACATTTTCTGCTTCTTTTATCACAATTGCTACTTTAGAGTAAACGCTTACAACTATTCTTACCTATACCTCCATATAATTTCTTCATCCTTTTTGTTTTCATACACTGTAAGCTGATGAAGTTTTTATTTTGCCATACAATTAACAAAGAACCGGGCAGTTAAAAGTGCATGTCCTAAGTATTCTTAATTTGAATATAAAATTACTTTTTAAAGAACTTTAATCGCACTTTCAAATTTCTGATTGTATCACTTCCACAACTACACTCTCAGCGACCTATCTCACCTAAACTATCTTCCCGTTTAAATAACATTTAAACAATCTATGAACATTCGTTACTTTACTGTGACCAATGCATTGCATGTTTCCGGTTTATTTCAACATGAAGAGAAGTTCGGCGCTCAAGTGACGCAGTGGGCTAATTCTCTGATGGTGAATGTTCATTGTATCATGCCTTCAGTCCATATGCGAAATTATAACGTAACCTAAGCATTGCCCAATTCATATACACCAAAACCAATTTGTGGCTTCCTTCCACAAAACCTACCTTTAATGAATCCGCCAATTTCTTTCTTTGGCTGTTGCACTATTTCCTTGTCGATAAGGCGACGTATTATCCTTCTGATTGCATGCTCTTTTTGAAGCTTTTTTGCTATCGGAGTAGATGCGCAATCGCAATGGTTAACACTGTCATGAAGTCAGATCTCGACATTGAGCCGCTTGATATGGACACCTAGTAATGTGATGATGATGATGAGGATTATGACGAAGATGATGATGATGACGATGATGGTGGTGTTGGTGATGATGATGATGATGATGATGATGATGATGATTAAAACTTTACTTCGTCCAGGGAAGACGCAGTGGAGACCCTGCGTTACCCCGCTAGTCCCCATAGGGACCACCAAGCCTATTTTGGCGGCCTGTTCGCGGGCACTCTGGACGGCTAGCATTAGGTCGTTGAATTCGAGGCTTCGCAAAAAACGCTTCCTACTGTCCTCGCTCAAGGCAAATTCGGTGGCTTCACATTTGCACAACGTACGGTTGAATGCTGCTAACCGTCCACATGCAGGACAGTCCACACGCAATTACCGTACAGGCTATAATGGCATGAAGAACTGCACGATTAGGTTACACACGGGCTTGAAATATTCTGTAGGTGAGAGAGGGGGAATGTCCTTGTTCACAAAGAAAAGCGTTAGTTCATGCCGTTGAGTGTAATCAAAGGTTGCGCGCGAAGCAGGGGGGGGGGGGGAGGCTATGGTGGCGGCGCGGTTAGTCAATCCTCGAGCGGCCTCATGTGTTAAAGCTAGAGCCCACATTCTTATCCCGAGTGATCGGGAAACCAAGTGAGATAATGGGGCGAGGTACTTCAGATGCTTTAAGGGACGCGGAGGGTTTCAGCGGTGACCATCCCGGCTTCGTAAGGCCTTGATAGCCGCCTTGTAGTCACTATACTGACTCCCTTTGACTATCCAGCACCACCAGCGTGAATGCAACCTCTTCGGCTATCACAGGCTTCGATGTACGTTCGGTAGTGAAGCAAGTGAGCCTTGAATGGAAGCCGACGATCACAACACTGATTGCCTTCTTTAGGACATGTTCCATTGCATCCAAGAAGCTTGCCTACTGTGCTGACTACGGACATGCTCGAATAAGATATCTACTCCTGGCCTTACGTTGACCGACGTTGTGCGGAGTGGGCATATTGCAGGGAATCGTTGCAAAATGCAGCTGAGACCTGATGTCTCTGGGAATACGCATGGATTGTCAATAGAGTTGAGGCCTATATTGTCGAGTATTGATGGAGTTTTCGGTTACCTCTATCTCGCCAAGTGATTCTTTTCTGTTAATACAGCCATCTGTAGTCCAGATTGCGGCTGCCTGTTATAAGACGAAAATGGGTAAATGCATGTATTTCGTTCTATCCTGATTATTGGTTCACAAAGTGAATACTACCAAGCCTGTGTAAGCAGAAACTATGTGAGATTATTTCCGTTTTACTTATCACATACCCTGCCCGATGAACGACGTTCTGCACTAGTGCAAAAGACAGGTATAACGCCAGAAAAGGCCGACCCTATTCACCGACCACCAGATTCAGTGCCTCTACCACCTGACAATATTCGTTTTTCGCGAAAGCCATGCTGTGGGGAAGTGGCTATAAATTAAAGGCAAGGTTGGATGCTTCCTAGTCAGGCCGAAGTATTTCGTTTTCTTAAGCTACTGTAGGCACAAAAGCGTCAGAGCCAATCTCCACTTCTCAAGTTTTTGGCTTAATTAAGTGTTGCAACCATCACTGACTGCAGACTTTTTCATAAAACATTAGCTAGCATTGTTTAACCAGAAAAATGTTACATGTACTTATGGCTGGTAATAATTTTACTCTTTCCTAAAATAACTGCTATTCTTGTATAATCTGAAGTATTGTTCATCCACTTCACTGTAATATTTCTATTTTTCATGCATTTACCCACTCCCCTCTATAATGCATTTTGGCTTAGACGGTATTAAACATAAATATAAATAAATAAATAAACTGCACGAACTTTTGAGACAATTCTTTGCTAATACTTATAAGTTTCGCCCTGACTTTTTTTATATTTTCTCACTATACGAACAATTTTACTTGATAATCATAGTATCCTTGCGGTCACGTGGTCGTGAGAATGACGACAGCAGCTGTTGTTGGATGTCGACAGAAGCTTTTTACGTCGGGAAACTTGTTCCCGGGAAACTAGAATTCAAACTTCAAGCAATATTATGTGTAAATTCATAACTTCGAACAGGCTTCTGGCCATCCTTAATATGGTCAGTGGTAAGCCGCGTCGGCATTCATACGTGTGGCTAAAACATTTAAGCCTTATTGGTGCTGGCCGTGCGAGTGCCAGAATAAACACCGCTGAGCACGAAGGCTCAAGCCGACAAAAAAAAAAAAAACCTCGAGATTCTGAAATAATGCGCAAGGCCCTTAAATATTCAGGCGTGGTTTGCGCAAGGTGGTTGGAATGCATTTAGTGGACCATTGAAACAAAATAGCTATCGAAGTGCGCATGCCAATAATAACTATACATTGCTGCATTGCTGCATTATACGAATGCCCTTTAGAACATCCCAGGAGCCAAAATTCACCGTGTGGGAACCGTAATAAAAATCACCTTCACTACTGTACATTTTCAGTATCCATGTAGTTAGTAGTTGGAAAAGCACAGATGCAAAAAACAACTAAAACGAGTTGTACGTAGAGAAACATGTCGAAACATGCAAAGCACGCTCGTGCTAACTCTCGCTGCAACTCGTGACAAGCAGCTTCGTTGTCTGTCGAACGAGTATTTTCGCCCATATTCTGAAAGAGTGCGAGTTGCATAACGCTATTCGCGCCTTGGCGTCAGGGACACTGCCATTAGCCAGGCTGCACATAACGCGAGCTCTTCATGATCTTCATAATGATAACGCGAGCTCTTCAATTTGATTGGTCACTTCCCATCGTCCCTTTTACCTGCACCGCCTCTCCTTGCCTTGTCCACACGGGCACACTCCTTCCGTTGAGCTGCGTAACGGCAACAGGGAAGGTTCCATCATGAAGAGATTCAAGGTGACCAGTGAAAACAGTCTGCACGATACAACTTTACATGCCATGTGCTAATTCGTACCATCGACTTGTAATTCTGCTATTACAATGGTCAAAGCAGTGCACCCAAGCGCTCTCATATTGGCGGACCACCAGTTGTGCTGATTTTGCGTAACCAATATTTTTTCTATAGTTCCGCATCACTAGGTTGCAGGTGGCGCAACTGCAGTGCAGAGTGTCTCCTAAATAAGTGCAGGGCAGCTTTGATATAGGCTGCGTTATTTATGACGCAAAGGACGTGCCCAATCTGTAGCACCGTATAGGCCTCATCTGTCCTCCTAACCGCACTGAGCCCTAATATATCCCATTTAACACCCTCTAGCTCCTCGAATAGCACAGCTAGACTTCCCTCACTAGATAAGGTTCTAGCGTTAAACGTTGCCAAGTTCAGGTTCCAAGTGAATCTGCAGAAAACGAAAGTAATGTACAACAAGCTTGGAAAAATGCAGCGCTTCAAGATAGGTAATAGTGCACTTCAAGTTGTAAAAGACTGTGTCTACTTATGGCAGGTAATAACCGCGGAGCCGAACCACGAGATTGAAGTAACTAGAAGAATAAGAATGGGGTGGAGCACATTTGGCAAATACTGTCAAGTCACGACTGGTAGATATCCACTATCCTTCAAGAGGGAGGTATATGACAGCTGAATCTTGCCGGTACTTAGCTATGGAATAGAAACCTGGAGACTTACAAATAGGGCTCCGATTAAATTGAAGACTACGCAGCGAGCGATGGAAAGGAAAATGATAGGCGTAAGCTTAAAAGACAAGAAGAGAGCAGAGTGGATCATGGAGCAAACCGGGGTTAATGATATCACAGTTGAAGTCAAGAAGAGGAAATGAACATGGACCGGGCATGTAGCGCGTTGGAAGGATAACCGCTGGTCAATAAGGGTAACTCACTGGATTCCGAGAGAAGGCAAGCGGGTTAGGGGGAGACAGAAGGCTAGGTGGGCAGATGAGATTAAGAAGTTTGCTGGTATAAATTGGCAGCAGCAAGCACAGGACCGGGTTAGCTGGCGGAACATGGGAGAGGCCTTTGTCCTGCAGTGGACGTAGTCAGGCTGATGCTGATGCTGCTGCTGCTGATGATGATGATGATGACGATGATGATGACGATCATGATGATGATGATTATTTATGACGCTGCTGAACAAAACGATGCCCTCGTTCCGGTACGCCAGAACGTATGCAGTTCGAGGGCAAGATATCTCGCGCACCTATTTCTTTATTCGTGATGACTTCGGCTGACACCGCGAAGCAGCACTGCTCCACCCATGACACACCGTAAGATTAAAAAAAAAGCTTTGCAATTGTTTCAAATTGTTTGGCTAATACTGTGCAAGCATAAGCTTTAACACCGGAAAATTTGATCACAGGTGTTTGAGGAAGAAGTCGTTCCACCGGTGATAAAATTACCGATCACTGACGATTGAGATTGCCACTATTAGTGTACAGCATGAATTCTTTGTACTTTGCCTTTTAATTTCCCGGGCACGGGTTCGTCCTATATACAGCTTTATTTTTACTGCTAGTAATAAGCATGCATGCAGGTAGCATGCTGGTAGCAAGCATGGCAAGCATGCGTCACCGTGACGGCATTTTCGCAATACATCCGCCCCCATATTTTTTTGTAATGTGTATTTGTGATAAACCAGAGCTGCCTGAAATACTTCTTACCTCCAGAACACTATCAGCCTTTCTAAATGTATCCACAATACCGCCGTTGCTTTTGTCGGCATTGCAATAACAGTTCTCCTTTCCTTCTATAGTTCTGCCCACAAGATGACTGGTCTCCGAAACTACCTTCATTGGCCTACAACATGCGAGAGAAAAAAACGATCACCTACTTGACTGAGACCACAATAACGCAAATGGTGAGAACACATCTCTCTCTTTTTTGATTCCCATAAGTATTACTCATTGTACAGATTTTACCTCACACCACCTCAATGTAATTATGAAGAAAAGAGTGGTGGGGAGCGCCGTAGATTTCGAGCTGCTATTCATTAGGCGCACTTAGATCTAAGGACGGTAGCATTTCACCTTCCCGAAAATGCAGAAGCTGCGGCAGGGATTTGATCCTGTGACTTCCCCGTAAGCCATGTAGTAACATAACCACGGGCAAGCATGGGTGGTACATTTTCTTTATAACAATAAAGCACAAATATATTGATATGTGAGGTTTAACGTCCTAACACCATCACATGATTATGAGAGACGCCGCAGAAAAGGGCTCCGGCAATTTTTATCACCTGGGGTTCTTTAACGTGCACCCAAATCTGAGCACACGGGCCTACACCATTTCCGCCTCCATCGGAAATGCAGCCACCACAGCCCGAATTCAATTTCGCGACCTACGGGTCAGCAGCCGAGTATCTTAGCCACTAGGGCCCTGCGGTGGGGCAGGCACAAGTTTATGACGCATGTAGTTTCTGCGGCTGTGTTATGCCTTGACAAGCGATGTAGACCGAAGCTGAAAAGAAGATCGAGGGTTGTTGTGATGTGAGGTTGTAGAACAGGGACTTCAGCAACATGCTCGGTTCAACTATTCTATGCTAAGTATTCAAAATTTACTATAGTGCACTGGATATAATTTCGGAAAAAAAGCAAGTTAATATGATTTCATAATCTTACTCAAGGTGTAAACAAAGAAATCCTGCCTTTCGGATCAGCCATGTTTCCTTCTTGCGCAGAAAGAGGCAAATCTCAGTTTTGAATTCATGGCATCATTTCCTTTTGGTCGCAATAATTTAGTGTAGTGTAAATCCATATTTTTAACATTAATCTTCGAACGCAGCTCGTGGACGTCGTACCAAACAGTGATCTGCCACAAAATCGAGGATTAAAAGCAAAGGCATTGTTCAGGAATTTTTACGATGGCACTCGGCTACAATACCCAATGATGACAGCCATGGCAAAGCACGGATCGTCAATGAGAGCGATGTCCTGTCAAGAAAGAAAGTAGCCAAAGAGGACAACCCACTAGAAAGCACTGAAGTGCACAGTCCATGCGTAGCGCTAACGCTACAGTGACCCTGCGTACGAAATTCCTGCTGGCGACTACTTCAAAGAGCCGCCGGTCAACCACTCGAGTCAGCCAAATTATGAGCGAGTAATGGTATACCTCGACGAGCTCCGCGTTGACAATCTCGTGCTCTCGATGGTGCATGTTCGAAATGGGTTTAATGAATTCTATAAGGTGGTTGTCCGGAGAGGTGCGCTTGATGAAACTGTAGAGGTAGTATTTGGCCAGTAGTTTTCAAAATGGGCCTGTCGCCGGGGCAGGATCGAAAGCCATATACTGGTAATTTAGGGAGGAACGTGGACTCAGAAGAACCGATGTTACCGCGAATGCTCTTCTTCATTCATCGTTATTCTTCATGTATTGTAATGCCGGCAAGCTCGCGACACTTTTTGCAAGCCTGGCCGAGGCAAAAATAAGCGCATACTCAGACCAATCCGGCTTGTACGGAGGGATCATGTCGACGGTGTGTGACGGGTGCCTTCCGTACGATATGAAGAGTTTCACTCTTCTGTAGTGCTCTTTGAGACGGCATGGCAGGCGTAAATGAGGAAGGGTGGAATAACATCCCAATTTGTGTGATAGGCGATGATACACATTGGGAGCATATTGACGAGTGTACGGGTATAGCATTCGGTTAGAGCCTCTGTCTGTGGGTGCTAAGCAGTGATTGTGTGATAGAAAGCATGATGTTTAGGTAGAATTGTTTTGGCGGCTTCCGACAAAGAGACATGGGCTTGATTTCTGAGCAGCTCTTGGGGTGGTTCGTTACGTAGTATCGATGGGTGGAGGAGCACGGAGACAACATCCAGCGCTGTTTCCGATGAGAGGGTGGCGGTTTTGGCTTACCGCATGAGATGTTCAACAGCGACGATGGCCAATTGGTTAGCAGTTGACGTCACAGGAAGTGGTTCGTACAAATCAATGCTCATGCGCCCAAAAGACCACTTAGGGCCAGGATAAGGTTAATAGGCTTACAAACCTGCTGGCAACAACTTTGTTGAACGATTTAGGCGTTGACAATCGAGGTGATATTGAAAGAACTTTGGCATGTAACAGAACAATCCTCGGCAGAAGTACAGCTGTTGAATGCGTTTTGGCTATTTTCGAAGGTTCACAATGCGGCTCGACCTAGAGTAAATGGCATATTTCCGAAGGCAGAGTGCGGTGTATTACCAGTAGCCTATGGTGGCCGTCCGAGTTATGATTGCGTTGATGAAGTAGGTCATTGCAAATGACCCGAATGGTGAGCTTGACGCTGCAAGACGTGAGTGATTGTTGTTCATGATTATTTCGTTGGAAATTCTATCAGCGAGGCGATGCATTTATCCTAGTACTGTTCAAAACGGATTGTCTAGATCTATGTGAGAAGCTGAGGAGGTCGTCTGCGTGATCATGCTCGTGTCAGCTGTGGTACAGAACACATATCCTGTGGGGCTTTAAGCAACGCTTCTCTGTCACCTGTACATAAACATCATTATATGGTGTTCTTCATGTTCATCGTTTGTGGGCATTCATTGTTATGCATTCATTCATTCACTCTTGTGACTAAAGACTGCACCATACACGCCACCTACCTCTGTGGAGACACGTTCAGCTTTCGTGCCACACCGATTTCTATGAAGAGCAATTGGCGATGTTTTTTTTTTCACTTTACAGGCATGTAATGGCAAGAAGTTTCACCTGAACCTGAAATTCGCCCTGGCCGCTTACGACGTCGACTTTGACCACGCTCTACCATGCTCGCGACTGGGTTTCCAATCGTCAGGCGCCGGCTACAACAGGGTCAAGAATACGCGCAATGTGTTGAACTTTATACGGAATAATTACACCGATGCTAGAGCGAATTTCAAATGCCGATTGATCCCCGTTGGTTAAACCAAAATACAGAACAGTTGGATATGTCGTACGTGGTGCAGATCACCGTGTCTCAGTGTTCTATCGATATTTCGAACTAAAAAAACATAATTTTTTGTTTGTTGTTTTTTTTCAATGCACTCACTCGTCATGTCTGTATTTGGGAGAGTGATCATTCGTAGGCCTCATCAGGCGTACATAGTCAACGGTATGTTCCGGTCTCTGAAATAACTCGCCCTTCTCATGGCAAGTTCAATCACCGTACCAATAACACCAATAAAAGATTATTGATAGAATTTTCACTTGAAGTGACAAGTGCTACACATTTGGTTTTATATTGTTCAGGATGCCTGCTTTATGAAGCGCGAGCACTGCTTCTTTCAGATATCCGTATAAGAGAATACTTACAGCTCTGATCCCGTTCCTCAAGAAATATTCAGGCCAGGTTGTCCGTGGGATGTAAATTCACTGAGCTATAAGTAAACTCGTAGTTTTACATTTGGGCTTCAGTATAGCTGTGGATGTCGGGATTGCCGAATCGATTGCACAGCTTATCTCTACAAATGACTTAATGTGGCAGCAGGCGTCTCGAGTATCCCGGCACTCCTCTTAGACACAACCAATGGAAAAAAACTAAACATAAAGCCAACTAAAGCATACAGCTCAATGTTTGCTTTTTTGTTGAACGTAAGTTTAAGAATCCTGATTTAAAGTGAAAGATGTATGCTACGGTAAAATCTGAACCCCCAACCTCGATGATCCACCAATGGAGCTAAGACAACATTCTTCGTCTCCTTTTTCAGGTATTTTTGAGCGCCTAAACTAAATTTTCGCGTAATTCGTGACTCCTGCTACTGAGATGTCAGCAGCGATGCAGCCGAGGCAGAATCCACGAATTCTATATAAACATACTGACAGAAATCTACAGTGGATGCACAGTCACCATAGTCTTCCGTGAAGAAAGCAATAGAAACCCAATAACGGAAGGTGTAAGAGAGCAAGGCGCAATATCTTCAATATCTCCAGTGCTGTCTGCGGGGCGTGTACCAGAAGTGGCCAGGCCCCAGATTAGGAAAAATTACTGATAAAATCTATTGGTGAGTATAAGTGTAACCTGTAATTCGCAGATGGCATTGGATTGATGAATAAGCCGGGATACAAACAACCCCTCAGGAATAATCAATTGGACATGCAAATCAAGAAAGTAGGTCTGAAAATAATATGCATAAAGCTAGAGCAGTGTGCAACCACCTTGGCAGAGCACTTCGCGATAGAGGTAGAGACAATTGATTGATTGATGGATTAATTGATTGATTGATTGATTGATTGATTGATTGATTGATTGATTGATTGATTGAATAATGCGTGGGGTTTAACTTCCCAAACCACCATATGAATATGAGAGACGCCATAGTGGAGGGCTTCGTAAATTTTGACAACCAGGGCTTCTTTCCCATAAACCCAATACTGAGCACTTGGGCCTACAGCTTTTTCACCTCCATCGGAAATGCAGTTGCTGCTGCCGAGATTTGATCCCGCGACTTGCGGGTCATGAGCCAAGTACCCAAGCGACAAGACCACCGCAGTGGGGCTAGAGACACTGGAAGTTTTAAGGAGTATACCGGCAGCTAATAAATGTGGAGCTGAAGCAAGAAAGCAAAATTACGAAGAATAAAAAGGGGGAGAGAATAAGATGTTGAAATCTTCGTGTATATTATGAAGGAACATAAGTGACTGTGGTGGCAAAGACCAGCGAGGTTTTTTTTTATGTAATCGCAGTTATATAAACACGAGACAGGCAAGATAAAGAAGGGAGTAGGGTACAAGATATAAACGAGGAGCAAAATACAGAAAAGAACATAACAAATGCAGTGACAGACAAAAAATAAAAAAATAGAAACTAACTGCCGCAAGAAAAATACTAAAAAAAGACAGCACGCCTAGCCGCGGAAATAGAAGTCTACAGCTCTGAATGTAAAAGCCAAGCCAAGTCAGGACCAGCGAAGTGGCTGTGCTGTGATTCAGTCTTCCACAAATTAGTGCAAGCTGCACCACTGTCTGACCTTGATGATCATACTGTATGGGTATGCATGTGACAGTACGCGTTTATTCCAACATCATAACAACAAAATTATTTAACGTGATGTGGACGCATGTTAGAAAATAAAGGGCAGTTCGATCGAAATCAATTCAAAAGTAAAATGCAGGTAATTTCGAATTGACGCCCTATACGTGATTTTTTATGTGTACAGCGTATATGTCACGTGAAGTTTACATCAGCTGCTTTATTATAGTTACTTTAATAAAGCTTCAGCACAATTCTGCTTGACCTTCAGGGGTAGAACTCGATAGTGTGATGTGCGAGCATAACTTTCTGCGTTTGAAAAATTGCTACAATTATTTTTACTGCACCTTATTTTGTGAAGGACCCACTTTGCCTGAATTCGTCATATTCGTGATTCATTGTATTCGCGAAGCAACCACTTGGCATTCTTTTGAGTGTTTTCGGTATACAGACGGCTGCACGCTTTGTTGGTGCTGTTGTTCTTGCTCTCCTAATGTAAACTGGTAAGCGCACAAAGAATGGTGCGGGAAAGCGATAGTCATACAGATCATTTGATGTGTCGTCTTCTACCCGTCTTTGTGTGCTCTCCAGTTTTCTTACGTCGTCTGACCGACGCCGCCTCTGCTTTCACTTATAAAGAACAATTTTGTCCCGGTCTTCTGTAACAGATGGGTCTTTAAAGCATCAATTTCTTGTCGAATTCACAGAATGAAGGTTAAAATGTTTGTCGCACTACATAATGCCTGTATACGCCTTCCGTTCTTTTTTACTGAACTGTTTAAAACGCAAGCTACAGTAAGCTATGAGAGTGTCATGCGTAAGGTATGGGCTAATTGTGCATGCCAACGCGGTTATAAGCGAATGTTGAAAAATTCACTGGTTCTTTATACACTGTTATATTCATATACTAGTACTTTCTGCTCTAGGGCTGTTTATTATCCTCACATGACCTCATTGTTGACTTTATAATGTATACTATATAAATATTCTTTTCATCAAGACTATGCTTATTAACAAAAGCCAATATTTTACTTTTTTTGCACTATATCATATATTTGTTTATGGATGTCTGGCCGATTACTTGAAGTCATGAACCGACAATCCGAGAATATACGTCTAATTCACCTTTAGCGTTTTCTGAAGTTGTAAGAGAAACTGCATCGTCACAGCTCAGAAGAGACGAGCAAAAACAGAACTCGATACGTTCTCGACTTGTTCGTGACCAAGTGGATATGCTGCTTTCGGTCGCCATTTACTTGGTCACTGGCGCATTCCAAATCAGCTATCACGAGGAGACCATTGGCCTTCAAACCAGATTGGGGCACGTTTGCTCTACAGGCACAGCATAAATTTTAATGAACCTGTTCTCGTAATCATAAGCCACTGCAGTACAAAGGCCCCTTCCAAGCAGGCTTGTAGCAAGGAGTTTTCAGCGAGGGGGCAGCACTTGGTTGAAGGTTTGAGAAACACCTCTATTCATTAGTCGCTGTCGGTAAAACACTCTCTTTAATATATATTAGGGAATGGGGGTGCAATGATGTTTCATTTGGCTACGGGCCTACTTCCAAGTATCGCCCCTTAACCATCCTTTGCTAGCATGGTGACATTATCCTTGCGAACCTGCTAATAATGTTAATCATGTCGAGCTTTCGCTCTTGAGCGCAGATACTGTTTCCTCCTTCTTTCCTTTCACCCCCCCCTTCCCTCACTGCTAACGAAGCTATGTAAGCCATGTTTATAAACGAACATTTGTTCATTCCTTCCTCAGCCAAGCGTTAACTCGCTTCGTCATATCGAACACAATACATCTTCATTTATTTTATTTTATTTATTGATACTCTAAGCCCTTTTTTGTAGGCTATTACAGGAGTGGAAAGAAATTATAAATTCACAGAAATGTGCATAGGAGAAACACGAAAAAGTATCTATTAGAGAAACACATATGCCTTCACGGCACAAATAGAAATGCATATAATAATAGTATTGTAATTGCAAGCTCCTCAGTAAAACATACACTATACAAATTATCAAAACCCATAATAAAATCATAGTTTAATTACATGATACATAATTTACACAAGTCATCCTAATAGTAATGCCCAGAATTAGAAAACACTATAGAGTTTATGGCTTCTAAAAACTCAGTATTGGATTTAGTTTTCCCAACCGGATCTGGCAACCAGCGATCTGGCCCTAGGGAAGAAACTGTGCCTCAGGCAATCGTTGTAAGCTTTAAGAGGCGGTATGTGCGTACTGTGTTTGTGTCTTGATGTTTCCTGTGTTTTGATCTCGAAGTACTTGTCATGTTAACGTGAATACGAATTATTGAGAAAATTCTTTAAAATTTTCAAAGTCGGTTCACTTTAGAAGTGGTGAAAGCTCTGTGAGTTTACCGAATTCAGCAGGTGAAATAAGACGACGGTACTTATTGAATATTAAACTAAAACTAAGGCACTGTATTTTCTCAAGTTTCGAACAGTTAGAGTTTGGGTATAGGGATTCCGAACTACTTTGGAATATTCGACTATGGGTATTGGTAAGGTAAGGTTTTGTAAGCTATAATTTTAATTTCGGGAGAGGCATAGTAGAAATTACGTCTCAGGCCCCTTAACACCTTGGAACAAAGTTTCTCTATGTTGAGATTCCAGTGCAAGTCCGGCGTAGATATCAGACCTAGCTATCTGTATGCTTGAGCTTGAGAAAGTTCGTGACCATCAATACTTTGAAGGTAGCTAAAAACTCGGTGTGTCGTCTCCTAACCGTCTTTGTACGCTCACTAGTTTGACCCTTCTGACACATGATGTCTGAAGGGTTTGCCTCAGCTGAAGAATGAATGTCATCAGGTACAAAGAATCATTGTGCGGTGTGTTGTAGAAGATGCCTGTTGACCAAGTGAACGATACGCAAGTGGCCGACGATAATTTAGATATCCTGAATATAAGCTTATGCGACGTGGCTGATAGTGTTGGAACAGACTCGACAGTGGGTGGTGAGGTAGCTGGCTGATCGCTGTCATGTAAAGCAGATACCGGCTCACAAATAAACCTATTACTTCTGTCAGTGTTCAGCCACGCCAGCTGATCAATAGAGCCACGAAAACCACGGTACTTCTAATGGCGTATAATGGAAGCAATGATAAGCGTGCGGCCATCTCAACAGATGTCTTGAAGTTAATCGGCCAAGAGCGTTCGGTTACTATATTGTAATGATTTTCGCAACGCTATATAGGTCTGAAAGCATGTCAGGAAAGAAGACTCATTCTAACAGTGAATTCAATAGACTGAATCGAACAAGGCGCTCCCCAGATGGCTTTTTGGCTTTTCCACACTTATTTCGCGAAGCAAGCTGTGTGCAGCGATAATACAAGATGGCACTGCGATCGGGTGCCGGTCCAGTGCTGGAGCAGCTCCGGAAGGTACCGTTGGCATTTAAAGAGCAGCTTCGCGAAGAGATTAACTGCATGAAAAGGCCTCTATCATCGGGAAAGTGGACCAGTCTACCGACTAGGTAAGCTGTTTAGTTGTATTACGGAAGGCAGGTGGCCGTATTGTCGTATGTATGGGTCCAAAGTCCATAAACAAGAGTCTAATATGCGAACAATATCCTGTGCCATTTCTGGAGTACATCGAAAATGAAATCTCGGGTGCTACTTTTTCCTGTAAGGTACAACGCATGTTTCTATTAGGTACCAACGGACGAGTCTACGTCACGCGCATGCACCTTGGCGACGCCTTTTGTAGCTACAAGTTCTTGCAGATGTCATTTCGAATTTATCCAGGGATAAATTTATCCAGGCCTTGCAGGAGTGCACGTATACATTGATGGTATTGTTACGAGAAAGACAGACCCAGCAGGCGCAGACTTGAGGAAATATATGTGTTCACAATTGTTGACTTGAGCGGAGCTGCCAAACCAAGAGCTCGCGCCATCTGTCTGCGGTCGTCCTCCTCTACATCGTATGGATTGCTATGCCACTGGCACGTCGCGATATGCTAATATGAGGGGGGGGGGAGGGGGGGACTCAAATAGCAACACAGTGAATGGCATACAGCCGTATATCGAAGCCGGCAGATCAGGCCTGGAAAATGTTTAAAGCCCAAAAATGTGGGTTTCGGGTAACACCGATAACATTTCTTGTTGGCGTGATCAGCCAAAGTGGCCTCCACCCCAGCGCAGGCTTAACCGCGAGCATACCATCCGCATCTAAAGGATAAGGAGAAAGTTCGAAGAATTTCAGCCATTGTAAATTATTTCCGCGAGTATGCACCCTTGCTTAGTGACAGGACGTCACTACTTTGAGCCTTTTGATCAAAAATATTATATTCGTACGAACGTCAACCTTCGCGCATCAATGGTAGTCGTGGTTTGATCAAATCACTGATAAAGTTACGGCTAATAATACTCTTTAATTAAAAAAAAGTAAAGCTAACTACACATCAATAAAAACTTCACACGCCGCCTTGCTACAAAACGCGGAATTGACTGGCACCCGGTCACGTTCGTGTCACGTGTTTTTAACAAAACTGAAACATGCTGTGCTCAAATGTAATAGGAGACCCTGCATATCATTTCTGCGTACTAGAAGTTTCACCAACGTGTCGAAGGCGGTAGAATATTTGTCGAAACTGATGACAAGCATCTGATTTTCATCGCCTGAAGATTGTTGCGTGCTTCCTTCGAATGCTGCAGTGATTTTGCCTAGCAGTTCATACCTCGAAAATTCCTGCTGCTCGTAAGCATGCTACACTGTACTGCAACGCAGTCTGAGGGGCACTGATGATGTGGAAGCCATGGAGATCCACTCGTCGCTTAAAGCCCAGTAAGCATTCGAAGAGAGCAGCTACTACAAGAGACCAGCGCATAACCCCATTTAGGCAGCGTTGTAGAACAACTAAAAGCAGGCGCGACAATTCATATAGAACTGATGACATTTGCTTAAAAGTTACTGAAAGCGGATGGTGTACTGCTTAAAGAGGCTACAATTGTCGTGCCGAAAACTCTGAACGCAGAAATTTCGGGCAGAACACACGAGGGTCGCATGGGGCAGAACAAGTACAACGTCAGGAAACACAGGCTGGTTTTTTGTTGTTGTTTTTGTTTGGCACGGAGTGTGGAGTGCTAATAATAATACCTAGTACGAAAACTCCAGTAGTGTCAAAAGTACGCCTACAGCCAGCAGAACGAGCCCCTGCTTCGAAAGCCTTTACAAAAGCCACTGCGGTATCGGTTGGGAGCTGACTTATTACAGTTCGTAGGGCTCGCCTACGTCCTACTATAGCACGACCAGCCGATCTTCCCAGATTTGAGAAGATAAGTCGGCACAACAGCTGCTGAAGTGATTTTGAAAATATTGGCCATATTCTTTCGCTTTAGCATTCTAGTAGAAGCCTGTACTGACAATGGCTATAGCTGACAAATGAGCCCTTAAAATTTGCACTTTCATTCATTGATAGCGAGGTTTCGTTCTGGCAGACTTGATGCCTTGATGATGTATGCAAGGGATTATTAGTGAACGGCTATTTCGTATTAAGATCACGTACTAATTGATGCCAAAAACAGCCAGAAAAAGTGTTACACAGTCACCGCAATGGCAACAGGGGGCGCTGATTGAAGCTACCCGTTTCAATCAGCGCGGAAGTGAAAGAGTGGTAGAGGTCGGACGTGTTTTTGGAGAGCTCCGGAATGACAGCTACAGATAAGTGTTTTTGCATGTTTCCAGCTTGCCTCTATATGTAGCGTTATGAGACCGTAAGGCGCTAGCGTAAGGCTTGATTAGGTCTAGTACGGTGTACGTTTTTTTTTATTAGTATTTTGTACTGTGTCTTTTTTTCTCCAGCCACCACGTGGCTGAAGCCTGCGCGTAGACCGACCACGTGCATGCGCAGGTGCTGTGAAGTGTAGCGTATTTATTTATTATTGTGGTTCTTTTTGGCTTAGACCAGTGTATTTTAGTACAGTTTTCTAACACGTGGGCATCGGTAAACTGAGCTAGCCATGGTCAAAAAGACCGTAAAGTGTTCCGAGTGCGGGGTAGGGCGGAAGGTGGAAATTAGTGCGGAGGAGAAAGCAGAAGATGACGCCATGTGTAAACAGTGTGAGTTCGAGGAGAAAATGAAAAATATGATGGCGGTCCAGAGTGGGCTCATGGAGAAAATCGCAGCGCTGGAGAATGCATTGGCGAAGGAGCGAGAGAAAACGTCAGCCATGGAAGAAAGGCTCCGGGCAGCCGAGAAGGGCCTATCGAAGGTCGTGAAAGGGAACGAAGACGCAGGTGACGGCGGAAGCATTATGGCGACGACCCCCCGTGCGGGAGAGATGAAGGAAACAGGCATGACAAAGGCAGATACATTGGCCACAGGGCCCAGCTACCGGGAAGTAGTTTTGAGGGAGGGAGGGAGCAAACCAGCAGCCGTGACTCACGCTAGTCACCTAGTCAGCAGCCAGGTGCAGGTTTCAGAAGGAATGTCTGAACAGGTCATCATCGCCGGTGACTCAAATTTGGTCCGATGCGCAGCGGCAATCAAAGAAAGGGTGAAAGGCGACAAGAGAGTTGCGATAGGGACGTTCCCAGGACAAACGCTGGGGACAGTAATGAGTCAAGCGGGTGAACAACTCGCAGCTAAGGCTGGCAATCGTAACCTCGTTGTAATTGCGGGAGGGTTAAATGACGTCCTGAAAAAAGAATCGTCAGGACTAGCGACGGCCTTGGCGAGAGGGGTGGATGACATGCGCACCGTGTCCCCCCAGGTGCAAATTGTAGTATGCACAGTACCGGAAGTACCGGTGCGCAACGTCAACCTGCGAAGAGCGGTTGTCGACGCAAACAAGGAGATATGGCGGATTAGTCGAGAGAAGGGTTTCGAGGTAGTGGATTTAAAGAGGGAAGTGCACAGGTGGGGTGGATTCCAAAGAGACAGGATTCATTTCGATAAGAGGCTTGGACACGAGGTGGGCTGGCGACTGGCAGGACGCGCAGTAGCTTTTTTGGGGGGCTCACGGGCCCTTCGGAGTCCGGGGTAGCTCGTAACAGGGAAAGCAACCAGGAGGACGCTTTGACAGGTAGAATTGCGAAAAACCAGAAAAAAGGTAAAAGAAAAAGGAAAAAGGCGCGTGTTGCAATTAGTTACATAAACATGCAGGGTGGCAGAAAGAAGGCAAAATGGTTAGAGATTGAGGAGCAGTTAAACAAAGAACAGATAGGCGTGTATGCGGTTACAGAAACACACCTTAGAGACTTGGAAGAGCCACCACATATTAAAAATTATGTTTGGGAAGGGTGTAACAGGACCATATCGGAAAGGAAAGGTGGGGGTGTAGGAATGCTAATTCACCGCGGAGCCAAATGGGTTAGAGTGAAACAGACGTGTTCAGAGCACCTCTGGGTTCGGGGCACAGTAGGTGGAAAGGAAACGTGGCTAGGGGTAGCCTACTTGTGGACGGGGAATAACTGCAGAGAAAAGAATCAGGAGATAGTGGATTGCATGAGTGCGGATATTAACGAATTTGGTAATGGGGCCGAAATCATCCTTCTAGGGGACATGAATGCCCACATACATGACCTTGACGGATATTCAGACACCAATGGGAAGTTATTACTAGATCTTTGCGAGCAACATAGTCTGGAGATAGTTAACACGGGGCCTAAATGTGACGGCCAGATCACATGGGAAGTCGGAAACAAGCAATCAAGTATTGATTATTGTCTCATGACTGAAGGAATTTACCACAAACTGACAGAAATGAGGATAGACGAGGAAGGCATTAACAGCTTGGGTAGTGATCATAAACGAATAACATTACAAATGGGATACGAAACTGAAAATATGAGCATGGAATCAAAGTCTGGCAGCTCGTATTTAAATGACAAACAAATAATAAATATAGCCGCAAGAGTCGAGGAAGAAGTAGGCGAAATACCAGGCAAAAACTGGGAGTATAGTGAGCTGTTACATCTAATGACGAAGGAGATAGGGAAAGAGAAGAAAACTGTTTGCTGGAAAGGAAAAAGGAAGCCAAAAAGTTGGTGGAACAAGGAAGTCCGGGAGGCGATCGAGAAGCGACGCGAAGCCTCACGGGAGCATAGAAAGGCAAAAAAGGAGAAGCGGCCGCAGGACGAAGTCAAAAAAATATGGGAAATATATTTAGAGAAAAAATCCCTTGTACAGAAATTGGTAGAGGCAAAAATTAAAGGTGAAAGTGAACGCTGGATGACAGAGATACACGAAAAAAAGGAGGCCGCGCCTAGGATTTTTTGGAGCCACATAAAGGCGCTAGGTAGGAAGTCTGTCACAACGCAACAACATATTCTAGATGAAGGAGGAAATCAATTGGAAGGGTACGAAGCGCTAGGTTACATCCAAAAGGTAACAGCCGATTCGTTTCAAAAGAGCGTCCAGGGGATCTCCCCGGTGAGTAAAAGTGTGGCGGAGAAAGCAACAGAGGAAGAGCTAGTACTTGATAATTTCAACTGGAAAAAGGCCGAAGGAAAAATTCCAAAGCGCACTGCCGCGGGATTAGATGGGATTCCCGTTAGCCTCATTAACGAACTAGGACATAACACTAAAGAAGCATTGTTAAAAGCAGTAGAAAAAAGCTTAAAGGACGGACAAATACCGGACAGTTGGCGACAAAGTAGAATGAACTTAATCTATAAAGGCAAGGGAGAAAAGGACAAGATTCGCTCGTATAGACCACTAACAATTACATCGGTACTATACAGGATGGCGATGCAAGCAGTAAAAATGAAAATAGAAACATGGGCCGAACATAACGATATTTTGGGAGAACTTCAGAACGGATTTCGAGTCGACAGGCGGTTAGACGATAACCTGTTTGTTCTCACTCAGTGTATAGAAATATCCAAAATAGAGAATAGGCCCTTGTACGTGGCTTTTCTAGACATCACGGGGGCATACGACAACGTTAATCAGGAAATTTTGTGGGATATATTGAAAGGAATGGGCATGGGCGACGACTGTATACAGCTTTTGAGGGAGATATACCGAGAAAATACAGTTTGCATAGAGTGGGAAGGAATGCGTAGCAAAGAGAACGTTGAGGTTAGCAGGGGTCTGAGACAGGGATGTCCTTTGTCCCCGCTGTTATTCATGCTGTACATGGTGAGTATGGAAAAAGCGCTAGAAGGTAGCAACATTGGTTTTAATCTGTCACACAAACAGGGCGGCATGATGATTGAGCAGAAGCTTCCAGGTTTATTTTATGCGGACGATATCGTCTTATTTGCGGACAGTCGAGATGATATACAGCAGCTGGCGAATATATGCGGAAGGGAAGGTGAAGCTCTTGGACTAGGATTCAGTGTAACGAAGTGTGGATTGATGGTATTCAATGATCCCTGTGATCAGACGGTGTCCATACAAGGCCAAGAAATACCGAGGGTAAGTGAATACAAGTACCTTGGAGTATGGGTAAATGAGAGTGATAGATACATGGAGGTACAGGAAAAAGCCTCGGCAGCAAAAGGAAAGAGGAATGCGGCAATAATGAAGCACAGAGCGTTGTGGGGATACAATAGGTATGAGGTGCTTCGAGGTCTGTGGAAGGGTGTAATGGTTCCAGGGCTTACTTTTGGGAACTCAGTGGTGTGCATGAGGGCAGAGGTGCAAGCGGGAATGGATGTAAATCAAAGGACTGTGGGACGCCTCGCGTTGGGTGCTCACGGGAAGACGACAAACGAGGCTGTAAAGAGCGATATGGGGTGGGCAGGTTTTGAGGCGAGGGAAGCGCAGAGCAAAATAAGGTTCGAAGAAAGGCTAAGAAATATGAAGGAGAGTAGATGGGCAGAGAAGGTGTTCCGGTATTTGTATAGGAAGAGCGTGGACACACAGTGGAGAAAAAGAACTAGAAGACTCACTAGTAAGTATACGGCTGGTATTGTAAGCCGTATGTCAACAAAGAGCGTTAAGGGAAAAGTCAGGGAGGCGGAGAGGATTTACTGGATGGCAGCTATGGAGAAAAAACCGGCTTTGAGTAACTACCGAAAGGGCAAAAATGAAATAAGGAGGGAGGCATTTTACGATAATTCAAGGGGAAGCGCTTTACTGTTTGAAGCGAGATCGGGTTGCCTTAGAACGCGTAGTTATAAAGCAAGATTCAGTAAAGAAGAAGAACAATGCACATGCTGCGGGAAAGATAAGGAAACGGCGGAGCATGTTCTGATTGAATGTGGAGATATCCACCCAGGTGTACGTTTGGGCACGAGCCTACAGGAAGCCTTGGGTTTTAGGGACAACAATGGAAAGCTGAACACACCCGCGATTGAAATAAGTAAGAGACGGTTAGAGTATTGGTGGCAGAAAATTAGAGAGAAAGGACAAAAATAAATATTGGAAAAATAAAATATGGACAGTGTGCCGTAAATGGCAGAGAACTTAAGCTGAAAATTTACCTTTTTTTCTATTAAGATAGAATTTATCGAAGTAGAGGCATTAGGCCAACATAAAAAGGAAAAAAGATTTTTTTTTTTTTGTCGAGCCTGGTGGCATACTTGTCACCACCCCGTTATAAAGGGGACGCTCATAGCATCCATCCATCCATCAAATGAAGGCGAAGCGTTGAGCGAAGGGACGTTCTAGAATACGTGGGTAAAACTATTTTACCTAAGGCATGTAGGCGCCGCCACCTTGACCTGTTAAGTCGATGTTGCCTTGTTTTTTTTTTGTTTATTTAATAAATCCACGAGACACCATATGCACCAACTCAACCGTTTTCACGTGAATGCGTCTACCGTAACGCGGTTCGTTTAGCTGTTTGCAAAACACAAATACCGGTGGCACTGACCCCCCCCCCCCCCCCCGTAAAATAGTCTATAAAACCGCACATACCTGTGCAAGGCGGCATTTGTTCACGGTCACGGACGGCAACCCACGGTGACGTAGTATAGCGCAACGCCAGTACAGAACGAGCGATGAGCGACGCCAAGCGTGCCGCAAAGGCGCCGGCTGTGCGGAACGGAGCCGGTGGTTGAGAGCGTTCTCACGCCAAGCCGCGGTTGCCGCGCCGCCTCGGTGCGTACACTACAATAACCACGACGACGGCTCCTCGCATTACCGCCCAGCGGTGGATAAGAACAGCAGCGCCGGCAACGGACGACGAACGAGAAGAAAAAGCAAAGGTGCGGCTGCAGCGCGCGACGCCGCAGCTCGCGGTGGTTCGATGAGTCGAACGGAGTGGGCGTCGCACCGCCCGCACATCTGCAGGAGCGGCGAGGTGAGACCTCCACTTCCAAGCTCGACGTGTCACGATCGCCAGTGAAAGCGTGCCTGACTGAGTTTTACGCACTGCTATCTCGATGTAATCGCCAATAAAATGTTTATTGACAGCTTGCGCGTGGCGTCATGGGCGCGAAACACGGTTCCAACATGGCGGCATAGTTTACGTTAAAAACAGAAAAATCACGCGGCGGTTAACCGGCTTCAGAATGATAACGAAATTGCTGGAGCGTTATTGCGTCACTCTGACTGAGTGAATAACGAAAAAACCAGCATGCGATTTAGGGAGAACAGTAACGTGACGTCACAAAGTCCACGTCCCATGATTCCGATCATGTTGACGCTCCAACGCGGTTGTCTTACGGACGTCAGTGCAAGCCATCTATAATTGATTGATATGTGGGGTTTAACGTCCCAAAACCACTTCATGATTATGAGAGACGCCGTAGTGGAGGGCTCCAGAAATTTAGACCACCTGGGGTTCTTTAACGTGCACCCAAATCTGAGCACACGGGCCTACAACATTTCCGCCTCCATCGGGAATGCAGCCGCCGCAGGCGGGATTTGATCTCGCGATCTGCGGGTCAGCAGCCGAGTCCCTTAGCCACTAGAACACCATGGCAGGGCTGTTTAAAAACACATATGTATCCTATATAAAGTGTACAGAGGAATGAGTGCCACCATGGCTCATGGGTGGAGTATCGGATGCGCTATTCAAAGGTCACAGGTTCGGATCCTCATAGTGGCAAGTCATCTTTTCTTCCACTTTTCTTTCTTCGCACTTACATACAATTTTTTGTGTTATTGCCATTATTGTCCCTCCATTACAGTCCACTAGTTTCGTTATGACTGTGTCTAAGTAAGAATACGAGCTCTTAAAACTTGCACCTTCCTTCCACCGTGAAAGAAAAGTATACATGAGAGTCGGCTTCACCATTATAGCAATCTTCTACCTCCTTCATATGTGACCGGCATCTCATACGGTGAGTTTTTTTTTATGTTAACGTTTGCTCACAGATTTCCCCAGCTACACCCCCCCCCCTCTTCCTCATTTGCACCTTCACAATTTCCCGGTTCTTTTTGTAAAAACAAATTGCGTAGCTGCAGGCCACTGGCTGATTGAGCTTTACAAGGTTGGTACCCATTCCCGTCATCGTTCTGTAAACGTCGCAAGACGTTCATACGCAAAGTCAGAGGTGTGAAGTTTGTTTGAGAATCCAGTTACTGTATATTCCGTCCACTTTCGTTCTCATTGTGCTAAAAGTGTGCTGACGGGTTCCGTGCGTCGACGTGGTCAACGGCGCCATGACGTTTTGGCTCACCACTATTTCGCGTAACTGAATGCGCTCCCAAGAAGTGGACATTTAGAATAGGGGGCACCACGAGAATTGCTCGCCAGCTGTAAAACATTGGAAATTATGCGTTTTCAGGGAGCCATTATGAGCCATCTTCCTTTTTTATGCCAGTTTGTGATTAAATGTTCACCGATCATACCATAAAGGGTTTTCACTAAGGTGTCAGGCCTCCGCCTTTTCTTTATTAGGAATCTTGTGATTTTTATTCGATAGCTGAACAAAGGATAATCATGCTCAACGTGATGTGGCCCCATCTACGAGAACCAACATACTCTTTGCTTCCACAGTGCTTTAGGTTATCTGCAGCCATCGTGCACATCAGCACATATATCAATTTTAATTAATCGTATCAACACATAAAGAAAGCAACAGAATACCAATCAAGAAGGGTGTAAGGCAGGGGGACACAATTTCCCCAATGCTATTTACCGCGTGCTTACACGAGGTTTTCAGAAGCCTAGAATGGGAGCAGTTAGGGATAAGAGTCAATGGAGAATACCTTAGTAACCTGCGCTTCGCCGATGACATTGCATTGCTGAGTAACTCGGGCGACGAATTGCAACTCATGATTACGGAGTTAGACAAGGAGAGCAGAAAGGTGGGTCTTAAAATTAATCTGCAGAAAACGAAAGTAATGTACAACAACATCGGCAAGGAGCAGCGCTTCGAGATAGGTAATAGTGCACTTGAAGTTGTAAAAGACTATGTCTACTTAGGGCAGGTAATAACCGCAGAGCCGAACCACGAGATTGAAGTAACTAGAAGAATAAGAATGGGGTGGAGCACATTCGGCAAGCACTCTCAAATTATAACAGGTGGATTGCCACTATCCCTCAAGAGGAAGGTATATAACAGCTGTATCTTGCCGGTACTTAGCTACGGAGCAGAAACCTGGAGACTTACAAAGAGGGTTCAGCTTAAATTGAGGACGACGCAGTGAGCAATGGAAAGAAAAATGGTAGGTGTAACCTTAAGAGACAAGAAGAGAGCAGAGTGGATTAGGGGACAAACGGGGGTTAAGGATATCATAGTTGAAATAAAGAAGAGGAAATGGACATGGGCAGGGCATGTAGCGCGTAGACAGGATAACCGCTGGTCATTAGGGGAACTGACTGGATTCCCAGAGAAGGGAAGCGGGTTCGGGGGAGACAGAAGGTTAGGTGGGCAGATGAGATTAAGAAGTTTGCGGGTATAAATTGGCAGCAGCAAGCACAGGACCGGGTTAACTGGCGGAACATGGGAGAGGCCTTTGTCCTGCAGTGGACGTAGTCAGGCTGATGATGATGATGATGATGATGATGATCAACACAAGCTTCACATTCAGTTCGGCCGATTGAACCATAGCTCCTGCCACACAACTTTTCAGGCATCTACACCAAACAACTGATAATCACCCTCGATAACGCTTGCAACGCTTGCTGGTGATTCGAATGGTAATGAAAAGAATGCTGGAAAGTTGCAGTGTTTTGACGTTCATTACACTGCAACACAGACATCGCAATAAGATGTATATACCACCCCTAGTCCCACGTAACGATTGCTTTAAGTTCAGTTACTTTCTACGTGCTATTGAAGATTGGAATATGCTGCCAGAGTCTATAATTGGTTGTTCCTCGCTTACATCATTTGAACAGAATCTAAAACGTTTATTTTCCGAATAACAGTGACATATGTTTTTTTTTTTTCTTGGCGTGTGTGTGTACTTTTTGTTGGTTGCATAATTCTGCAGTAGTTGTCTTTCAAATCTTCAGCGCGGTGCAAAAGTGCCACCTCAAATGCGTCATGTGCTGTTCTGCGCGTATGTATTGCATCGCATGTGTGTTCCATTTATGTATGTTATGTATAACTTCGAGTTGCTAGTCACAATAATACCGAGAAATTATCTCGAGCCCTGTACGGTACTTCTTTTTTGCAAATAATTGTTTGTACTTCCACCCTGTAACGGCCCACTTCTGGGCTAACAGTATAAATAAATGAAATGAAATGAAATTACACAGTGAGGAAACGTTCTCTCCTCTGGTATCGCTTCGCCTTTGGACGGCCTTACAAATTGCATTTTTTTTTTAGATGAGGCCCACGTTCTGTTGCTCCTTTTCTTCCTTGTCCGAGTGTTTGTCACACGAGCAGTACTGCCACGTTACAGAGTTTATTTGGGGCATCGGGAAGAAGGCAGCCTCATTTCTGCCACTTTCAGCTTCGATTTCATGTATAAAAAGTAACCGGCCAGACACCATTGCTTGGTCGGGTTGGTAGTGGTGATTATTGGCACTCGCAGGAGCCCAGTTGCCGAGGTGTACACGTGGATTCTGTTAGGTGATGGGTTATATTTACGGTAAACGGAAGCGCACACGGGATTAAGAGACAGACAGGAAACACGACAAGGACGACACTAACGCTGAACTTAGGTGATCACTATTGACGAGCACAATTGCTTAACCGGCATCTTTACGCGCATGCGTACCTCAATTGACTAGACAAAACAGGCCAATTCGGGCGCTATCGCGCAATTCAAGCCGTGATATTGAGTCAGGATGAATGTATCTCCCTTCAACAAATTCAGAGCAAACTCAAAGACCGTTGGACCTTCGCAATATTGGCCGAAAAGTTGGTTAAATGTGGTGTATACTCTGGGTGTGCTTCTTTCGGCTCTTTGCAAAAAAAGCCAATGGGCAGAGCAAACAGAGGTAAACATGCTCGATAAAACACAGGAACCCTTACGTCACCTGTACCGAGTGTGTCGTATGTTCAATAGGGCTGGCCCGTAATAAGGTGTACGTATTCCAAACGGGTCGATGCCTCAACACGAGGCTCACGGAGCACAATCATCTCTTCCGCAGGAAAGATGCAGGCCACTTTTGCTACAGTATACTAGACCTTTTGAGTGGCGTTAAGGCACTTCGCCGCCTGATGCCTTCCGCGTCGACCGTAGCAGCGGCGGTGTGTTTGATTAGTACTGAAAGCACTATGCACTGCGTGCATTGCTATGCATGGCACGCTATGTGCTTCGGCTACCTCGATGCGCTTTTTTGAAGGAGCTCTCTTGGTGCCGGCCCATCATTTATGTTTAGCAGAAGCTGTAAAAATTCTTGAGGGACGACATGCCAAAGTGCTCAGTTGCAGCTTCATAAAAGCGCTTGCGCAGGATTGAAAATAATTTTTATTGAGATTACAAAGCTAAAATCCTTAGCATAGGTATGAAAATATGCGAAAGAAATACTTTATTGGCGCAGCGAACTTTTATAGCCTCGAAAATATTACACTTAATACCTGAAATTGGGCGTACTACAAATTACTTTTATGCGGAAATATCGGCGGAACCACGCGGTCTAAAACAGCTGGTAAGGCATTGTTGAAGAGAACATGGCTTCAAAGACTTTCAGAATCTTAGTTAATCGGAGTTAAAATACCCTGTCAAAGCACACATACCCAAAAGGCCAAAAGTAGAGGGGGGACCAGAATTGACACTGAATATTCTGCATCGCGTAATTTTTCGCACACTTTACCTTTTCACAGGATAATAAAATGCTTACACGCATCCACAGTGGCCTCAAATCGCCAAATTTAGCCGTTCTGCACAACCCCCCCCCCCCCTTCAAAAAAAAAAAAAAATGCCTGGGTAGCCCTGCACTGAACGTGTACCGCTGATAAGCTGATTATAGCGTGCCCCTTTAGAAATCTGTAATGTAAATTTATCTTCCGACAGTACGATGTCTAAAAAATATTTCAACTCTAAAGTAGATTAGATATGAACCGCGTACAAATAGCGGCTCTTCTTAGGGACATGGCACGGGCGGTTATTGTTATTGGGGTGGGCCGGTGACTACGTGCACTTGTGTATACACACACATATATATATATATATATATATATATATATATATATATATATATATATATATATATATATATATAACTGACCCCTCCCGAAACTGTTGCGAAATAAATATATTTATCCTTGATGACAACGCTCCCGTTGTGCCATATCCGATACCTTCACGAAGACTAACTGGCCCATTGAATTATTACTTCCACTATATATATATATATATATATATATATATATATATATATATATATATATATATATATATATATAAGAGAAACAAGTGTATACCTAAGAACTCGTTTTTTCCGTGTTTTGACACAATATTAATGAGATCTAACAGATAGTAATGCCAAGGAATGTACAGGGGAAGTTATTAGAACCAGTGGAATGTAAATAAGAAGAAAGAAAAGTGGATGAAAAAATAACCAGCGTTATTCGAAGGTCGTAGCTTCGATTCCTGTTCATGGCTGGTTATTTTTTCATCCACTTTTCTTTCTTCTTATTTACATTCCATTGGTTCTAATAACTTCCCCTGTACATTCCTTGGCATTACTGTCTGTTAGATCTCATTAATATTGTGTCAAAACACGGAAAAAACAAGCCCTTAGGTATACACTGCTTTCCCTTATTTCATTGAATGAGGGTCTCGTACTGGCAGACTTGGTGTGTTTAGGTTGTATAAGAGGGACAATTCATCAGCTGCCCGCTCATAATAAGTTCACGTGCTACGTGACGCCAAACATGCGCATAAGAGTGTTTTCACACTCGTAGTTTGGCTTATAGATGGCGCTGACTGTCACTCCTACTTCTAAATTCACATATAAACCCAAAAAGTGGATGGAGGGAAAGCCGCTGTGGTAGCTCAGTGATTCCACTTCCGGGCGCCGAAGCGAACGGACGTGTGTTGGAAAGCTCCAGTGGAGCGGCATTAGCGGCCCGTTTGAGCCGCGGAAACAGGTCTTTTGATGACGTTAAGGATTATGAAGTTGTGTTGCCAACCCTTTTTACAGGACGTATTGTTTTAAATACGGTTTTTTGGCACGCTGACGTACGAGCCCGACCTTATCGAGTGGAAGATTTCCGTGACACTTTGGCCACCCTGCGACTGCTCCCCGAAGTGGTTGCTTTGGGGGCGTATAGAATGAGCCACGTGTGGGCCGTAACGTTCAAGAACATGGACGCTGTCAAGACGATTCTATCGCAAGGCGATATCAAGGTAAAAAATTTTCGCTGTCTTGTCATTGATTCGGCAAACCAGGATGTGCGTATGAAAGTGCACTGGCTGCTGCACAATGTTCTCGATGAGGATGTGCGACGCGCTTTAGAGCCGTACGGCCAAGTGGTTTACGCCAGCAGGGAGCGTTGGCGTGTAAACGGCATCAGTGAAAAAGGCTCCACTACCCGTATTGTGACACTTCGGTTGAAAGTGGGCTTCAAAATCGAAGACCTGCCTCACCAATTGAACGTAGCGGTGAGCAAGCTTTGGTGGTTGTTCCGGGCAGAGCGCCAGTGTGCTTACGCTGTCGAGCAAAGGGGCACATATGGCGAGATTGCCGTGTGTTACGCTGTGATGCCTGCCGAAGATTTGGCCACGAGGAGAACGACTGCACGTTGTCTTATGCCAGCGTCACCGGACCTCCGAGTGGCAACGACCACGCAGAGCTGTTAATGGACGAGCATCAAGCTGAAGAGGCAGCGAGCACGACTGCGAGGAAGGAACAGGTGACCCCAGAATTGGTGAAACTGAGCAGACCTAGTATAATGGACTATGAAAAGGTCGAGAACAAGGCATCCGAACCAGAGCCAGAGAAACCGATAAAGACAGACAAGCCAGAACAGCACCTGCCGACTGTGAAGGCTCCCAGCGACGCAGACACACTGCAAGACGACATGGAAATCGGCGACAGCGCAGGCAGTGGACTAGCTGGAAAGTGACCAAGAGACATTGTTGGTGAAGACTTCACTACCTCCGGAGACGTTGGTCGAGAAGAACCACCAGCAAAAACCACAGGAATGAGGCGACCAACGTTGAAGCCACTGCCGACCTTGCAGACTAATCCACGGGTGAAGGCCAGGCAGCCTTCGCAAAAGCTGCCTGGTACTTGAGTTTTTTTTTTGTGCTTTTTTCCGGATGGAAAGTAACCCGTAAATGAGCGGATTTTACACACACCATGCCTCTGTAAAACCTGGACCGATTGGCGCAAAATTTTCAGTAAAAACGAAAGCCGTTTTTTAGAAACGTTCACCTAAAGTAAACACTGTGTTTTGTAGCTCCCCCCCCCCCCCCTAACAAAAATCATGGCTTTTAATATATCAGCCTTACGCGTCGCAACTTTTAACGTTAGAGGTTTACGCTCGAAGAGGTGACAGTATCAGTTACGTTGTTTGTTTCTTGAAAATGACGTTGATATCGCCGCTGTAAAGGAAACAAAAATTGAATCTGAAGAGCAGATGGACACATATTTTTGAACTTCCGCTCCAGATACAACATATGTGTGAGTCATTCTGCAGGTACTTCAGGCGGATGTCTTCTCTTTATAAGGAACACAATTGGCATTGTCGAAAAAAGTGTACACAGTGATAATGAAGGACGAATAATTGCATGTGATTTTCTTCTTTCCGGCATTAGTTGGTGCGTTGTGTGCGTATATGCACCAAATAGACAACAAGATAGGAAAATATTTTTTTAAAGTCTTGATACGTATCTATCATGCGAGAAGGCAGTTATATTTCTGGGCGATTTCAACTGTGTGTGTAATGCCGAAGACAGGGCAAGTAAAACCCTTGTACGTGACTATAGTGCCTTGGTATTGGATTCAATGGCGCGTGAGCGAAACTTGGAAGACGTGGGATATATACTGGCGCAGGGTGCCCACTATACGCATTACCAGCTCAACAGTCAAGCTAGGCTTGACAGAGCATACGTGTTTACGTTTCTGCTTCCTATGTGCCAGGGCTACGCTGTGAAGAATGTTTCATTTAGTGACCATAGTCTGGTAATGTTCACCATTATTAAAAAAGAAACACCCCATTTCCGATGGAGGCGGAAATGTTGTAGGCCCGTGTACTCAGATTTGGGTGCACGTTAAAGAACCCCAGGTGGTCAAAATTTCCGGAGCCCTCCACTACGGCGTCTCTCATAATCATATTGTGGTTTCGGGACGTTAAACCTCACAAATCAATCAAATCAAAAAATAAACGCCCAAATTCAATTGGGGACTCTGGAAGTTAAATGAAAAGCTACTTGAGGATGAGAAGTTTGTAGAAAACGCTGAAAAGGAATCAAAAGAAGTGGCGAAAGGTAACGCAAGTAGTTCAATTAACACATGGGAGTGCTTCAAGGAAAAAGTAAAAATGGAAGCAATTGGAAGGTCAGTTTAAAAAAAACGCACTAACCTGAAAAAAGAAAGACAACTGCAATGCGAGCTTGATTTTGTTTATGTCAAGAATGTTCGCAACCAGGAATTCGCAGTAAAGAAATAAGAGTGAAACAAGAACTAGAAGCCGTAAATACGGAAAGGTACAGAGGAGCGGTGGTACGCACACGCACAGATAGATTGTGGTGTGGCGAGGTTCCGACAAAACGTGCCATCGCAGATGTAAAGAGCTACGCGACAAGAAACGATATAAGGGCGATAGAATACAAAAATGAAGTCACCACAGATAAAACCGAGATTGAGCACGCGTTTGTGGAATATTTCCAAGAGCTGTTGGGGGGCGTCAGAGCGGACACGAGTACATATAGTCGGCGTTTCTTGTCACTTATGCCGAAGCTTGAGAATGACGTAAAAGCGAGATTAGAAGCGCCCATATCGGTCAGAGAAATAGCAATCACAATTGAAAAAATGAAAAACGGTAAAACACCCCGTCCAGGTGGACTAAGTGTAGCATTCTATAAGAAATTTAAAAATCTTGTGGCAGAAGCTTTGTGGACTGTTTTAGATGAGGCATACGAAAGAGAAGAGTTACCAATATCTTTTCGGAGAACACACATCGTGTTAATCCCAAAAACTGAAGATCCCAGGAAACAGCTGTCCGTCACATCGTACAGACCCATAACCCTAGCGAATGTTGACTACAAAATATTCATGGGTGTTTTGGCCAGGCGAATCCAAAGAGTGATTACAGAAATAGTCGGACCACATCAGACTTGTGGCATAAAAAGCAGAACAATTATGACAAACATTCATATTGCCCGAAATATGTTAGAATGCTAGGATGAGTTTGACTGTAAAGTAGCTATGCTACAAATCGATCTCGAGAAGGCATTTGACCGCGTGAACCATGATATACTTTTCAGCATTCTTGACTATGTCAATATAGGGTCTGTGGTGTTAGAAGGGGTCCGAATGGCGTACACGGGATGCACTACGAGAATTGTAATAAACAAACAGCTTAGTGATATTATACAAGTCTTATCGAGTGTAAAACAAGGATGCCCTGCATCGGCACTGCTTTTTGCTATCTATTTAGAACCTCTATGCCAGAAAGTGCTACAGAGTGATCAGGTGCGAGGGTTTCATTTGATGTCTGCAGAGATCAAAATACTTAGATACGCCGACGATATTACTGTGTTCTTTGAAGATCGGGAGAGTATCAGAGAAGCACTAAACGATGTGAAATTCTGTGATTGCACTGATAGTAGAGTCAACTGGAGTAAATGTCTTGGAATATGGTACGGAAATTGGCAAAGCACACCATCAATATTTGAAAGCATTACATGGAAGGTTAATACAGGGACACAACAGAATATTGGAAACAAGAGATAGAGCAACTAAGAGACAAGACAAAAACGTGTGGTGGGCGCGATTTCTCAAAGATTACGAGGTCAACAGTGACCAACATATTTCTTATTTCACGAGTATGCTATGTTTTACAAGTGCTATTCATGTCACGTGTTGCTGTACAAAAGCTACACAGAGTGATCACAGTGTTTATCTGGGCGTCCACGTGGGAAAGGACACGTCGAACAAATCTGTTCCGTTCCGTGAAAAGTGGGAGGCTCGGTCTTGTACACTTGTTCCTGAGGCAGATAGTATCTAGGTTTGTTTTTTTACGAGATCAAGATAATCGTTTCTTTAGAACGTTGATACATGTGCGGCTGTCCCATTTTATGCCTGATTTTATTGTAACCACAGTCAATGGGGTGACAAAAAGACCTAAGGGGTACATGAAAGAAGTGATTGCTGCTTTGGAAATATTGAGAGTGTGATTTTCGATGGAGTATCTCTCTGGGGTTTCGCGAAAGAGACTGTACAAGGACCTTGTAGAAACTATGTTGCCAGAGCCTCTGTATAGAACATTGTACCCTAATGGGCCCGGGGATGACATCTTGAAAAGAGTGAAGAAGACGCCAATTAGACCACCAATGAAGACATTCTTTTTCAAACTTCACAGCGGCACACTCCCTACCAATCTATGGCTCCGATAAAAAGGAATATTCGTCCCGTCAGTTGATTGCATTATCTGCAGAAAACTTGAGACAGTTGACCACATCTTTCTAGACTGTACTGATGCAGTCTTTCTCTGGGACATCCCTCAAAGGAGCCTGAAGAAAGACCTGCCAGTTACACAGTATGGCATCCGTTTTTTGCCAGTTATAAATGTAGGCGGTGTGCCCTACGATATGTTCATGGTAATGGTTCTTCACAGTGTGTGGCGAACACGGATGGCAGTGCGAAACGCAGACCTGAATCCCCGGCCCGCTCGAGAGTACTTCATAGAAAGTGTACAGTATTTGATGACTGCATACGAGGCACAAGATAAGCCAGAGTGGTTGCCATGTTTAGATAAGTTGGTGGGCATAAAGCGTCTGCCTTTTTAACCCCCATGTGCTGGAATATGTGACAGCACTTTTACACGTGGCACTGCACTGTATTATTATATTGATTTGTACTGTTTGCGAAGCAGGCAATAAAGAAAAAAAGGCTGTGGTAGCTCAGTGGTTAGAGCATCCAACGCATCATTCGAAGGTCGTAGGTTCGATTCCTGCTCACGGCTGGTTAGTTTTTCATCCACTTTTCTTTTTTCCTATTTACATTCCATTGGTGGTTCTAATAACTTCCCTATATATATATATATATATATATATATATATATATATATTATCAGCAAAATTCTTGTTGGCCCCGCCATGGTGGTCTAGTGGCTAAGGTACTCGGCTGCTGACCCGCAGGTCGGCAGGTCGCGGGTTCGAATCCCGGCTGTGGCGGCTGCATTTCCGATGGAGGCGGAAATGTTGTAGGCCCGTGTACTCAGATTTGGGTGCACGTTAAAGAACCCCAGGTGGTCAAAATTTCCGGAGCCCTCCACTACGGCGTCTCTCATAATCATATGGTGGTTTTGGGACGGTAAACCCCACAAATCATCAAAAATTCTTGTTGAACCATTTGTCGCCCTCTCATAGGCAAACGAACAGCTCGTGCAGAGAGTCGGTCCTCGCAACGAGGATTCAGATGTTCTGAGTGCACTGAAATCTTTTTATTCTTCCACATATATATTTCATTAGGTTAGTTTGGCTTCCAGAACATAAGGGCCTATTGCTGAATGAAGTGGTTGATGCGCTAGCAAAAACATCATTGAATGGCACGGTTACTCATGTATTTCTCGCATATAAATTCATAATAAGCTCTAGAATAGGAAAAAAACATGGTACAAAAATTTGTTGCTCTTTTATTGACGGCCACAATAGAATTTCCGCACCTGAAACACCGGCGGAACATTAAGATATTTCAAAGAAGAGGACTTGGAGTCACAATCACTTGACCAAATTGTGAGATTTCATATCTTAATTTTCATTTACAGAGAGCTGGACAGGCACCTTTTTGTAACTTTCCTTTTTGTGGAATACATGCGACAACAGAACATTATCTTATTTCCTGAAACAAATTCTCTACACTGCGGGAAAATGCGTTGCGGGTACCGTCTGCCGATTCCTTAGACTATCTGATTGTGCCAAATGTGCTTTCGTTCAGGGCATTTGTCCCTGGGCCACAGTGAAAAGAAGGTTGGTGATGCCTTGGAGCAGTTTTAAGAAATAATCAAAGAAAGTTATATTGCAGACCCAAGTTACACTCCTGTTACACTCCTGTTTTCTAAATTTCGTTTATTTTCTTAATGATTATTTCTTAAAATACCCAGCTAGGATTTACTACCTTTGTTTTAACTGAATCTCTAAGTATTTGTACTTTTGTTACATTACTACTTTCAAGTTTAGCTAGACAGAGTTTACTCTTATTATTAAAAACTTATTTGGAAAAATAACTGCTTCACTATCGTCGGTATCCATACTCTACTCTACCATTGACTTTAGCTGTCGTGCACCATCACTGAGTGCCCGCCAATAACGTCTTAACAATTTGAAAAAGAGTGTTGTGCCCTTGAAACAAATGTGGTCCGCATTAGATGTGGTCCGCATTAGGAGGTTCGATCCCGTAACGTCTTATCTGCCATGCACTCAAACGCCCCTCAGCGAATGCTTCCTGCAACGCTGACGCCAAGTCCCGGTGTCCCCCGCATCCACAACCCTCCTGTCTTCACCGGTACTGATGGCACCTACGCCGAAGACTGGTTCGCCGTGTACGAACGCGTGGGCGTTCCCGTTCATTGGGACCAGGCAGGTAAACTGAGCTACCTGGTTTTCTACTTCGAGGGTGTAGCCGGCATGTAGTACAAAACCACGCATGCGATTGTCCTACTTGGTCTGCTTTTAAGACAGCCAACGTCGACGCGTTCGGCCGTCCTGCCATTCGTAAACATCACGACAAACCGCGTTTGCGTGAACGAGCACAGCAGACCGGCAAGTCCTTAGCTATTAACATCGAGGACATCCTTGTATTATGCAATAAAATGGACTCGAGCATGTCGGAGGCAGACAGAATCACGCATGTTCTGAAAGACATCGCTGACGATGCCTTTATCATGCTCCTGGCCAAGAGCCCTCACATACAAGCAGTGGTCATTGGCAGTGGTCAACACGGTGGCAAAGTTGCGAGAAGCTAAGCTGACAGCGCTCGACCGCCATCAGGCGACGCTGATATCTGGGCCAGCCATTTTTCACCACGCCACCCTACTCGCCGAAATTAAGTCATTCGTTCGTAAAGAAGTTTCCCACCTGGTCTTTTTACTGCCTCTCGTTTCTACGCAAACTGTTGAACAGCCGTCAACCACACTCCTGCCTCCCTTCCACGAGCAATTCAGCAGGAATTCACGGAGGTCGATCCTGAATACTACCAGCCGCTTTCATTATCTCCGCCACTAAGCTACGCCCAAGTTGTCACCAGCCAACCCCTACGGATTGCGGTGGCTGGCCCGCTTAGTTACACCAAAGCCGTCGCCAGACTCTAGACTGTAGAAGCAACTGGTCCGCGGAAATACGTTGACGTCATACGCGTGCCCCGGGTGCCGGCCACCATGCAGCCATACAAGCAGCCGCCTCGCTTATCGCTTTCTGCGACATGGATGGGACCCACGAACCAATGGCGCACTTCTGACAATCGCCCCATCTGCTTCGCCTCCGGTTGCGTCGGTCATGTCGCACGCTATCGCAATCGCGTGCAGCAGCCTCAGGTCGACTCCAACCCACCTAGCCACTCGAGCAGCCCTTATTATGAACAACCGCCGTTTTTTTTCACTGTCAACCCACCCAGCAGAGTCTATATGCCGTCCACCACCTCCACTGGATGCACCGAGATACTAGAGGCACCGTTTTCGTCGTGGACGCAAACCTTATCCCATTACTGCGCTAAGTGACGACGCCACTTTCCAGGCCCTCCCTCCGTACAGCCAGCGCCCAAAGCATTCACCCTGCAGTGCTTTCCACAGCCCACCTCGTGATCCAGAACGCGATGTACGTCCTCGAATTGATCTTGATTTCTTCATGCTCTCACGGCGTCATCTGATTTGACGCCTGCCGACAGTATGCTAACAACGTACTGCTAGCAACGTACAACAGGCTGCTAGCAACGTACTCATCAAATACAACACCCAAGTACCTGCCAACTTGTCCACGGCGGTGTCGGTCTACAGCGCAAGGCTTTGCGACACCGCTGCGCTCATCTCACCATCTGAACGTGTTTTCATGAAGAAAAGCTTGCTGATTCCTTTCTCCACCCTGTAAGCCACTCATGGCAGCACCTCTATTTTTGTTCTGAACTCATCTCCGTACAGTGTAACATTGGTGCGAAAATTATTGACCACAACATGCGTTGTTTGTGTAATTATTTCTTGAAGGGATTAATAAATATCTAGACAAGTAATAAGACGCAATAGGGAAATGTGAACGTTCTTATCTTTTTTCATACTTTCCTGTGAATCGCAACGAGATGCGGGGCTAATGTGCCGGCGCATCGAGCAGACGACACCCGTGGAACGCACCTACGTGTTCGTGCACTCATTGTGCTCATCTAGGGTGCTATTCTGGACATTGTCAAATTCCATCATGTGGTCAGATTCCGCCATTGATGCTAATTGGCCAAGTGAGCTGCTACCACCTCTCTGAGTAAGTTAAAATGCCGCTGTCACGAAATTTGACAATATGGCGGAATAAGACAGTATCCAGAATAGCACCCATATTTCACCGCGTCTAAGCCAGCGCTTCCAAACCATCCCGCAGAAACAGACATCAAACAACGCTGGTCATTCGAAAAAGAAAAAAAGAAAGAAAGAAAAACGCTGCTTCCTTGTACGGGAGTTGGGCTTGTTCGGGCACGTCATGCGCACGTGACCTCTTGGTCGGATGGCGGAGAGTGTAGGGAACAAATTTGGCTTGCGATGGCTACGCGGAGGAGCAATTAGGGTTTCGAGCTGGCCTTCTCTCATCATCGTTTCGCGCCGCTTCAGGTAACAGTTTTCTCAGCTCGTAATGAGCAGATTCAAAAAACTTTTGTGACAAAATGTTCCTCATCAAACACCCGGCAACTTCCACGGTCTAACTGAAATTTGGTGCGGGGACTGGTGAGTGGCCCTTTAAGGACTTGTTTTAAACTCACTACAGCTAACAGGTGACGCGATTCATAGCCTGCAAGGAGTAGATTTCTTTTCGTACCTCGATTTGCGCTCAATTTACTGGCAAGTACCTATGGCTGAGGGTGCTCGACAGAAAACCACCCTTGGCAAGCCCGTGGTTTTTTGCCAATTCAGCGTCCTGTCTTTTAAGCTTTGCAGTGCACTCGACATTTTTGAGCGCATAATGGATACCGTTCTGCTTAACGTGAAATGGCACACGTGCATGTGCTTATTCGTTCACTTAACGATGCCCCAAAAGGTGAACATACCAATGTTTCAACAAACTATTCTCTGGTACTCACTCATTCCCGCTGCAGCAAGCGCGACAACCAGCACAAGCAGAAGTGCTTCCGTCTTGCTTGCAAGTGAAACCAATCTTTTCTGGACGCTGCTTCAGCAAAATAACCATTTCGTTGACCAACAAAGCCCCTCTCAATAATAAGGCGTGAAAAATCTTACGCTCTCGGCTTGTCAGCGTCTAATGTCTTCACGGTGTGTCATACGCTCCTTGGTCATATGTCATCACGGTTCACATTAAACGAGCATGTGCCACAAAAATTGGGTGCATCCCACTACTTGGCACCGGTCCACTAAAAGTGATGAGGCCAACAGTTAGTTCCAAAAAATAGCTGACGGCATTATTAGAGCTGAAGCGCCATTCCCTAGGGATGCAAAACCTCGAATTTAAAAAAGGAGAATAATGTAGAGAAGAACAAGAAGAAAAGACAGAAGCATTACTTTAGTGTCAGCTGCCTTCCTACGCACTTTTTGAATGCGTTAGTGAAGTGGAAGCGTCCTTTATTAGGGGCATGCTTGCAGGCTTGGTACCATACGTGCCTCACCAAAGAAGTGGCTATCAGGCAACAACGTGCTTCACCCTTTCCCAGGTGTCGATCGTTTTAGTAAAGCTGTAACGCCCTTCTTTAAAAGCATCTGCGATCCTACCCAGTTTCATGTACCATTATGAACTCGTGAAACGTCTGTTAAAAGCAGTAGACATAAGAAGCAGGAGAGAAAGAGGAGGACGAAGAATGGCGCGTGGGGTGGTTCTTGGATCTGCGCCGCAATAAATGGACGTCGAGACGCTCTGCTCTTCATCTCAAGGCTTTTTAGTCTTTTGAATCACGTTTCCTACAAAGGAAGTCTTCGGATTTTACAACGTCAACTGCTGATTGGACGGGAGCGCTCTGTGAGCAAATGAAGGAATCAGACCAACCAGCCTGCGTAACAAGTTTAAACTTTCAGGTAAAAAGTGTGCCAAAATGGAATTAGTGTGGCAAAATGGAAATAGCCACATTCAGTTCGCTTTTTTCATGTCATGCTCACTTCGTAAAATCTACAGCAACAGTAATTTTGTACCTATTGTAGAGGTGGAAGCATATGGGAGGCGTCTGCACACGAGGGCCAGATGTACAGGTCGTAAATTATCGACTTGTCGTAATTCGGGCGTGCCTGTGCCGTAAGCCATATCCGGCAAAATAAATGTAGACAGATAAAAGCGCTCATGTGGATACTGGCTCGCATCAGGCACGATTGCATCGTTGCTTCATTTCCGGCACGTGCAAAGTTTCGAACAGAATGCTTGATTGCATGATACAACTTTTCATGGCTAGATGTTCTATAACACAGTACGACAAAAAAAAAGCAAGCCAAAAAGTAGGAATTTGGCGTTCGCATGTTCTATACATTTTTATTTCAGTCTGAAGCAGCTGGTATCCTGAACAAAAAGCGTTCAGTCAATGGAAGCCTTTCCTTTTGATTGCGCCAACTAGTGAACATACTTAAAAGAGAAAATAGAGACACCCTTGAATCGACAAACTAAACCAAATGGCACAGATACACCTTATATGAGTCATTGCAGCTTTGTGACATTAGTTGAGCGGAATGGGAGCTTACTTAGTTGTTTTTTAAAGGCATATAGAGAAAACTGCGCAGCTGGCTAAGTTACTCCTTCGACAGTGGAGCATGATAGCCTAATCATCCGTCATTCGCGTTAACTTCTAATTCACTTGGAACATACCTTCTAGCTGAATTGTAGGCGCCATGTATCAACAAAAAGAACGCGTGCGTGCGTTCTACTGGCTGTTCAGAATTATTCTAGCGCCATGTATGCGCGGGAGTAAGATGCTATTCCTAGGCCCAATTCATCATTTTGCGAAGTAGCGAAGTGCATCTGGGTGATTCGACGAGAAATTGAACGCGAGCGTTCGGACAACAATTTTTTCGTTATTATGTCAGCATACTGGAGGGGCCCCGAGCCGAAAATTTCACTTCCCCAAACTGGTCCCAGCGCACAAAAAAAATGTTGGAAGGTGGCGGCACCCGTCTCTCGCTATTGCTTGCGCAAATTTTTTAGACTTTGCGGGCGAAATAATTGTGCACTGTAAACATTGTATCTGACTTTTTTGTTCTTGTTTTATTAAAACTACAGTAAAATTTATTCATCCTATTTCAAGCAGTCTGCAAAACCCAAACGTTCCGTAAAAAAATGGCAACTTAGTCAAAATAAACAGACCCGTGTTATTGATGAAACTTGGCGCATTTTTGTTTCAAACAAAAATTTTGACCAGAAGCGAACATAGAGATACATTTTTGAGCATTTCTTAAAAAGATTGTTTTCTTAGACACAGCGTGGCAGCAGGGAAAAAAGTAGTTGCAGAAGCTATAGTTAAACCAAAAAAGGGCATTTTGAAAAAATAAAATAGAAAACCCTGGTGCCAGGTTTAAACAAAAAATTTATCGAAGTCTGCTTATGTCACTCAAGCCATAATTTTAATATAATATATCCTTCGTTGACATATTCAAGAAGTACAGCAGGCCAAAGTGGCCTTGCTGAACGCGCTGTGCTGCCTTCAATGCTGTGATGCGACATTTGGCTTGTGAAAACTTAGGCTGTTTCTTGAAAAATAGAAGGAAAATAGCAGGTAATAGTTGGTAGAATCTAGGAAAGATCGACGTGAGTCTCTTTCTGTTTCTTTCTGGGAAAATAAAATGATTTGATTTGAATTGATTTATTACAGCTGTAAAGAGGTTTAATGGGCGAACCAAACGGGCAGGTCGGAGATTGGAGATAGCGACAGGACGAGGAAGATGGAGGACCTCGAGCGCCAATCTCGTGGTGCCTTACTCTGCGATGATGCTTGCTGTTTCCTTTTGTTATCATCATTCCTTCATTATAATTGCCCCCGTCGAGAAAGATCAAGCCATCCTGGCGATCTAACAAGTAGGAACGAGCGGGTCGAAGTATGGCTTCAAGCGGTCCACGTGAACAATATCGTGTCCACGCCGACGATGATCACCGGGTGGCGTAAGCGGTTCGATGGCGTAATTGACGGGCGATGTGCGCTCTACCACGCGGTATGGGCCATGGTAATTTGAAAGTAGCTTGGTAGACAAACCAGGTGCACAGGGTGGTACATACAGCCATACAAGGGTTCCAGGGGCGAACTTGGCGGCAGGAGGGTGGTCGTCATCGCGGGCCTTTTTCTGGCGTTGCTGGTCAGCCGTAGTAAACTGCTTCGCTAGTTGGCGGCATTCTTCAGCGTGACGGGCGGCTTCAGACACGGTCGTGCACTCAGATACATCTGGTGCGTATGGCAGCAAAGTGTTAATTGTGTGCGATGGTTGACGTCCGTATAGAAGGTAGAATGGAGAAAAGCCGGTGGTGACTTGGGTAGCGGTGTTGTACGCGTAGGTCGCAAACGGAAGAACCAGGTCCCAGTTCGTTTGGTCAGATGCCACATGCGTCGCGAGCATGTCACCCAGGGTCCGATTAAACCGCTCAGTCAGGCCATTCGTCTGAGGGTGGTATGCAGTACTCATCCGGTGTACAATATGGCACTGACGGAGAAGTGCTTGGATTACGTCGGATAGAAATACACGGCCCCGGTCCCTGAGGAGCTCGCGAGGAGGGCCGTGACGCAACACAAACCGATGGAGGATAAAAGATGCGACGTCCTGAGCGGTCGCCGTAGGAAGAGCAGCGGTTTCGGCGTACCGTGTCAGGTGATCTACAGCAACGATAGCCCACCGGTTACCTGCTGTGGTCAATGGCAGTGGTCCATAAAGGTCGATTCCGACGCGATCGAATGGGCGGTCAGGGCACGCAAGCGGCTGTAGTGGAGCTGCTCCTGCATTCGGTGGCTGTTTTCGTCGCTGACACTCGTGGCAGCCGCGAATAAACTGTGGAACAAAAGTAAACATCCCACGCCAGTAGTACCGCTTCCTTAAACGCTCGTAGGTCTTGAAGACACCGGCGTGAGCGCATTGCGGGTCGGAGTGAAATGATGCACAGATTGTAGAGCGCAGCTTTCGGAGAATAACGAGCAGCCACTTCCTGCCGTCTGGTGAGTAATTGCGCCGGTACAAGAGGCCACCTCGAATGGTGAAGTGCGAAGCCTGGCGTCGCATTGCTCGAGTGATGGGAAGTGTCGGTACCCCAGATAAGACGTCCAGAAGCGAAGTTATCCATGGATCGTCGCGCTGTGCAGAGGTCATTGTGTCGATGTCAAGAGCGGACAGCGCGTGTTCCATAGAAGATATAGAGGCAGCCTCAGTCGACAGTGGTGATCGCGAGAGCGCATCAGCATCAGCATGTTGGCGGCCGGAACGGTACACGACGCAGATGTCATACTCTTGAAGTCGCAGAGCCCAACGAGCAAGGCGACCTGATGGATCCTTCAGCGACGACAACTAACATAAGGCATGATGGTCTGTAACTACAGCAAAGGTGCGACCATATAAGTATGGGCGAAATTTCACAATTGCCCAAAGTATGGCTAAGCACTCTTTTTCGGTAACACTGTAGTTTACCTCAGCCTTGTTGAGCGTTCTGCTGGCGTCGGCGACGACATACTCAGGGTATCCAGGCTTGCGTTGAGCGAGAACTGCACCGAGACCGACACCGCTGGCGTCTGTATGGATTTCAGTTGCAGCCGTGGGATCATAGTGGCGCAATATAGGCGGTGATGTCAGGAGACGGCGAAGAGTGGTAAATGCGTGATCACATTCGGAAGACCATGATGAGATGTCGTTGGCACTGCTTAAAAGTTGGGTCAAAGGGGCAATTATGGAGGCAAAGTTGCGCACAAACCGACGAAAGTAGGAGCACAATCCTACGAAGCTGCGTAACTGTTTTACTGTCGTTGGTTTGGGGAATTCAGCAACAGCGCGTAGTTTAGCCAGGTCGGGAAGAACACCATCCTTTGATACGACGTGACCGAGAATGGTGAGCGTCCGAGCAGCGAAGTGGCATTTCTTTAGATTCAGTTGGAGCTGCGCATTCTTCAGACACGTGAGGACATGTTTCAGGCGTACAAGGTGTGTTGCGAAATCGGGTGCAAAGACGACGATATCGTCGAGGTAGCAGAGGCATATGTTCCATTTCAAACCCCGCAGAACCGAGTCCATCATGCGCTCGAATGTGGCCGGCGCATTGCAGAGGCCGAAGGGCATGACATTTAACTCATATAGCCCGTTCGGTGTCACGAATGCTGTTTTTGGACGATCACCATCTGCTAAGGGCACCTGCCAATACCCCGAACGCAAATCTAACGACGAAAAAAACTCGTCACCTTGTAAGCAATCAAGGGCGTCATCAATCCTGGGCAAAGGGTATACGTCTTTGCGAGTGATCTTATTTAAGCGCCTGTAATCAACGCAGAAGCGAATTGCACCATCCTTCTTCTTAGCAAGAACGGCAGGTGATGCCCATGGACTTTGGGAAGGTCGGATAACGTCGCGCTTGAGCATATCGTCAACGTGTTCGGTGATAACCTGACGTTCCGTGGCGGAAACACGGTATGGTCACTGTCGTACTGGCGCGTTGGAACCTGTGTCGATGCGGTGGAAAAAACTGGGAGTTCGGCCAAGGGTAGGTTGAGCAACGTCAAAGGATTCACGAAACTGGTAGAGCAGCTGAAGGAGCTCAGAGCGTTCATATGGCGATAGTCCGTCGGCAATCGATGAATCGAAAAGCTCACAAGGTGGTATATTGGAAGGGTTGAGGGCACTTATGGCGTCGTAGTCACCGGAACAATCTGGCGGCATGGTAAAAATTTGTTCTTTATCATTGGCATGCACGTGTCCAAGAGATTCACCTTGAAACAGTTCAACGGGATACGGAAGGGGATTGATGAGGCAAAGAGCACTGTTTCCTTCAGAAATAGAGAGGGTTGAATAAGGCAGAAGATGTGATCTTCGACTAAGGAAGAGGCTTGATGACTCAAAGAATGCAGCTTCGTTCCTAATGCCGTCACAGAACACGGGGAGCAACACAGCTGCTGTCGGAGGAATTTCAGTGCCTTCTTTGACGACGAGTTTGTGTACGGCGGGCTGAATGCGGCTGGTTGGTTGGTCGTAAAACGGGAAAAGTTCAAGCTCCGATCTTGCACAATCAATAACGGCATGGTTACGCGATAAAAAATCCCATCCAAGTATGATGTCGTGTGAGCATGACGACAGGACAATAAACTCAACAGTGTAGTGGTCATTCGCGATCATCAGTCGGACAGTACAGGCGGCTACAGGCTGAACCGGGTCCCCATTCGCTGTTTGCAAGGACATCATGTTAAGAGGCGTCATCACTTTACGGAGCTTGCGGCAAAGTTTAGCGTCTATCACGGAAACGGCAGCACCAGTATCCACTAGATCATATGCTCGAGTACCTTCTACAAAAACTTCGACAATATTCGACGGCAATGTCCGAGGACTTGAGCATTTCGACAGCGCAGTTCTTGCCTCCTGAACTGCGGCGGTTAGTTTCCCTCGTGTTCAGGAGCTGGCCGACGACGCATGGGTGACAGAGAGCGACGACGGGGTGAAGGTGAGCGACCAGACATAGTACGCGGACATTCCCGTGAAGACGAGCTCGACTGAGGGTCAGAATTTTCCAGATGGGATGGAGAAAGGTCCATGAAGCTGTTCTGTGTCCGGGCGTCTGTGTATCCCGGCACGCGACGACGGCAGTAACGGGCGATATGGCCAGGGCCGCCGCACGCAAAACAGATGGGCCGGTTATCGCGCGTTCTCCAAGTATTGGCGACGAGGGGACCAGTCCATGCGGCAGACGGGTGTGTCGAGGCTGTGGTGGCAATGGGAGGAACCCAGGCGGTGGACGGCTGAGTCGGGGCTGAGGTATACGGCAGTCCCTGGAACGACGGGGGGTGGTGTCGCTGCTGCCGCTTTAGTGCCTCAGCGTAAGTAAGAGGCGCGGTGACGGTGGGCTGCTGCAAGGGCACCGGCATAGCCTCGGAAATCTGCTCCTGGACCACATGTCGGAGCATGGGAGCCAATGGTGGTGGGTGTCGCAGTGGCTGTTGGTGCGAGAGCTCCTGGCGTTGAGCAAAAGGCAGCAGAGAAAGCTGCCGAGCCACTTCCTTTCGCACGAAGTTTTTCATTTGTGCGAGAGGGTTTGCCTGGTCAGCCATAGCGTCCAGTGCGGTCACTGGTTGGATTGTCTGGAATGAGCGTCGCGTCTGAGCTCGTTGCCTCCGCAATTCATCATAGCTTTGGCACAAAGTCACTACTTCTGCCACAGTGGTTGGAGACTTCGCGAGAAGCATCTGGAAAACGTCATCGTCGACGCCCTTCATAATGTGCTGTATCTTCGCACTCTCGCTCATGGAAGCATCGACGCGCCGGCAGAGATCAATCACATCTTCCATATATGATGTGAAAGTTTCACCTCGCTCCTGTGCCCGTGTGCGCAGACGTTGTTCGGCGCGTAGCTTCCGTAAGGCAGGACGACCAAAAACGGCACGTATTGCCTCCTTGAAGGCGGACCAATTCGCGAACTCGGTTTCGTAGTGCGTATACCACAGCTTGGCCACGTCGGTGAGATAAAAATTGACAGTGCCTAGCTTAGCAGCGTCATCCCACCTGTTGGGTCCACTGACTTTCTCGTATGACGACAGCCAGTCCTTGACGTCTTGGTCTTCGGTGCCGGCAAAGATCGGGGGGTCTCGCTGATGAACCGGGCCGGGGCAAGTAGTGGCCGCGAGAGGTATTGTTTGTTGGGCAGCGTCAACTTGCATGGTCGATGGCAGGGTGCGAGATCGGAGTTCCAGGTTGTAGGCGATGTGGTTACCCAGCACGATCCACCAAATGTAAAGAGGTTTATTGGGCGAACCAAACGGGCAGGTCGGAGATTGGAGATAGCGACAGGACGAGGAAGATGGAGGAGCTCGAGCGCCGATCTCGTGGTGCCTTACTCTGCGATGATGCTTGCTGTTTCCTTTTGTTATCATCATTCCTTCATTATACAGCAATCACAGACAAGGTCAGACAACGTGTTTTTTGCTTTGTATTTTGGGATTGAAAACAAAATCAGACACTTGTTGCGGCGCTCGAACAAGTTTCTTTAGAGCTACCAGTCAGAGTGGTTTGATTTCCGTCAGCTAGCCAGTGACAGTTCTCTCGACGTACAGCACATATCCACTTGATTGATCGTGCACACGAATCCACACATACCATGACTGAATTACCGGTACGCGCGGCACTGATTTCCTTTTTACTGACTTCGATCTGCTGGCGATGCTCCTTGAAGGCTACAGCGGGCTGATCAACCGAAGTCGAACCCTTCAACTTGTCGTTATATTTAGCTACCATCTCATGCGTTAAGTGGAGTCGGTGCTTCCAGACTTCAGATTGTGCAGGGATTCTTGATGCTTAACACCGTCGCGGGCATTCCATGCCCAGTAGCGAAAAATATCCTCTTTCCTCAAGAGCACTTGGTGTGGCACAACTCGTAAAGTTAACAGCTATTTTAAGAATGGTTCGTCGCACCATCACAGATTTCACGTGATAGTAGAGGAGCACTATGTCATCTAAAATTTCTTGCGCTCTACCCCGGGCGTAGCAGGTATGTGCTGCGACGTGATGCAGATTGTCGCTTATGACAGAAGAACTGCGTGTGGGTTTCCCTGTCGTGCTGAGGTAGATGAAGATGGAGATTTGCTTTTTATGCCGATGGCACGAGTGCGTTTTCTTTCAGAGCAGTGCAGTCCAGTTTTGCGCAAAATTAAAATGCAGGACATTGCTTGCACATCCTTGTTTCATGAATAGCCGCTGCTTGAGTGCGGCGTCCATGATCATGGGAAATTCATTTGGCCACCCATTTGACAAGCTCTTTCAGAAAAAGGGTTGGACACAGTGTTTTCTTTATCAAGTTGCCGTTTTCTCACGGAGCAAATGTAATTTGTCCTCGTCAGGCATCCTGACATTAGTCAGGGTGACGCTTTCAGTCCATGGGCGGCACTCGCAGTCATCCAACCTACAAACGGCAGCCTGGAAGCCGCAGATGCACGAATCTTTTATGCCTTCCACTGAACTTTCTACACCAGATGCATTTTCGAGCGCAGAGACGCAAAAACTTGTACCAGCCTAATGAACGCAAACGCAAACATCTTGTTGTGGTGCGAGCAGCACAAATTTTTGGCGCAGACTGTAAAACTTGGGCAGTCCAATGACAGTTTCGGGGTGCACAGCTTTAAAAATCAGAAAATTTTCACGTATCGAGCAGGTCAGGAACCGCTTTGAGACGTACTCTGTCTAACCATTCGTGATGACGCACATAACGTCCTTCTCATGCGTGCTCTGACAAGAGCACTCAAGTTCATCATTGGTGGAGACCTCAAGTACAGCCTACACATAATGGGCTTAGCCTTGACCTCGTGTATGAAGCGAAATCTCGCCGTACACCACGCTTCTCGCGCCAGTTTCGAGCTTTTCGGAGCATGTACGTTGTGAAAGCTGTATTTTGTCTTTTGGACGCGTTTGTCATCAATTTCTGGTCGACGGAGACGGCCTAAAGACGGAGACGCTCTAGATAGCACATTAAAGCCTCGTACGCTTGCTTCAAGCTGTTTAACAATCTATCGCATGAAGAGCAATCTCTGACAGGTGGTTCAGCTATATTGACACTTCCGTATGCAGTGCCTAAAGTCAAACGACTCTTTTCACCACGACACATTAAATCTGGACCCGTTTTTTTTCTTTGTAAGGCCATCTGGTGCGTTTGTGAATGGAAGAAGGGGCTTTAGTGCTGAGGCACCTGAATAAAGGTGAGCATGCCTGTTCCATTCGTCAGTAGTGTCTTCTTCCTGGAGCAATGTCTGGTATGCTTCATCGCCCTCCTGACTGGAGTAAAAGAGGATGTCCTAGAGGCGCGTGAAACAGTGCTGGCCAACCTAGTTGGTCCCATGAATATACTGAGCCGGTGGCATCAGCTTCCCTAGATATGCAACATCTAGAACGATTACGCAACAAAAGTTTTCTCTAGTAATCTTATTCTTATTAACGCGTAAACATTCGGCACAGAATACTCGGCCTGAGCTATGAGCCTCATGTGTCGCGTATAGAGAACAGCTATACGAAGTCGAGACGTTTGTATACTGAACAGCACCGCACTTGTTCTGTCCATTCTCCTACGGCGCAGCTGGGACTCAAGGACGCCTCACGGTTTCACGTTTTAAGAAGAGGACCACCCAAAGTTTTTCCTCTGATAACGTGTGGGCCACCTTGTCGAAAGACAAAAGGTGTCAGGCGCTACCGGTGCGCCTGTGCAGCTTTCTATCCTGGTCGTGGAGGTCGCATTTCGATGGTGGCAAAGTAGTGAGTGGAGGGACCTTAAATTTAGGTGCACGTTAATGAACTAACAGGTAGTCGGAATTTCTGGAGCCCTCCTCTACAGCGTCTACTACAGTGATGGGATGGTTTTGGGACGTAAAACTTCCCCTTCATGTTTTCAAAAAGCCGAAACGCCAGGGTCGAGGTAATGCCCGAAGAAGTTATCTGAGATTGACGTGGAAGAGGTGATAAAGGGACTCGAAATGCATGCCCGGGTAGATGTCTTTCAAGTGCTATTAAGGTACGATGTGCGTTGCGCTACGTGTTTCAAGCTCCCCGTATCTACTGCACTGGGCACAAGTGAGAAAGAACCTCCATAACGGCACATCTGCTCATTATTGAAATCAGCAGTTACGGATAAGGCTTCCTTGGCGCCGGTAACATAAGCTGTACTGTGTGCGCCTGGCTCATTTTAGCATGGTCATTCCAACCACCCTCTCGCGGTGCTTCTCGTGGTCTGGACAACAAAATAATGTTGGACAAGTTGACGTTGTAGACTGCAAACTGGGAGCGCATTTTAACTTTAGAGGGCGGCCGTACTCCGGTCTGGCACGCAGCGGGCGCCCTACATCTTATAAAATCTCGACACAATTTTGCACAACTCAAGATATCAAAATGAAGCTTTTCTTCTGCTGCAAAAGTTAGAATTGTAGGTTTTAGGGGAATGCAAGATCGTGGACAACCAGCAAGGGCCAATAACCAAGCACCCTCAGCAAGGGTCACTTTAGCCCGATGTATTTCCTGAATAGAGATGTCGAGGACATGTAATACTGTAATCATGTATTAAGTGACATAGGCCTACTTCCATAAAAATTCTCGTAGCCCTTAGGACTGGGCTATTTTTCTTTTGTTTTTCGAAAATGAGCTTTTTAAAAAAACTCGCTCTTTTAACTATTTTTTTCTTCTGTCACGCTGCGTCTAGGAAAACAAACCTTTTGCAGCAATGTTAGAACAATACTGCTCTATATTGGCACTTTATTTAATTTTTTATATAGGAAATGTGCCAAACTGCGTGAAAGATACCAAATATAATTATTTTCACCAAGTTTGCAATTTTTTCAATTTTTAGTCGCGCAGAAACCTCGAAGCGACCAGAGATGTCATTTACTGTAATGAGTGCTAAAAAAAGAAGAAACATGTTTCACACAACATTTAAAGTGCGCTTTTAACTCACCTGCGAAATCGGGAAATGTTGTGGCAAGCAACAGCGAGGCGCGCGCGCTGCCACCTTTAAGCATTTTTAAGGCGTGCTGGTACCAGTTTTTTTGATAAAAATTTCGGTTCCGCGTACCTCCAATATACACACAAAATATATAAATAAACCAGACGAAACAAAAATATAGTCCGGGCACGCATGTTCAATCTCTCGTGGAATGACCCCATCATGCGTCTGAATCACGAAGCGCATTTACCCTGCATTTCTAATCCTTAATTCACAACCTCCGTTTACCTGCGCATTTACAACCCTGCAGCCGTTGATGCTTTTTAGCCTGGGTGGATCTTCAAATATAGCTTATTACATTGAGCCTTTTCATATTGACACTTTTTCTGCTTCGCATGGAGAAGCGGAGGAAGTCCGTTGTTACGCTTCTCCGACGTAATATTCCAATTGTTGACGTCGCTATTCGTCGAACGTGAAGATTTTATGTGGTCTTTTTTTTTTTGAAGAACTCTCAAACGCAGATGTGGCTCCGTGGAAAAATGCGTGACAGCTGCTCAGTGTGTCTCTTTGAAGTTGCACCTGAAACGCCACTTCTTTACTCGTTGCAGCCAATGCCAGTTTTCGTTTACAGACTACGCCACCGACGCATGCTCGAGATTTTAAATGTGAAGCACTTCTTAGCGAACGTCGGCGACTTTGAATCTATCTATCTATCTATCTATCTATCTATCTATCTATCTATCTATCTATCTATCTATCTATCTATCTATCTATCTATCAATCTATCTCTCTACCTATTTATCTATCTATCTATCTATCTATCTATCTATCTATCTATCTATCCACTTGCGACTTTTAGCTCTCCAGGCCGTTTCATATCGGGATCGACACCAAGCTCTGTATGGCATAACATATACTCCACAAAGAACAGATTTGACTAGTCTTATCGTGAAAATCGCGATATGTATGTGATGAATGTCATGTTTTACAATTCATGGTCCTGCAGCTCGTGCGGTGGTTTCGTTCACATGGAATGTCGCAAAACTGGTATGATACGACATGATTGCATGGCGAACACAAGTGACAGACCCTAACATGAAATAATCACATGCGTGTCATGTAACAACTTGACTACATGCTACGCTCTAGATGCGCTCGTGGCCGTTTCGCTAGCTTCTCATGAACCAAATTCAATATTACGGGACGAGAATGGATGACGAAGGCATGTGACCGGTGCAAACATGATAATCATGAGATGCGTGTCATGTAACAACGTGACTACATGCCACGTTTATGATGCACTGGCGGCCGTTTCACTAGCTTCACTTATACCAAATTACGGGACGTGAATGGATGACGAAGGTTTAATATTGGTGCAAACATGATAAACATGAGAAGCGTGTCATGTCGCAAGATGAATACATGCTATGCTCATGATGCGCTCGTGGCCATTTTGCTAGCTTCAGATTTACGAAACTCGGTATTACGTGACGCGAACGGACGACATAGATAAATGACACATACAAACGTAATAATCACGACATGCATGTCATGTAACAACATGACTACATGTCACCCTGATGATGCGCTCACAGCCGTTTTGCTAGCTTTACCTATGCCAAATTTGCTATGACGTGACGTCAATGAATGACGAAGGTATGTGTTGTGTCTTCGCGGTTTCTGTGTGTGTGTGCGCGCGCACCTGTTGACGCCTCAGCTGGCCGCCTGCACCACATCGGACTTTTGCTACTACCACGTGCGCATCGTTATCTGACTAACACTACGCTGCCTATAAATACGTTATACACTTTTGAATAAACGTTCTCTTCATTCTGCTGACTACGTTGACACATTGCTGGTCCGGCGCTGCTATGCGCACACCATGGCTATGCTACAGTGGCGACGAGGATGTTCACCACCCATGCAGTGAAAGACGACCCTGAACCTGACACTACAAAAAATCGAGCAACCAAGGCGATCATGGCTCACCACCAGCTTCCGGACTTCGAAGAGAGCAAAGATAAGTGGACGCCATACCTTATCAAAGTCGAAGCATACTTTGAAGCGAATGCCATTGAAGACTCGACTAAGAAAAGAGCATTGCTGGTTGCGGCCTTAAGCACGCACACGATACAAGTGCTGGCAGGGAAGGTGACTCCACGCAAGCCGAATGCGCTGACTTATGAAGAAGTCGTGGCAGTGTTGAGTGAGCACTACGACCCCAAGCGACACGAAATCACAGAAAGTTACAAGTTTTTCAGTCGATGTCAAGCGGAGGGTGAGCCCATTAATGAATTCCTGGTCGACATTCGCCGAATAGCTGATAATTGCAATTTTGGCAGTGCATTAAATCGCATGCTACGAGATCGCATTGTGTGTGGTGTCCGGTCAAGTGCACTACAGAAGCAGCTACTTGCGAAGCGGGAATTAACATTAGAAGACGCTGAAGCGATGGTCCTTTCAGCTGAAGCTGCAGATAGTGGCGTGAAAAACATAAACGGTTCTGGATTGACACCAGTGTTAAAAGTACAAGCGTATCAGATTCTCCTCTAGCTTTCCTCTCCTCATTTTTCGAAGGCCATCTTTTATAGTACGCACTGCCCTTTCCGCTGCACCATTAGACTGGGGGTGGTAGGGCGCACATCGGAGGTGCACTATGTTGTTGTTTGCTACGAATTCCTCAAAATCATGGCTGGAAAACTGAGTCCCGTTGTCGGACACGATTGTGCGTGGTACCCCAAACCTGCTGAAAATGGCACGTAAGCAGTTAATGGTAGTTTCTGTTGAAGCATGTGACAGAGGTACGGCTTCGAGCCATTTCGTGTGGGCGTCAACTATGACGAGTATCATTTTTCCGCCGATCGGCCCCGCGTAGTCAATGTGAATGCGGGACCACCTTTCACCGGTTTCCGGCCACTTGACAACGGGCGCCGCGGTTGGCATCGGCAAATTTTGAACACAGTTCTGGCACTGAGTAGACACCTCTTCAATATTTCTGTCTAGGCCTGGCCACCAAAACAAAGAGCGCGCGACAGATTTCATTGCCGGCGAACCCTGGTGAGTCTCATGTAAAAGCTGCAGCACTTGCACTCTTGCTTCGGCTGGTATTATGACCCTATTGCCCCAATAAACAAGGTCATGTGCAACGGATAGCTCTAGCTTACGGTCAAAAAATTCCAGTATGTCCCTTGCCAGCCCGTTGGCGTGTCTGGGCCACCCATGTAATATGTACCGTTTGACTTTTGCCAGGACAGGATCCGAAGCGGTGAAAGCCTTCAGCTCACGCGTTGTCACGACACCGTTGTTCAGCTGGTTTAGCGAGAGTACATATTCGGGTGGCTCACCGTCGTCGTCAGTTTCCGTAGTTTGCAGCGGCAGGCGGCTTAAGGCATCAGCATTCAGCATCTGTCGTCCTGGGGCGTACTGCAGCTGGTACCGGTAGGCCCCCAGCTGAAGCGCTCAACGTTGGATCCGGGCAGCGGCCATTGTGGGCGTCTGCCTGTCTGACCTCAACAGGCCCAGCAACGGTTGGTGGTCAGTCACCAAGGTGAATTCCCGACCTAGAAGGTAGTCGCGGAATTTAGTTACGCCAAATACCAGTGCCAGTGCCTCTCGCTCGAGCTGTGAATAGTTGCGCTCCGCCTGTGTTAACGTACGCGAGCGAAAGCCGATCGGCCTGTGGACGTTTCCTATCGTGTGAAACAAGACCGCGCCCACTCCGTATGGCGACGCGTCGCACTCAAGTTTTAGTTCCTTCGAAGGGTCGAAATGGACGAGAACCTTGGCTGCTTTGAGGCTTTGCTTAGCAACCTTAAACGCAAGCTCTTGAGGCTGTTCCCAGTGCCAGCGCGCATTCTTTTCCAGCAGCTGATACAAAGGAAAAAGTGTGGTCGACATGTTAGGCAGAAACCTCGCGTAGAACGTGATCATTCCCAAAAAAGACCGCAGTTCGCTGACATTACGGGGGCTCTGCGCCTGCATGATAGCATCGAGGTTTTTCTCTGTCGGATGAAGCCCATCGCGATCGATGCGATGCCCGAGATAGGTAACTGCTGGGCTGCGCAGCTTGCACTTATCGTGTCTCAACTTTACGCCTCTCTCTCGAAACCGCTCCAAAACGTTTTTCAGCCTTTCACCACTGTCGCTTGATTTTTCAGAAATGAGCACATCGTCAAGGTAAGCTTGTGCACCCACCAGACCAGCTAGAACCTCATCCATTTTTCTTTGGAATATCGCGGGTGCAGAGGCTATTCCGAAAGGCAGTCGGTTGTAGCAAAAAAGCCCTCTTGGTGTGTCAATGACGCAAATTTTCTTTGCCGACTCATCCAGTGCCACTTGATTGTATGCGTCCCGTAAATCCAGTGTGCTGAAACAATCCCCATCGTGTAGTTGCGCAAACATATCTTCAATGATAGGCAAGGGATATTGTTCAGTGGCGCATGCGGGATTCACTGTGGCCTTGAAATCACCGCAGATTCTCACTGCGCCGTCTTTCTTAAGAACTACGACTATAGGTGACGCCCATTCCGAGTGTGCCACCGGTGATAACACGCCTAAGGACACTAACCGATCAAGTTCAAGTGACACGCGGTCGCGTAGCGCATATGGAATGGGTCTGGACTTACAGAACTTAGGTACGGCGCCTTCTTTTAGGTGCAGACTGACCGGAGGGCCTGTGATGAGCCCCAGTTCCTCGGAAAACACGTCGTTGAAGTCGTTGAATATGCTATTCACACTGGACTTCCCCGTTTGTTCTGTGGGCTCAGAGTCTCCTGCAACGCGAACCACCGGAGCACCAGCGGCGTAATCCAGCTGAATTAAATCTCGACCACAGAGGCTTGGTCCCGCACAGTCTAACACGGTCATCGCACACTCCGCCGTCACTCCCTAATGAGAAACACTGAGCGCAAGCTCCCCAAGCACTGGCAGTCGTCCTGTGTAGCAGGATAATTTCACACTGGATGGTCTCAGTTTCGGCCATTGGTCGCGGTGCTTCTCGTACAGTTGACGTGGGATAACACAAACGGACGACCCAGTATCAACTTCCATGGTAAGCTGCACACCGCACCAAGAGAACGTTCGGCGAATTGGTGGCACCAGACAACTCTTCCGTACCGAAGCCAAGGTCCAGATGTGCGCTGCTTCGTGTTCGTCGTCTGTCGAACCTTCCGTCCCCGCGAGAATGTTGGTTTGTGCCCTGCTTGCTGTTCCTTGCTCGTGAGGACCGCGGCTTCGGCATTTCCTCGCAAGGTGACCGCGTCCTCCACAGCGATAACAGCGAGCGTTAGACCAGGTGCAACCGCTCTCATTGTGCTTTGCACTACCGCACCTTGAGCATTCTTGACGTGTAGCCCTCCGTCTTTCGTCTTGCGGTGTTTTCTGCTGATTCGCTTGTGAGGAAAGCTAGAGGAGAATCTGATACGCTTGCTGTTTAACTATCGGAGGACGCCACAAAAGTGCGGTAAATCCCCAGGAGAGTTGCTCTTGGGTTACCAAATACGCTCACGGCTGGACACATGTTTTCCTCCAGCCCTTACAGGATCAAAAGAAGACCAAGAGGACTGGCTGCCGCTACCAGGAAGTGACGTATACGCCCGCAATTATGGTGCGGGGAGCAAATGGACGCCTGGCAATGTGAAGGCGACGTCTGGAGCGAGAATGGTGACCGTGAACACTCCGGACGGGGTCGTCCAGCGGCATGTTGATCAACTTCGCCCGCGACAGGACTCGCCACCAGCAACAACTGCCACAAGTCCCAGCGAGTCAGAACAAGCAACGCAACCATCGCCTCTGGAAGCGGTAAGCTCGAATGCAGGCATGTCTTCTCGGCTCATCCCTAATGATGCTGGTTCTGCACAACGTGCATCACCGAAGATCACGGCCGTCCCGATGAGTACCGGTGTCGCCCAACAAGCCCTCAGGCGTTCAACAAGAGAACGCAAGACAGTACAACGCTTTCAATTCTAAGGGGGAAGGAATGTTGTGTCTTCGCGGTTTCTGTGTGTGTGTGCGCGCGCACCTGTTGACGCCTCAGCTGGCCGCCTGCACCACATCGGACTTTTGCTACTACCACGTGCGCATCGTTATCTGACTAACACTACGCTGCCTATAAATACGTTATACACTTTTGAATAAACGTTGTTTTCATTCTGCTGACTACGTTGACACATTGCTGGTCCGGCGCTGCTATGCGCACACCATGGCTATGCTACAGTATGTGACTGGTGAAAACATGATAATCATGAGATGCTTGTCATGTGAGAACATGACTACATGCCACAGTCAAGGCGCCAACACATTTCGACGTGACGTGCTGCACGTGCTCACCGACGTTCATTTCATCGCGTCACGCCGGCGTCACGACGCCAGGCGCCGGATTTGCCATATACGCGCTGGTGCGCGCCGCGCTGCATTGCTTTGGCGCATGTGCGTTTCAGCACGTTCGGCATCCCTCCGTCACGAAAAGAGGGAGAGACGCAGTGTTGTCTGGGTAACGCATCGGCGTGAATTTCGCGCCTGTTGCCGAAATGCCGCGCCGACGGACGCTGGTCACACCATGGTCGCGCCTGGTGTCAGTCTATACAATGCTCACGTTTTGCTAACGTAGCGTCGCTGTGCTCAGCAATGTCGTGCGTCAGCACTGCTACATTGGAGTATAGTGGATCCTCCATGATGCGCTTGTGGTCACATTGCTAGGTCCACATATACCAAATTTGTCGTTACGTGACGTCAATGGTTGACGAGATATATGACTGGTGAAAACATGATAATCCTGACACGCGTGTCATGTAAGAACATGACAACATACCACGCTAATAGCGTGGTCGCGGCCGTTTCGCTAGCTTCACATATACTAAATTTGGTATAACGTTACGTGAATAGATGATGAAGGTAAAAGACACATCCAAACATGATAATCATGACATGGAAGTCATGTATGGCATCACTTACCTCCACCTCGTAACGTTGTGCTGATTTTAACGTGACATATCAACTTTTTTTATTCGTCTTCGCATATCATCGATTCCCACTGTACGTGGAATCTGGCAATTTTGTTTTTTGTGATGCAGGCCGTCGAACCCTGAGCATTGAATAAAACAAGTCATGTGTGATCCCTTGGAAAAATTTAGTCATTATGTGCTTCAAAGTCATCTTCATTTTCATATCGTCTCTTGATTAGCGTTTTTTGATCACTACAAGGACTCCAACATAATCACGAAGGTTTTTCTTTCTTTTTTTGTTGAAAAAATTAGAATATTTTGAAGGATGGTTAGGGAGGTAAAGCTGTCAAAGTATATATCGTACCACCCTACTGCATGGTAGCATTATATTTTCTCCATGAAGTTCTGTCTTATACAGTTATTGTGCTATTGTACTGAAGTTTGTACTTTGCTTTGAACTTTCTGATAGTATACATTCAACAAGTCGCCCCACCGCGGTGGTCCAGTGGCTAAGGTACTCGGCTGCTGACCCGCAGGTCGCGGGATCAAATTCTGGCTGCAACGGCTGCATTTCCGATGGAGGATGAAACGTTGTAGGCCCGTGTGCTCAGATTTGGGTGCACGTTAGAGAACCCCAGGTGGTTGAAATTTCAGGAGTCCACCACTACGGCGTCTCTCATAATCATATGGTGGTTTTGGGACGTTAAACCCTACATATCAAATCAATGACATTCAACAAGTCCTTGGGAGATGTAAATTTCATTGCCGATGTAGCGAGTGCTTGTAGCTTATCGTCCGTAACGCCATCAGTATATTCTGACAAGAAAAACGCTAGAGAATTGCCAATATTCTACTTTCATGATACAATGGCTAAAACTGCAATCCTTTCCCGCAAACAGAAGAGCAAGTGGCTTGTTATATACGCCGGTGGAAATCCCTATTTTTGCATTACACAGATTTCTTTCTCTCACCGCTCTAATGGTGCCACCTCTTTCGGTGCCATTATCAAATTAATGCTTTGAATCAGGTACTGTGAGCCTTGCTACCAAGTGTATATGTTGTCGTAGAAACGAAAGCCGGCGTTCTTACACAGGTCTTCCGCTTTGAATTTAGGCATCTATACAGCTAGAAATAGAAGCTTCTGGATTGCCTAAACCTCAACCTTCATGAATCACATGCGGCGAGATTGGTCTAACCATATTTGACCCATACTGGTACGACTCCCAATGAACGTAAGCCCAGCTTAGCGGATGAGTCCGTCATTCATGTCATCGGCGCTTCTGAGTTTAAATGGTATGCGATTCAGAGGAGTAAGAATGAGTGTGCAGTAGAGCATTGCCACCGGTTAACCCGAATGAATCAATGTTTCTTGCGTATAGTGTCTTCACAAGAAGCGATGAACATCGATGTGATGCGCACTCATGCATCGACACGATGACATACTTTAGTGCACATTCAATTTAGTTTTTAACAATCGGCTACGGAGTTGTAGCTGTCAGTTTAAAGGTGCGAATTAGTATGCAATGACACGGCCATTGCACTACCATTGCGCATACATATGCGCAACAAAAAAAATCCACAGCCTCTAAGCACGGATAGAGCTTGGTGTAGTCATTAAGACAGATATTCCTAGGATTAGCCACGGAAAATTACGATGCCTTAAAGCACGGTGAAACTGATGATCGATCTTTGGTGAAAGATGCTGTAACTAAGTCAAGTTTTCTAGAAGAAACAGAAGCTGGAGGTGAAGAGACAAGCGGGTAAGTTTATAAGCTATCTCAAGCCACATACTGTTTTACACGGAACAGCTGCTCTAAATACCTGCCTCAACATACATAATATAGCATGCAGAACTAAAAATGGTTCTCAGGGTCTAGGCGCTAAGGAAAAAGCTCGAGCGCATTTAATCGAAGACGCTCTTTAAAACATGTCAAAGTGGCTCAGCAAGGTCCCGGGCCAGAAAAACGTTGTCCAACCCCATGACGCAAATCCATCGATGCCACACTGAATATTATTTTGCATCCTCTTCACTGCCCTAAGGCTGTGGATTGAATTTGTGCCAAGATTTGACGCTTGCCCCGCGTCCCACTGCTTGACATCGCTCCAACTCTATATCGAAGTCGTTTCGGTTGATCATCGTCAACATTCGAGTGACCTATTTTGCTTTAACCGAGATAGTAGGCCCTCACTGTAAGCGTGTTCAACAACCAATTTGAACTGAATGAATTTCTTGATTGTTCTTCCACGAACTTACTCTAGGCATGCCTGTGATCTGGCGGTAGTTCGAGACACAATCAATGCCGATGGAGTGGCCGTATGTTGCGCGTCCAAGTAAACTGGGGCTAACATCACTCAGGAGAGCATGCCCAAGTTGTAGGCTATGGTTGCTGATTGTCATCTTTTCGAATTTACCCTTGCACTTTCCGTTGCTGGATAGCACGCATTGAAATATCCCGGACACTCAAGATGTCCGCGAATATTTTTGAATTGAAATTTCTTGAAGGCGACATATACACGCCTGCAACAGTTAGTATAATTTCGTTATTTTAACAGCGACGCACGCATGTTGGACGTTATCGCGAGGCGTGGTAACTTACAAGACGAGGTTGAGTTCAAGACGAACACAGAAAAATATTTTCTGGCATGAGCCATTTGTTGCAGGTTCGGTTCCATTTGTTTCACACATGTCAGCTTCGTAACCCTGCAGTTTCATTGATTTCGAAATGCTGGGCTAGCGAATGCGGTCTGTTGGAAGACGTCGACATGCACAAACTCACGGAAATCTGAAACATGTTATCGTCCTCTGATGTTTTGTTAGATGGCGGATCCTGCCATGACCTCTTTACGTAAAGATTAGGGTAGCTATCTTTCTAGTTGTCTGAGTCAAGCCCTCAGGTTAAGGCCTTCAACATTTCAAGTGTGCTTCGAACAACCGTTCTCCCCCTGCCCACCAGTAATGTTCGGGAGCATTCAATGAGGGAACGTAGCATCCGAACCATTTGACGGTCTTTTTTAGGCATATCATTTACGACTGGAGAAGTAATAATTCATTGGGCTCATCAGGATCGGCATCAATTCGCTATGGTGATCTATTGGTTATGTGGCTTGATGGCTGACGCAGAGGCAACGGGATCCGGTCTCGGTCACGGTTGCCTCAATTTCGCTAAAGTCCAAAATACTTCAGACACGTGTACCTAGGTTAGGGCGCATGTTAAAAAATCCCCGCTGGTCGAAGTTTCCAGAGTCATCCGTAACCGCATAACAGCGTGCTTTGTGGTTTTAGGATGTGAAACACGATGAAATATTATAAAGTTCAGTGTATTGTAGAAAGACGGCTAAAACCACCTAATATTTCTGGTGGTTTGTAAAACCTAACACAAAAATATAAATATTTCAAGTCTCTCATTCCGTAATTTAATGCTCAGACGTGTCAGGCCTAAAACTGCTGGAAAACATACGATCAGGTGCATGCCAATTGTGTATTAAGTATTCTACGTTCCACGAGTTCGAAACGAAAAAAAAAAACAGCGCTAGCCTCAATTTCGGTGAAATGGTACGTTATTATCGCTGGTAGCTCATTTGTTTTACCTTTAGAATGCAAACAGCACACGCTCGAACGCATTGCGTCATTTTTGTTAAATTTTTTCTTATACAGACGTGAAAGTATGGTACCCTCAGCGACGACTTTTATTGAGACGAATCTGACATGTACTGTGGATACGTGCGGTAAAATACAAAAATATGAACAATATGATGACGCGTATACCCTCCCCTCTTCAGAACACTTGCACCTTGTCAGTGCCTAATGATTGCGTATGCTGGACTGTGCAGTCACATTACTCGCTCACGCTCCTCTGCCGTCCAATCACAGGGCGGTATTTCAGACGCCCGGGAACAATATAAACGGCAGCGATTTCCCACGAGCAATTCAAGCGGAGGCTTCGCCAGACATACATCCTTCAGAAAACTGTTCAACTTTGAGGAGAGATGAAGGCACTTCTACTGCTCCTTGTTGTCGGTATTGCTCTAGCAGCGACTGGTGAGTGCGAGGAAAGCGTTCACTGAAAGAGTTGGCAACTTCCACTTTTGACATTGTAATGGCTGATATATGTAAAAAACAAGAAATGCCGCTAGTGTGCATGCAATAGGTGTATATCTTTATGGCAACCCATAGTAGTTTGTACTTCTCACGGATGAAAAAAAACAACCTATAGTAAATAGGGAGAAAGCCTTTCAAACGAACAACCAGTGCTTGCTACACTTCTAATGAAGGAATATGCAAAGCTTTGGCACAAGACATGCACAGAACAATTCAGTATGCACAGCCACAAAAAAAGTGTTCTAGTGAACGTCAATGTGGTTTTATTTATGATAATAAGAATTATAAAAATGCATTCTAACAAGTAATATAGCTTGCATAAATCTGAGCGCTGGGAACCATCCATCGCCTTATACATGCTTCAAACAGCATATTTTGCTTTTCCAACAATCAATACTTTTATGTGAACCGCAGTGTCTCTATAAAGTTATAGTAAAAAGCGCCATCTGCTAAAACATAGCATTTATTGCGAAGTCACTTTTCGAACATACAAATGCATTGAGCTTGAGACATCTTCTACTGTACAATAGCTTTTCTTTATTACAAAAAAATATGTGCCTGCGCATGTTGTTATGCTTCAAGGGTTACTTATGCAAAAACAAATCTGCGAAAGCTTCACTGGTTTTGTGTAGCATGAATAAAAAATATCTGCTGTTATACGTCCCAAAACCAAGATATAATTATGAGAGGCGCCCTACAGTGGAGGCTTCCGGGAATTTCGACCGTCTGGTGTCCTTAAACGCGTGCTGACATCGCACAGCGCGAGGGGCCTCTGCTGTGTCACCTACATCACAATGTAACTACCGCGGCCGGAATTGAACCCGCGACCTTCGAGTCAACAGCCGAGCGCCTTAATCACTGCACTAACACTGTGGACTCAAGCGGGAGTCGAACTTTACCTAAGACATCGACGTACTGAATAAAACAGAGCTAGGAAATAATTTTGGTAGACATATCTTATTTCACTTCCGAGATAGCATGGCAAGATTGGCTATAAACAGCCAAATTGGGCTGCACAAAAGAACTGTTTGATAAGCACCTGGACCAAGTCACTATGCGTTCCTATATACCTGTTGAAAAACCTGCGATATGACTAACGGTGGTATCGACTTTGTTGATACTCCAGTTGTTACTGGGATTGGGCAATGAATATCTGAGGGCAGGTGTGCGTAGGTTCTTCAGTGGGCTGAAAGCTTCAACATTAACAAGAAATTCGGAAGATTAGTCACCTAAGTGGTTGGAAGCCTAGTCTATGTGCACCACCAATCTATGGTCAATTTTTATTTTGTAGGGGCAAAGCTCCTTAGTGTGCGTGGGTCATTTCCTCCTTCGTTTTTATGTAGTATGCTATATATATAGTATGTATTTAGCCACCTCTAGTTTATTATTTTCTCAATATATGGTGTTGTGTGTATATGTCCTTGGTCATGCGTGGTCAAAATGTGGTCATGTGGCCGAAGTAATTTTTCTAGGGGACATGAACACTCGCATACTTTAGTGGATAGTCGGAGATCAATGGCAGGTTATTCCAAGATCTCTGCGAGCCCCATTGTCTTGAGATAGTTATTGTGGGGCCTAACAGTGAGGGGCAGATTACGTGGAATTTCAGACACAGGCAATCGAGCATTAATTATTGTCTTATGGCATAAATAATCAATAACAAACTTAGAGAGATGAGAACAGACGATGAAGGCATTAACAGCTTGGGTAGTGACAATAAACGCATAACATTACAAATGTGTTATGAAACTAAAATAGGAAAACAGCGTTAAGGTTTGGAAACTTGTATTTAAGTGACGCACAAATAACAAATATAGCCGCAAGAGTCGAGCACTAAATAACAAAACTACCGGGCTAACACTGGGAGTATAGAGATCTTTTACATGTAGTTACGACAGAAATTGAAACACAGAAGAAAGCTATGGACTGGAAAGGAAAGAGACAGCCTAAATGTTGGTGGAAGAGAGAAATTCAAGAATTCAATCGAGAAGCGATGCGAAGCATAACGAGAGCGCAGACAGGCAAAAATGGAGAGGAGGCACAGGATGAAGTCAACCAAATATAGAAAATATCCTTATAGTAAAAGAACGATTGTGCAGCAATTGGTCGAGGCAAACTTTAAAATTGAAAGTAATACTACTACTACTACTACTACTAATAATAATAATAATAATAATAATAATAATAATAATAATAATAGCTTCTTTATTAGCACCAACGATGGAAGACACTGCAGGTAAAAGTTGCTCAAGACACAAGCTACTTGACAAAAGGCCCACAGCCACCTCTACAATGCAGCAGCGACAACACACCTGATGACACAGAAATAAAAAAATTACTCTTAATTCATACATGAACAGTTACATCAGCATCACTATTGTTTACTATCTGAGCCTAAATTGATGAAATGATTACGCGATGTTCGTATAGAAGTAAATGGCATTTCTATGTGTGATTTAGGACATGAGTTCAAAAGGTTTGGTAATGTGCAAGAGCTTCGCTGCATAGAGTAATTTTTGCGCGCAGTCACCACCTTCCACTGTTCTGTCTGACGAGTGCTACATGAATGTTTGTTTTTTGCTAGATTAGATAGCTCATGGAAGAACTTTGTTTTCTTTTATTTCGCATTTCAACGCTAGATTTAACTTAAAACTATAATGGTTAAACACACGAATTCTATTTGCATTCAAAAATACATCTGAAGTGTCAGAGTTATATCGCACATTGAAAACAGATCGTAAAATCTTTTTTTCTGTAGTATCTGAAGTCTTTCAAGGCTAGTTTGTGTCGTCTTACCCCATATAAAAAAACAATAGTATAAGGAAAAAAAGAGTGTGTTGTAGACAAGAAGCTTTATTTTAAAGGGCAACATACACCTGTGACGTGCCATCGTAACAACTACTCGAGATAACTTAACTAAAACTGATTACACGTGTAGACCTCAAAGCACGATTTGTGTAAAGGTGACTCCCAGTATTCTAAATATTTACTATTTCAATTTTTTTCAAGTGCCTAGAGAAGGGCGATGGTATTGCAACTTAGTTGTTTAGATTTTGGCCTGAAAATCACGGCGTTCGTCTTTTTTGTAATAATTTGACGAACGTTTGCCACTGAAAATTCTTGAAGGGGTTTTAGACAGGCATTGGCTTTGTTCTGAAGGCTACTGAGTTCAGGTGAGGAAAAAAAAAAGATTGTGTCGTCAGCGTACATGTCGTATTTTGAATCAGCGTATATATTTACTAGGTGATTTATGTAAGCGATAAAGAAAAATGGCCCGAGAATACTGCCCTGAGGAACGCCTCTACTGATGTGTTTCAGATCCGAGCAGCAATCTTCAATATAATAACGATTACAAAGGTAAGACTTCACAAGGTTTATACTGTGCCCACGAACACCACAATTTTCAAGCTTTCTGAGTAATATCGAATGATGAATGCAATCAAATGTTTTAAGAAAATCACTGTCAAGGCCGAGCACAAGATTTGTGCTTTCGAATTGTGATAAAGGGAATTCCTTTTGCTGAAGTAGGGCTAGTTCAGTGAACAAGCGTTTCCTAAATCCAAATTGGGCTATAGAGATAAGATTATGCTTATCAAAAATCTTAGACATTTGCACGTATATAAGCCCTTTGGATAATAGTGGTAATATTGCAATAGGTCTATATTTTTTATATTGTTTACGTCCCTTCGCTTATAAAGTGCTGAAACATTTGTAATCTGCATCCTCTTGGAGAAGATAGCGCTCGCCAAAGACAGCCTACAAATGTGGGTGATATATGAACAAAGAATATCAAGCACATACTTGATTGTACGAACCTGCATGTCGTCAAAATCACAGCTTGGGCTATTCTTAAGCGAACGAAAACCAGATAGTACTTCAGACTCTATAAATAGATGAAGGGAAAAGGAGGATGCATTGCTGTCTGGCGTAAATTTTGAATGATCAGCAGATTAGAAAGCGTCAGTGTCGCTCACAAATAGTCATTAAATTTATTTGCCAAAATATTACCCAATACTTTGAAGCCATTCATAAGTAGCTTTTCTACACGTGGAGATGATTTAGGCGATTTAAGAAAATATGTGCATTTAGTGTATTGAACATTGATGCATTATTTACGGCGATTTAAAAATATATGTGCATTCAGTGCATCGAATATATGCACATATAATCCATGCACTGAGGATATATGTATACTTATCTACATATATGAAAGCGCAAGTATCCTGAAAAAGACTCCGGCACGCGAATTCGAACAGCGAACCTCCGAGTCATGAATGCGAGGCGTTAACCACTGAGCCATAGAGCAGCACGTCGTTCTCTGTTTAAACGGCAAGCTGTTTATATCTACCACTTACCGCTCGTTGTGGGACTCTCGGCGGGGAGGGGGGGGGGACTATCGCGTTTTAGAATCACCAACAAGATGGCGCTATGAGTGTGCGGCGGCGCGCGTTCTCCCACGTGTTATTCCCCTTGAGTGGAGAAGGCAGACGCACGCTCGCGCGCCTTTATCTTGCGGTGGGGACAATCGTATGCCTTGTAGGCGCTGCGCCGTGCTCCCTACCGGACTGCAGAAATTAGGCGCCTTCTTGCTTTTCTAACCACTACCACCACCACGTCTTGGCTGGCGTTGGACTTTCCCTAGAACGCTTCTGTTTCAATTACCGGGCGCGCAAAGCTCCCTGCGATCGTTGTGCAGTCTCCATTTGCGAAAAGGGCGAGATTTTCAGACGCAGCGAAGTAACAATTGAGACACTTATTCGCGTTCATCTGTACCTGTGAGCATGTTTCGTGCGTCATTTGTACGAGAGAAACGCGGGGCAAATTTTGATCTGCTTGCCATTCGGCGCGTGATCTTACAATTTGTCGCTATCGCGTTCATTGATTCGCCTTTGCGGCAAAGCTGTGACTTTCTAGCCTAAACATTTATTGGCTCCTTGAGCTTAGCCTTATCGTGCTCCAAAACCTGTTTACTTTTGTGTCTTACACCTACCGTGCAGCATCAACGCGGTGCTCTTATTCGGAGAAGAGGGAACAATGCCACTGCAGTACACCACATCCTGTGCGACTGTCCGTTGTATGACATTTAGAGACAGTCACTGGCGTCCGTTCTTGCGCGCACCGACAACAGCCGAATGTCTGTGGACACTGTTCTTTTAGGTGCCCGAGCGAATGCACTGAAACAGAAGGCGGCAAAAGCACTGTTGAAATTCCTACACGACACGGACTTGAACAAACGGCTGTAACAGCAATGTCACGCACCACGAAAGACAAGACAGGACTATGACTGACTGTGCGCGCGTGTGCTGCCTAATGCGCTGTGTTTATCTTTCTTCCCTCTATCCTCTCTATCTTTCATCTCCCCATCCCCTTCCCAAGTGCAGGGTTGCGAACCAGCTGCCAATAGGCTACTTAACCTCTGTTCTGTTCTTTTCCTGCTATTTACCTTCCTTCCACCTTTTTTTAAGGAGAGGAGCATTTCCGTATTTCTTGGATGTTCACGAGAATACAAAAGCCGACGTAACATCCTCAGCAGTGCATTTTTGGGTTGGTCACGCGCACTGACAACAGCCCAGAGAGGACTCTGGTGGCGCCGAGGGAGCCTTCAGTGATAAGGTCTATGGTGGGTCACATGCTTGTCCAGAGGCAAAAGACACACAGGAAGAGCACGAGCTATCCGTCTTTCGAGAGTACGCCCATGCGACGCGTCTGGTAAGAGTGCTGTTGCTCTACATCCACGTCCAATAAACCTCACCAGGACCTTCAAACGGACGTGACAATATATTCAAAGTAAATAAGGCATTAGGCTAACTAAAAAAAGAAAACTTTCTTTTAGTCTTTTTTTCATTTCGAGCCTGGTGGCACACACGTCATCTCCCCATTAAAAAGACGACGCTCATAGCATCTATCTATTCATTCAGGCACCCATGGCTCACTGATTTGTGTTTGACCGATGTGCTATGATTTTTTCTTAGTATTGAGCACTTATTGCTTGTATAAAGCTTAAGAAACGGACTTTGAAGTTATGAAAATTGTATACTGGCTTTTTCTTTCGCAGTTCGGTATCCGTATCCGTATCCGTATCCGTATCCGTATCCATATGTGGTAAGTAAATGTGACATAACAGCTACAGTAAATGAGTTTCACGTGATTTTTAAAAAAAAACGATTGTGTGCCTTTCGACAGCTCTCTGTTTAGTGCTCCACTTTTCAAGTACGATTTACATAGAATGCCGAGGCTCTGTGCAATGAAGAGGAGTAAACATGAGGGCAACTTTATTATTTCATACCGCAATATATACACTGCAAAGCAGCAACTGGCACAAAGAATTCCAAGGAAGTAGGAAATGAGCGTATTGGCACGCATTTTTGTTTTATGCCCTAATTCAGGGACCTACTAAAAGGAAGAAATGTAGGAAGTTAGAGTGGCTATAGTCGAAGCTTTTTTATATTCTAATGTAACTAGAATATAAAATGGCAAATCGATTCACTGTATATATTATCACTATCCAATATAATCTACATAAATAAACTTCATAAAAAATTTTGATATCACCGCAAGAAATTATGTACCTGATTCCGAAGAGCAATGCGAAAATAGGCGAACTAGTTTCAGTCCGCTTTAGTCACTGGCTCTGGCGAAGTAGTTTTCCAGCCGTGGTTCGTGCCACTGGGAGTGGCTGTAGCAGTTGTGAGAGCACGGTATTGTGTACTACGCGGACAACGTCATCGCGACCCAGTGCCGAAATTGTATTCGACAACACCCACGCAAGAAACGAAAACCGTTGTAGAAGAATGTCTATCGTTAGAAAAACCAGCAATATCATGGATTAACTTTGGGTTAAACACCTGCAATGAACACTTTGTTGATCAATCGCTACTGCTGCTGCCGATTCCAAAAGCATGCTAAAATGCTGAAACAATGTTATAGGCGCGCTAAAACAGTGTTAGGTCATTGGCACCAGTGTGTTCAGTGACCAGTTGTAGTTGTCGTGGATGATTAAATGTGCAACAGTTTCTCTGTGCCCCAAATGTGTCATGCAGCTAACCATTATTCGTGGCAACACTTACTGCCTGCATATGGTTTACGTAGGGTAGTGTTGCACAAGCCTTAATTTTCAGTATATTATTCGCCGAATAGGAAACTTAGTTATTATGTACTGGGCAGACTTTTTTTAGTTGCGAGAGTTGCTAGTTGTATTTTTCGTAATCTACAATATTGAAACTCTACTGTTCTATTGATTGATCGTTATTTTGCGAATTATTGTTGAATTCGTAAATTTCATACGCGCACACCCCTAATAACGCAGGAAGGAAAGAATGCCCCTTTGTCTTTTACTTGCTTCGCGCTTTGCTCCTGGCATTTCTTCCACAACGTTGTTGCATTTCAGGACGGACTTGCCTGTACGGCACAGTTAAATACTTCTCAACCTCACATCAATTAGAGCAACCGACAGCGCATGAGCACGAATAAGCCCAGCTTGTTTTCATTTTATAGAGCATAATGGCAGCGCGGCTGTTCCTCTACGTATATTTATCCACTCTCCTCGCCGCGGACTATAGTAATACTGAGGCGAACAGTAAAATTATGCCATAACATTTGTACCATAAAGGCCGAACGCGGGAAACGGAAACATTTGGAATATGGTATACTTACAAAGAGGCTTCATCTCCAATTGAGGATCACGCAGCGAGCGATGCAAAGAGAAATGATATGTGTAACTTTAAAAGACGAGAAGAGAGAAGAGTGTGTCAGAGATCACACGGGGCTTATAGATATCGTAGTCGAAATCAAAAAGAAATGGACCTGGAACGGCCGCAAAGCACGCAGGCAGGATACCCGCTGGCCATTTAGGGTAACTGACTGGATTCCCGGAAAAGGCAAGTGGGTGAACGGAGACAGAAAGTTAGGTGGGCAGATGAGAATAGAAAGTTTTTGAGTGTAAAGGGGCAGCAGCAAGCACAGGACTGAGTTGACTGGTGAAGCATGGGAGAGGCCTTTGCCCTGCAGTGGGCGCGTGAGGACATGTGAAACTTATACAGTGCTGAAGAATGGACACGTTCTAAGCTACCATACATTAGTTGGCAGGAAAAAGCTAGGAGTGGGGTTCCTCATGCACAAACATATCGCTGGCAACATAAAAGAATACTATAGCATCAGTTAGAGGGTGACAAGTATCATAATTAGGTTTAACAAAAGGTACAAGATGAAAGTGGTAAAGGCCTACACGCCTTCATCGAGCCATGATGATCATTTTGTTGAGTGCTTTTATGAAAATGTAGAGTCAGCCATTAATAAATTAAAGACACAGTATTCTATTCTTATGGGCGAGTTTATTGCCAAAACAGGCAAGAAACAGGCCGGGGACCTTGGGGGGAGGGGGGATATCACATCGGCTCTAGAAATGCCAGAGGGTAGTTATTGGTAGAGTTCGCAGAACGTGATAATTTATGAATTATGAATACCTTCTTTAAAAAAACGCGCTAGCCGTAAAAGGACGTGGCGATGTCCTAATGGTGATACTAAAAATGAAATTGACTTCATTATGTGTGCACACTCAGACATTGTACAGGATGTAGAAATAGTTGGCAAGATTAGATGCAGTGACTATAGAATTGTAAGAGCTCGTATTAACCTTCATTTAAAAAAGCAAGGACAAATATGCCTTGACCAGGTGTCATGGCGTGGAGCAAATATCTCTTGATTTTCCCTGGAGTTTATTTGTCGTTTTCTTCTCTATCCTTCGTTTTACCTTTCCAAATACTTATTGCCTGTATTGTTCTCATGAAAAACTTTCAGAAATCTGACATTGAAAAGCGGGCTTCATCCGAACATGGAATTCAGTTGAAAAGTAAGTTTCTTACTTCTCACCATTCATTTCTCACAACGCATACACAACTGGTATGGAGATATTGTTGCCAACCCGAAGTGATATCAAAAGATTTAGTTGATCCAAACTTCGAAATTTGTTGAGCAAATTAAATGTTGAAGTTTCACTGGAGCCGTAAATATTAACCCCCGATTTACTACCAGCGTGATAAACAGTCTCTTATGATCGAACCGTTGCATAAAGCAAATCGAAGCTCCGTATTGTGCCTGGAACACGTTTTCTTACAGTACGATAGTTGATATCATTTGTGTAGGCCTTGCCAAGATAAATCCCCATTAAACGTTTGGCAGATATTGCGCTTTTGCCCACAACGCAGTATAGGGAAATTTCAACTGCGCTAAAAACGAGACACGAAAAGAAAGTGTAAAAGACGACTGCACTTTGTTCTCGTGTCTTGATTTTAGCGCAGTTATGATTTTCCTAAATGTTTTACCAACTAAACCCCATCATGCCCTTCTCCAATGCATATAGGATGATTCACTGAGAGTGTTGTGCTCGTGCTACAAAACATAATTATTCAAAATTACTCTGGAGTCGCATATTCTTGGCATGTTTCTCATGACATCAATTCCTATGCTACGTGGGATCCGCATGAATTTTTCGCATGTCAACTGAAACAATCGATGTTTTCTTCTTTTCGCAAACTTTTGGAATTACGAAACAATTTGGCCGCAGTAAAACAACTTCCTCTTACTGTTACTGCGGTATAAAAGCTTAACCTAAGAAATCGTGGCTTTGTGGATGAAATGCGTAAATAGCTGGGCACTGTTTTCTGTAGTAGAACCCAAGCAACAATGCTGTCTAAATTGTGAAGTTGCAAACGCCAGTTCATCCTCACGATGTCAAGACAGACCGGGACAGCTCGAAGCTCTCCCTCAGTACAGAACATCGTGCTCTAAATCGGCAATATATATATATATATATATATATATATATATATATATATATATATATATATATATATATATATATATATATATATATATATATATATATATATATATATATATATATATATATATATATATATATATATATATATATATATATATATGTGTGTGTGTGTGTGTGTGTGTGTGTGTGTGTGTGTATGTGTGTGTGAAATCTAACACACAATATTGCCAAGGAAAGTACAGGGGAGGTTATTACACCGAATTGTAAGGTAAGTGTGAAGGAAGAAAGTGCGTGAAAAGATAACTTGCAGTGGGCAGGAACCATAAGTTATTGTTTCGCCCACTTTTCTTTTTTCACATTTACCTTACGATTCGATCTAACAACCTCCTCCATACTTTCCATGGCTATATTGTCTGTTAGATTTCATTATATTGTGTCAGAAAACGAAAACACGAGCCCTTAAGTGTGCACTTCTTTCCATTTAGAATAAATATATATATATATATATATATATATATGTATATATATATATATATATATATATATATATATATATATATATATATATATATATATATATATGTGTGTGTGTGTGTGTGTGTGTGTGTGTGTGTGTGTGTGTGTGTGTGTGTGTGTGTGTGTGTGTGTGTGTGTTTGTGACGTATGAAGGCATGGCAGAAGAACTCTGGGAAGAAGTGAGAATGTAAAAAACATGGCGTATAAGGCAGGCCACGTCTCCCGCATCATAGCGTCACTCGAGTCGACAGGATGAAGACCTGGCAGCCACTTTATCAAGTGGCCATTATCATCGAACACCTCAGCAAGAAAGTGGCCGAACGTGGACCACACAAGTTCATCCCAACTCTACACCAAGACCAGCATCATGACAGCACCATCAGCAGACCTTGACTTCCCCAAGTACACTGGATCATCAGACGATTACCCATACAGGACTGGTTCAAACCTTTTCGAGCTCCATGCCGCCGCTGCATCCTGGTCGGAACGGGAGATGGTCCCAACCTACACCGACTAAATCACGGGTGAGGCATTCAAATTTTACCTCACTCACATCTTCGAGAACGATGTCTTAGAAAAAGATTAAAGAAGAAATGATCACCCGTTTCAAATAATACGATAAAGATCTTTCGACACCACATCAGCGGAACGCTTTTCAATTCACCTATCACAGTTATGCGAAGTCTTCCCACAGTAAGCCTATTTTCCAAAAAAGACATCAGAGAAAATATACCACCGTTGTACCATCGTATCACTTTTCCCAAAAAACGTCATGCATTCGAACACCGACTGGTAACTTGCACGTCGCAACAAAAAAGGTAAAGCCTCCGTATACCGAGAGGAATCGAGCATTTTGCCAAAAGACTGAACCTAAAGCGGGCTTTCGCAATAGCAATAAAATCCGCATTCTTAACATGTTCACTGCACCACAACACTTCAGATGTCACTGAACCACCCGAATAACTTGATGCTTCTTGTCGCACACAAGGCCCCGACGGTTTCGTACGTGTGAAGGCATATACACGTGACGAGCTGGTGAATCCTCACAATACCAGTCGTTCAGGACCAGAGTGACGTTCCCGACCAGAGTCTTTCAACAGAAATTCTCAGCCTCATCATGCTGCAAAAAAAAAAACATACGCAATCAGAACCACCCAAAGCCATGTCTGCTGTGCTCTCATCGTCAAGTGATAACACACATGCGAGTCGAAGCACGGCAGAAATTTCGAATCCACCAACGCCGGCACCTTCTCCACTGACAAAAGCATTTGCAATCAATGATTACTCACAACAATCTTGGGAGCTGTCTAAACAGTCTGTCATGCTGCTTTCATCGCAAGACAAGCCCAGCAGTAGACTATCGACTACCGACTATCTACTGATCACCTCATCGCGCAAACAAAAGTACACTCATGTTCCTGAAAGATGCATCTGACCAACTTTCGCAAGAAAACGAGCAATTTCAACAAAGGCAACTCCACGAACTCCAGGCACTACAGTGCTTACTCGAATGTAACCAGAAAACAAGCGTAACCTCACCACGAGTACACATGTGGCTTAATCGGAGACAACACTAATTTAAGAAGCAAAGAAAAAGTCAATGCCTAAACCATCTTAACAGAAAGCAACGCCGACAAAGTTTTGTGCACCAGTTCTCAAGGCCGTGTTTACGATTCAACAAACTGTCACAGAAAGATACGAAAGAGACATGCAGCTACCGCGAATACAAGGAAGAAATACATGCATCCCATAATCAGCTGCGGTTCTCGCACATGCAGGCTGCATGCACTCGTCCTGTCTTTGCCACCCCACAGAAAGCAGCGTCTACGACGGAGAACTCGGTGGCTACGACATCCGACCCTCAAAGGCAACAAGGACTTCCCCCGTGTTCATTCCTCGCAAGAATTGGTGTGTCATCAGTACTTTCTACCTTCAGGCCGTGCTTCTGTTGGCCAGAACACAACAGTGAACCTCACCCACCAGAGTTGTTACAGAATTCACCGGACTGCTCCCTCGGCCTTGAAGCTTTAGTGAGATTGTAAAACTCCGTCAGGATGTGAAACTGTGAATTTGGGCATTTTGTTTATTCTCTCCTTGAATTTGTTCTAGTTTTTAACCAGTGTCATCTTTCGGGGGGAGGGAGAATCATGTGACGTATGAAGGCATGGTTGGAGAAGCCGAGGAAGAAGAAGGAAGAAGGGAAAAAACACGGTGTATGAGCCAAGCCACGTCTTCCGCATCATAGCATCCCCTATATATATATATATATATATATATATATATATATATATATATATATATATATATATATATATATATATATGTATATATATATATATATATATATATATATATATATATATATATATATATATATATATATATATATATATATATATATCAACTACACCACAAGCTGCTTTCAGGAGTGTGAATCGGCTTTCTTTTGACATGTTGAAGCCCTCACAACCGACCCTGTACTTGCCCATTTTCACGATGCACCAACTCTTCTACACACAGACACCCAGAGCCGTGGTTTAGGCGCCGTTCTTCTACAACTCGACAAAGCCTTGCGAGAGCATGTCGCTGCATACGCCAGCCGCGTGCAATTCACAGTCGAGGGGTACGATACGATCACCGAGCAGGAGTGTCTGGCCGTCATTTGGTCAGTGCAGACGTTTTACCAGTATTTTCATGACCCCCACTTTACCATTGTAACCGACCACCACGCGCCACGCTGGCTTTCTACGCTCAAGAACTTGTCTGGACACCTCGGCTGATGAATTCTACGCCTTCAAGAGGCGCCTATATATATATATATATATATATATATATATAAGGCGCCTCTACGCCTTATATATATATATATATATATATATATATATATATATATATATATTAAGTGTGAAGTGTGAATACACTTTATAAGCGACCCCAAACCATCCACCGCCGTCGGCGGCATCCGCAGTCTTCTCTCTCCTCTCTCTCTCTCTCTTTATATATATATATATATATATATATATATATATATATATATATATATATATATATATATATATATATATGTTGGTGTAAGTAACGCGCCTTATATCAAGATGGTAGCGTTGCCTCCGGGACATCCATCGCACGACCCGCACTCGACGGGAGCGAGAAAGAGGGGTGCGCGCGCAGCTGCAGCGAGCGAGGAGAGCGGAGGAGCGACACCGATATCAGCGTCGTGTCCGTGGCTGAGCGTCGGTAGAGCGTCACGCTGCGGCCCTCCAAGTCCTCTTTCTTTTAAAGATAGAGAGAAGACTGCGGACGCCGCCGACGGCGGTGGATGGTTTGGGGTCGCTTATAAAGTGTATTCACACTTAAAAAACATCGAGACGCCGACGCTGTTTCTTACTGCCCACTACCCACTACCTCGCTTAGCGTTTTTCATCTACTGTGCAGGAGAAAAACTCGAGCTCTACTTCTACATTGGTTAGTTCTCTGGCCGCTATAGACGAGCTTCCTTTCCAGCAAGACTTTCCCTACAGTCAGCTGGTGGACCCGTACTGTCGGCGGAACATACGCTACATCGCTGGTGATTTGCGCCCGCCTAACGCAAGGCTCCGTCACCAACTCTCGCAATTAAGCTGGACAACTCGGTTCCGTAGCGCCGCATTTACCATCCTGACGGTCAGCGCTGGGTTCCCGTTCAACCACGTTCTCTTAGCTCCCGCGTCCTCAGAGCATTTCCTAATGATCCCACTGTTGGTAACATTGGTTATAAGAAAACGCACGGCCACATTTGAAGTCGTTTTTATTGGCGGGGCATTACCACAAGCGTTGCCAGGTAGGTCGGCTCCAGCACTATCTGCCAATGTTTAAAACTCCCAACATCTGTTCCTGCCGGTGCACTGCAGCCCCTCTTTCGTGCCCAACGACATCCTTTTAAGTTGTAGGCGTTGATCTTTACGGCCCCCTCTCATTCAGTCCCGCCGGCAACTGGTGAATACAGGCATCCGTTGATCATTTAACGCACTACGCCGAGACGGCACCTGGAAACACTGCTTCAGCTTCTAAAGTTGCTGAATTCGTTTTCAAAGCTTTTATACTGAGCCAGGGTGCTCCAAGTGTTATGATCAGTGACCGTAGAAAAGCCTTTCTCTTTCAAGTAGTCAACGAACTTCTCCACGCCTTTGGCACAACTCATAAGACCAGTTGAAGTTAACTAACGGCCTGACTGAGAGATTCAATGGCACTCTTGCCGACATAATCGCAACCTGTATTCAATGAGATCACAAAAACTAGCAAGTCATCTTACCGTTCGGAACTTTCACCTATAATGCAGCCATTCAGCGGGCAACAGGCTGCTCACCATTTTAACTGGTTTACGGCCGTTCCCTGCTTCCTTTCTGGATGTTTCTTTACGTCCAACGTAAACCTTTCCGCATCTGATCCCGAGAAATACGTGTCACGACTCGCCCAGTGTCGCCAACGTGCTCGCATGAATAACAAAGCCAGGCAGAACTATTGAAAGACTGCTTATGATGAATCACATAATACCGTATCCTTGAGATGAGGTGCTCCTGTTGACACCTGCACACCTCTTCGCACACCTGGTTTGAGTGATACATTTCAGCCATGGTTTATCGGGCCATACACCTTTCTGGAGGAAACTTCACCTGTGAATAATTGCGTGTCGCCCCTTGTAGCTCCAGCAGACCGCCATTTTCGAAGTGCTGAACTTGTGCACGATTCTTGCATGAAGCCCTTTATGCGACCATCCTCGTCTCCTTGACCAGCTACGGCCAGGCTGGCCACATTTACGTAGGGGTATTTAGAAAGTAAGGAAGGAAGAGCCTAGAAATGGTGGCACACACTCACGCTGGGAAATCTGCCAAGAACCGGGTAGATTTTGCGAAATCTCGTTAATTTGTTAACTCAAGTTTTTGTCGGTAAACCCCACATGTCAATCAAGTCGATGAGGCTAACCACAAGAATAATTAGGTTTACGTAATCTAGTGTTGAGCCTCCAAACGCTGAACTCGTGCTTTGGCTTATGGCTGCTATGGAGGTTCTGGTCAACCATGTTGGATAATTATAAAGACAACTGTAGATGCTCCGGCAACTGCCAGTCTCTAAAATCAAGCAAACGGGTGTGCGTTTGTCATCGTCATCATCATCAGCTCGACTACGCTCATAGCAGAACAAAGCATCTTCCATGATCCGCCAATCAGCCCGGTTTCGTGGTTTCCGTTGCCACGCTATGCCTGCGAACTTTTTAATATCATCGGGCCACCTAACCTTCGGTCTCCCCTTCGTGTGTTGGCCTTCTCTGGGAATCCAATCAGTTATCCTTAATGACCAGCGGTTATCCTGCCTACGTGCTACAGCCCGGCCTATGTCTATTTCTTCTTGATTTCAACTATAATATCCTTGACCCCCGTTTGTTCCTGATCCACTCTGCTATCTTTTTGTCTCCTAAGGTTACACCTATCATTTTTCTTTCCATGGCGCTCTGCGTCGTTCGCAATTTAAGCTGAACCCTCTTTGGAGGCCTCCTGGTTTCTGCTCTGTAGGTAAGTACTGGTAAGACACAGCTGTTATATACATTTCTCTTGATGGTATGTGGTGGATTTTTATTCATGATTTAGAAATGACTGCCGGATGTGGTACACCCCATCATTATTGCTCTAGTTATTTCACCCTGATGGTTTGGCTCTGCGGTTTCTACCTGTCCTAAGTACACATATTCCTTTACAACTTCTAGCGCCTCTCTACCTATCGCAAAATGCTGTTTTCTGGCGAGACTGTTGCGCATTACTGTAGTTGCGTGCATAGTAATATTGAGGCCTACTTTTTCTCCTTTCTGCGTCCAGTTCAGTAATCATGAGCTCATGAGTAATCAGTCCTCCCCTGAATTACTCAAGGCAACGTCATCAGTAAATTGCAGGTTACTAAGATACGCTTCATTAACTTTTACCCCTAACACTATCTAATCTAGAATCCTGAAAACGTCCTGTAAACACGCAATGAATAGAATTGGAGAGACCGTGTCTCCCTGCCTTACACCCTTCTTTATTGGGATTTTGTCGGTTCTTTATACAAGTGTATGATGGTTGTGTATCCACTGTAGAATTCTTCCAGTTCTTTTGTGTAGGGTTATTTGAGTCCCCTCTTGTTTACTAACGCTAGAAATAATGTCTTCCTTTTTTTCAGTTTTGGCCTGAATGGTCAAGTTCTGGCCGTGGTGGCTGCACTTCTGAAAGACGCGGAAGTGGTATAGGCCCCCATGTGCAAGAGTTAGGTGTAGGTTAAAGAAACACACATTGTCAAAATTTCCGGAGCCATTTACCGTGGTTTCTCTCATAATCATATCGTGCTTTTCAGATGTTACACCTCAACAATAGTGAAAAACTAATTTTTTCAGTTGCAAGAACGACAAATTCTAACTTTCCTGCCACGTTCATTTGTACCTAAAGTATGATATATTAGTCCTTCTTTCACGTCTCCCACGATTTCGTTATGATTTCGTTGAATATTTTAAATTTTTCTTATTTTCGCAGCACTACTCATTAAAATGGCTCTGCTCGACCTCATGGTAACGCAACTGTAAGAAACAAACACAAACCTAACGCATTGTTCACAATTTCAGGTGAACCAAACGGGTGCCCGGACTCTGCTGCCTGCAACTAGAGGTGCAAAAGCTTTGGCTCGTATGGAAAATGTAGAGAAGTGGAGCAAATGACCTGCATCTGTAGAAAGTCTGCGTTCTAGAGAGATGACTACATTGGTCTCCCGCAAACCACCGCCGAGTTCGCAGGGAATCCGGCCGACGGTTAGTAGTATAAACGAGGACAGTCGCCAAAGCCTTCTCGCAATCCTTCCAGACAGATCCAAATAAACGTTATCTCTCTTTCTCACTCATTGTTTCACCAAAATATATTACACCCTATTGCACGAAGAACAATAGCGAGGGCACCGAGTCGTTCGTTCTGATGTAAATGCACCTTTTTAAAATCTAAAGATTTGTTTGCGTATTTCAAGCACTTTTGACATATATATATATATATATATATATATATATATATATATATATATATATTTATATGCTCCTGGGGGTTGTTACGAGCCGCGTCGGTGGCCGCAGCGGACCCAGTAGGTAGCATGGAGCTGGGTGGTGGTCGTCATTCCGCAGGCCACGTGGACGTTCAGAACTCTCGAGAGCTGAGGCAGAGGGACAGGCGTAAAAGAAATCTTAACAAGACGTTTATTTGCAACATGGTGGACAGTAACGTCCGAACGACGACTCTTCTCGCGACACTCTCCTGTTTTCTTCTGGCGGGCTGCTCTTCTGCCTCGCCGTGCAGTTCCGTAGATATAGGCGGAATGTCTCTTCGGGGAACCAATTACTCGTGGAGAGCACAACACAAGTGTCCCTTCACACACGTGGCAGATGCACGCGGCACACGCGCGGGGACTCGGAAGTGACCACGCAGGAGAAATTCACGGCAGTCCCTCCTGTAGCACACAACCGGCCTTCCGCACATTCCAGAGGGGCCCACCCGTAGCCACTGCCCCGCAGGCAAAGCGCACAGCCGAGACAAACAGAGCCGGTGCAGGTGACAACCCGCCCCCACACAGAATGTCCGAGATGACGGGAAGGCACGCTTGGGGCCATCCGGCCCAAGGACTTCGTTACTGCTTTGTAACAGCTTCCCCGGCGGCCGGCCGAGACCTCGACGTACGAAGGTCATCCACCTTTGTGGGGAGAGGTCGATGAAGACAATGCTGGTGGGCTGAAGCCGTGGACACCTCGATGCGGCTCTGCTGCAATCCTCTGGCACCCTGGTGATCTGCAGCCTCTGGTAGCGTCGTCCAAAATTGGAGAAAGGCTCCCGCTCTGCTGGCCAACATTCCTTCTCGAAAGACAGCACATGTGTCCACCACGCGAGAAACACAACTGCCAAGCAGGCAAGCGCCCATACTCTCTTCCTGAGACCCACCAGGCTTTAAATTCATCCAAAACGACCTGTTCTTCCTTACAATAGCAGCAGCAATTCTAACAACCCAACCTGAAATAGGCTGCTCAAATTCACAAACACGTGTCGTGATAGAGCACAAATACAAAAAAAGCAATTGTAAAACTGTCACACACACAAAGAATGGAACCTAAATACCCAAGCCAGATTACCTGACGCCATCAAGATCCCTAGAAACAACGACTTAAGCCGTCAGCGTTGCCATTCAATTTGCCTCTCTAGTAACGAATTTCGAAAGAGTATTGTTGCAGTAGCAAGCTCCAGCGAAGTAGCCGGCCGTTCTTAGGCGACATCGTTTGCAACCACGTGAGGGGACAGTGATCCGTCTCGATAATAAACTCTGATCCCGCGAGATAGCATGCGAGCTTCTGAACCGCCCATACAACACAGGCGCATTCTTTCTCTGAAGCGCTATAGGCTTCCTCCCTTACAGTTAGTTTGCGGCTTGCATATAGCACGGGATGTTCCTCTCCTGCGTCGTTTCTCTGACACAATACTACGCCCATGCCGCGGTCACTTGCATCGCACTGAACCACGAAGGGTCTAGCGTAGTCGGGGGCTTGAAGTACAGGTTGGCTCATGAGCGCATTTTTCAGCGCTAAGAATGCCCTCGCTTTCTTCTCATCCCACTCCAGAATTTGAGGTTCGGTTTTTCTAAGAGCGTCAGTAAGCGGGCTGGCCAGCTCTGAATAACGGGGAATGTAATGCTGGTAGTACCCTGCCAATCCTAGGAACGACCGCACATCTGTCTTTGTCCGGGGCTCCGGAAAATTATTAACTGCCGCCACTTTGACATCGGAAGGTCTGCGGTGGCCTTGCCCCAGTATGTGACCCAGGTAAGTAACCTCTGCTCGGCCAAGTTGGCACTTCCGAGCCTTCACGGTCAGACCTGCTTCGCGGAAACGTTGAAGCACTGCTCGCAAGTGGGTGAGATGTTCGGACCATGACCCTGAAAATACTGCTACATCATCCAGATAAGGCAGGGCAAACCCCTCTAAACCCCGCAATACCTTGTCCATGAGAGCCGAGAAATAGTAGGGGGCATTCTTTAAGCCAAAGCTCAACACCTTAGGGCGGTATGTTCCTATGGGAGAAATAAACGCCACATATCTGCCGTCCCTTTCGGTCAAAAGCACCTGCCAATAACCCCGAACGAGGTCGAAGGTAGATATGTACTTAGCACTGCTTACTGCCTCAATTCTTTCCTCTATATTTGGTATGGGGTAGGTCTGATCCTTCGTTATGTGATTTAACCTCCGGTAATCAACGCATGGTCACGGATCTTTCCCAGGAACCTCCACTAATATAAGCGGAGAGGTATAATCGCTTTCACAAGCTTCAATCACATCGTGCTCGAGCATTCTTTTAATCTCGGTCTCAATAATGGCACGCTGACGCGGCGACACTCGATACGCCTTTGACCGCACGGGCTGAGTGGCCGTAAGCTCTATGTTATGCACTACCAACTTTGTTCAGCCCGGTTTCTCCGAGAACGTGTCCTCATATTCTATCAGGAGGCTTTCTAGGTCACGCTTCTCGTTAGCTGTGAGCTCAGCTACCTCAACCATGGCCTTGAGCGTTTGACCAGCGTTATCCTCGTTTATTTCCGCTCCCGAAAAGGGAAAATCTAGTGGTGGCTCTTCGGGCACGTTTACCGCCGTGTTTACGACAACCTCTCCCTCTCGATACGGTTTGAGCAGATTGCTGTGGTAGATCTGCTGCGTCTTACGTCTACCTGGCATCCTTACCAGATAGTTTGTGTCGGACAGCCTTTGAACGACTTCCGCCGGACCTTCCCATTGGACATCTATCTTATTCATTGGTGAAGGTTTCAGCCGAATTACTTGATCTCCAGCTTAAAACCGGCGTGATCTTGCCGACCTGTCGTAGTAGCGTTTGGCCCGAGCCTGTGCCTTGCTCATCTCATCCCCTGCCAGCTCCTGTGCTCTATGCAACCTTTCTAGCAGAGTTAGCACATATTCAACCACCGTAGGGTCCTCCGCTCGCCCTTCCCATGACTCCCGAAGAATACGGAGTGGGGATCGCAGAGAGCGACCGTAGACCAATTCTGCCGGGGTAAATCCAGTCATGAGGTGCAGTCCTGAGCGCAAACATGGTTGCTGGCAAGCACACATCCCAGTCGACTTTGCACTCGAAACAGAGTGCTCGAAGGACGCGTTTCATTACCGAGTGTAACTTTTCTACTGGGTTTGACTGGGGGTGATACACCGAGCTGTGGATTAATCGGATTCCACATTTCTCTAAGAAAGTTGTAGTCAGTGCACTCGTAAAAACGGTCCCTTGATCGGACTGTATTTCAGCGGGAAAACCAACGCGTGCGAAAATAGACAACAGTGCGTTTACCACTTCTACCGAGCTCAGTTTCTTTAAAGGCACTGCCTCAGGAAACTTGGTCGCGGGACAAATTACTGTTAAGACATGACGGTAACCGGATGTTGTTGTTGGAAGAGGCCCTACTGTGTCGATCACGAGTCGTCGAAAGGGCTCAGTGATCACTGGCACGAGCTTCATTGGGGCACGAACCTTATCCCCTGGTTTTCCTACACCCTGACAGGTGTCGCAGGTTCTGACAAAATTCTCTATTTCCCGGAAACAACCTGGCCAATAGTATTCCTGCAGCAGGCGATCCTTCGTTTTTTTTGACCCCCAAGTGACCCGACCATGATCTACCGTGAGCTAAGTGTAAAAGATCACGGCGGTAACGTTCCGGTACCACTAACTGATCAAACTGCACCCGTATGCGATCTAGATACTTACGATAAAGTATCCTGGCCCTGTTCTGATACATCACGTTTTTCTTTGAAATACCCTCATTAGTCTGACTCCTTATATTTTGAAGAGTGGGGTCTGCTCTTTGCTGCTCTATAAGGGACGATCGATCCACTTTCAGCAAAGTCTGCAGGCTACTAGATGCAGGAGTAATCATTTCCTCACACACACTTCCAGATTCAAGAGGGTCTTCCTCGTTTTCATCCGCCGCTCCATCGCTCACTTGATCAGTGCTTGTTGTGATCGTGTCTACCGTGTTCGTGGGCTCTCCGTCGCCGGCTTTCTCGGTGATTCTCGAGGGAACATCGAGCGGTGCGGCTCTAGTTGCGAGTTCTCGCGCCTTTGAGCGAGTGAGCGCGCACACGACCCCTTCCCGTACGCTAGGTTCTTCTGTCCTTGTAACCAATCGGATCTGTTTGAAAACAAGTATGCATACTGCTTTGGCAAATAAGCAGATACTGCAGCCTCTGTGTGCAATGCGCCAAAGGGGCCCTCGATGCATACCTTAGCAATCGGAAGGCATACGCTTGATGGCTCCGCTGCTTGTTTAATCCAAGCGCACTCTCCTGTGAAATGTTCAGCTTCAACATACGAGGGATGGACCACGTCCATTGTCGCTGCCGACTCCCGCAGCACGCAACACTCTTTTCCATTTACTATCAGCTCTCTGATATATGGCTCCCGCAGTCGCATGTTTTCACCCTCGCTGTCGACTGAGAAGCAAACAACTTTTGGACTCTTGCAGACGGCCGCAATGTGATCTGGCTTGTGGCATTTATAGCACACAAGTGGTCGCCTCTTTTCAAACGCACTGTTTTGGTGCTTTTCCTCAACCGTGGTCTCATTACTTACCTCCCGTTGCTTTTCGGGACCAGTGTTGCGCTCTCGATTCTCTTGGACTGAATGTCCCCTCCACCCAGTTGCCCTTTTGATTTGGCCCTCCCACTGGGGAATTTCTCTTCTATCAAGCGCGCGGCGCGAAACCAAATCCTCCGCTAGCTCCGCGGCCCTCGACACAGTGGTTACCCCCTCCCTGTCTTGCACCCAGAGCCTAACGTCTTGGGGCAAACGACGGTAAAACTGCTCGAGTCCGAAACACTCTACGATTTTCTCTTTATGCTCGAACGCCTTAGCCTCTTTGAGCCACTCCCTCATATTAGACATTAACTTGTATGCGAAATCAGCATATGACTCGTCTTTCTGCTTTACGGTGCTCCGGAACTTGATTGATTGATATGTGGGGTTTAACGTCCCAAAACCACCATATGATTATGAGAGACGCCGTAGTGGAGGGCTCCGGAAATTTTGACCACCTGGGGTTCTTTAACGTGCACCCAAATCTGAGTACACGGGGCTACACCATTTCCGCCTCCATCGGAAATGAAGCCGCCGCAGCCGGGATTCGAACCCGCGACCTGCGGGTCAGCAGCCGAGTACCTTAGCCACTAGACCACCGCGGCGGGGCCTCCGGAACTTCTGCCTGAATGCTTCTACTGACAATCGATATTTCTTTAGCAGGCTCGACTTGACTTGGTCGTAATCATCTGCTTCCTCTTTTGTCAAGCGGGCAATTACCTCACCAGCCTCACAGGGTAGTGGGAAAAGCAAGCACTTCGGCCACATCGTTTTGGTAACGCGCGCCTTCTCGCATGTGCGCTCGAAATTTACCAAGAACAGACCCATGTCCACTCCGGAGCGGTAAAGTTGCATTAGGTCTTTCATCCTGAACGACTTCCGTTCTACTCCGCTAGACGCTTCGCTACCTTCACTACTACCTCGAGCCTTGAGCAGCTCGATTTCAAGGCGCTTCATCTCAAGATCCCTTTCTGCTGCTTCGCGTATGAGCCTCTCATTTCTCTCTTTCTCTTCAGCTTTACGCCTTTCATGTTCGTCTATCAGCTCTAGACACTCTGAGAGCTCGTCGTCGTCAGCGTTAAGGTTCTCAATAGCCTCGATAATCTCTGGCTTTCTCATTTGTTCACTAACATCCAAACCCAAACTTTTAGCTAACTCTAGCAAAAGCGTTTTTTTCAGTGCCTTCAGATTCATGGTTGCTACAAGTGCTGCTAACTTCACTACTACTAGGACGCTACGTTCCCATGCACAGGTCAACGTAGAGTAGTTATCCAAATTTACCACCTTTCCTACAAAACTCTACATAAAGCCTGGTAAAACCTCAGTGAAGAAAAGTCAAGCACTCACCGCAGTCTGCAGCCATGATCTCAGCGGAGACGATTCCGATGCTGGCCCGAGCTTGTTGCGACTTGGCGTGAGCAGAATCCCATCGCTGCCATCCAGTTGTTACGAGCCGCGTCAGTGGCCTCAGCGGACCCAGTAGGTAGCATGGAGCTGGGTGGTGGTCGTCATTCCGCAGGCCACATGGACGTTCAGAACTCTCGAGAGCTGAGGCAGAGGGACAGGCGTAAAGGAAAACTTAACAAGACGTTTATTTGCAACATGTTGGACAGTAACGTCCGAACGACGACTCTTCTCGCGACACTCTCCTGTTTTCTTCTGGCGGGCTGCTCTCCTGCCTCGCCGTGCAGTTCCGTAGATATAGGCGGAATGTCTCTTCGGGGAACCAATTACTCGTGGAGAGCACAACACAAGTGTCCCTTCACACACGTGGCAGATGCACGTGGCACACGCGCGGGGACTCGGAAGCGACCACGCAGGAGAAATTCACGGCAGTCCCTCCTGTAGCACACAACCGGCCTTCCGCACATTCCAGAGGGGCCCACCCGTAGCCACTGCCCCGCAGGCAAAGCGCACAGCCGAGACAAACAGAGCCGGTGCAGGTGACAACCCGCCCCCACACAGAATGTCCGAGATGACGGGAAGGCACGCTTGGGGCCATCCAGCCCAAGGACTTCGTTACTGCTTTGTAACAGGGTAAATCAAAATAATTAAGGAAGCCCCGTCGTGGTGGTCTCGTGCGTAAGTGACTCGGCTGCTGATTCACAGGTCGCAGGGTCAAATCCCGGCAGCGGTGGCTGCATTTTCAATAGAGGCGAAAATGCCGTTGGCCCGTGCGGTCAGATTCAAGTGCACGTTAAAAAACTCAGGTGGTCGAAATTTCCGGAGCCCTGCACTACGGCGTCTTTCATAACCATACGGTAGTTTTGGGACGTTAAACCACACATCTCAATTTATGAATCAGAAGTACGGGCTGCGAAAATGAATATTGAAGTGCCTGTAGCCTGCCTTAAATGTTCTTTGCTTTACTTAGCACAGCGGCCTCCAAGATTAGCTCCGGTCATGCTGCCTTCCACAGAGCAGAGGCAGAGCACACCACCGAGACTGAGTGTAAAGTACTTGGCACCTTTTCTTTCTCTTCACCATTTGCTCGCTCTCCAAGCGCGTACTCGCGGCGTATAAATAATTAGCGACATTGTAGGTATATCTATTGAGCCGTGACACGTAATTTAGGCAACCTTACTCTCTAGTCAACCTAATTAGGCTGGTTTTTCTTAGTGGAGTATTATTGAGTCATTTCAAGCTAAAACTGAGCCAAATTATATTATGCTATGAGGACCCTAACTTAAAGCAACCTGATTGACACAAAGCTAGACAGTACCTTAAAGATTATCTAAAAGCATACCAATATAAATTTGTAACGGGTAATTCAATTTTGTTTCACGCGAATCAAATATGACTGTGTAAGTCTGCATAAGGACTCTTTTATGGATAACATAAGAATTAGGACAGAAATACTTGAAATGACATTCCAATATGAGTATATACAGACCAATGTAAATATACCTGCAAAACCTAAACCACGCAGAAGCGAACTTCACTTTGAAGCAGACAGAGCAGATCGGCTAACAGAACGAGAACCGTAATGTGATCAAGCATGTCATCTGTAAAATCTCTCGCTGTGTACACGCCAACACACCGACAAAGAACGGCATTTTCACACCAAAGAGGAGGTCCAGTACACGGCGCCTTCAGTTTGCGCAAACGAGAACACCATTCAGTAATAATGACGGAAAACGCCATGCCCGTGTCTGCCAATACTTCAGTGCATACACCTTCAGCAAATACTATCAGTGCCTTTGAGGGCCGCTGTGCCCGAAACATGCAGCTATCTCTGCCAAAGCTGCGTTACTTAGTTTTTCGGGCCATGGCCTGGGGTCAAGGCAGCTGTTCGAAGGGGCCAAGAGGGTTGGCGCATCGGGGAAGGAGAGCGGCGACGCAGGAAGCGGTAAGAACCGGCTCCTTCGAGACTCTGCGGAGATGGAGAGCGTTGTACATACCATCGGTAAGAGTGGCTGTTTCGACGTGTTGGACCAGGCAGACCATCTCCTTTATTGTAGTCATAACCCCGTCTTTTCTCCTGTGGGCAGCGTTGGCTAAACTGGTAAATTTAGCCACGAGTGGTACCAGCATTGATACCCAGCCCCCCCCACCACTTGTAAGACAACATTCATTCCTCAATACTCTTCTTCCCAGCCAGAGCCCCTCTGCCTAAACCCGAGCTCTGGTGATGAGTATTTACAAGTGAGAAAAGGTATGTTATGCGTAGATCTCGCAATATCAATAATTTACCTAATGGCACCTCATCAAAGATTAGGCTTTATCATGGATTCGTACAGTACGATATTATCACTGAGTGATGATACTGTACTGTACGAATCCATTTATTCTGCAAAAGATCGGCACCGCCATTTACAATTGCTCATTTCTTTCAGCGCTTAGTGCAAAACATGGCTTACAAACGTCAGTTCCATCAAAACAGTCGTCATGTCCCACACCAATAGACAAGAGCCGTTTCCTTTGATTGTAATCTTGGTGGTACACAACCCAACAGAGTGTCACTATTGAATATCTGGATGAGACTCTGAAAAGTATTTTTTTTTGGACTATCTACATCAATATATGATCAAGAAAACTCTGAAAATAGGTTATTTGCGCCGTTATTTCGCTAAATCCCCATATGATACTAAACTACTACTGTATAAAACATTGATTCGCCATGTTCTAGAATACGCATCTGTGGTATGGTACTCTCATAAACAATGTGACCTAAAAACCCTTCATGGTGTTCAACGTAAAGGCATCCGCTTTATATGCCGAAACCACACCCACACCTTCTCACGGACACAGGCTCTGCAATGAATGAACACAGTACCATTACATTCTCAGTAGCATGCCGAAACTTTATAACTAATATACCTAGTTATTACCTCCTCTCCTGGCATCTTTGTTGGTAACTACGTTGCACTTGTAGAAGAATTACACCCGTAGCTCTCACAACTTATACAAAAAAGCTGTAATTGCTTGTACTAACGCTTTGTAGTTCTTTTTCACGTACCAGAGTCTTGTGGAATTTACTACCGGGCACTATTCTTTCTTTGGTATTAAGAAATTTGATTGTTGCTGCTGATAACCCCTATGAAAATCTATAGGTTCTTCTTTATAATGTGCAAAGTGACGTTTTATTAACGTATAGCTCCAATTTATTTCAGTTTTATTGTTAAATTTTTTGTATTCATTCTGTATTGCCTATTCAATACTGCTATAAACCTGCACTAGGACTGCAATATATTTAAATACATACATGAATACATAAATAATTAAACTATAGTATTGCTGCGGACGTACATGGACCTGTTGTACACACTAAACGAAAATGACCTGAAATAACCTCAAAAACTGGGTAAACCATTTGTCCTCTAGCGCACTACCTCTCCTGGGTTTTTTTTTTCACCACCTACTATCGAGGGAAACATTTACTCTCGTGCTAACTGAGTTTTGGAACGTAGGGAGAGTAGTAATCATTTACCCCAGTGAGGTTTTGAGCGAGTATAGAGAGAGTAAATTTTTGCTGCCTTCACAAGGTTTTTGAGGTGATTTCTGGGAGTTATTTCTGGTGGTAAAAAATAAAAATTGACGGGTGCATTCTCCCAGAGTCGACTAATTTATTAAATAGCAGAATTTAATGAATTTGTTAAACAGCAGAATTGGTGACACATAGATTTACACACAGACAAACACGCACACACAACAAATGCAGAATAATACACCACTCGAACAGACTGCACGCGTTGCTCAACTACACTTTGACAATACGGTATATATAGGCACGACATTTTGACCGGCTCTGTAGGACCGGTAGGAGAGCTCTTTTTTGCATTGATTAACAACAACGGTTGAAGCTGCAAGCGTAAACTTAAGGTGGGCTGCAGGGAACTAAATGTCACACCGACCTTTTATTATAAATCTACCCAATCTCACCTTTCTGAGTATCCAATAATTACTCGGCACACCGGGCTCATGGCCCCACGCGTGTTAGCACTGCAGATCCACAAGTCCATAAAATATACCTAAGTACGCACAAACCATGGTGGCTCAATGATTTTCATTGAGCGACGGTGCACAAACACAGTAGCAGCACGTATTCATCACAACGGGCGTAGAGGGGCGGTGCACGCCTGCACACAAGCTTCTTATCGATGGCGTACTAGGCCTTTTCGAGGAGCACGGCTATCCGATGAAACACAGCTGGCGATCACAGAACACATATCCTGTGTGAATTTCGTCGTCATTTCAGACACAAATGAACACGTGACCGCTATCTTACGGGGACGGGGCGGTGTATGCATACTTCCAACGAAAGACCACCATCCGGGTTTTCTTCGTGCTCACCGGCAGCCGCTTGCTGGTTCCGTCTGCCTCGTATCGGCTTCGCATTACATGTTTGAGAACAGTTGGTGCATGAGGTGGGCAATTCGGGCAGCACATTACTCTCGCAGACATCGCCTACTGTGGAACAAAATATATGCGATGCTTCTTTCACCTGCCCCGGCGACACACTCCCACTGGTCACTGGCGGCCGGGGCTCGGTGCCGACGACAGAGTGAAGCATTCCGCTTATTGCTTCTCCTGTAGGCAAGCACGGACGATGACACCAGATTGATTTTGTTACAACTGGCAGATATTCGCGATTCGGCTCGGAAGCGAGATATCCGCGACGTGCAGGTTCGGAGGCGCTCGGAAGCGCACCGTCGTTTGACGATGTAAGAAACACGTGAGATCCATCAGCCCAACCAGACACACAGATACCGAGCTTCTTGCACCGTCTGTCTCCAAGGCACCACCGCCGAGCAAAAGCCAACAATTTGCCAAAATATGCAGGACAACTTTCCACAGCAGGTTTTCTTTCTTTTTTTTCTTCTTTTGAGATCCCCCTGTCTTTTTTTTTTCTTTTTCGTTCACAGAATGCTGTTCTCGCTTGTTGTGCTTATGCTGCCCCCAGTTCCAGTCAAAGTGCGCTGACTCGAGGTCAGTCCTGAGGCACGTTGATGCCAAAAAAAAAAGGATCTGTGGTCCTCGCGTACCTACAGGATTCACTGAGAGCGTCACAATGGGGGGTATGGGGCAAAAGCCACCGAAGCTACTTGCAGTCACGTGCAATCTTGCAGTCACGGGGTAATAAACTCTGAAACACAGGTTAAAAATCCCGTGATAGAAAACTGCCTACGTGGTAAAACTGGATTTTGACATCCTTTTACTACTTGCCTGAGAGGTGGTGGTAAAACTATGTCCTATACCATCTTTTACTCCTACACGAGGTAGTAATTTTGAACGCAAGAGAGTTTTCAGAGGTCATGAGCCGCAAAAACCCCAAACTCGGATAGTTTTTGCTTACACTGTAGGTCCATGTACGTCTACATGGAAAATATAAGAAAGGAAAGATCATGGCTGAGCTTTGAATGCTCACCCCTAAACGCGTTTCCAAAGTCAACGTTGCCACAAGGCAGTGATGTTATGCTGCAATGTACACTTGCGACCTCTGTAGAAGGGAACGCGGCACACGTGGCCGCTCTCCCCGGGCCACCAAGCGGGTGCCCCGCGAACTATTGCAGCGCAAGCGCAATCAGCACCAGAGCCAGAGTTCGCTGCGCGTCGTCTGCTGCTGTGCCTCCTACTTCGCAAGTGCGCAATGTAGGTTTCGCCACTCGAGGCGAAGTGGAAGGCACCGTAGCAGACGATGCGCAGCTAACTCTTCCTGTAGCGCTGATAGCACTTGCGCCCCAATAGTTCGCACGGCGCCCGTCGAGACGCTCCACAGAGTTTGTTCACATGCTGCTTGTTCGCTTTAAAGGCTGGTGCACACCGGTGACCAGCAGTGGTCGTTCGATCATTTGCGACTAGCGACCAAATTTCGGGTGACCTTCACACCGGCAAGAATGCATACGAGTCACCGGAAGTCACAAACCCGGAGAGTCACGTCCGGATCTCGTTATCAACGAGAACTCTGGAGACCGGCGCCGATCAGCTGATCGCCATCAGCTGAGTGAGCGGAGCGAACCGAGCACGCCGCATTTATTGTTTTTTTCTGTTCTCGCACATTCAACTCCTTGGCGCTGCTGGGAACACCCAGCAACGTCAAGGAGTTTGAATCAAGCGAAGAACAAGAGATTGCCATGGCGCCGATACATTACACCATGGTGTCAGCGCTGCCAGCACAGAAGCCTCCAAAGAAAAAAAGACAGATCTCACGTACAGTCAGTATCGATGACATGCGAGGCACGAATCAGGAAGGTTGATATATCACTTTAAAATCAGCAAAACGCCACGAGGCGCAGGTAAATTATGACGTACATGACTTACATGTCATGATTATGATGTTCGGGGGTGTCATTTGCTTTCGTCACCTATTCACGTCACCTGATGTGGAGCTAGCCAAACAGCCGCGGGCGTACCATGATTGTACCATGTAGTGAAGTTTCACATCACACGCATGCGATGATTATCATGTTGCACCTTGTAATTCATTAACGTCCCGTAACACCATACTCGGTATATGTAGAGCTCACGAAACGGGCGCCAGCACTCGCTCGCTGGATTCCGTGCTGACCGGTTGTGCCCTCGCGACGTCCGACGACAGTGCTGCTCTGGCCGCCTGGATTGGTCCTACGCCATCTCCTGACGCTGGTCCCCGACGACGCTGACACCGTAGCTCTGGCCGACTGGATTAGCCCTACGCCATCTCCTGTCTCCGACAAGGGCTCTCGCCAGTGGTGCCCTGTCCTCGGACTCCTGCAACCGTAGACACATCTTTCCTATCTTCTCCTTACTTCCGTCGTTCGCTGTCCCTGCTCCTCGCTCTCTCCTTCCCCTCTCTCTATCTCTTAACCTATTAATCCTATCCTTTTGATCTCTCCTTTACCCCCCACCTCGTGAGCTACTGTTGAGTCGTCCTCCCCCTGAGAGACAGTTACGGGGCTCACTTTTCTCTTCGTTTCATTTAAACTCACTTCCCCAAACAGAGCGTTCACCCTCGCGAACATCGGACCCGCACCGTTCGCCACACCTTGTAAATATTTCACAGATTCGCACCTGGGAGTGCATTAAGGTGCGTATCGTGCATTCACTGTTGGGAAACGAAGGTAGGCATTTCGCTCATCATCACTGTCTCGAAATGAGCGTTTAACAAGGGAGTATGAGCAAGTGAACATTCTTCTTCACAGGACGCTAAGCGCGCGAAAAAGGAACGGAGCACAAACAATCTCTAAATCCTCTTGCTTGCCGTTTTATTTTTTGACGTGCAAATACGTCATGCGACGAATAGCACGACCAAGAACGTAACGCATCGTGATTTGGGACTCTGCAATCGAGTGGCGGCTGCTCAGCCTTCCCACTAAGCAGAGCTGAAATACCGTAGATGAGCTCTCCTAGTACCACCGTGGAGCACTTGGAACCGTGCTTGGATGTCTTGAAAAACGATTATGCAGCCAAAGCACTGAACTTACCCACTGTCAAGGAACAAATTGCCACTGATGCTGGACTGTGATGCCGGAGTGTGATGCTGGATGGATCCTTTTCTGGAGGTCGTTGGTCGCTAAGTAGTGCAATTCGTTTTCTTTCCGTTGTTTTATATCATATTGTTATGCGCATTTTCGGAAACAGTCTGGAGAACAGTATCGAGCAGATATTTCCACATTAGAAGCACTTTTAGTTGCTTGTGGCTTAATTATACCGTGTACACAACAAAAGAGCATGGTCATATCGGCAGAGTAGTATCGCAAGGACTATGTCGACGATAGATTCGTACCACGCACTATCACTGCAACCGTCTAAGAGATGGCTCAGATACACAGATCGAGAATTATCGGCGTACCATCTTTCAACATCACCTTAGCGAGCTATAAACCTGACCAATACGACACTAAGCAAAACCGCAATGATGAACGCCACATGACTTATTGGGTTGCGGGAGACTGCCGAAAGTAGTCGCACTCTATTATCCTCTGCTTTGAGGACAGTCACGGCGTGTCAGCAGCGTTGAGAAACGTCCAGGTTGGAAACTTGACTGACAGAAAGGAGGCGACCCGCAGTCGGTTCAGGGCGCGTATGGCACTCTATGTAGTCGCGTCGAAACTGGTGGCAGATTAGGATGATGCAGCCTTACTCCTCTTCGGCGTCTAATATGGTAACGCCCTTTTCTATGGTGGAAGGCGTCGACATACTCCTTGTCTATGGGGCAACGACGTTTGGTGAGGCTAGCGGATGTTGGGGCACGCCGAGCATCATGTACGAGTTAACCAGAGTGGTCGTCGGTAGAAAAAAATTACAGCGTCACACATGATATGCATCTCAACTCTTCTCGCTTTTATAGTTATGTGTGAGGCAGTAGGTCTGAAACACACCTACCGATGAGTGGACACTCAGGGATTAGAGTATCGAGCTTTCCCCGCCACCTATTTACCCAAAGCAGCCTTCGAGATTTTCGCGTCAAAAGAAACTTGATGCCGGAGAACGCAAGCTGTCATAAGTTGAAGTTCAGGTGCCATGAACAGAACAGCAAAAAAAGAACACAAACATGAAACATGCCACAGCTTGTTAGTTTTTCATTGTTTCTTTTCTTCACGTGAAAAGATAAGTTTTGCGCGGTGATTAGAAAATTTGCTAAAGAACATTCCCCCATGAAGTGACATCGGTTATACGACGTCATGAGAAAACCAGCTCCGGCACCTACTGAGAAAGGGCAGCGCTCATAAGTGTTCTGGTGGCATATGTTTTTTTCTTATTCACTGTTACAAGTTCTGGTAAGGAACAATACTTTTTGGTACATTGGCACTTTTCAGCACGACAATATGATGGGGTCTGCTGTTGATGGCGACAACTAGGTGAGAACCTTCCCTTTTTTTGTCCCTGGACAAAATACGATGTTTGACCTAAGGTATATACTGTTTGGTTGTGGCTACGCCATTGCTGGAAATAGGGCGTTTCGACGTCAGCTTAGAGAGGTTTGTGACGACTTTCATGCTCCGTGTATGCACATTCATTTTAGCATTCGCGTCATCAGATGGTGATAGTTCGGTCTAAAGAAGTGGACAAACGTGTCGAAAATGCGATGAGTGCTTGAAGTGGTCGAGCGATAACGCGGGTCGGCCGCATTACACCTGGCGCGGGATAACTCGCAGGAGCGCGGAGATAGGTGTGCGTGCCTCGAAAATTTTCGCTTCAGTGCGATCGAAAAACGTCCAACCCGCGCATTTATTTTGATTTCGAGTTGTTAAAAAAAAGGTTGTCATTTGTGACAACGTGCCGGTTGTGACTGTACGTGACATTCTGCCTTGGATGCCATAAGTTCAATATGCGTGGTGATGGGTTTTAAGGCACATTGATTAGTATTATGTAATGTAATGCTTTATATCATCAGAGAAAAGACAAATACTTTCAACACGATCTTCGTGAAAGGAAATTGCGATTGTTTCTACTTCCATGTGGTAAATTGCTGTCCTTTTTCATATGTCAATTTTAGGAACTTCAGTGAAGCTGCTTGTACATATTATATTGAGGCACATATCCGTTGTTCAGATCAATAATTTCATTGATGACCTGCAACACGACTGGATTCCGTAAAGAGGTGTCTACAGTCACTGAACTGTTCCTAAGAACACATGACCTTCGTTAGACAGACACAATCAGGTAGATTTCATATTTCACACTTCGAAAAACGCTTTGACCGGGTATCCTACACCAATCTTATGTAAAATTGAAGCTCATTGTCAAAAATAGTCAACTTGTGACCTGGATTACTGCGTACCTCTCTTCTAGGCGGAAATTTGTAACCATTGACAGTACGGCTGTAATCATTGATGGCAGGGCTTCTCCTTCAGCACCGGTGGCATCTGGTGTTCCGCGCGGCTCCATCCTCGGTCATTTATTTTTCCTGCTATTCGTCAATGACACTGTTCAGAACGTAGGCGTATCAACTCGGCTGCTCGTAGACGACTGCGTAATATATACTGGAAGTATGTAGCCCTACTTCGCTAGTAATCAAGAATTACGCAAAAATTTCTAACTGGTATTTGCGTGGCAGATGACAGTGTTTAGGAAAAAAAGAGTAGCGATGTCATAATTCACAAGAAGCCACGCCACCACTCGAATACACATACTTTATCAATAACCAACGAATAAGCTTAGTGCACAGCAATAAGCATTCAGGAGTGAATATAACCACTCATTTGTGCTGGAATGTACATGGAGTCTTTATTGCTGCAAAAGCCAACATAGAACAAGAATAGGTTGGCGCACACTGAGTCATTCAACAACAAAAATAATAAAATGATCAGCATACATGACGTGTTTTAGGCCTACATTGGGTTATGCAGCGGCGGTCTGCGATTCCTGCACAGTCTCTAATAAGTGGAAGCAGGAAAGTGTCCTAAGTAAATCTGTTAGGTTCATTTGAACACTTGTATTTCGAAGACATCCCCGTCAAACCTACAGCAGAAATCAGAACCTAAAAATTTTAAAACAAGGCGCTATCCCAACATTAAAGCTTCTTTATTTCTTTTCTAACAAAATGTCTTGGGTTAATTCATCCAAACTCACAGCACCTGCCATTACCCATTTGATTTGGTCTCTACACACAAAAAAGTGGCCGAGGTAAAGTGCAGAAGAAACTTTTTTCTGTACTCTTTTTGTTCTTTCCTCGGACAATCGTGTACTGGGCTAGCCTGCTCTGCAGGAAAATTGGAGCTGTTGCTGTACAGACCTACTCGTAGAGGTCGCAAACCAGACAACTGCCTGCAAGTTCTCGCTCATAAAGGAGAAATACAGTTAAGAACAGCCGATGGAAAAACCACACCCATAGTCAACAGGATCAGGGTACAGGGTCTGGTCATCGAATCCAAGTGCAATAATGGAGAAATCCTCAGGCGACTGGATGCAACTGTAGCCCAAATTATGAGACTCACAAAAAGAATAGCAACTAAGCACAGTGGCATGAGGGAGGAAAACACGGTAAGCTTGATACAGGCATTCGTGATAAGCAGAATAGTATACGTAGCGCCGTACTTAAATTGGCAAGTCACGGAAAAGGTCAAGTTAGACTGCCTCATTCTAAAAGTATTCAAACTAGCCATAGGGCTACCCGTTAGCACAAGCACCGGCAAACTGCTACGGCTAGGACTGCACAATACCATAGATGAGCTCATTGAGGCGAAGCGTACCGCGCATTATGAACGTCTCTCTTTGACACGAGCAGGAAGACTTATCCTAGAGCGACTAGACATAACGTATCACACGCAGCACGGCGCCAAGGTGGACATCCGAAAAGAGACCAGGGAAACAATGATGATACCACTCTTGCCAAAAAACATGCACCATGAACACAATAAGGCCAGACGAGAGACAAGAGCTAAGCAAATATAAAAAAAAGTTCGGTAATGAAAAGGTCACAGTTTTCGTAGATGCTTCTCGATACAGGCGCAGACGGAGGTTTGCGGCAGCCGTAACCGATAGCAAAAAATGCTGTACGACATGCGCAACGATACGCTCCATAAGTGCCAAGACAGCGGAAGAGGTAGCCATAGCGCTCGCAGTAGCTCAGACAAACGCAACCGTAATAGTTAGGGACTCTCAAACGGCAGTGAGAAACTTTGCCAGCGGCCGCATCTCCCTGAAGGCACTACGTATTCTACAAGGAGGGTGTCAAACAAGCCCCAGAAATACATACATTATATGGACACCTTCTCACGCCATCGCGGGGAATAGCAACAATGGGGCTGTACATGACGCAGCTCGAGGGCTCACTGACAGAGCTGCCCTCTCAAGTGCCGCCCCAGCCTCCTCCGGTGATTAAGGCGCGGCAGACGAGTGGTAGTGGGAAGACAGAATGACCAGATAAAATGACATTAGAAAACAACATAGATTACAGAAGGGCATATTCCCGCCCCCTCACCCAAAATTATCAAAAAAGCAGTCTGTCGAATCGCGGCAGTTATAAACTAGGATGTATCGGAATGCTGCACTCTCGCACATTATATATCGTGATATATACAAAACGAACAGCTGCAAGTGTTGCGACTCTAGAGCCACTCTGGAGCATATCTTATGGGAGTTATGTAGAGGGCTTAGTGCCCATAACGAGTGTTCGGTCTCTGGTGACAGCCTTCGCGCGCGCTGGAAAGCCGCAATGCTCAGCCCCGTTCTCGAAGACCAAATGTGGACCGTCCAGCAGGCCGAGGAAGCCGCCAAGATCTAAGGACTCCTGGCCGTAACCTAGGCGAGGCCATTCGCCCACCCCATCTACTCGCCGGACTCTCAATAAAGTTCTTTCCTCCTCCTCCTCGGACAATCGTCGAATGAAACGTTTCATATCCTGATGTGGTAGAACCCTATAACACTGATTTATCAATGCTGTGCGGTTGTCTTTTCGGCGAAGGGTTATCTTCACCACAATCAGCAACTAGATCGATGAGCCAAGTGTAAAACCAACTTTGGACTATATTGTCGCAAGTTCGTGACGTCAAAGAAAGCAGTAGTTGGTTTCTTGCAAGTGAAACTCCTTATTTGGCGAAAGTTTGTGGCCGTGACGCGTCTATTCAAAATACAGGAAGCAATGCATGCGGTACACTGATATCGGCGCACAGAGCATTGATCGTTGATAAAACTGACAAGCGGCCGTACTTGTCGGCTTCTACACAAGTATGGTCAAATATTCCTGCGATAAAGCTAGCGGCCGTGCCATCGTGCTCGCTTCTACAGTTGACTCCTTTTAAGCGCCGACGAGCGCTGAAACAAGCCAGGACCGCTGTCGAAAAACACGACAAGCGATGCACTTCGGCGTTTGTGAAGGGCTGCTCATTTTGTGATGGTTGTCACCACTGGCACCCGATCGACCTAGGCTAACACCTCGCACCTTTCCGTGAGTGTTCCCGAGCCCACCACAATGACGGCGACAGCCCCGCTTCCTCCTACGAACGCGACGGCCTCCCCCGTCGACGCAAACAATGCAGTGATGGCCGCAGTGGCTGCGACCATGCTTTCAGTGCTTGTGGTGTTGTCGGCTGGCTCTTCGTTGCTTGGAATATGCGCCGCGACTCTTGCCGCAAATGACGCCACCGTTCCGGGGACATATTCGGCCATGCTTGACCACATCGACGACAACCGGGTCCATCCGTAAGTTCAACAAAACTCTATATTTCTTGTACCGGGGCTACTATTCAAACAATTCATGGGAGAACACTAAGCACGCAGGCATAACGTTATACGTGGAGTCTTATCGAAGTGTTTATTATTGCGGGGAAGAAGGGTTCGAAATTCACGAGGCATCGCATCACAAAGACTGCTAAATGAGTGGTTGCTGCAAAGGCCCATTCATTACAGAGCAGTAGGACATGATCATTTTTCGTCGGCATGAGTATCAACAAAGTGTGCCGCTACACCTCCGTTATATTATCGCATACTGGGCACTTCACCGCTTCTCAAAAGAGTAAAGGTTGGTTATTTCAAACTCGGCTAATTCACACTTGAGTCAATTCCAACCATCACCCTGGTTCCGTTACAGTCAACTTCTGATAATTCGAAGGCGTCGGTATCCACAACGGGTAGTTTTAACTAGGAGCCCCTCGTTTTTATTGTTCCTCACAGCAGGTGGCCTAGATTGACCACAATATGTTCCAAAATGTGGCTATGCGTGCCTGGTTTATTACAGGTTCGAAACAGCGCTACAGTAGCCTTTCTCAGCAGATAATAATTTACAAGCTGCGCTGGAGCTATTGCAGCAAGTGATGGTGATGATGTTGCGAAAAAAGAGACGCCAGCCGATGCGAATTATCAATTATATTTATTTTGACTGCCATAACTGTTCCAAATTGTAAACGTGTTTTATAATATTCTTTCAGTAAGGCTCACTACAGACAATAATGCGTGTCAGTGCTTGTTTCAGGTCATAATTCACTGATATATTATTTCCGCACCCTGTTAATCTCTATGAACATAACACAAAATCATCAACCGTTACGTCTTCTCGCCTCCCAACGACTGCTGACACAGCTTTGCCGACTTGGCGAATCGAGCCCAGGACGAGCAACAGTCGCCTTCGGTGATGCACGGAATCCCGAGCTTTTGTGGCCCTCAACACCCTTCGCCATCTTATCATCGATTTCCCCAAACAAAGACAACTTCGACAAGACCCACCTTGGTCACATGAGGATGTCGACTGCCAGGTGACGATTCCACGGATGCAAAGCAAGTGCTCCACACCCACAGCAGAAATACTGCCTTTGGTACTTGAATATATTGAAGAAAAGTACGCCGATCATTTGAAAGTTTTCACCGATGGAACAGTCGACATAGTGCGCGGAGCAAGTGCTGCAGCGTTTGTGATCCCATCTCCAAAGGTTTACTGGGCAGCGAGACTCGAGTGCGTTGTTTCATCGACAGCATGCGAAAGCGTGGCAATTCAAGCAGCCCTGAAAAAACTGAAGTTTTGTAGGCAGCAACAAGTCGTGCTGTTTTCGGCCAGTAAGCCCGCTTTGCAGCGGCTAAAACATGGATTGATTTTGGATCGGCGCACTAAAAGATCACTACGAATCCTTAAAGACCTGCATGGCATAGGTATAAACATTACGTTTCAATGAATTCCGTCACATGTGGGTATAGCGGGTAATTAGGTGGCTGACAGACTTGCCCGGAGTGCTCTGGAGCTTACACCAACGAAGCAGGCTCCCAAAGACAATCAGCGTATCTTACGAGAAGCTGTAAACAAGCATTTTTAGTCGTTATGGCTGACCCCTGACCAGCCATGTGTGACACAAGCGCTATCAAGGGAAGAGGCCTGCTTGCTTCATCGCATTTGAACGGGATCAGTGCGTACACCAGCATGGCTTCACAAGATCAGACGGTCCGCGACGCCCTTGTGCCCGAAGTGCAAGGAAAACGGTGATATAGAACCTTATTTGCTTAAATTTTGTGCGCTTAAGAAGGAACGGCAAGGTTTATTTGAGGAACTGCAACAGTTAGGCTCACCATGCGTGCGACAGCGTGACTGATATTGTGTTTCGGCGTGGTTCCTCGATCTTCAGGAAACAAGTGTCGCGACTTCTCTTGAAATTTTTGATTGCTACTGACTTCGCGTGTGACTAGTGATAAGTGACAATTTTGTGCGCCGCTTTTCTTACAATTATGTTTGGTGTATAGTTCAGCGAGATAGAGTACCGGCACAGTACTGCACGTGGAATAGCACAAAGGCTGCTGTCTTATGCAGGCTTACGTCGCGCTATGAACGGTTTTTATTTTAAGAGCCTGCTCGTGATTAGTTAAAAAATGAACAAAGGACGCAGGTTCATTTAGAAAACAGGAAACCGGGCGGGGCGATTGCCTGCAAATTATGCAAGGCAAGATCCGCCGGCTACCTACAACATCCTTAACCTTTCTTAACCTTAACCTTCAGCCGCAGATTTTCATTAGCCCCTAGTTTGCGATAACGATTTCAGAGGTAAATCCTTTTGTGAATTGCCGCGAATCATGGCGTGATAATCAACCAAATATTGCATGAATAAACGTCCGTATATTCCAGCATCCACGCGATAACTATAGGTCCGCTTAATCTGAACAGATTTGTAGTGCACCTATACTTCGAAATAACGAGCATTTTCTCTATAATAAATTACAGCATAACGGACGCTTTGCAACTGAACTTCCAGTAAATGCGCATGCTGTTAGATTAGTGCATAGTGTACGTGTTATTATACAAAGTGGCGTGTGCCGATGTCACTTCTTTTTTTTCGTTCGCATCATAAAGTTCCCGCTTCGCATCAGCAGCAGGTATCCAACAGTGACCGCTTACCTGAAACGTAACACCATAACAGTCGTTCTCGGTACTGTTCGAATCCTCCTCATCATTTGTTGCGTGACTGTTACTCTTTTTTCCTAGTTTTCAATGCCGAAACGAATCACGTGGTTCAATGGGTAATGGCAAGGATAAACGCATAGCGAACGCTGCCTGTCGCTTCAATTCCCTGAATGGTATCTTTACGATGGCCTCGTCAATGCCATCTGAGTCAGCTGAATTGGTGGGCAATATTCAGCCACTCATATCTCTCCGTGTTGAACTAAAATTGTGATGACCTAGCGTACTGAAAAGGAGCAGTTTTCTGCTCATTTGAGAGCTGTCTGTACAACAGAACATGCCTCATTCAGTCGCATATTGTGGTAAGAAGCTACTAAATATCATGTTCTTTACTATTGCGAGCAGTTTCATTCTTCTGTGGCTAAGACAGCCTCCACATAATTCTGTTTACCAAAGATTGTTCACAATTTTCAACAAATTTTACACTGCTACGAGGTTCTTTAGGACAGGGAAGTTTATTGCAAACTAGTAACAACATTTCAGGTGAGTACGACTGTCTGGTGTAACGAAATCACTTCAGTGGCGTGTACGAATAAGAGAACATAGACGGGATGTAACACACAGCACTTCAATATTCTCAAAGATCACGAATCACTCAGGAGATCCTGTAAGTGGAACAGAGGTGACCACCTATTCTTTATGGAATTGGAGTTCCTGTATTTTTTGTAATAGAAGCCTTATCAAGCATTCTCATTAAGGGCACGCCATGGACACATAGGTGACATTGTACACGTTGGTCGAAATCATAATATCCTGAAGTGCATTAGGTACAATGCAATGACACACCTTACGTGGCGCATGTGTTTTAACCGAATGATTAAAGAAAGTTACATTACAAGTCTGAGATGACCACACTTGTTTACAAAAAAAAATTCGAGAGACGGTGACAGCCATCGTATGCATCCTGCACTGGCAGTCGATTCTCGGAATGGCTTTGAAGAGCCCCCCTCCCCCCTAGTCTGCTTTGTAAGCAGAAAATTAAGGCCAGATGCTTGCACCTGTCGTGTCCGTCACTCCATGTTCTGGCATGGTGCCCGGTGTCCACCGGGGCGCGCCAACGGACACCGGTCACGTAAGACTCTATAGTGCTAGCGTTTGCCACCATCCATTGTGATTCACCAGACCAACTGGACTGCATGTATGCTGACGACTTCGAGCCCATGGACAATTTCAGGCCCAGCGACTCCACCCCCGGTCTGAGTGGTGTTGCCGATGCGTCCAAGAATACATATCTGCGGCCATCCGTACCTCACACTCCATGGTTTCGGATGATCGACGCACACCGAAAGAAGGTTGTTGCCGAGGAGGCCTCCGCGACGCCAGCAGCCACATTCCACCATCGTGAGCACAGACATAGAACCGGCCGGCCCCACCTGCCACGCCTTCCCGTAGAGGACCACAAGGTGATCTTCAGTACAAGAGGAGGCACATCTCTGGAACAAGAAACGGTCTTACCTTAATACGCTGCTGTACAAACCGCGCTCCGAGCCCCCTTGTCCATGGGTGCGCGAATATGAGTACGCAAGGAGCAGAACATCACCCTATTCAGCACCCCATACCTCGTGGTACAGCTGTGCCATGTGCAGACGCTCAAGCTCGGAAGCAGATCGTATTAGGTCTCCGCTTACGTGGCTTTCCCTAATAATTCCTGCAAAGGAGTAATCACAGGAGCCCTCCTTATACCCACAAAGGATGTCCTCATGAACGACACCGTCACTTATCCCCGAAGTATCAATATTATCTAAGCGCGACCATTCGGGACGAATGGAGCATGCCTCTACACCTTCGAGGGAAAGCGTGTTCCCCGATACGTTTACTTCGAAGGCTTACAATTTCGATGCAGACCTTTTCGACCAGTCACCCAAGTGTGCCATTGCTGCCTCAGATCTGGCCACTGACACGACATCTGCCCCTATCCACAGAAATGCCGGTGTGGAAATCGCAGCATTCTCAACCCAAGCGAACACTATGATGGTTGCGTCCCGCGCTGTCTAACCTGTGGCTCCGACGAACACCCCACCATCGACCTAGGGTGCCAAGCCCGACAAAGGAGACCTGGGCCCCGTGTTCGGAGAGATGAACGCCAGCTCCTAGAAACGCCGAATGACCCTCCACTGAGACAACTTTCTGAACAGTTGCTCAGAAACAACCAACCTCGCAGGAGGCCTCAGGACGCCAACAGCGAAGGCCACGGTGGGCGATACAAGCGCTCGAAAACCTCAAAGCATTGAAAGCAGACCTCGCAACCGATTCAACCCCAAGCACCTCCACCCATCTAGGCATCTGCGCATCAATCCAGGAACCACCAACCGCCTTCTTCACAGTGCAGTGCGAAATACTGGCCACGTATATTTACTGGCCACGTATTATACTGGCCACGTATAATCAACGTTATACGTGGTCAGCACTTCCACAACAAGAGCCCACCTATTCACCTGGCTTGGGGGCCAGTGCAGCGGCCCCGAGTTCATCTGGCTTGGCTTCAGGAGGTCGCCTAGATCAAGCCCCACAGTAGCAGCTACAGCGTCAGCAGGACATCCTGGCCAACCCTGGTAATTCGCCCGTTGAGCAGGCCTCCCAAAATTCTTCACAATCAACACCACCCCATCCACGAGCCCTCGTTCAACAGACGTGTTCCCAGTATTTCCAAACCCCAGAATTCATGAATTCACTCAAGGCCTCACACAACTAGTTCTAAAGCTCGTAAGTGTAAAGCTATCAAAACACAACTGATTAACGAACAAGAACAGGTCCTCCAGAGAATGAAGACCATGTTTAGTCACCGCATGGAAAAAATTAAGGCTGCAATTAATCCCCTGTGCGATATGGAAGCTCAATCATCACCAACCCGTAAGCATAAACCACGCAAATCTGCCGCCGCTTCCTCTCAGCACACGGAGCACGCGAACAGTCCACAATCGGAAGTTTCCACTCCCACAACGACCCAACATGGCGAATTCTAGCAATCAGCAAAATCTCGAAAGAGCAGGTTTGCCTTCTCCATCCTGAAATCAAGCTCCATCTGATATCAACATATGGCAGGTGATTTGTAGAAGCATCAGAAAGAAACACTCTCAATTGGCCGCCTACATTCAACACTCTGGTGAACCACCTCATATAGTGGCTCTGCAGGATACGGGGTATGTGCCTTTCTCTTTGCAAGGATATCAGGTGGCATCGCTAACATCAAGCACCACTATTTTCTCTTTCATAAAACCCTTCCATTCATAGATCAAACCCCTACGAGAAGCTCTTCAGAAAAAGAAACCAAGTACACTGATCTTGAGATAATCCCGTCGAATCACACATTGGGTAAAGTATTCTTGGTAATCAACATATAAAAAACCCCTAGAGATAGGGGCACGGGCATACCCGAAATTCTTGCTCAAACGCGGTGCGCAGATCGCATTATAGTGTGTGACAATAATGCACGCCATACCGCATGGGGTTACATAAGTAACTCACCGAAAGGTAACCTTGTACATAACGCCATGATGCACCACGCACTTGCCTTAATTATTGATCCTACTGTGCCAACGCAAGTAGGCACTAGCACCGCCAGGGATACCACACCTGACCTCATGATGGTGAGTGCACATGTAATAGTAAAAACACATGAGGTTCTGCCGGATACATAAGCTAGCGACCACCATGTGATTCGATATGTCATAACGCAAAACTGCAAAGTTTTCCGGCTTAAAACGCAGACCCTCGTTGACTAGGGTGAACTCCGCTCATATATCGCCGCGGAGAATACCACTCCGCAGTCTATGGAGTCCTGGACTCAAAGGATACAAGATGCTGTTGATGTGGCGGGTAAAAAGATTAAGAACACGGAAAATGCGCATAAACTTCACCCCCATCTCCTCCATCTGTGGGAGGCCCGACGAAGCCTTTGTAAACGATGGAAGCGTCAGAGAGTTAACCGCAAACTTCGCCTACGTATTGCTGCAGTGACAGAGGAAGCTGCACAGTATGCCACCCAGTTAGCAAAAGCAAATCGGGAAAACTTTTGTGGGACACAGAAAGAAACACAGAAAGCCCTTCTTTATCCCACGTCAACCAAAAATCACATTCACACCGCTACCCAACGGCTCATTTACCTAGAAGAGCAAAAAAACACAGACTTTATGACACACATAAAAAAACCTTTACATTCCTCAGCCCCTACCGGTGGATCCGAACGCACTCCCATTAACACCCCCGGATCTTGACGAAAACTTGGCTGCAGATATCACACTTGCAGAGGTAAAACAGGCCCTTGCTTGTATTACCCGGGACACTGCACCAGGGCCGGGTCGTCTAACATAAAAGTTACTCCGAAACTTAGATGACGTCTCTCTACAGGAGCTCACCGATCTCTTTAACGAACACTGGAGCAAGGGCACACTGCCCTGTGTTTGAAAACACGCACATAATAATCTGATTCCAACATCAGGCAAAGCACTACTTATCGAAAATTTACGACCCATCTCGCTCACGAGCTGTGTAGGTAAACGTTTTGAGCATGTTGTTCTTCGTCGACTACCGCTACACTTAGAAGCTAGCAATTTCTTTCCTAACACCCAGTTTGGCTTTTGCCCTAACCTATCCGCACAGGATGTGCTCCTGCATGTTAAAAAAAGAGTATATTTCACCCAAAATGGCAGACAGCCCAAACCAGAGTCATTCTCGCATTATACATACAAAAAGCTTTCGACAATGTCAGTCACGAACACATTCGCAGGACATTGGCCACAACTGGCTGTGGTCGTAGGACCTGGCATTATGTCAAAGTTTTTTTGGAAAAGCGCACTGCCGAGGTTAGATTAGGTACACTCAACTCCACCACTTTTTTCCTCCCATACAGGGGCACACCCCAGGGGGTGTCGTATCGCCACTCTTATTCAATGTACCCTTGGCCCCATTGGCCAAAAAGCTCGCTTATATTCCTAGATTGCAGCATGCATTTTACGCTGATGATATGACTCTGTGGGTGTGCCATGGCTCTAATGGGAAGGCACAAGACGTTCTACAAACTGCCATCAACGCCCCGCAGGGGCGCCTGTGAATGCAGGCGTTTGGTGTGTAGCGACACCACGGACCCGAGCTAACGGGGGAGTTTCTACTCCCTCCCACGCCTAGCCGTGTGTGGCTTTGCCGTACCGGGGAAAAGGGGATCCTGGGGGTTGAGCTGACGCTGGGTGATTGGACCTTTAAGGCCCCCCGGCAGAGGCAACACACCCCTTTGGCCCCGGCTTCACGTAGACGGCACCCCTGGGCCGACCCACCCAGGGGAAATCGGCAGTCGCCTTTTCCTATTCCTCTTTCTCTGCATCTTCGTCTTTATCTCTTACTATTTATCTGTCCTGTCTTCTACTCTCTTCCGTTTACTTCCAAACTTCCTGGCGGCTAGGGTTAACCCTGTGCGAATAGCCTACCTTGGTCTAGGCGCATTGGGTTATAGTGGCGTTGTACGGCTGGCGTCTGCAGTTTTCAGCATCTGTAAACTTGTAGCGTCCCCTCATTGGGCTCCGTGGTGGGTGGCCGCCAACGCTGCTGAACAAAAATAAGAAAGGCATGCATGGAGCATTCCCCCTAATGTCTGATCGTACCGGCTTAAAGCGGGTACGCACCGATGCAATTTTTGAATTTGTTCTGAACAAAAAAGATAACGTTCCCAAGTACCACATTTTCCACTGTGAAAGTACAGAAAAGAAAGCTAGAAGTATTTCCCCTTTCCTTTTGTCCAAATGTCTCATAGAAACACTGGGCGCAGGCTAAAAGGCCACAAAGACCGCCAGTGCTAACCTGTTACTTGAAATAAAAGACAACGCACAGTACCAAAGACTACATAAACTCACAGCATTTGGGGATCAGCCTATCACAATCACACCGCATCGAACCATGAACACAGTGAAAGGTTTTGTATCAGATGGAGACTTGATGGACCTCTCTGATGATGAACTTATAACAAGCTGGAAAGAAGAAAACGTCATTCAGGTTCAGCGTATCAAAATAAGAAGAGAAAATAAGGAAATCCCAACGAAGCACATCATACTAACTTTCGCATCTAGCACCCTCCCCTTTGAAATAGCAACAGGATATCTTAAACTGCCAGTTAGACCATACATACCCAACCCGCGGCGCTGCTTTAAGTGTCAGAGGTTCGGGCACGGCTCCCAGAGCTGCCGAGGACAGATTACCTGCGCGAAATGCGGCACCAAAGGTCATACCGCTGACGATGACTGTCAGCTACAAGTGCACTGCGCAAACTGTGAGGGTAACCATCCTGCATATTCCAGGTCATGCGTGGCCTGGAAAATGGAAAAAGAAATTAATAATACAAAGTTTAACTTGAACATAAGCTTCCGTGAAGCGCGGCAGCGCGTTTCCCCGCATTTTTCTGGGAACACATCGTATGCCGAAGTGGTGCGAGGGGAGTTAGCACCACTTTGGTTTTCGGCAATGCCTTGGACCACGCCCAGCGTGCCGAGGCAAACGCCACATGCCCCCATGGGGGGAGCAGCCTCGGCTGCCCCACCCTCCTTGAATACACCCCCACCGAAGGCCCCTGTGAACCTTGGCAGCAGCCAGGCCACCACACAAACTAAAGAGGTCCCCTTGACCTCCAGCCCGGTGGGGTTTAAGGCTCAGTCTGTCACGACGAAGCCTACAACGAAAACAACATTATCTGTCGTCTCTCCTGAGGCGATGGACACATCAACTGCACCGGCGCAGACTGCGCCAAAGGAGCGGCGGGGTTCCCTCGACAGCTCTAAAAAAGACAAAACGGTAATTACAGGGCCTTCTAAAGGCTCTGTAAGATAAGTCACTTCTCTCTTTAGACTCCAGCCACACTCGTTTCGTACACACAGCACTTCTTTACTCCCATAATGGAGACACAAATTATACAATGGAACGTCAGAGGACTACTTCGAAACCTCGACGATGTCCAAGTACTTCTACACAAACATTCTCCAAAAGTGCTGTGTGTACAGGAAACACACTTAAAATCCAAGAATACAAATTTTTTTGCGTCAATATGTTGTCTTCCGGAAAGACAGAGATGATGCTGTGGCGTCATCTGGTGGTGTAGCCATTAGAGTTAATCGAGGAGTAGCATGCAGTCATCTACCACCACTAACATCCCTAGAGGCAGTGGCTGTTCGAGCAGTTCTATTGAATAAGCTCGTCACCATCTGCTCTCTATACATACCGCCGCAACACCACCTGGAAAAACATGATTTCCAGTCTTTAATAGATGAGTTACCAGAAAATTATTTGGTTCTAGGGGACCTGAATGCGCACAGCGGTTTATGGGTTGACTGTCGATGTGATGCACGAGGTCGTCTCATTGAACAGTTCCTCTTTTCATCAGGTGCTTGTCTGTTGAATAGAAAAGAGGCAACATATTATAACCTTGCAAACAATACTTACTCCTCCATAGATCTCAGTATCGCATCTCCTTCACTTGTCCCATTACTTCAGTGGAAAGTCATAAATAATCCATGCGGAAGTGACCATTTCCTTTAGTTTTGAGTACACCAATAACATATGAATGTCCTCCACATGTTCCCAAATGGCTGGTGAACAAAGCCGACCGGGAACAATTTCAAAAGATTACACACCTAAGATGGACCGACATATGCGGATTAGGCATAGATGAAGCTGTGCAGTACTTCACGGCTTTTCTTACTGACGCAGCAGCCAAGTGCATTCCACGAACATCTGGACTGCCCGGCAAACGACACGTCTCGTGGTGGAACACTGAGTGTCACAATGCGCGAAAAGAACAGAACAGGGCATGGAGGGTGCTGCGCAACTCACCGACAGTGGAAAACCTTGAGAGCTTTAAGAAAATAAAATCTCCTAGCAGGAGAACGCGTCGGCAGGCCAGAAGAGAAAGCTGGCACAAGTTTTTATCAGGGATAAATTCATATACACAAGAGGCTAAAGTCTGGGACATGGTTCGTAGGGTAGCAGGAAGACAAGTACACTCACTCCCACTCGTAAACACACAGGGTGACAGCTTGGAAGATCAGGCGAACTTCCTCTGTGCACACTACGAGCAAGTGTCTAGCTCGGCACACTATACTGAAGTTTTCCAAAGATATAAAGCAAGGATAGAAGAACAGAAACTAGAATATAAGTGCACAAAACACGAGGCATACAACCAACCTTTCAACTTAGCTGAGCTACAAACATCACTAAACTCTAGCAGTAATTCTGCACCAGGCTACGACCGTGTCACGTATGAAATGTTGAAAAACCTGCCGCCTAAAACGCGAAAAACTTTACTCTCTCTATACAATGCTATCTGGCTTTCTGGCACCATCCCTGCTTTCTGGAAAGAGGCTATAGTTATCACTATTTTGAAACAGGGCAAGGACCCTTCCTCGGTTTCAAGTAATAGGCCCATTGCACTAATCAGCTGCCTTTGTAAACGTTTTGAAAAAATGACAAGCCGCCGACTTTTACATTTCCTTGAAACACACAATCTGCTCGACCAGTTTCAGTGTGGGTTTCGAGAGGGTAGATCCACCGCCGACCATTTGGTGCGTATCGAGACACAGATCCGAGACGCTTTTGTCCACAAACAATAGCTCCTCTCAGTGTTTCTCGCTTACGACACAACATAGCGTTTTGGGATATTAAGAGACTTGTCTCACCTGGGTGTGCGCGGTAGAATGCTTTCCATAATCGGGAGTTACTTGTCCAATCGGAAATTCCGCGTCCGTGTGGGCAGTACTCCCTCCCAAACATTTGTGCAAGAAACGGGAGTACCGCAAGGTGGTGTACTTAGTTTTACACTTTTTATTATTAAAATGAATTCCTTGCACCTGTCCATCTCCCGCGACATGTTCTATTCCACATATGTCGATGACGTCCAGCTTGGCTTTAAGTCATGCAACCTAGCAATGTGTGAGCGGCAGGTTCAATTAGGTTTAAACAAGCTCTCCAAATGGGCAGAGGAAAAGGGATTCCGGCTGAACCTAGAAAAAAGCACGTGTGTCTTGTTCTCCCGAAAGAGAGGCGTGCACTCAGAACCTGACATTGAACTGAACGGTCAACGTCTGTCTGTCAATGCGGAGCATAAATTCTTAGGATTAATCTTGGACAACAAGTTGACATTCGCACCACACATCAAGTATTTAAAAACAAAATGTTTAAAACCCATGAGTGTTATAAAAGTGTTGTCACAAACTACGTGGGGTAGTGACAGGCAATGCCTCATGAACCTGTATAGAAGCCTCATTCGCACCCGCTTAGATTATGGGGCCGTTGTCTATCAGTCTGCTACTCAAAGTGCCTTGAAGATAATGGACCCCGTGCACCATTTGGGAATCCGCCTTTGTACGGGTGCTTTTCGCACCAGCCCCGTAGAAAGCCTTTATGTTGAGTCAAATGAGTGGTCGCTTCATCTGCAGAGAACTTACATGTCCTTCGTTTATTTTCTTAAGGTAAAAGCAGACAAGAAGCACCCCTCATACTCTACTATTAATGATTTGTCGAGCTCAATTCTGTTTCAAAACAGACCTTCGATGAGGCAGCCCTTCTCAGTTCGCCTGAAGAGTCTAGCTGAGAAAACTGGAGTCTCACTTGAACACAGTTTAATGGCTCCTGTAGCATACCCGCCACCGTGGCAATGGCAGACTATAGACTGCGATGTGTCTTTTCTAGAAGTTACAAAACATGCGCCCATTGCCGATATCCGAACATATTTCCTGGAACTTCAACACAAATACACACGTCCTGAGTTTTTTACAGACGCCTCTAAGTCTAACTCCTCTGTGTCCTACGCTGCTGTTGGCCCTTCCTCTTCGGATGCTGGCCCTCTACATCCACGCACAAGTATCTTCACAGCGGAAGCTTACGCGATACTTGTGGCAGCTAAACACATCAAACAATCACAAATACAAAAAGCAGTAATTTATACAGACTCCCTCAGTGTGGTAACGGCTCTGCACAGTCTTAAAAACCAAAAAAACCCCTGTCCTCGTTTCACTTTACTCCATTTTTTGCACACTCTACACACTCAACCAACATGTTGTAGTGTGCTGGGTGCCAGGGCACCGTGAGATCCAAGGCAACGTGAGGGCGGATCAGCTCGCTGCATCCGTCCACAAAAACACTGCCCCTACACCCATATCAATCCCGGTCCTTGATCTGAAGCCGTCTCTCAAACGAAACCTCAGGGACTACTGGCAGAGCAAGTGGGATAAACACACACAAAACAAACTACACGTTATCAAGCCACACCTTGGTCATTGGCCACCAGTATCAAAATCTCGTCTAACAGAGGTAACACTAACAAGACTCAGGATAGGACACACATAAACGACACACACACATCTTTTGTCCGGTGGTGATCCACCACTGTGTGACAATTGTGGTGAGGCATTGACAGTTCTCACGTTTTAATCCAATGTAAACAGTTAGACACTCTAAGAAGACAACACTTTCCATTACCGACAACATATACCGTTACACCCCGCAATGTTTGTCGGTAGGGAACCACTTTTCACCCATAAATCATTTTTAGCTTTTTTAAGAGAAGTCAATTTTTACTATGTAATATACCCAGGCATTGCGTAGCGTGACCTCTCAAGAGAGGTTGCTGCTGCAGTGATTACATTTAAAAGCACTTGCCTCGCAGCCCTTGGACAGAAGGGCGCTGATGAGGCACGTGTGCTAGTGCCAAATATTTTTACATGTTTTTATTATCAAAATTTTTGTCACCCCTTTTAATATGCATATCACGCCACTGTCATGATCGTAATACTTATGTTTTTACCCACATAATCGCGAAGATTTTTAAGGCCCCTATACAGCCACGCAACATATCATTGTCTCATCTCTACTCATCGAAATGGCGCTCTTTGGCCATCAATTGGCCCTTGCGCCACAAAGCACCACACATCATCATCATCATCATCATCAAACTGCCATCAACGTCATCAAGCGGCATATTAGCACAGTGGGTCTCCACTGTTCGCCAGGAAAGTTGGAGTTACCATTTAAACCCCGCATGCAAGACCCAAGCATTGACCAGCATGTGCATGGTTAACCTGCGCGAAGAGTACATAAAATGGGGGTATTGCGTCTACACATACAACCAAACTTAAACGCAAACTACACCTTGAACATTATTGATAATCAGATAAAGCAAATTTCAGGACCAATCCGCTGGATAGCGTCGCGCAATCATGGTCTATCTGAAAAGGACGCCATGCAAATTGTTGAAGCTTTGGTGGTACGTCGCCTCACTTATCATCTTCTGTATCACCACCCCACTTAAAAGCAAATGGAACGGGCTAACAGTATAATCAGGCGGGCGGTTGAAAACGCACTGAGGTTGCCGATGCGCACCAAAACTACTCTCCTCCTAGAGACCGGTCTGTATAATACAGTGCAAGAAATAATAGAGGCACAGAAAAGCAATCAACTCTTGCGCCTTTCTCGGACACCTACAGGGCGGAACCTGCTCTGAACCCTGGGACTCGAATCAAGCGACACGATTCGTAACGAAGCATTGTCGCCTATTCCAATAAGGGTCGCGGCACGCATGCAACTCAAACCATTGCCGCGCAACATAAATCCACAACGCCATCCGGGCCGACGCAAGGCACGCGCTGATTATTACATACGGTGGTACAAAAATTGTGAAAACGTCCTCTATGTCGATGCTGCGGTAGGCCCACTTGAAGGAACGGCCACGGCTGCTGCCATGAAAGAAGACGGGCGCATTAGTATTTCTGCGTCTGTTAAAACGGCACGCCCCGACGTGGCTGAGGGGGTTGCACTAGCTCTAGCAGTGGTGCATGCGGCCGCATATTCTACCATCACAGAAATTTGCACTGATTCCCAGAACGCTTATCGATACTTCCGTCAAAGCATTGCACCAAAGACAGTCTCACGCATATTCAGCAACATTTCTTCACTTCTCCATCCGGTGACTATCACGTGGGTGCCTGGCCACGAGTGTATCCCCGGAAATTAGCGCGTTCATGCGCATTTCAGATGTCTTTCTATCTCGGCAGCATCTTTGTTAGTTTCGTTGCGAATGCTCTCGAGCTGTTGGTCTCACGCAGAAAGAGAAGAAATTATGTTGACAGGAAATTTCTCTGTCTCACCCTTGAGCTCAGTAGGACTTCGGAAGCGAGAAAGAGCGTTGGCTAGGAAGAGCTCCTTACTTGGTTTTTAAGTCACTTTGATTGGGAAACTTTGTAAAACAAGCCTCATGCGTTGCAATCTGAGTGGAAACTCACGCGGTGTTTTTTTTAATTATGTTCTCTAAACAGACTCGACAATAACTTTGGACCGCTCAAAAACATAATCTTCAAATTTTGTGCAGCCGTGAACAATGGCGAGCGTTTCCTTTTCAATTTGTACGTATTGTTGCTGTGTTTCGGTTAGTGAACGCGATGAATAGGCGATCGAATGCCCATCCTGAAGAAGAACAGCTCCTAGACCACGCTGACTGGCGTCCATTGACAATGTCACAGGTTTTCCTTGGTTAAAACACGCAAGTACAGGAGCCCGTATGGGTGTTTCTGGAAGTTGGCGAAAGCTCTCTTCCTGTTGGTCTGTCCAGGCCCATGCAGCGTCTTTTTCCAAAAGATCGGGTAGCAGTGCAGACAAGGTGGATATGTTCGAGACAAAGCGTGCCAGGAAATTTATCATTCCGAGAAAAATTTGGAGTTCCCTGCAGTTCTACAGTATCCGTATACAACACCGCACGCAAGACCTGATCCTCAGCAGTGGTCATCGGCCCTGCAGGTACAGCAAGGTTTTACAATCTAGCCACACCAAGCAGACAACTGAGGTGGACCAGGGAGCATCTCACAGAACTGCAGCCACAATCTGACTCTGTGATTCGCTCGCCTGCGCCAACTCCTCAGCCTGGTCCTGATACGGCGCTGCCACAAGCAGACGCTATTCGCTGAAGTGACCGATTTGTAGAGCACTACAACTTTATCCCCAGCCAGAGAGAAGGCAGTTATAGCCCCTTGTATTATCCACCTCTAACATTTTTTTGTATCTCACTGTTTGCGTACTTTACTTCTTTTCAAAGAGATAAAGATGTAACTATAGTAGCTTTGTCATGTACATGTGCCCTAGACAGTCACCTAATGCGCATGTCGCAGCTTCTGTCTCTGCGCCGCCGCGGTGGTCTAGTGGCTAAAGTACACGGCTGCTGACCCGCAGGCCGCGGGTTCGTATCCCGGATGCGACAGCAGCTTTTCCGATGAAGGCGGAAATGTTGTAGGCTCGTGTGCTCAAATTTGGGTGCACGTTAAAGAACCCCAGGTGGTCGAAATTTCCGGAGCCCTCCACTTCGGCGTCTCTCTTAATCATATGGTGGTTTTGGGCTTTAAACCCCACATATCAATCATCAATCATCAATCAGCTTGTGTGTCTGTCCTATATAAACAGTAGTTTACCAGACAATACGCGCTTTTTATACATTGCTTACGCACGTTCACAACTTGCTTTGGGCACCAAGTCACAAAGGTTTGTTTTTAAACGAAAGCGCTCATTCTCTTGCAAAAGCGGCACCTCTGGCGCCGATCGTTCGCCTTTTTCCGCTAACTTCGTACATTATATTTGCGAGATTCCGCCCATCGACATACAAAAAATGTCTATTAGACTTAGTCTTGATAGATTCTACAGAATAAAGTACCTCGTGTTTCCCTCGAACAGTGAGTTATCGTGGTCGAGAATAAAGAAAGTGGCTATTCCCGAACTTTGCGGCCGGGTTACCTCCCTCTATTTTACCTGCATGGAGCAAGTCCAGCGCTTTCTGCTGTGTACTGCTTCTGTAATAAGGAGGAAACAATTATTCTTTACTTGATATTTTGCCACCGGTTCACGTCGTTTACGTAATTAGATAAAAAAATATTGTCATTATAGTCAGCAAAAGAAATAGCTGGCTAACATCATCATTTTAAATGTTTCAACACCGAACTCCCAAACGTAAGTTAGTTATATTAGCTCTTTCTAGCTTATGCGTGAAATATAGCGAATAAAATACTGGAAACTTTCACTCAATTCCCCAATCCATACATACCATTTAAGATAGATCCCGACACATACGCACCACTGCACAGGTTCTGCGTCACTAAAACAGCCACCCTGAACCACATGGTATGGGAATGCCCACATGGAATTCAGGACTAAGGATCCCACTCACCGACATTCCTTCCTCGGTCACAAACAAATGTTTTTAGGGGCGAAGCTCTTTATAGCGGCACCCGTTCGTCCTTTGTAGTCATCGTCGTAGTGTGTAACCAGAGTTACATTTTGACCTCCAAGGTGGTGCCGGTGGGAGATTTCTCCTGTGCGTTGTTGAACAATAAAAAAATCGCAGCGTGCACGTTAACTAAATGCCGAATACTCCTGTCTCTCATTCCCCATTAGCAGCCATTGGCATGTACATTGAGCACTATCTGACAATAAAGGGTTGCTACGTTATATACTCGCTGGGTGTAACCTTCTTAGATTTAGAAAGGTTTAGCGAGCATTGAGCCGCAGTGCTATGAATACAATGAACTAGTATATACCATGAACTCGAGGTGGTTAAAGGTGGGAAGTAGATACGAAGCGCAAGCCGTAAGAAAGTAAAAGCCGAATTCTCCGGTCTCCCATTTCCTATTAGCAGCCATCGGCATGTGCATTGAGCACAATCTGACAGAAAGAAATTGCTACTTTATACTCGCTGGGCGTAACCTCCTTGATTTTGAGAAGATTTAGTGAGCGTTGGGCCGCAGTGCCGTGAATACAGTGAACTGGTATATACCTTGAACTCGAGGTGCTTAAAGGTGGGAAGTAGACCCGAAGTGCAAACCGTAAGAAAGTGTGCGTGTGCCACCTCTCTTTCAGTCCTTGGAATGTCCGCTGGATTGCGGTGTTTCTATATAGGGAATATATGATGAAAAGATGCGAGATAGTGGTACTTGGAGGGTTGAATAGATGGACCCATGAACCGACGCAGGGGCGGATGCATTGACGAACGCAGGGACGGACGCACGAACAGAGGCACGCACGGACGGGCGGATGGACGCATGGACGGTCACACAGGCGGACGCATTGACGGACGGAAGCAAGAACGAATGGACGGACGAATGCTTCGCCCCACCCGCCATCATTCACCCCGCGGATGTTTTACTATTCATTATATTCGAACCTAGAGGGTTGTCTTCGGAAGTCGATGACGTAGTTAATTTCATCTTCCTTCTATACCAGTCAGCAACTCAAATCGCGGAACACCTGTTTCGCGTCTAATTTTCGCCATATTTGAACATTCTGGATGCGTGCAATGCTCCATGCCACCTCCATTTTCAAGTGCAAACTTATTCTATCTCAAATAAATTAACCTATCTGAACGAACAAATTTTTGTGATAAATACAAAAAATCAGAAGCGCGCATTTCGGAATCAAGGTTATGCGAAGCGTGCGGAGGGTAGGTGATTTTGTTTTAATTTTTCTGTTGAGAGACACAATTTCAAATGACGCCAAATGCATGTACGACTGTTGCACGCACAGACATTTGTTCAACCTTCGCATATGATTATTTCATCAGTGTTTGAAATTGCGAAACAATGCCAGCAGCAACATAGGTATGCAAACACCAGCAGCGATGAGCTGGTGTGAAGCGCTTGTACTAGCGAGGAGGATAGCCCTAGACATTGCTACAATAATAAACATAAGCGTATACGTCGCCTACCTACAATTGACGCTAACCCGACAAGAAAGCAGAATCAAGGAGTATATATCAAAGGTTTATAAAAGCACATACCCACTACTGAAATCATAATTGGCGTTTCACCAACATTAGGGTGTATGTCAAAAGTTTTTTTCGAGACTTGGCGTTGCTCTGGGGTAGAATATTTGGTTGCCACGCAGAATGCCGGAGTTTGCTTTCTGCTGGAAACCTGACATATATTGTTTTCATTTCCATAATCTGTGCTGAACAGAGCAAAAACGAGCTGCTAAACGGCACTGAACGAATCTGCGACCTTCGAATTGAATGACACACGGAAAATTGATTTTTCTGTTTCTCTGCATCGCAATACTTAAGAATTTTGAACCATATTAGCTGGATATTGTCACGATGAGAACTGTACATGGCACAAGAAGAAAGAAGCGAATAGAATTAGAAATCATTCCTGCAATATAAAATTGACTACTGTGGTTTATAGAACCAGAAAATGTATCCGACCAAGTACAAGAATGCGATCAATTGCTTTTGGGTTACTTTGCCTCAGAAGTTTGTTTCCTTCACAAACAAAAAATTACAGCATATACACGGAGTAATGATGGTGAGTTAGGCTAAGCTTCGAAGGGTTTTGTAGGCAAACCATGAATCATTTCTTAGCCACGTCCGTCCGCACGTCGGTTGGTCCATCTTTTCACCCGTACATCTTTCTGCACGTCTGTCTGTCTGTCCGTCTGTCTGTCTGTCTGTCTGTCTGTGCGTCTGTCTGTCGGCTCTCTGTCCGTCGGTGAATATGGTGAACACTCCAAGTACCACCATCTTGCATCTTTTCATCATATATTCATCATATACAACTACCACCATCTAGCGGACAATCCAAGGGCTAAAGTGAGCGGTGGCTACTACATAAAGGAGGCGCACAAGGTCAAGAACGCACAAGGTCATCCAAGTTTCGTGATATTTGTTGGAAGCCACAGTGCATAGCTATTGGTAAGTGACATTTTTGTATTTTTTGTATGAAAAAAGAAGAAAGATTTCGAAGTAAGTATTCGGCATAAGGGCACACAGCAGCGCAAAATGCCTGCGAACAAGAGCTAGTAAAACACACGTTCGATTGAGTGACGTTGGCATAAGTGTTGCTGCCGAAACATAAACATCTTGCTTGTCTTTAGGGGCTAAAGAAATATTAGTACGTATTATAAAGATTATTGCAATACACTAAAACTACTTCAATCGACCATGATTATTTGAGAAACTTAATCATTCAGGCGTTTTCTTTGGCCATGATCATCGTGTGCACCGTTTAGGTACATCAAACCGTCCTGATCCACAAATACCCAGTCGGTGCAGATATTTGGACATTATTTCTATAAACAGAATGTAGTAAAAAATACTTTTGTTGTACTAACGCACTGAATGAGATTAGAGTAGGTTACTGTTTTATTGTGCTGGTAGGATGTTTACTTTACATGGCTCATTTCTTACTCGCTAAAAATGACACATTTCTCTAGCGGATACAATCAGTGACGGCTTGGGGAAGTCAACACCTTGCGATAATTTCTTCGACTTCGTATGTGGAAAACGAGCAGGGAACACGGAAGTGCCACCATCGAAGGTTATGGACTCTGCAATCGAATCCCTATTGCGTAAGTAGTCACAATGTTGTCTAACTTGCTATGTAGTCTAGACATAATATGCCAGATTATTAGGTTCCTATTTTAAGGCATTTTAAGGTTACTATTTTAAAACAGGTGTCTTTCCGCTTCCGCGAAATAACACCTGTTTTCTCACGATATGGGGAGGCAGACATCATTCCATAAATGCTATATTAATAATGCCTTACGCTTCATAATTAGGAGTCGTTTTCTAAAGCTGCCTATGTGTCCTGTGTGTCTCGGTTTTCTGACTAACATTATCGCAGGTCAAATTGCTTGTAAAATCCCTGCCACCACTCTCCATTTTATATCATTATACTTGTGTATTTAGGATCCAGCACGAGCACAGTAAGGTGAAGAGAGAGAGAGAGAGAGTGAGAAAGGAAAAGTGAGAGTAAGGTGAAATTTTATTTACATATAATAGGGAAACTCTCTTGGGAGTATTTTTCTCGATAATTAGTGTCTTCTTGAATTCTGCAATCGCGATGGTGTCAGTGACCTGGGCTTGTGCAAACAAAGTAGAAATTTAAATGTAGATCCATGAACGAATAAGTGCCCTAAGGCTATCGGTAAGAAATTCCATAGCAAGCTTTTTAGCAAAAACGACATCTGTGTCATCATTCTTTGCGCTATATAGGCGTTACTCTAAAGTGTCATGTAATAAATTTTCGCCTTTCTAGGACACCTATTTCTGGCCACCTGGCAAAAGACTTGAGTGGCACGCGAGAAGCAGAATAAAATTGCATGAACGGCTACATTCCGCTTCATTCCAGTTAGCACAGACACAATGAACTAAGTCAGGCGGCGGCAACCATTTCAGGCGGAGTGCGTTTCAGGTGGCTTGTACGAAACTGACCCTGCAGGGTTCGCACGGACGCATAGATGGTGGGGCGGCAGAGAAAATAAAGTCAATTGAGTCGCATTTATTGTTTTCTATGATCGATAGATATCAGTAGCTAATAATGAATAAAACTAACACTATCTACAATCATTAGAGTATGCAAATTACAAATAATGGTGAAACGTTATTTGGCTAAGCGTGCTAGTGGGTAACAACGTCAAATAGAAGTGACATTTATGTTCCTTTCTTACACTGTTACACGTAGAAACTGCAAAGTTGGTCCTTAGATAGAAAAGAACAAGCAACGACAGGGGTGTACTGGTCTGATGTCGTGTCTAAAAGAGCACATTGCTCCGCTCTGGGCCGCAAGCTGCTCACCCCACAATTGAATGTAGCAGATTACCCATGTGGGGCCAAGGGACCACGAACTTGTTTGACTTAATCATTGCTGCGTGACAGCGAATAACAAACATTTTTAAATCCGAAGTTTGCTTGACCCTCACTTCATCTTTCAGAAAGCGGTGCACCAAGGCAATGAAGAAATACTTCACACCATCTCCCACTAGAGAAAACATGTGTAGATGTGACACATCGGGCACAAACGCTTACACTGCCGGTGACGCTGGCGCTTATCGCGGCGTGGCACAAGAGAGAAACCTGGGGACGCGGAGGGCACCTAGTGATGGACCGGTGTTTCCTATTGGACCATGCCGAGTGCCGCTAATGGTCAATGAATGACAGAAGACTATCATTGGAGATAGAAACCCGCAGTGCGCCTATAGTTAACGCGCATGCTGCGAATTTTTATTGCTGAACAACGAGAAATCTCCCAACGGCACTCTTTTCAAGGTCAAGATCCATAGCCCATATACACCAGGTAGCCAGTGTACGGTTTTGTAGTATGAGGGTTGGTTTTTTCAATCATTCATTGGTTTATGCTATTGTTCTTGTTGGACTGGCACTGTTTTGAGGTGTTTGTAGCGCCTCAAGATAGAATACATTTAGATGCGAAGCATTTTTTAGCGAACCTCGGCGACTTCGAGCGTATCTATCTATCTATCTATCTATCTATCTACCTATCTATCTATCTATCTCTATCTATCTATCTCTATCTATCGATCTATCTATCGATCTATCGATCTATCTATCTATCCACTTACGTTTGGGTGCTTTTGTGGTCACCCTCTTAACTTGGCGTGAAACAAAACTAGCATGAGAGGATAAGATGGTTTGACGAATGAGACGCGCTGGTGAAGACATAAATAATGTCACAATCCCGTCGCGTACGTCGTCAAACACTTCTTGCCAGACAGTGCCACATACTCATAAGCAGGTATGCGCCGCTGGTATGCTGGTATCTGCCACAGGTGTTATCACTTAGTATCTACCCAGGAATGACGAGAACACACATGGGCAATTTCAATGAGCGCACTTTAACAAATACCCGATATCGGTAAGGTCGACCCCAAGAAGGCATAGAACAAATGCGAGGGTCCCAGCTGGAATAAAATGCAAGCATTCTGCGTGGCAATGAAGCATTTTATCGAAGAGCTACGCCAGGTATCAGAAGTACTTTTCAAATAGACACTAGTATTCGTGAAATGTCAGTAGTAGTTGCAGTATGTACTCCTTTATACAGCCGTCACATCGGGTTAACTTCAATTGTGGCTAGTTGCCATGCGCAGAAGTTGATTTATGTAGCATTGACCAGGGCCAGCACCGTCGCGGGCATCAGCGCTTCATATCAGCTTCTGGTGTTGCTAATACGCACGTTCCAGTTTACATTATTGCACAAGTGCAAACAACTGGTAACGTAAACATCTGCAACTCTTCAGCATATATATGTGCGAGCAACAATATATTTGGGGTCATTTTTGCATCATTCAATCAACATTATATTTAGCGTCAAATCTGCATCATTCATCATCTGCTGAACAACAGGCCTATCTAACCTTCTCATGCCCTCAATTGGAATATGCTTCATCGATCTCATCTCCTCGTCAGCATTACCTAATAGATAAAGAGGAATCGATCAAAAATCGTGCGGCCTGCTTCATAACCTGATAGTACAATCACTGTTCCGGCATCACCCTATTCAAACGGGATATTACCTTATATTACCTTTCCTAACTTAGATTCCCGCCGCTCTGTCCCCCTCTTTTGCATCTTCCATAAGTACCATTACAACTCGTGGACCAGTCGTCTATCGATTTAAGTTCCTTCACATATATACATCACGTCATCTTCATAATCATCTCAGTTTCAGACGCATCTTCGGCCACACACTCATTCAGTAATTCTTTTTTTCCGTGCTCCATTGCACTTAGGAATAATCTTACTGGTGAAAGTCTCTCGTTCAGAGACGCTGTGAATTTTCGTGAAAATTAGCATGTTTATATGTTTGATTATTCCTATAAAAATGTGTTTTTATTAATGACTTTGTATTTTACTGCATTGTTTATAATGTTTGTTCATTCCCTTTCATTGTAGAATTTTCTTCGTTTCATCCTCGACGTAGTTTCTTTTTGTGCTCCATTTATTGTTTTTTTTTCGTAAAGCCGCCCCCACCCGACTAAATGCTCTTCGGGGCCTGTAAGGTACCATAAATATAAAAATAAAAATATATTTAGGCCACTCTTGATGATTGTACATATTTAAAAGTTATGGCTCATCGTATTGGAAAGTTTAGGGTAGTCTCTGATGGCCATAGCGACAGTTTTGATGAATCTAAAAAATACTATTATCTGTTCTTTAGAAATCTTGTGTGAAATGCGTTCTCAAATATTACTCTGGTCGTAGTAGTGCACATCAGGGAAAAAAAATGCAATGCAAACTCTAAAGGCTCTCTCTCGTTATTTTTGCAGGAATTCTGAAGAGTCCTAATGCGAAAGGAAACAGCAACTCCACTGCGGTGGGAAAATTTACTAGCGCCTACATGTCGTGCATAAATGAACGTAAGCTTTTTCGTGATGAAGCGTGAAATTTACATCTTCTGATACATATTAATGATGCAATACTGACACACAGTTTCGTCGTCCAATTCTGACAGGGCATTTGGTACGCCTTTGTGTTGGAACCTAATGGCACTTCTTTGATAGATATGTGGGGTTTAACGTCCCAAAACCACCATATGATTATGAGAGACGCCGTAGAGGAGGGCTCCAGAAATTTAGACCACCTGGGGTACATTAACGTGCACCTAAATTTGAGCACACGAGCCTACAACATTTCCGCCTCCATCGGAAATGCAGCCGCCGCAGCCGGGATTTGAACCTGCGATCTGCGGGTCAGCAGCCGAGTACCTTAGCCACTATACCATCGCGGCGGGGCTTAATGGCATTTCTCCTCTGCTTATTATGCCATATATATATATATATATATATATATATATATATATATATATATATATATATATATATATATATATATATATATATATATATTGTTGAAGGACTGCCTCGTATTGCGTACCGTATATATGAAAGTATGGGAGGTAGCTTTTCAAGAAGACTTCAAATATTACGTTGACGTTTTGTTTTGGACCGAGTCCAACCTTTATCTTTTGGATCATCTTGTCTAGATAAAGGACATCCTCTGCCCAAAACTTCGACGGAATACATGAAGTCTTTTCGATGTGCTACATCTGTTAATTTTATATACACGGCAACCAATGCCAACCACTCTTTCAGTGCGGTGCTTAGGCTAAAGTTTGAAGTTTGAAAGTTTCTGACGACCACGGACTGCCTATAAATAATTACGGCACACACGATAACATTTTAATTGATGAAGTTCTACAGTATATATTTTGGCTGCTCTAGGGTTGGACAGAGAACATTTGCAAGAGGGTTATAAGGAAACACTGCCATATAACTTGTACCATTTCCTACTTGCCTTAGTGCAACGCGTAAATATGTTTTCTATTCGTCGCACAATTAAATATCCTATAACAATGTTTTTACCAAACTCTTCTTAGGAAACGACAGCCTGAGGCTCCATGAATCTATGCAGAGAATAATTCGTCAGCTGGGTTTTGACGACTGGTATTCATCAAGCAAACAGCCTACTAACGAAACTGACGAGACCATCGGCAATATCTTAAGCAAAATTGGCTTGCGCCCTTTTTTCGACTACAGCCTTCAACTGGAACCAAGGAAGCCCAGCAGCAAACGGACAATCATAGTGAGCCTCGCTTCAGTTTCTTCGTTTTTCCTTTTACTTTTACAAATACTCCACTTGGGATATTACATAGGAAGTGATGGGCTTTCTCATACAATAAAAAGCAGCTGTTGGTTTGAAACACGAGTTTTCGTGTTCTTAAAAACAACCGAGTTGTCATGGCAACGGTTTTGTGGGACGGCTCATTGTAGCCTCAGGTAAATGGAGAAAATGAATTTCTTACGGTAACGTGAAGATGTGACAATCAAATTACGTCACAAAGAAAGATTATCCAAGCTACATTCCACTTTGATGAAGTAAATATTGTATCACCATAATGACTAGATGAGTCTCGCCACAAGTTTTCAAACTCACTCCAGTGCAGTTAGGATGTATGTTTATCAAGAGTTCGAGGTATTGGCGGAATATTTTTTTAGGTCTGCTAGATCATTTATACAAGAGAACTTTAAAGTACGGTGTGGCATGATGAATTCGTCCTTTAATGAATCCTTAGGTAATTTTCCCTGATGAAAGTATGTTACTAGCATGCGTGGTCGATAAATATAATTCGTCTTCTTTATGCATTCACATAGGTGAAATGTGATCCCGGCTTGTCAGACCATTGATAAGACGCTGAAAATATGTTCTATTGACACAGCACAAACATTAAGGGGACAAAATCACTATCATCGTAATGTTCGAAGCATTCTGAAATATTATAGTCCCATTCGAACTGTACAGCGTGCATTGTAGCAAGAATTTTGTATCAACCACCCCTTGGAATGCCCGCCTTTGTAGCCATACCCGCGATCAGCAGCGAGTGACATACCGCGGAAATGTAATCAGCACGGTGCCCATTCGGCGTGCTGAGGTTGCGCTATAGTGCTCATCCATGAAAACGCTTTAGTCCGATTGCGTGGCTGCTGCTGTGGCTGACTGTAGGAATCACATCACTAGTGACATATGGTAACTGCACCCGATGAACACTATCTTATGCATGGCTCTTGGTGTCGCCGGCTCAGCTCTGCGATGCCGCATATCGCACGCCTGCAAGTTCCAGCAGCTTCGCGTGTTGCAAGTGGTGAGTGGAATGTGAACGAAATGCTTTCAACGTGAGCGCATTGTTCTGAAGACATTACAAGGCACCTGATGGCACCACAGCCTGGACAGCTTTTAGCACCAGCGGCTGCGCACTCTGATAATTGTCTTTTGATCGTCCACACTTTACGCACTCCAGAAATGCTTGTTTTTCTTTCACTGATGGATAATAGACCATACGACAAAAATGCGTTGGTATGTTTTCGCTATTTCAATCGCTGCCTTAACGAACATATGTGCACTTCTGAAAATGCTTACTCCAGCTAAAAGCCATACCCAACTATTTCTCAACTGCTGTCGCAAGTTAAACAACCTTTTTTATCTTGCAGATTACGAAGCGGACTGACTTCTTTCTTCTGACTTGCGCATCCGAAAAAATCAGGTCACTGTCGTCACGAGAAAAGTTCAATGAATCCAAGCAATCACAAGAGAGGGCTGAAAAAATATCCACAAAGCAATACAACCGCTGTAAAAAAGTAGTTGCTGAAATAGTTAGACTTACGAGTGCCAATGTGACGAAGAACCAAAGTATGATAATTGCGGAAGACCTTCTCACTTTTGAACGGGTGTTTTCAAAGGTAAGAAACTGAAGAAAGATATCGGACACTTAAGTACTGTTTTGCAATTTTTAACTACTCTATTTGTGTGTTTATTTCACGACGTTCTTCATTGGTAACTTTTATACTCTTATGTGGCTATTTTTCAGCTCTCTAAGCCGGTGGTTGAGAAACCAATGGAAGTAAACATGACATCTGAGATTGGGACGGCCGCTTCAACTAACGTAAGTTCTAGGCTACCAAATTTGTTTAGTGCTTTAATATACTGTGACATGATACGTACAGATCATGTCCTTCATAGGAAAATCTTGACCATAACTCGAACAATGAATAAGACGGTGGCGTAACATTTGAGGCACTGTCTGAGTACTTTCTTCATGTCAGAAGCTCTAACGTACAATGTCTCAAACTTCTGCGGTAATCATATGCGATCGATATTCACCTTAATGGGTCATTTTCATGCAGCGTACAAATCTGATAAAAAATGACTGTAAGGCTCTGCGGGGCAGAATGTTTACCTTTCACTTTTATTCCAGCAGTGATGTCGGTTGAGTGCATCTTAGTAAAAGGCTCTTTCAATGCCCGGATAACTCAGAACAATTTCATAAACCAACGCCATTGCTCTACAAATCCTGTCCCTCTTATCTCGGTTACATGGGGTGCAAAATGAAGCGGGTTGATGCAAGAAACTCCACACAAAAAATTACTGACTCTTGAGCATTGTTGCTCACTTTTTAGCTCATCACAGTACACTTTCCGGACACGTAGACTTATCAGATATCACCGTTGCTGTAAATACAGTGCCGGTGGAAGTATGTAATCTGCCTCTTACGAGTAGGCAGACTTACTCGTATTGGAATCAACAAATTTAGCTCCCGCTCGTTGAACACGTAGTTTCAATGATGTGAAGTGATTATTTATTTTGTTAGATACGTTCCGAGTTCAAAGATCTCATTATTCTCGGACGAGAATCACTCAGCGCATACCATTACTAGTACTGGGCGAGTAAATATGTTCTGCTGCGACTTTTGAAAACAAGTTTGGGAGGCGGAAGAGCATAGACGTGTGTACAACCTGCCATATTAAAACATGGGTGGTTGAGTCCGACGCAAGTCGTGTTGGAGCCAGAGACGCCAGACATGCGTCCACACTGGTAAGCATCACAAAAGCAAATGTTTTATCCAACCACAGCCATTCCACTCCCCCGAGGCGAGCGGCGCCTTTAAAAGTAGCTGTCCTGACACGGGCGAGACCTCAACCTTAATCAACTAGAGAAGCAGGTGAATCAGGAAAATAGACCAATACGACACTAACACACGGTTCCAGTGAAAACAGTTAGTTGCGAATTCGAGAAATAGGACTTCAGCGTTTATACTGCAACAAGGCCATGAACCATCCGAATATTTTATGCGTATAGATGGAACACCGTCAGCCCCCTGTACTCGTGCACCGCACTGCGTCAGCCCATTTGAAGTTTCCAGTGACAAATACAGTGGCAAATGTGAGTGAGAAAGCTAAGCCAAAATGCATCGCCTGTGCAAGAAAAGGGCAAAGGTGAAAAGAGATTGTCCAGCCTGATTGTCGAGCACTACGTTCAAATTTTTTTTTTTTTGCGATCAGCTGAGAAATCGTCCTATCACCTCACCCGTACGCATGTGATCTACGTGCGTTGCAGGAATGCCTATATCACACTCGTGGCGTGCGACGGATAACGTGCATGTACGCCAAAAGCAATGACAGCCAACAAACAAGGCAAGAAGAAAAAACAGGCAGTCCAATTCATAAAACAAAAAAATACAGTGGTGCTATTCTCTGTGTCATACGGCGTGTGATTTGCTCCGAGCCTACGCTTGTCCCTCCGAGCACCAGAGGCAGTTTTCGGTTGCAGTTTCAGACAGGACGCACGTGTAACAAAGGGCTAAAATTGTGGTATCATGAAAGCAAGTCTGCCGTCGTATTGTGTTTAAAAATTCTCAGATCAAGACGCTGTTTATTTGATATCCTAATGTATTTTTAAAAGAAGTTTAATTTACAGCTATGGTATATTATGAAGTTACTTGTTTTTGCTGTGGTTAAGCTTACCTCAGTGAAATAAACTATATTATTATTTGTCGGCTGTATGTAACCATAACTCTGGCTTGTAATGCTTTGCAAATAATTGTTTCAAATAAATGTGGTGGTACTCAGGGGCTCTGTTATAGAACGTTGCCTTATTATTTGAATATTACTCTACTTTTATTTCGTTCGCTTTTAATTAGGTGGCATCACTTAGTGCTCGTTTGTTTTCTAACACAAACTGTTCGCATGCAGCTAATGTTAAGTGACCGCAGACAGCAAGGCTTCCGAAATACGAGCGATGTGATTCACTGCAATCTTCTCCTAATCGAAGTTTTCCTTACGAATTATGCTTGAAAATGAGCTACGTGACATCAACGCAACCTTAAAGGACGATATTCGGGTTATACTAGAGTGCCCAGACTACTATGCAGGCTTGATAAACTTTGTAAGCAGAGTAAACAGCACGTAAGTAAGATAAATAGAAGCATCTTTTTTTTTCGAAGTCGTTGGTTTTTAAAGTGCGAGACTGTGCACACGACGATAAGTAAGCTGCGCTTGTGTACGCTTCCGAAAATCATTTGTAGAAGCTGAAATTAGCGCAGCTTTGCAACTATATGTCGGCGCGACAAGCACTGTGCACGAAACATAATATAATGAAGTACAATTTGATTTTACGCTATATGCGTGAGAGATATTTTTAGTCTAGTTATAAATGTTGCTTGGTGGTCCCCGAACGGGCTATTCAAATTTACATGCAGCTCTAGTTTAGCTTTTATCAGTTTAGTGAACATTTCAATGATCATCCTATTTTTTTACTAGTTTCACTCACAAGTTGCTTGCGTCATTCCGCTCCAAAAATGCGTACAATTCTTCTTGAGAAAGGTGTTGTAGACACATCTACAAAATGGCTTGAACTGCCTCATCAACGGCCCGCAGGCTACCAAAACCAGGCTCATTTGAAGCTGACGTCCCCTTCTAAATTCGGCACCTGAAGTTTCCCCAAAACCAGGTTGCTAACTGCCAAAAATACTTCCGGGAACTTTTCGGGCAGACCCAGTACCTTCCCCGAGTCACGCACTATGATGCACTGCCTGCAATGCACCAAATCTGCAAAACATAAGTTTACGATACTAGGTAACACATCATAAAAAAGTTGGGGGACACTTAAGCCTTGTCTCTAAGAGATGAGCGCAAAAGCGATATTCTGGTCCTTGTGCGTACTTCAAACAGCGTATGAATTTTTTTCAAACTTGCTACCCACCCACTATGTGTCATTAAGGGTGCACTAGCGTGGGTGCTTCTTTGAGTGGGCGACTTGTTTTAAACCATGAAGTCATTATGATAATCCCATGTTTTGACGCCGATGGCAACGATAGCCTGTACGACGCATTACTAGGGCAATGTTTCGTGTTGCGTTTTGAAGCTCGTATACAGGACGCGTGTGTTTGTAAAGCAAGGAAGTTACTTTCGCTGCATTTTTAGGCAGGGGAAGTGATTTTTACACTATTCACAAGCAGAGGCGTGGTCGTGTCGTAGAACACCCACTTGCAGTGCAAACGACTCGGTTCGATCCGCAGTCAGACCTGAATTTTTATTATTTATTGTAGTTGCACCTTCCGCGATTTTTTCGGTCACCCAAAGATGATGATTTTTCGCCATCGCGTTAAAACAGAATAAAAAAATATGCAGCTTTGTGGATGCTTTAGGAATTAATCCTCACTAGCACGCACATGTATATTCAGGTGCTCTATACAGCCAGTCACGAAATAAATAGTGAAAGTCATATGCGCATTGTTTATTTGGTTGCCTTAAGTGAAGGGAAAGAGAAATGTTTTTCTTCACGTTAGTTTCGGAACGTGGTACATTGACAAATTCACCAAATGCTGCAGTCATTTAACTAAAGTGGTTTGCGGCAGTCATACCCGACCCGATAATTCTAAGGGAACCTGCAGTAATTACGCAGGAGGTGACGTTCATTCTATGCAAAAAGTACGTTTTTATGTTAAAGGCTCTAGTCTAGAAAAATGGTGTAGTTATGGTACATCCACGTCCATGAATATTCCGTCCCACAGTATGCACCATACGGCGTAAAAATGTGTCACCGATTTGGTGCTAATTTTAATTTAAGCACAAATGGAGTAGAAAAAGATGTATAGGGCCTATGCTATTACGCTAGGTGGAACACAATTAGGTGGTCTCTAAAATTAGCTTTGAGCTAAATTCTAAGTTGGGGTTCTGAAACATAAATTGCAATGTTTTCTCGGCCTTTACTAATGCCTCTGAATATTTTCAGCTGCCGAAGGGCAGCACAGAACTGCGGCGTCGGGAAAACAGCGACAACATTTGCATGTGCTTTGGTTAATTTAATTCTTTTTTAGGATGGCCATCAAGAACTACGTCGCATGGAGTTACATAAAATCAATGGCTAACGTGGAAGGAACTTCTCTTCACGACCTGTATATGACCTACAGTTTCAACACGACAGACTTCACACGTTCATCTGCCAGGAAGGACGTGACAAAATCTTGCCTCTTGCAACTACTGAAGCCAGAAACGATGCTCACTGCTGGAACCAGCCTTTATATCAAGTATAACTTCAACAAATACGACCGCACGAACGTAAGCAATTTTGATGCTACCCGCTTGTGCATAACCAGATCACCAGTTTTCGTTATATTTTAATAGGTGCACAAGATGTTGCAATTCATCAAAGCGTCATTCAAAGTGATCATCCTAGAAAACAAGTGGATGACGGACTTGACTAAGAACAAAGCTGCTGAACGAGTCAGATTGTTCTGTTTGAAGCCCAGTTAGCTAACAGGTGCTACCGTGTAAGCACATTCAATCCATGTTAATAGTAGCTCGAAATGATTACAGTTGGCGAGAATGGAAACAGTGGTTGGCTATCCTGACTGGATGCTGGATGACGCTGTAGTGGACAATCTGTATAGATACGTGAGTGATTTTTTTCTTTCTGAGTTGCTCTTCTATTTACCACCGCTGCGGATTTTCGTCATTAGCAATCCCTTGTGTTTTTTTATATTTTGACTACCTTATAAATGACAAGAGCTGAAAGGCAATGAACATATACAATGACACTTAATCGGTTTACGCAGGTATAAACGTTAATTTATTTATTTATTTATTTATTTATTTATTTATTTATTTATTTATTTATTAGGAAGTACGCGTAACACCAGAGCACATAAAAGTGGGGTAAAAGGCTTACGCTTAGTTTGAAACGGCCATAATTTGTTTTATTTCTGCCTGCATAAGTAATTAGGTAAGAAAAGCAAACGTGTAAAGAGCCAAAAGATATACGTCAATTTTAAAATGCGAGAGTTTTTACGTTGGCCATACAATAACAGAAATGTGAAAAAAAAGAAAAGTCAAGTTCTCTGTACAGGGTGTGAATAACACAATTCAACACGGTACTAGGAGACAGACGGGCAACTTTCTGCAATATTTCCACAAAGATGCGTAGCATACTGGTGTACTTGTAGTTCCACATGCCCAAGCACCGTTGTTTGCTCAAAGTTTGGCGCTTAGACTATATGAAGGCACTGTCAGCGTCCGCGGAAAGTTGACTGAGCAGTCTAGCGTCACCTTCATCTGATTACGCTAAGGGAATATCTACGCTACCATCCTGCTCACCTCGATACTTTACATATGCAGAAAAAAAGTGCACCTATACCGCCATCTTTCCTACACAAATGCCCACAAATACACACACACACACACTCACACACACGCACACACGCACAAACACGCCCACGCAAGCGTGCTCACGCACACAGACAGACATGCATACACACAGGCACACACACACGTACGTACTCATACAGACGCAACACACACACACGCACATACATGAGCAAACACACACACACAAGAGACCACGTGATCAGGCACGCATACATAAACCCATGCTTACATAAACTCCACAAGCACGCACGCACACAACCGCACATATATAGACACACACACACACACACAAGCACGCACACACACACGCATGCAGATGAACAGATGCACACAAGCACAAACATACACACGCGCACATACCATGCTAACGAACACACACGCATGTTGATACTCACACGCAGACTATATCGTGCACATACTCAAACATACGTTTGCATGCAAACACAGACGTGCACGCACACAAAAACGTACAAGCCCGTACATACACGTACACGCATAAACACATGCACACGTACACACAACTCACACACGCAAACGCAAACACGCAGTGTCACGCAAACACACACGCACATAAACAGGCGCACACAAATGCACACACTCACGTACACATGTTAATACACTAAGTAGTTCAACTAATAGCCTCTGCAGTGGGTTTAGCTCTTGTGCCCCGCAAAAAATAATAATTCTTCGAGTTTTATTGTTGACTCAATCTGGTGGCACTTTTATAATTCAATAGTTAGCTCATATGTACCTTCTGCGTTGCGATTTTTAAAGCGTCATAAAATGCATCATAAAATTTTATTTTTTATATACGAGTCAAATACAAAAGCAACAAACCTTTTCGTCTAGGTGCTGGCACTGAAAATATATTTAGGAAACAACCAGAGCCATTCTGCTCCACCGTTTCGCCCTCATGAAGAGCTAAATTCAGGCATACTGTAGCATGATATGGAACAGTCATTTACAATGAAGGGGGTGCTCAATATTGAGTAGTACCGTTATTATTCACACAGACCGTAATTAGTCTACGATGTGTAAAGTTGGCTGCTCATTCTATTTATGAACTGCCCAAGTAGTATTTTTTGCTCAGGCCAACTTTCAACAAATTTTTCGTTTGTGTTAGGCTTCACAGGTGTTGTTTAAGCGCGCATGTTTACTATAGAAGGACAAATCAACACGCTTTCTAGAAAGCGTATTGTAGCTCATTTTATGTGATGATGCTGCGGTCTCTAATTCATAGACTATTCGGTGGAGAGTCCATGGCGTATGGATTGATACAAACGTTCCGACAATTAGCAATGAAATTTCTACAGACTACGACTATTTTCAGATTCCCCTCCTGAAGGAAGCTACATCGTTCGCTGAGCACATATTTTGGATACAAGAGAACAGTCGCTACCAAGAGCTTGCCAAACTGAGCGAGGAATGTATATCCAGAGAGTAAGTCGATATCTCATCGTATGTTTATCCTCAGCTAGCCGACATATTTTCCTGATTAGCCAAGTTTGTTGCAGCCTGAGTAAAGAAGCTGAGTCCTGTCAGACTATGTATCACCGGCATAAATACCAACTACCACAAAGGAATCGAAGTGAAGGTGCCAAATAATTGTCTTTTAAAAGAGTCGTGTGACGTAGAAAGCATATAGCGTGACCATCGACACGTTCGCTTAGCCGTCAAACTCGCATTTCAGAATAATCTGAAGAAAAACACGACATAAGTCGGCAGGCTAGTTTAGAGACTCTGGTGTTACTTTGATCCACATGATGTTGACACAATGTTTGCTTTGTGCCTTAGTGATTTTTTGAAATAAGCTCTTAATAAAAAATATACGTGTGCAGCTTGAACCTCCAGCTAACGCATACATCCTGTCCTCGAGATAATCCTGAGGTTCAATCAATGAAGCACTCACCCAATATTATCTGGATATTGTACTTAGCATGGTCGAGTACGCCCTGTTAGGTTACTTTTTGAGCAGTCTCGTTTCTTCCTGTTAATTAAAATTGGTTCTGCTTTTTTTAGAGCGAAAGCTGCTATGAGATCACAACACGGGTCACGCGCAGTTGCATGTTGTCCACCGCCGCCGCTGCTGGTGTCCGTAACCATATCGCACGAAATTAGATAAAAAAAGCCTAGCACCAATGACACATCAGGGCTTGAACCCGGCTCCGCTGGGTGCCAGCCCAATATTCAGCCACTGAGTTACGCCGGTGCTTGTAACTTGTCAAACTTGCCTTAGGCAGCCATGACCTAGCACCAATGGCACAGTGGGGCTTGAACCGGGGTCCACTGGGTGCCAGCAAAGTGGACCCGAGTTCTACCACTGAGCTACTCCGGTGCTTGTGACTTGTCAAACTTGCTTTAGACAGGCTTGATGTCGGCAAAGCAATCGTGTTAATTAGACATATAGAGCGTTTTACAACAGCGAAAGAAACACCAGTCGTCGCACAATGCGATCAGCGTAACGAGTGGGCCGTCCAATGCTCCAACCCATCACAAAAGCTTGTTCTTGTTTCCCCATCAAGTGTGGGACATACACACTTCAGCCATATTTCCTTATCGTGTCAGTCACTGCATGAACAATTGGCCTAAAATTCCTAGCAAGTGTTTAGCGGACACCACACTTCTCAGAAGAATGAAGAAATATAGCATAGCGAATGCCGGCCTACTACGCAAAAGTTTATTATTAGTGACCTAGTGGGAACCAAGCACGTGTGCTTCCAGTAGTTACGAAATGAGTGTTTTGAAAAGGCTATGAAAAGCCGCTCTTCGAGTTTTCACTGTGACTGTGCTATGCCTACAGTGCAGGCCTGGCGTTTTTTTTTTCACTTGGTAATTTGTCACCTTATTTCTGTGTCCCCACCCTTTGCCACATATTACCATTGCCTAATTTTCACCTGCATCACATTATATCCGTCTTTTCTTTTGTTTTAATAATGTAGCTCGAATTCTAATTTTGTTTCCCAGTGTTTATGATAATAAGTTTGTATTCTCACTCCTGGTAGGGTCATATGAACTGCAGTAAATATAGAAATAAATACGTAAATAAAGTTACCGTACATTTTGAATATCTTCCAGAATAGATCTATTTAGGAACTCTTTTACTGGTATATACGGGGACCTTTCCGCATTCTGACACTTAGTTTTATATGTCATTAGAAAATAATAAAATGACCTGCAAAGCTGCTAGCTTCGCTTTAGAGTTTTATAATTACCTACCCAGTCCCGATATTCTAGCTGTGATCCTCGCACGAGAAGGCTCATCAAAGAACTAGGCAATACTCTTGTTTTGAGGTTGACGCCTTCCTCCTCACCCCAACAGCCTCTATACCGTATTGAAGAAAGTACTGTTGGCAGCGTTTTCGAACTCAATGTGTAATGTCCTTGTCTCGTTTTTATTCCTGCAGATTTGCGGCTGTCGCCCTATTTTCTCATCCTTACTACATAGATCGAAGCGACACGCTAGGTGAGTGCTGTCAGTCATTCACGGCTTCACTCGTTGATTTTGCTCATGCAGTGCGGCGTAACTGCAAAACATGCCATCAGTAAGATCGTCGTTAAGGTGTCTTTAATAGTATCATGCTTAATACAATATGAATCAATCTTGAGTAATAATACTTACAAAATGTTCCTAGCTTCCTTGGCGACTTTAGGACAAGCAGAAATCTTTAGTAAGCAGCGAACACCAAAAAAATCTGCTCTCTTTTTCAGCATGTTACACTGTAATACTACAATTCAAAAAGGAGGTCTTTGCATGATGCAACGACGAAAAAATAGCTCTTACAAAAAACAAATAAAGAGCGGTATAGAGATTTCTGTTAAAAAATTGGCCCCCGTATCTACGTCTTAATTTGCAAATGTCGTCGAAAGACGATAGTCTTGCGTGTGGAGAGAGTGAACAAAACATTGATTTGATGTTCTGCTCAAGTAAATCGGTGAATGGTATTCTGGAGGCGCTGCGTGAGAGTGCCTCGAGCGTGCAGCGGAGGCAAACTAGCACATCAAGTCACGTCACACGTGCTACATGAGCGCCATCTGGCAGTGTTCTTGGAACCTTATCACCTCTGAGACGGACACGTGCGCCCGTCTCAGTGGTGATAAGGTGTAAAACGCAAGGCGACGGGCAGGTGCCACCACCGTGTCGTCTTAGCAAAGTGTTGGAAACACTCGCCTTTTCGTGCAACCGGTGCATAATCCGAGCAGCGGGATAAACGCTGCTGTCTTTACAATTTCTTATGTATACCTTTTCTAGTAAAAGAGGCACATACAGAATATGTACGTGTTGTTATGGTGCTTCAGATATACGCAATGATTGCTTTTTATTGACAATCGCACATGTATGAACGCTGAGTCTTGAGCAACATTGGTGGGTGCTATGGATGGGGTCGGCCATTTGTGGTATCAGCTGGTGCCGTTCCGAGTACCCGGTACCATTAAGAGTGGACAAACAGTCAAATGTAGACAGACAGACCATAATATTTGCGTTTAAGGTTTCCAAGAAAGACTATCGTCTTTAAAACTTTTTATATCTTGTTTGAGCGAGTTACGGGTCATCGCTTCTGCATATAAGCTATTAGAAAGTATAGCGACACAAAAAATAAGAGTAGGTGAAGGAAAATCGAATAACGAAATCCTTGTGCCAGTCCACTCAGATATTTTTGATAAGAAATGCCCTAAGTACTTCTTCTTTGCAATTTGACTTACTTGATATGAAGGAGTAAGTTTCCTGTACCACAAATATTATAGAATGATTGTACTCACTTTGCAAGACTATTGCTTTACAGTGCCTCTTTTTGTTTCTAAGGAGTTTTTATATCGCTTGAACATAATGACATTGTAGTCGAAGGAAACGTCACGCCACATTGAGAGGATATCCAACTGCTTAAATATCAAGAGCTACGCCAAGTGTTGCGGCTAGAGAAATTTCTACAAAAATTCTGCGTAAATTCATGACTGAATTAACTATGCGTGCGGTCCACGTTGAATACTCAAATTCTAGTTTGTATGATAACGAGAACGGAAATATCTTGTCCATAATATGCATCGAGTATACCCCCTGAGATGTTCTTTACTATTCTCGCATTACAGTACAGCCGGTGGCAGCACTCGTGCCACACTATAGAAGACCGCCAGTGCCAAGGTATCTGTGGTCAAAATTTTTGCGTGATTTACAAGGATTACATCAATATTTAATCTCGTCCTTTTGGCAGGGCACTGAACTTTGTCTCCATTGGAGCAATGGCTGCGATGCTTATGGCTAATGCTATTGATCGGTTTGACAGTACGTGAGTATGCTGATTATATATTTACTAATATACTATGATGAATATCTAATCTCTTAACTGCTTACTTTCTTTTTTAGAATTTCGGTCAAAAAGAGCGGCGTATATTTATTGCTTACTTCGATTAGTAACTACTTCTCATGTCTCCTACAAATGTGTAGGCTTTCAATAATATATCGTAAAGAGTTGATGTTTACCTTTTGCTTTGTATTGTACGTGTTTCATATGCAAAGATATTTCCTTTGTCTATTACAGTTTGTAATAACTTTTTTCTCTTATATTCATGTCAAAGTTTGTCTTATCTTTTTTTTTGTATTTGCCACTCCACAATTAGGAGATAATTATTTCTGTTTTCTGCTTTTGTTTGCTTTTGTTGCTGATTTCTGTTTCTGTTGTCGAACATGTTAGGTCCGGGGTAAAGGCCTCGTTCGGAGGCATATGAGTGTCCATTTGCCTTACATCTTGGACATATTTGTCTTGTATAAATGTCTGAAATAAAAATTTAAAGTGAATGAAAAATTTTATTGAACACATACTAAAGAAGCAAGTCAATGTTGAAAAAATATTTCCACCTCACAGTTTGGCACATCCATAGTAGAAAGTTTATTGCTGAAAAGTACATAGGAGACCAGCAACCTTCTCCTAATAAAACTTAAAACCCTATAAACAAAACAGTTAGAGACGCCACATCTTTCTTCGCTTGTATAGGCTAAGCAACCTTGCGGTATTTCCCTCGGGAAGCTTCAGGGCTGTGGGGGAAATTTCAAAACGCGAAATACCACAACGCGGCTTTACCGGGGGGCACCGGCAATGTTCACGTGTGAGCCGTGTTCATCATCCTCGAAGGTGGATAGGGAAAATTTTATCTCCCATCGTTTATGTTTATCCTCTAAGTGCTATATTGTAGCAGCAGCAGATGTAAACAAACTGTTAGGGTTTAGATTCTATACCTAATGCTTTGGCAACTATGATAAAGCTTCCCAATAAAAATTACTTGAATGAATCTTGGTGCAAATTATCTCACTCAGCTGTAACTTTGAAGGGAACTCCAACTAACCAGCTAAGTGCTTTGTTTCAAAAAACTTCATTCTGAGTGTAACCACTTATAATTCTTTGGCATGTAAGGACGGTTTTGTTGCTTTCAGCTGCTATGTACAGTTTTTTTTTTACAATATCGGCTGGTGATAGGAGATGAGCATAGAATATATAGTAGCTCAAAGCTGCTCATCTACAGGCACGAAAATGCAGTCTTTGCAAACTCTGAATAAAGTTGGAACTGAACAGTGTTACCGTCAAAGTTGTCTTCAGCTTACTAAAGTTAATGTTTTTCGCCGTGATTGCAATAAGACGACCATTTCATGCTTGCGAAGGCCGACTTTGTAACCAACGGCTGTATTGATTAAGGCCTGGCTTCATCTGGTTGAGTCAGCATGGCATAATTTTGAGATTTTGATAGTCGTCAAAGGTATTCAGCCAAAGAAATTGAGTGGGTGAGTTCTCATGATTTCGGACATAATCTCATTCTATATCTGAAGCTGTGGCCTGTGTGTACACACTGCGGAGAAACCTTGGCACACAGACATCCGATAATATTGAATTTCAAGTAGATCGTCTGGTATGCGAATTGAATCACGGTATGTGTGAAAGTTGTCATCTCTGCCTAAATATACATACGCACTACAATCCAGAGCAAAAGTAGCCAAAGTTTTGGCTCCATAACAAATATTTATGCAATACATAATAACAGACGAAGAAAAAAACGGCTTGAGTCACCTTTATGGATTTAACGCTCTCAGCTGTCAGGATTGAAGACAGCAAAGAAGGACTCGGTGGAAGAGCTGTGACCAAAGAATTTTGGGACAAGGAGTCAAAGGAAATTTTCTGCAAGCATTCCAGTTGCCTCAAGAATGAAGATTGCCAGGACGTTGAGGTAGGAAGGCTTTGTATTTGGCTTCCCGTGTGTATTTTCTTTTTTTTTGTTTTTTTAAAGTACCTTCCTGCCTTCTACAAGGTATGTGTACATTCTAAGAAAGTTTTCGACGTGCACACAGTGGATGGGACAATGGTAGGCGAGGAGACAAACCCTTTAGTTTGTTTGTTTGTCTTCTCACCTCCCACTTTCCTGTTCACAGTGTGCGTGCCGAAATGTTTCCAAGAATGTCTTCAAACCAACTCGCCCAACATTCCATATTATTGAAAGATATTCGCAGTTGTCAACCTTAAGGCTACTTAAAATCTAGATGGCTGCCGACAGACGGAAACAACGTATTGAGATGATAAGGGTGAACAGTGGAAGGTCCTCAAACTGGCTGGCCGACGTCTCAATAGGAGGACCTATCTTTTTCGAAGACGCCTTGTCATCCTTCGCATGTTAGTTTTAAAGTTGATACTGGTGACGCTAAGGTTCAGTTGTTATTTATGTGCCTCATTGGACGGTAGTGATAATAGGTGTACACCCGCATAGCGACTGTGTTCTTGTATGACAGCAATGCTGCTATTTTGACCTATTTCGTAAGCACAGAATTAACTAACCGACGTTTCACCCTTCTTCTTGCTGCGGCGGCGACTTAGTGGCACACGTTCGTAATGGCTTACGACTTGTGACACGGGGTTTTCTTTCCATATTGTCGTATTTACACTGGAAAGAGTACGTGCGAAACCGGTACATTATAGAAATGCCCGTACGTAAATATAGTTCATGCGGACCTCGACAGCTTTGAAGGTTACAAAGTTTTAACAATAGGACACGAGTATGAAGAACGCCATAATGAATGGTTTTGGTCATTTGGACCACCCGGTTGCATTTTTTACCAGCTGAGCTGCTCAAGCCGCTGGTTCGCCGCCATCTGTCAACAAAAGCTATCATTACCATAACATTTTTTTTCTTTTATTTTCGCTTCAATGTTATGGCATCTGCCTACTCTAGAGAATTGCCCAATAATGCGTTGTTGGAAATGTAAGAATTGTATGAACGTCATGTGATTATAAACGTAATAAATAAAATGAAATGTCTATAGTGTATAGTAAATAAATCAATAATGCAAGCAATATGCTATTGACCTGTTATTCTAGACTGCCATATTAACTTGGTCTGAAACTCGCCTTCTGTTTCTCATTTCTTTTATCGTCTGTTTCGTTTACAGAACACAAGAAACCATTTGTACGGCGTACGATAATGACTACTCACAGCGGTGACAGAACAAATACTGAGAAACAAAAAAATATAAAGCAAGAGCAATAAATATGTAAATAGAAGAAAGCATAGATAAACTCTTAGCGACAAAGTTTATTCGCGAGGTGGAACGGGAACCCACGTGCCTATGATCTCACAGCGGGCATCGCGACCACTTGGCCATGAAAACTCGCTAACAGAGTATACTTCCTTATGTGGTATAATATACTATCGACTGGTTGAAAAAATTGAGAAGAGCAAGATCGAGAAGAGAAATTGGAACGTTTGATATAAATAGAGAAACAGAGGTAAACAAGAGAAATAAAGCAGTCGAGTTCAAAAAGAAATGTACGGGCCTCTAGTGTTTTGTTTTCGTTAAAATTAGGCCATCACTTTTTCAACTCTGAGTCAAAAATGGAGCAGCAGAACCACTAATAGAAAATCAGTCCTTCAAGAAGCTTTTGGGTGTCGACCACGGTGTACACTGCCTCCGTCTATGTGCGCCGGCGATCCAGGCTGGTAACCGCATAAAGACACACGATGGCAGTGGTGAAAAAACTTTTCACTGAGGTTCTTGGTTTTGGTAGTGTTGCTCGCGGTTTTTTCTTTATTTTGTAGGACAGGTGGGCGCAATATTCATTATCTTGTCGAAAAAACTCGACTGAACGCAGTAAGCCCACTCACACTATTTAATTGACGCTGCTCTTCGTTGCATTCAATAATAAACAATTACGTTCTTTGATACATCCTTTCCTTTTCTTAGGAGAAGTTCAAGAAGCGTGGTGAGGCTCACTTCACGGAATACATCAGCCTATGAGCTTCTTTTATGGTATGTACTCTTGATTTTTTTTCCTTTGAATAGGTGTCAGCAGGCGAGCACTAGATGTGTATACTGTGATGAGATTCACGTTTGAATATTGTTGAGCCCACGACAGTTAGCGCCACCAGCACAGTGTTATGTTACCTAACTGTGTATACAGCCTTCGCATATAAATTATTTTCAACCCTGTCGTCAAGATAAGGTATTGGCTACAAGGGTTATAAGCTGCTTCAGTATTCAGTAAATGCATTAGGCGCATTTTTAGAAGCACAAGCAATACGAGCCGTAAGATGTTTTTATGGGTATGCAATACCTATATTCATTGAAAACACCACAAACGAATTGCACGCAACCGTAAACTAAATTTTTAAATGTGCCCTTAAACACTTTTTAAAGTAACCATGAAATTGGTTTACCTAAATAGTTTAATAAGTCGAACTCAATATCGCAGAACTTTTTAGACTCAGTCCAATATGAACAGATTTACACAGAATTGTTGATTGCTGCAATCGCATTCTCTCTTCTCTTCTCCCGATAAAAGCAATGGAAGCCACTTGACCACCTCGCCGCGGTGGTCTAGTGGCTAAGGTACTCGGCTGCTCACCCGCAGGTCACTGGATCGAATTCCGGTGGCGGTGGCTGCATTTCCGATAGAGGCGGAAATGTTGTCAGCCCGTGTGCTCAGATTTTGGTGCATGTAAAGAACCCCAGGTGGTCGAAATTTCCGGAGCCCTTCACTACGCCGTCTCTCATAATCATGTGGTGGTTTTAGGACGTTAAACCCCACAAATCAATCAATCAATCAATAAAAGCGATGGAATTGCTACGCAGAGAGGGCTGGCATGAGCAAAGAAAATGTCACGTTCGCCTCGTCACCTGGGGCACTTTTTTTAGGGGCGAAGCTTTTTAACGCGGCACCCGTTCGTCCCTCGTCGTAGTACGTAACATATCTTACGCTTTGGCCTGGAAGGTGGTGCCGGTGGGAGATTTCTCCTGTGCGTTGTATAACAATAAAAATTCGCAGCGTGCGCGTTAACTAAAGGCCGAATGCTCCTGTTTCTCATTCCCAATTAGCAGCCATTGGCATGTACAGGCGGGTCCACTGTTAAAGGGAACACCAGTGTGAGCAGCATGCTTAGATTTCACTATCTTACGAAATATTAGCAGCTCAGATGTGCATGAGACTACTGGTGGTTAAATGTTCCGACTCCTCTTGACAGACTATTGACTTGCATGAAGATTGTTTTATAATCCACTTGCTCTTAGAGGGCCAGGAATATTGATGGTGTGCATTCGAATGTTTCCTATCACAGGGGACCATACTGTACATTTAACACTTTTTGACAAGAAAGGGTTGCTAGGTTATACTCTCTGGGCGTAACCTCTTTAGTTTAAGAAAGATTTAGCGAGCGTTGGGCCGCAGTGCCATGCATACAGTGAACTAGTATATACTATGAAGTCGAGGTGGGTAAAGGTGGGAAGTAGACACGAAGCGCAAGCCATCAGAAAGTGTGCGTGGGCCACCTCTCATTCAGTCCTTGGAATGTCCGCTGGATGGCGGTGCTTCTATATGCGAAATATATGATAAAAAGATGCGAGATGGTGGCACTTGGAGTGTTGACTAGATCGACGAACATACACACAGACAGATGCGTGGACGAACGCGCGGATGGATGAACGCACAGATGAATGGACGTATGGATGGACGCAGTGGCGGATGCATGGACGAACGCAGGGATAGACGCACGGATGGACATGCGGACGCACGAACAGACGGGTGGATGGACGCATGAACGGTCACACAGACGAACGCATATAGGATGAAAAAATGCGAGATTGTGTACTTAGATTGTTGACTAGATAGACGAACAGACACACAGACAGGTGCATAGAGGACGCATCAATGGCTGCACGGATGCATGGACGCATAGACGGACGCAGGGGTGAGTGCGTGGACGAACGCAGGGGCGGACGCACAAACAGACGCCCGCACGAACGTGCGGATGGACGCACGTATGGTCACACAGACGGTCACACAGACGGAAGCAAGAACGAATGGACGGACGAATGCTTCGTCCCACTCTCTATCATTCACCCCATGGATATACTGCCTTTTTTTTTGTCATTCAAAAACGCGGCTTTTTCAGTATAAGTGAGCACGCATGCGTGAACAAGTCGCGGCCTCCCGTGGCGATACCTGCAACAACCGAGCGTGTCATGCTCAGATCAGCCAACGGCTGATGGAGAGCTTCTACGATTGATGTTTGAGCGTCTTTCATCGATTTTGTCGAGAGAAGAGAAAGCAATCTTCAGCTGACATTGATAATTTATTGTAAACCTCGAGCCGCGTGCTCCGCTATGATATTTTCCTCACGTGTTTTCGGCAGCCCATACTATTGATCAGCAGCGGTTCCTGACTGTACGCAAAAAGTTTTGCAAAGCCCCTTCAGGCACGATAAACTGCACATTTCCTGGTAATTCGGAACAAATGCATCCGCGATACGACTTTCGCATGAGTTACGAAGTTGTCGTTACTAATCATTTTGTAGACTTCTTACCATACAACTATCTTATTGTTATTTTTACGCAGGCATTGAAGAATAGTGTGGACAATTACACAAGGCCATACTTGCTTCATGGGGCTGACTTCAACACCGAAGACAAGATATTTTTTCTAGCTTTTGGCAATGTACGTGAATATTGTCTAATCTTTATACCTTAGCTTAAGATCGACTCAAGGTGACGCGATGTGCTACTTATGATACTAATTCTCGTATTTTGCAGCTTTACTGTCCATTTGCCGTAACAAAGCTCATTCCTACTAAAAGATCTGACAACTTGGTAACAGCTCAATACAAAGAAACCTACCAGGCTCGGTGAGTGAAAGAATTTTTCGTGGCATGCACTGTTTAATTACATATACGGACAGGCGGGTAGTAAAATTAGTATTTCCGAGAACGGGAGTTTTTCTTGTTTGGACCAATCAATCTTCAGTAGTTTGTACTAACGTTGAAGCAAAAAAGAATGGATTATTCTTGCTCTAAAAGTCCTTAGACAATCATACTAATGATCGCTTGAAATAAATGTGAAATACCTAGAACTTACGCTCATGAACGTATATGAGTAGTCATCAATATTGCACAGCAATTAAAAAGATCGGTTTATCACATTAACTAATACTCCATCAGCGTAAACAAACATGGTTTTTCCAGTAGGTCAGCATTGTGCGTTGAAAGCTACATACATGAACCACTTGCGCGAATGTGACCCAAAAGATTGGCCCATGTTTTACTTACTATACTCTATCTCATCACTACCGTTAAGAACTACCAAGGCTACGGTGGCTGAACAATCCACTCGCTTGCACCCGAAAACATAGTTCCAGCTATAGTTAGTTACCTTTCAACTGGCAGGGTCAAGAAATTTGTTCTTGTGTGGCATGTGTTGCGTCACATCGATGTGTTATGTGTTTATTATTCGTCACATTTATGTCATCTGCTATTCATCGCCGTGTCAGTAACCGCCGGTAACTGCGGTTACAAATCAACATTCAACATGCAAACATGCAACATGCAAACGTGATTGCCCGCTTCGGTCAGAACTTCCGCTTGCTATTTGCCCCCTGCACTGACAGCAACAGAAAAAAAAGTATGTGAAATGCGCCATTGCTTAGTGCCATCTCACGCTAACGACAAAGCATGAGGTACATTTGTCGTTATTTGCAAGATCAGCTGTTTCTTTGTCGAGGCGTGCTAAGTGTTAAGAGGCGCGCATGAAGAATTTGACAACGCGTAATGGAAGTGTTGCAATATAGTCACAAAAACATTACTGTGGAAACACCAGCACATTAGGCTAAAGCAAATGCAAGCTCCAGTTTGCAACCTATGGGCCAAACGAGCACGATGAAGCCTCGATATGTTCGAAGGGAAGGGCAGCCATTCTGGTCGGTACATAAATTTCTTTTTTCGGCGATGCCGTCTATTGGCTTTACTGCAGCCCTACGCGACGTGCAACGCTAGGGAGCTGCTGAGCGAAAGACGCAACAAGGATGAATACGTGTGGAGAGACTGATCGCCGTTCCTATTTGCAAACCAAACCTGTAGCCACCACAGTGCGGAAGGAAACTCGTAGGATGGTGGGCGCCAAGGGCGAAGGAAAAGTCAGCGACGTGCACCCATTGAAAGATGTTTTGTAAGCTTGCATGCTAGGATACTTTGACCATGTTACCGACAACATTTAGATTACTCATCTTCTACAAAATGTCGGCGCTACCAAAAAGAAGAGAATACATCTGAAGTCTTGGAAACTGCGGCCGGCAGTTGGGCTTTATTTACTGACGAAGTATTTATCAATGTGACAGCTTGATTGTGACATGGCAGTTCAGAAAAGAGAATTTGGGTATACTCTTTATGTACGTTATAACGTTCGTGAGCCCCAGATTTTCTTATTATCTCTAAATATTGCAGTATTTCCAGTGAACATATTCATCTTTGGTGTTGTGCAAACTTTTACCTAGTGTGTTCCGCCATGGTGGTCTAGTGGCTAAGGTACTCGGCTTCTAACCCGCAAGTAGCGGGATCGAACCCCGGCTGTGGCGGTTGCGTTTCCGATTGAGGCGTAAATGTTGTAGCACCGTGTGCTCAGATTTGGACGCACCGTAAAGAACCCCAGGTGGTCAAAATTTCCAGAGCCCTCCACTACGGCGTCTCTCATAATCATATGGTGGTTTTGGGACGTTCAACCCCACATATCAATCAAATCAGACTTGTACCTAGTGTCTATCAAGAGTCTCTCATGGCCATTTTATTGTACGCTTTGTGAAGTTTCAGTAGGTATGCGGTGGAGGGGGATGAGTTAGCTATGCTGGAGTGTGTTTAGGAAAAGTGGTTAATCATGTAGAGCACGTTACGAGTGCTCTAGTTCTTCTTTCCTTTGACAATGCCAAACTGGAGACGCAGCGCAACGCCCTTTGCCTATAATTAAATGCAGCTAACACAACAGCACCCAATGCTTGAATAAAAAAATGGCCTTGCACCATTTAGAAGAAAGTATACGTTGTTTCTTGAAGAGGCCCTGCGCAGTGCTGTCGTTAGCATCTATCAGTTTACTAGGAAGTATATGGAAGGCACGAGGATCTTGTTAACCGTGGTTTCTTTAGGAGATTAGGCGGCATGACAGTGGACATACACGTTGGAATTAGCTGTTTTAAAACTCCTTTGTAAGCTTGTGTGTGTGAGTGTGATAGCGAAGGTGTGACTTGGGGGTGCTGTTTTTCCATTCACGGTTTTGTAGGAAAATATAGAGAGAGGAAGCGACTTGTGGAAGCAGAAAACGGCCGCAACAAACAGCGTCTTCAGACGTAACAGACGCCTAACAATAATTGTAACAACCGTCACCAACGGCACGACATGTGTAGAGCCTAACTTGCATAAAAAAGAACATTGAAAGAAAGTTTGCCAAATTTGCTCGCCCCGCGGTGGTGCTCTAGTGCCCAAGGTACTCAGCTGCTGACCCGCAGGTCGCAGGATCGAATCCCGGCTGTGGCGGCTGTATTTCCGATGAAGGTGGAAATGTTATAGGCCCATGTGCTCAAATTTGGGTGCACGTTAAAGAACCCCAGGTGGTCGAAATTTCCGGAACCCTCCACTACGGCGTCTCTCATAATCATATGGTGGTTTTGGGACATTGAACTCCACATACCAGTCAATCAATCATAGTATCATGTCTCTTAGCTCCTTGTTGTAACATGGCTGAGACAATATGACGTCCCCGGCGATTTCCTTAAAGTCATGTGACATGTTACGTCACCATATTTGCCTATATCTGCTTCGTTTCAACCCCAATAAACATTGTTGATCACCGTACTGCGGGCCCGCTTACATGGTGCTCGGCAGTGCTGCCCAGCTGAAACAACCACTCCACCAGCCTTCTTGCCGTCAGCAATCTAGCTGCCCCTAAAGCAGCTGGAAGCATCGGGCTACACCTGGCTTGCAGGGAAAACTTGAATGAGTGAGTTCACGCTATTTTACACAGCCACGCACTTGATAAAACAAGCAAAATAAGTGCAAGCACCCAATTTGCTAGTGATTATTGGTCAATAGACAAAAAAAGTGTACCGCACTATTAAGGTTGAGGCACAAGAGGACTAAATTTCGTCGACGTACTAATTGCCAAGTTTGAAGAGTTATAGGAGTGGAAAACAAACTTGACCTACGTAAATTTCTATTTGGATCAAGAAATCCAAGATAAGGCTGGCTTTTCAAGAGTGGCTGACGGAGCTACAAATGTCAGCTATAAACTCTGAATTTCGAGTTATGGAATACCGGAGGCTGCCCAGCCGTATTTTGGGTATTCGAAAAAAGAACCTGCAGCTGAAATAATTGCGCAAAATGTTTCGTACAAGAAGAGAAGGAGGAATAAACGTTTATTCTTCAAAATGGCGTAGTTGTGCAGCTTCTGCGTCCATCCTAGGTGGGAGGAACCCTCTGGCCTTTACTGCCTCCTTGGCCCTGGCGACGAGACGGCGTTGTTGGTCCAGGTCCTCCAAGGCGAGCTTGTTCTCCCACGTTTCGAGAAAGTGTTCGTTTTCTTTACCAGCGTCGCAGGTGTTCGGCGGAGGCGATAAGTCTGTACGTATGACCTTGTATGTATGACCTTGGGACCCTCTTCTGCATATCCTTAACGATGTAACCATACTATGCAAAAATAAAAATTGATTGATTGATTGATTGATTGATTGTGTGTTGCGTGGACTCTCAAGGATCAGGTGGGCTAACGTGTCAGGTACAGCGCGAAATGGGCAAACATATTCATCTAATCTCGGGTACAATCGGTGCATTATTATGCCATGTGTGTAGGTGTTACTCTGCAGTCTTTTCAGTATGGTTCTGTCCTCTTTGTTGAGCCTCGAGTGAGGTGGTGAATACCCTCTGCGTGCCAGCTTATGGTGTTGCAGTATTGCAGAGTAAGTGTTAGGTACAGTCTCAGCAGCCTCCGCGGACGCAGTCCTAGCGTCTAGAAAGCGGGAAAGGGTAAGGCGTGATCATAGGCCATGGCGTGAGTCGCCTTGCTTCCCTCCAGCCTTTTGAGCCCAGGAACCCATTTCACACAGGTGAATAGCGTCGGAGTGAAATAACAGGACAAACAAGATTTTTCGCACCCAAAAGCACAACTTGGGTCATGCGCAGTTATCCACCGCCGGCCGGTGTCTGCATTCATATTGCGTGAAATAAGAAAAAAAACTAGCACCAATGACCCAGTGGGGCTCGAACCCGGGCCCACTTGGTGCGAGCACAGTACTCTACCAGTGAGCTACGACGGTATTTTTTTCTTTGTATTTAATAAAGTACTTGCGCAATAAAGACAAAATCAAGCGCACAAAAGTACAATCAAATCGCGAAAGTAAGCGCTCAAGCGTTACTCATAAACACTAAATGGCTGACACAGCGTGAGTTCCTCACATGGAGAGTTCTTCACATCGTGTTATACAAACAAAAAAGGGGTGAGGTCAAACAGTTCTCTAAGAAGGAGTACTAGTCTGGTCTAAAGTCTAGCTCGTTGTAAATGTTTTTTAGGTGAATAGCCATTTGAATGAATTGTGCACTTGAAGATGTGGCGGGCTTTGCGTTGCGGTCTTGCATTCGTGTCTTCCACAAGCTGTGCATACCCATGAGGAAAAACATATCATATGGTACTTCATCAAGCACTGCTGGTAGAAGATAACGTATTGCGTGAGAAATAATGACGAAACGTTTTTTCAGTGCTCGCTGAAGGACATCCCAAAACAGTATGGCATCTTCGCAGCTAACAAAGCAATGTTCGATCGTTTCCGGCACATCACATAGACGGCAGTTAACAGACGGAATGAAAATGCCCTTTCTTTCTAACCATGTGTTTACCGCGAAAGTTTCAGAGTGGAGTTTATAGAAGAATGTTTTTGAATTCGGTGGAATGTACATTTTGCGCACCCGCTTCAACACATCGTGGCCTGGAAGATAGGAGTACAGCGAGCGGTACAATGGAGGTGGGAAGAGTGTACTCAGTAGGTCCTTATACAGCACCTTGCGCGATACTGTGTACAGGTATTCTACAGAAAAGCGAGCTTTAAGGAACTGAACTGCAAGGTAAACTTCCTGCATGAATCCCCACAAGCATGGGCGTTCGGAGAAGCTGGATGAAACAATTAAATCTGGTAAGCAATCAACAAGTGTAACCTGCAAGAAGTAACGGATTACAGGATGGGAATTGTCTCGGAAAAAGAAGAATCAGGACACTATTTGCCATAGATAAAGGTGTTTTAGTGCTAACCCACCCTCACTAACTGGCTTGAATATATTATCACGACGCATGGGCTCAAAAATCGAAGACCATATGAAAGTAGCGGAGATTTGAGGAAAGCACTGTATATAGAATCTTCCGCAATGAATAAGTTGCAATACACAGTAAAGCTTTGTCGCTAAGAAAGTATTGCAAGCTTCAGCTCTCCCAAATATCGAAAGTCGATAGGGAACAAATGTCTGGGCCTGTCGTTCAAGCTTAGGGACGCGTTCCTTCCAGTAATGCGCACTGAATCTATATGCTTGCAATGGTACACCGAGGTATGTTGGAGCAGTTCTTGTCCAATTAATCCCTGCAAAGTGGTTCGGTTTTTTTCTTTATTGAATGAAATTATCACCAGTAAAGTACACAGAACATACTTCATCAGAAGTCAAGCAAACACACACAAGCGTCAAGAACGGGAATCCACTTCGGAACGGGGTCAAAAGTCTTGACAACACTGATTGAGCTACGACGGTCCTTGGAAGTTGTTGGCAAACATGCCTTAAAGAGGCTTGATGTCGGGAAAGCAATCGCAATATTACGACTTATAAAGCGTTTTAAAACAGCGAACGACTAACCAGTCGTCGAATAATGCGAATAGCGTAATGAGTGGATCATCCGATTCTCCAATCTATTAAAAAAGCTTGTTCTTGTTCTCTTAACTGTGGCACATACCCACTTTAGCCATCATTCGTCACCGCTGTCAACCACTGCATGAACAATTGGCACAAAATAACTTGCAAGTGTTTAGCGGATACGACCCTTCTCAGAAGATTGACGAAAAATAGCATATCTAATGCCGGCCTACTGCCCAAAAAATTATTAATAATGCCCTAGTGGATATCAAGCGAGTGTGCTTGCAGTAGATACCCAATGAGTGTTTTGAAAGGCTATGAAAGGCCACTCTTCTAGTTTTTGCTTTGACTATGCTGCGCCTTCCGCGAAGGTCTTTCGTTTTTTTTTTGTTTTTCAAACAATAATGATTATAATGGTCGATACAGACCACTTGAGTGCAATGGTCTACATTGAAGGCCCACCAATGAATTCCAAATGAGGCGCAGGGAAAGAATCGCTGCGTTATTTCAAGGAGGGACATAGAAAATCTAGCGTATTTGTAGAGCAGTCTTGTCAAATCACTCCAACAGCCTTTTTCGGCCACAAAACAACCGCCCAAGCAAACGTGCACCTACCGGTTCGAGCCCATAAAAGGGTGGTTTCTGAAACATTTTACAGTATAGAGCGAAGTGTGCCAGTCACATTGAGGGATCCAGCAATCGAACGCCTTGAATATATCCGCCGGGTACACCACAATGGTGTCGGCCAACTTCACCCCATCGCGCAACTTCTTGCAAATGTCTTCACAGGACTGGGTGAGCTCAAAGGCTACGGGTACGTAATAAAACTCCAGCTTGGCACCACGTGTGAGATTGTAGCGGCACGAGGAATTTTAGTGGCCAAGGAGGACAAGAACAGAGCCGAAACTCAGCGTGTAGAGGATGAAATCGCCATAATAATGGTAACGAAGCCTACAGAAAGGTCCAGCCACATGGTGGCCGTTGTAATGAGACAAACCACAAATTTACCTGGATCGAACATTTCTCAATTAACACATATTCCATGAAAACAACCCATGCCAACGTTAGAGGATGTTGCTTTTAGGCTGGCTGGTGCAAGATACTTTCCACGGAAGCCGTAAAAAAGTAAAAGCCGAAATTTCCTGTCTCTCATTTTCCATTAGCAGCCATTGGCATGTACATTCAGCACTGTCTGACAGGAAAAAGTTGCTACGTTATACTCGCTGGGCGTAACCTTTTCTGTTTTAGAAAGGTTTAGCGAGCGTTGGGCCACTGTGCCAGGAACACAGTGAACTAGCATATACCACGAACTCGAGGTGGTTAAAGGTGAGAATTTCGAAAAGTTAATTCGAGCGCGAAAACTTGACACGATCACTCACACACGCACACACCCATGCATCAAACACACACATCGCCCACTTCCAACTGATTTATTCATAGCTCGAAGCCCCGCCGCGGTGTTCTAGTGGCTAAGGTACTCGACTGCTGACCCGCAGGTCGCGGGTTCGATTCCCGGCTGCGGCGGCTGCATTTCCGATGAAGGCGGAAATGTTGTAGGCCCATGTGCTCAGATTTGGGTGCATGTTAAAGAACCCCAGGTGGTCGAAATTTCCGGAGCCCTCCACTACGGCGTCTCTCATAATCAGATGGTGGTTTTGGGACGTTAAACCCCACAAATCAATCAATTCATAGCTCGAAGGCTTTAATATATACAGGACACATTGTGCGCACACACACCATAGAAGGCCAACAGCATACATTATCAAACGTACAGTTAATCAATGTCATAGCCTCAGAGCGATAAACTGAAGTTTGCTTGGTAACAACAAAAGTGAAGGGGCGCTTACACAGTGATCTTTATTTTTTTTCAATGAAAAAGGCCTCTAACACTTCACTGCAGTTTTATTTGCGCTTCTGCCTACAATCTTCGTCTCAGAAAATCGTACGTCACAACCTCACGAGATGACACGCCCAACCAGGTGCGCATACTTGTGACCTCTTTTTGTTAATTTTTGGGCGTGTTTCCTCAATCGGTCATTAATACACCGTTCGGTTTGGCCAATCTTCACTTTTCCGCAGAATAAGGGTATGGAGTACAGAACCTCCATGGAACACTTAACAAAGGCCCTCTCATGTTCCTTCTGGCAGCCGCGCTTCTTCCTATCGCACACACGTTGGCACAGTCTTCTGATTTTTTCTGGTGCGGAAAACACCATCGGTATGCCGTGCCTGGACATGACTTTCTTGAGGTTGTGCGAGACCTTATGGATATATGGCACAACTTGTGGCCTAATCCTTCAGGGCTGGGTAGCAGTCAACGCTTCCCGTGTTCCACGTTTAAACTTCTCCAGAAGTGATTCAGCAACGGCCGTAATGACCGATCGAGGCAACCGAGCAGCCTATAGCCGGCTCACGTGATTGAGGAAACTAAGTTTCATGCTGTGTGGGCACGACCTCTTTAGCGCTGATTCCAAGCAAAGAGACGCAACCCTCTCTTCACAATCTTTGAGTAGGCAGAATCGTACGGCAACAGCTGCTTCTCAACACGAGGATGATAAGACCAGCAAAGATACTCATCGTTCCACGTGAGGCTTAAGTCTAAAAACTTCAGACAAGCTTCTTGAGGCAATTAAACGGTAAAGGAAAGTCCTCGTCCTAGTCTTATAAAACGTTCAAGATAAAATAAAGAAATAAAATAAAATAAAATTTAAAGGTGGGAAGTACACCTGAAGCGCAAGCCGTAAGAAAGTGTGCGTGTGCCACCTCTCGTTTAGTCCTTGGAATGTCCGATGGACTACCCAAATAAGAATGTTTGCTGACGATTGCATACTATACAAAAATGTACAGTCACCGAGCGACCAGGCTGAACTTAAACTTAACTTACACAGAATTAAAAACTTGTGCGATCAGTGGCAAATGCAGCTTAACCCAACAAAAACTGTTTTTATGTCCATTTCTAGACAAAAGAACATTCTTAGTTATCCGTACTGTATTAACAGTCACGAACTTGCTCAGGCTAAGCAATATAAATACCTAGGTCTCATATTTACACCCGACTTGCGTTGGAATCTTCATTTTGAGGAACTTTGTTCCAAAGCTAACAAGGTGTTATGGGGCCCGAGACGTAACCTCCACTGTACCTCTCCCGAAGTTAAAACTTTGGCTTATAAAAATTTGCTAAGACCCATAATCGAATATGCTAAAGTAGTGTAGGATCCCTATACCCAAACTAACTGTTTGAAACTTGAGAAAATACAGCGACATAGTTCCAGGTTTATATTTATAAATACCGTCGTTTCCATTCACCTACCGAATAATGCAAACTTGCAAAGCTCTTACCTCTACAAAAACGCACCGAATATGAAAGGCTGAAATTCCTTTTTATAATACTTCATAATCACGTTAAAATAACCTACGACAGGTACTTTGAAATCAAAACACAAGAAACGTCAAGACGCAGACACAGTATGTACATACCGCCCCCCAAAGTTCATAATTACTGTATCAGGTACAGCTTCTTCCCCAGGGCGATTCAGCAGTGGAATTCGTTACCAGATTCGGTTGTGAAAATCAAATCGCTTATTGACTTTTTAGAAGCAATACAACATATAGTGCACTCTGATACTATGCGCTAAGATTGTGAATATGGGTGAATAACGTGCTTTGTAACTAGGCTATGATATTTATTATGTGTTTTATTGTGCGCAAATTATGATGTGTATTTCGGCAGTGATGCTCTCTTTCTTATTTATCACTTACTTCTTTGTTTATACTATATCTTTAGCCATTATGATATACTTGTATGTGCACTAAAATGATGTGTTCCATTAGTGAAGGTTCTTTTTCTTATGTTTCTGTTATGCACATTTCTGTTTTATATGAGTAAACTCCACTACTGTAATAGCCCGCAAAAGGTTGACAGTATCAATAAATGAAATGAAGTGAAATGGATGGCGGTGCTTCTATATGGGGAATATATGACAAAAAGTTGCGAGATAGTGGTACTTGGAGTTTTGAATAGATGGACGAACGGACACACAGACAGATGTACAGACGGATGCACAGATGGCTACATGAACGGACGCAGGGGCGGATGCAAGGACGAACGCAGGGAAGGACGCACTGATGGACGTGTGGACGCACGGACAGACGCACGGACAGACGCACGCATGGACGGGCGGATGGACGCATGGACGAATGGAAGCAAGAACGAATGGACGGACGCATGCTTCGCCCTAATCTCCATCATTCACCTCGTGGATATGCTGTCATTGTTTTCAACCCTAGGAGGATACTTTATTAAAAAAAATTGCCCGCAGCTTCCCTCGGGAGAACACTGAGGAGGATGCGGAGCATATAATTGGTTAACGGGGTCGTCAAAGAAGAGAGCGATGGGAACCTTGTTTTCACCCGGGGCGACGTGCAAGCTGTACGTGTTGTCCACGAGTTTGCTAGCGTCTTCATCGCTCACCACCATTTCGTCCGCCGCTTCTCCTTCACCACCGCCGACTCCCATGTCGTCGTACACCAACGTACGGCTGACGGCATTCAGGGCAATGGCAGCCTGCATGGGGTCGTCCAAGTCGATGATTTCGGGAAGAGCTTCGATTTCGTCGTCGTCATAGGTGCCTACTGCATCGTCATCGTCGAAACGTTCGAGTCGGCTCCAGTCTATGTAAACGTTGAGGTGTTTGTACAGCGGAGTGTTTTCCAAGTGTTTGAGCCAAGCGTGTATGTTGCTGCGCTTGACCAAACCGTGCTTATACGTCGACTTGCTCACCAATTTTCGTTTGATGTGAACGTCGATGGCCGCGTCGTCGGGGATGTTGCGAGGCAAGCACCTAACGACAGTGGGAACTTGGATGGGAACGTTCACGATCTGGCCCTTCATTCCGTACTGTCCGTTGCCGTGAGTCAAGCGTCGTATACTCATGAACGGGAGTCGAGGAGCGATGAGTCGTTCTTCAACCGCGTTCAACTCGGGTAGATGTTCGGGTCGGGGCGGGTAGCGGTAGCCGTAACTCACGCTAGCCGAGGGAACTCGACCGGCAATCAACGACTGCTTGCACGTAGCACACACGACGTAGTCGGCATAGCCGGTGCCCTTTCCAAACGTATCGCAAAGAACCGACAACGCTTTGGAGTTGTTCTGAATGTTGCCGATCCGAGTTAAGTTGTTATCGAACAAAAGACGATCACACACCTTGCAGGTGTGGCCGAAGCTTCGGTCGAGGAAGTCGCACTTGAAGCGAGCGTTGGGCGTGGCATACTGCTTGGCGCGCCACGCCGCTACCTCGGCGCGCTTGCGCTCGCGGGCAGCATCGGGATCGGCCTCTCGTCGCCGACGCTTGCACTCGGCTTCCCGTTTTCGAAAGTCCGGGTCCTCTTGTCGACGCTTACGTTTCAAAGCAGCCGAATCTGGTGCTGCTGCTCGACGCTGACGTCTCTCAGCGGCTTCACGTTCTCTAAGTTGAGAATCTTCCGCTCGACGCCGACGTTTACGTTCGGCGTCGCGAGCTCTTCTCCGCGCTGCCTTGTCTTCGGACGACGACTTGGTTGCGGTTCCGCCAACACTTTGGCCGGCGCTGGTCGAAGGGACGTCGATCATTGCGACCTCGGACGTCGACGCGCCGTACAAACCAACCGACGAGCGGCAACTGAGCGAGCGAGCACCGACCTTGAGTATATATACAGCGCGACGGCGCATGCACTGTCAGCTGTCGAATGTTCGAGATGGGGGAGAAGCACAACGGCGCATGCGCGCGCGTCAGCTGCCGATGTTCTCGAAGCGCGACGGCGCATGCGCGCTACATTATACAGCTAGCGAATGTTCGTGAAGAGGAGAAGCGCACGCGGTGTGTAGAGGAGGAAGGGTGCACAGATGGTGGAGGAGTGAAGCGCGCGCGGTGTGTAGAGGAGGAAGGGATGCACAGATGGTGGAAGAAGGAGGAGGAAGCTTGCGGATGGCGCCGCACTACAAGCCTCGAGTATTAGATGCTCCGCATCTAAAAAGATTTCATGGGTTTCGAGATGGCCGTTTGTCTGCGGTGACCTCTTCTGCCCATGCGAAGACTGCTTTCTGCAGTTTTTCGTCGGGGAACCGTATTAAGGTCTCCCATGTCGTTTCGGAGGGAACTGGCAGAAGCTCTCTGGGTGGGGGAATGCCCTCGCATTCCCAGATGATGTGACTTTGATTTGCTATGCCATTTTTGTCGCAATTTTGCATGTTGAGTCAACCTCTCCACCTGTGAATATCGCTAAGCGGTGAGGAGTGGTCAGGCTGTTCGTTTGAATTCAGCGGAGGATAGTGGCCTGCGCTCTCGTGAGGTTGCTGTGCGGTATGGGATATAATCTCCTGTAATCTTTATACATATTTGTAAGTTCGTTATAGGAGGTCACTGCCTCTCGGGCCAGATTATGCACTTCCTCGTTACCGGGGTTTCCCGCTCACTCGGGAAACCCCGGAAGCGAGGAAGCGCGAAAAGTGGCCCGAGGATTAGCAAACCGGGTCGCGCTTTAAACCCTAGAAATCCTTTCATTTGTTTTCAGTCCCCATTGCTTATTTGTCCCGCTCACTCACAGAGGTGCCAATAAACTATGCACAAATCGAGAAAGAAATGCTGGCGGTTACGCATATTCGCGCGAAGTTTCATGACTGTTTATGGGCAGGCAGATCTGGTTGTAGAAACCCGACCACATGCCTTAATTAAAAATAACTAAAGAGGTGCTCAATCAGTGTCCCTACCGCTGGCAACGCATGAGGCTGGCTCTGTGGTGCGATCCCATGAAACTGGTCTATAAGCCAGGCAAAGAACTTTTAAATGCGAAGCATTTCTTAGCGAACTTCGGCGACATTGAGCGTATCTATCTATCTATCTATCTATCTATCTATCTATCTATCTAGCCGCCTATGACATTTAGCTCTCCCGACCATTTCGATAATTGTATCGACACCAAACTTGGTATGTCAAAACATGACTGTATGAATAACATATTTGACTAGTCATAACATGAAAACCATGACATGTGTGTCATGCATGTCATGATTTACATTTGTGGTCCTGCAGCTCTTGCGGTGGTCTCGTTCACATGACATGTTGCAAAACTGGTATCCTATGACGATTGTTTGGCGAACGCAAGCGTCAGACCCTAACATGAAAATCATGATATGCGTGTCATGTAAGAGCATGACTACATGCCACGCTCATGATGCGCTCAGGGCAGTTTCGCTAGCGTCATAGATACGAAATTTGGTATTACAGTACGCGAATAGTTGACGAAAGTATGTGACTGGTGCAAACATGATAAACATGAGACGCGTGTCATGTAACAACATTACTACATGCTGCGCTCATGATGCGCGCGCGGCCGTTTCGCTAGCTTCACATACGACAAATTTGGTATTACGTGACGCCAATAAATGACGAAGTTATGTGACTGGTGCAAACGTGATAATCATGAGATGCGTGTCATGTGAGAACATGACTAGAAGCCACAGTCAAGGCGCCAATACATTTCGAGGTGACGCGGTGCGCGTGCTCGCCGGCGTTCATTTCGTTGCGTCACGCCGGCGTTGCCCCCCAGGCACCATCCCTGCCGTACTCGCAGGCGTGTGCCGCACTGCGTTGCTTCGGTGGTGGTGGTGGTGAAAAACATTTAATAACCATTACATGGTTACAGAGAGGTGATTGGGTTGGGGCCTTATGGGCCTCCTACCCTCACAGCACTAGGTGGAACCCCTATTCCGGAGCTGCATTGGCAAGCAACTCCGCCCGCGCCCGTTGAACCAGGGCTTTTTGGGCCTTCAGGTCTTGACAGCCGAGCAGGACTGCCTCCCATTCCTCTCTCGTGGGATTGAGGTTGGGGGGGATAGACGGATTAGACTGACACGCCCAGACGATGTGAAAGGTGTCAGCCACCTCACCACAGAACTGGCACGTGCCATCAAAGGATGAATTGAAATGTTTTAGCACCGCCGGGCACGGTACAGTACTGGTAAACAGTTTTAAAAGGAGGCGCTCGTCAGCGCGATGCAGTCCCTTACAAGGGTGTAGATAGCGCCGGTGCTCCTCCTTGTAGTAATTGGTAATATATTTGAATGAAAGGGCCGAATTTTCTGAGCGCGAGTAGGCTTCCAAAGACAGGGAGATAGCCCGGGAAGAGAGTGCGCGGGCGGCCTGATCGGCCTGTTCGTTACCCCTGAGTCCTTAATGACCAGGTGCCCAAACCAGATTTCGCGGAGTTGGATTAACGTATCGGCAGCTAAGTTCCAGTATGCGCTGAGCAAGCGGTGAAGCCCACCCTAGCTGATGTTTCCGACAGGCCCCTCGTGAGTCGGTGATGATATGTTTAGAAGAGGGATAGGTGAGAGCCAGAACGATGGCAATCTCCTCCGCGTGCGTTGCTTCGGCGCATGCACATTTCAGTGCGTTCTGCGTCTCTCCATCACGAAAAGAGGCAGACGCAGTGTTGTCCGGGTAACGCATCAGCACGAAATGCAGGATGTCGCATTTCGCGCCGGTTGCCGTCAGGCTGCGCCGACGGACGCCTGTCGCACCGGTCGCGCCTTGCGTCAGACTATAGAGTGCTGGCGTTTTGCTAACGTAGCGTCGCTGTGCCCAGTGTGCGCGTGCGTCAACGCTACATTAGAGTATATTGGGTTCTTCATGATGCGCTCGCAGTCGTTTTGCTAGTTTCATATATAGCAAATTTGGTGTTACATGATGCCAATGGATGACCAAATATATTACTGGTGCAAAAATGATAATCCTGACACGCGGGTCATGTAAGAACATGACAATAAACCACGCTCATAGCGTGCTTCCTGCCGTTTTACTAGCTCCACATATACTAAATTCGGTATCACGTGGCGTGAATAGATTATGAATGTAAACGGACAGATTCAAACGTAATAATCATGACAAGGAAGTAATGTACGGCATCATTTACCTCCACCACATAACGTTGTGCTGATTTTAAAGTGACATATCAACCTTTCTCATTCGTGCTTCGCATATCATCGATTCCCACTGTACGTGGGATCTGCAATTTTTTTTTTTTTGCTGATGATTTCTCGCACCTACCGAGCAAAGTTTGCGTGCGCGAAGAAACTTCGCAGTTTAGAGTGAATGTGCTGTAATTTATTTTCGCCTTGGAACCCCGTCTAAAAAGTAATCTTGTGGCAACAAACCACGATACCATTCTTTCCAAGCGGCGGGAATATGCGCTTACCAGTTGCGTGATAACAAGCACGGGGTTCCAGACGCAAACCGCCCCTACTGGACATACCAGGAGGAGATACACGCCCAAGACGGGCTTCTTTTTCGCAGAAACAAGGTGGTGATACCGAGCACACTTCGCCTCCTAGGGCTTTTAGCGGGACGGCTTAGTGCTCTCTCATAGTTGAGTACGAAGTACTCGAAATCGTTAAACATTTTTTTCTAAACACACAATATTAGCTCTTTTCGAAGTCGCACAATTAGAATCCAATAAGATAAAGTCGCGGGCATGAAGCGTCATGTTCTGGCCCGGCCTGGCATGCGATATAGAGCCATTTTGCCGGAACTACAAAATGTGCCAGAAGCATCAGTCACGAAACACTAAGACGTCGCGTTTGAGCCATGAGGTTTCCAACTTGCACTGGGAAGCATGAGAAATAGAATTCTTGATTGATTGATTGATTTAATAATTGATTTTCATTATTTTATCACAGTATATTGTGACGAGGAGCGAAAGGAAAAGCCACTTTTTTGGCTCGAAGGAGTCCCTCGTTCTCGTACAAATAAATCAGCAAATGTTTAGGCACCTCCACAATGACATTAAGCCATTAAAACTTCTACTGTAGCATTCGAACACTTAACAGTGACATTCTTAGTGTGCATTTATATAAAGTCAAACATTTCAAGACGAACAGCCAAAGTTTCAAAAATCTATATGATTTAGACAATTTTGCATTGAAAATATTAGTTTGCTTATTGTTTTGATCATTCAATAAACGCGGAAGCCCATTACAAGCCATTTGACGACAGTAAGCAGTCCTACAATGTGTGCACACATATGTCTTGAGTACTAATTATTTTAAACGTTCTAAATAGTATTCCAAAAAATGCACCGTTGGTACATTCGTAACTATTCACAAAAATGTTTTTATTTTCATAATAGCCGCACGAGGTTCGATCTGTTGTAGTCCTGAAACAAAAGGCAGTAGTTTAACTAAGAGACGAAAAGGGCATTAAAAGTCAACAGTTTCACTGGTTTTGGAATTGGATAGCGATTTTGACTCATAATACAAGCTGTGACACCTAACTTCGGTAACACTACAATTACGTGCTCTTACCATTGTAGTTATTTTGAGAAATACACACCAAGTACCTTATTAGATTTAATGAGCTCTATATGTGATCCACGATAGACAAGGTTGCCTTTTTGAAAACCTTCTTCCCAAAAGAATCAAAAGCCATGACCTTCTTCGTTTGGTTTTTTTAACTGGTTATTGCCTCCCCACGTGATTATTTCTCCCAACACGAGATTAGCTCTGCGAAAAAGGTAGTCGCCTGACGGAGACGAAATAGAAATGCTGGTATGGTCAGCGTAAATTATCATTTTAACATCTCAAGCAGTGTAGACTATATACATTCTGTACAAAATAAATAAAAATCAAAGGTTAGAGAAGGTGGCCTGTGGCACTCGTGAGATTGCTTTCTTTCGGTCTCATACCATTTCGATCATGGAGAGAAACTGACGTCTTTCTGAAAATTTTTTAGTAGCCTAAGGGGAAGCCCACGAATGCCGTGGTGATCGAGTTTATGAAGCATTTTTTATTTATGTAGTCAAAGGCATGCGTAAATTGACGAAAATACCACGGAAGAGCCTTTTTTTTTATGTTTCTCCAGCACGTACTCCTTATAGTAATCTAGAAAAGAAGTTCTCTTCAGCGGTTTTTTTTTTAATTTATATTGACATTTTGTCAAGAAAAACGTGTTACAAAATTATTATAGTCAATTTTAATTATTTTTTCTCGATACATTTGGAACCTTTCGGCAATACTGACAGTTGTCTACACCTAGAAACACAAGTTCTATCTCCTTTTTTATACAATGCCACTACAGGATCAACTTGCAAACGCCTGTAGAAATACACAAGATAAACATATATGACAGCACCGAAGAACTCCTATCCATTACGTATTTGACAGGTCTTGCTTGCAGGTCATTTGTACTACGACTGATTTTAGGGCCCAGGAAAACTGGTCGAAAATTGTTCTACCGTTCCCTTAAATTTGTATTATTAGAACCTACACTTGCTTAAAATGCACGTGGTTTTGTATCAAAGTGCTGGTACAACAAATGGTCGCTAAACACATTTACCATATTATTGCCACTGATAGATTCCCCAGCAAGTGAAAATTCCATTACATCTTTTTCTTCTCGTTCCGTCTAATAAGGGAGTTCAATATGTTTCATTATGCATCTGTTTGTTTAAGGCAGGAAGAACACAGTTGAAAGTAACACAGTTCCGTGGTTTCTTTTTTCACTTATTTATCTGGGGCGTTTCTAAATCAACTAAATACATCAAGGTTCATTTCATGACGCGTGCACACAAATGTTCTTGATTAAACATTTTTTTGTGAAATCTCGGGTGGCATCCATGGTTTTCCAACACATTTTGCCTTTCTGTACGCTTGTGAAAAAAAATGCTTTTTGTACACTTGTGTGAAACTGCTCAGAAAACCATCGTAAGCAACGTTTGCATAAGTCAAATGATAAATGTGGTCCCAACGAACATTATTGACATCCGAATAAAAGGCATGCAGAGCTTTTTGTTAGACACACTGAAAATCAGGTGCAACACCAGTGTGCACTATAGCACTATTGGTGATATTACAACAGCATATTGGCCTGTTGTCTCTTAAAGGGTACGAAAGAACGCTTGTTGCTACCAAATACATCTTATAATTTTTAATAAACAAATCTATGATAGTCTGCGAGAACATGGTTGCCCTCGTAGGAACGTTTGCAGTGTTTAATACAGTTGTGGCTTGAAAGCACATTCTCAATCTCAAAGTTTCTTTTACGGGAGACGACAGTTTGCCAGTATTGTCAAGTTCTAACCCGTATTTTTGGTATTAAGAAATTTTGCCACACCACTGCTAATCGGTGTTGGCACGCAGAACGTTTTTTGGTTCATGAATTGCCGCTGAATATGTACAGTGGTGACAGGCCACCAGTTAACAGCAGAGAATTCAAAGATTTTTTCACATGGGCTCGGCATCGATCGTAAAGTAGACGAGGACATCCCTTCTCGCACCCACAAGTCACCTAATGCCGGAAACTGTGCCCAGGTGCGTCATCCATAACCACATCTAGAAAACCCGCCAACGCAAGAGTATCTACTACAACCACCACTCCAGGAATCTGACACTCCTGTCACCTGGCCAGAGGGTGACCACATAGAATACCCACGAAAAGGCCGGGACACTGGCAGTTTTTCTAAAGCCAGCTGAGACGCCACACTCCGTGGTGGTGGGAACGGAAGAGGGCCAGCAGCCAGCAAATTAGACGCCCTCGCGAGCATCGACGAGGCACACCTACACGTCCCGAAGAGACTCCTCGCGAGACGTTTGAATGACTAGACGACGCCCAGCCCACTCAAGAGCTAAATAAAGGCCACGCCGAGAGCCCTGCCACTATGCATAACCAGAAAGACCTGTGCAATTATTTGCTTCCCTAATAAAATATAAATGTAGCATGGCGGAGTCACTCTGGCGCCACCATCATCCTCGTCGTTTAAACCATAATAAGCATTGTTCATCATCGGACTGCCAGACCGCTTACACTTGCCTAGCCTTGCACTTATTATAACCCGTGAAAATATAGAGTACTATTCAGATTTGCGTATTTATCTTGCGAGATTGTTTTCGCTAACTTATAAATACATGAATAACATTTATTTCATTATATTCTGTTTTGTTTTCCAGACTAAACGATGCGGTGAAAGGACACCAGCAATTTCAGGAGGCTTATAAATGCAACGTCACTGCCGACACATGCAAACTCTTGCCTGCGAATTTCGGAAGCCCAAAGAAAGGATAGCTTTCAGTTTTGCTGCATGTGATTGCGAACATTCATTACCAATTACAATTCCATCCCTGCATCCAACGCAAATTCTACCTGTTACAGGTGCTACTACGTACAAGTAGGAAGCATGTACTTGTCCAAACTATTTTATTAAAAATGCGCAATGGCCGAGCGTACACCACGTGTTGGAATCACATTTTTTGTGTCTATATAACCCACAAATGGAACAGTTATTTTCGTCATGCAGGCTCCGATTGTTGCAGGAGATCAAGCTTTTTGTGAATAACTGGAACCAAAATATGGTGTTCTTAGTGAAAGTGAAAATGTGACAGGGTCTCCAAGAAACGTTAACGGTTGACCTGTAATCATAGTCCTGTGCAGAAGGGCACAGCTGGAACGCAGTCACGTGCGCAAAGTAAAGAAAAATCTGATCCCACAGAGAGGTAACATTCTTTACAGAGACTGCATTTTTATTTCCCACCTTTACTCAATTGTTACCGTTCCGCTTTTCTGTAGCATATTAAAACAAGCTTCGGATGGCAGTTATAGATATCCCAATAAGCAATTCTTCGGTACTCAAAAGAGTGTAGGAAAAACAAACATTGACGCCAGGTAAAGCCAACAAAAAATAATGTATTGCTCAATGTGAAAAAATACACATTAAAAAGTGTGGAAGACTATGCGAGTGGAAACAGTGCTCTTAATTCCCTCTTTTTCAAAGTGCATGCACCGTGTCACCTGAAGGGCTGCACCATTAGACACTCAGTCATCGCCATGTTTTTTATTATCCCCGCATGGCTCAATAGAAAAGTAGTAGTGGGAGTAGTTCTCGTTCGAATTTGGCAGATTCAGAGTAGCCTGCAAACAGTAGTCAACGATTCACGTTTGTCGCATGTTATCAATTAAGTAACACCAATAAGCCTTGGAATCGGCAGCAATAGTTCAAGCGCATTTTGAAGAATCAGTTTCTTACGTGCAGTTGGTTTTTACACACATTTCTGCATTTAACTTACATTGCTTTTTACTGAAGGAACAGCCTAACGTCCACAAGACAGACACCCTTCAGCTATGCCCAGTCCACAGTACTTATACAACTGTTATTCTAAATGCGAATGCATTTCTTAATCGGGCTATGTCAGCATCCGGTGGTGTCCGCGCGCCGTCCAGTGTTATCTCTCCACTCTCACTTCCTCTTCCATAACATCTTTCTACCCAAAACGAGGGAACCATAAAGTGGATGGGGAGGAGCCCTAATGGCAAAAGCAAAAACAAAGATACTCTACACTGAGTGCTCTTCCAGTCATCGTGCAAGACGTGGAACTGCTTGGAAAGTTACGATGCAGTGGCCATGGAATGTTCGGGTCTTGACTTCGCCTATACTTGAAAAAGAAATTACAGAAACTGACATGCAAGAAGCCGATCAAGGAGCTGGCGCTGAGGAGGAAATTGCAAGAATTCACAATCTCGCTTCAGAACAGATGCTCGACTCTTCTCGAGGAAATCAGCATTAGCATTGACGAAGTGTATGACAATCTAGGGAGTATCATTACGGAGTGCGCAGTAAAAGTTAGAGGTACGGTAGTTAGACAGGACTGTGGCAAGCTGTCCCAGGAGATAAGAGTCTTATTAAGAAGCGTAAAAGGATGAAAGACACAAACGAAACAGGCAAAATGGAACTGGCAGAGCTTTCAAAGTTGAATAATAAATGTAAGATGTCCGATGTAAGAAGGTACAACATGCAGAGAAGTGAACACGTTCTAAAGAATGGAAGAAGTGTCAAAACGGTGGAAATAAAAACTTGGGATATGCAAAGCAGTTGAATGCACTAAGGGACAATAAAGGCAAAGTAACTACTAATATGAAAAGGATAGTTAAAATATGAGAGGTGTTTTTCAGAGATCTGTACAGTAGCAGAGACAACGAAGACCATAGTGTAAGAGCTAGCGAGAACCCAGATGACTTGCTACCAGTAATGACACAAGAAATCAATGACGCCTTGAAGGTAATGCCAAGAGGCAGTCTACTGGTGAGGATCAGGTGACATTAGATCTGCTGGATGTCGGAAAACAGGTTGTGTTCGAAAAACTAGCCACCCTGTGTACTAAGTATTTCCTGATAGTGAGGGTACCAGAAGCTTGGTAGAATGAACGTCATCTTAATCCATACGAAAAAAGGCGACAAGGAATTGAAGAAGTGCAGGTCCAACAACTTTCTCTCCGTCGTATACTATATACAAGGGCAATAGCTAACTTAAATAGGCCACCATTACAATTTAACTCAAATGATCAATCAGAATTTCCAACCGGGTACTTAACAATCGGCCACATTGCTACTATCAATGAGGTTATTGAGAAATGCCCTGAATACACCCAACCACCACACATAGCCTTCATACGTGACGACAAAGCACTTAATTCAGTAGAGATATCAGCAGTCGTGGAGAGACTGCGAAATCAGGATGTCGATGAAGCCTATATAGCTATCTTGTAGGAAAGATAGAGCAGATGAACTGCATCCGTAGCGCTTCGTAAAGAAAGCGATTGTATACCAATAAATAAGGATGTAAGACAAATGAATACGATCTCCATAATGCTATTTAACGCGTGCTTAAAGAAGGTTTTCAGAGGCCTAGAATGGGAAGAGTGAGGTATAAGAGTTAATGGAGAGTACCTTAGTAACCTGCGCTTCGCCGATGACCTCGCACTGCTGAGTGACTCGGGACAAATTGCAAACTCATGATTGCTGATTTAGACAAGAAGAGCAGAAACGTAGTTCTTAAAGTTATCGAGCAGAAAACGAAACTAATGTGCGACAACCTCGGAAGAGAACAGAGCTTCGATAAAAGGAGCAATTCACTTGAAGTGCAAACTCAAAGTGGTAGTAACTACGAAGCCGAACCACGAAATTGAATTGACTAGAAGATTCATAATGGGATGGAGCATACTCGGCAAACATTTCGAAATTTCACAGGTAACTTGCCATTATTCTCCAAGAGAAAGATATATAACAACTGCATTTTACTGATGCTTATCTACACAGCAGTAACCTGGTGCATTACAAAAAGAGTTCAGCTCAAGGGGAGGACGACGCAGCGAGTAATGGAAAGGAAGATAATAGGTGTAACTCTAAGGAATGGGAGCAGGAGGAGGAGGGCAGGAAAGAAAGAACAAGGGAGTTAGCCCCCCATCCTGTTAATGACATTATACTCGAAATCAAGAAAAAGAAATATTCTAGGGCAGGCCACGTAGCGCGAAGGCAAGCTAACCGCTGGACGTCAAGGATTCCATACTGGATCCCGAGAGAAGGACACTGGGTAAGGGTAAGACAGAAAGGTGGGCTGATGAAATCAGGGTGTTCGCGGGTATAAAGTGGCAGCAGCAAGCACCGGACTGGCAGAACATGTGAGAACCATTTGTCCGGCAGTGATCGTTGTCAAGCTAATGACGCTAATGACAAATCGGCATATTTAGGCAAAATATCTTATAAGGGTACTTGCTTTGGCGAGTTCGTAACTATTTATTGTTACCTGTTTGCACACTGTTTAAAAGACTGTCTTTTCACCAGTGAGCAGTAACGTAACAAGAATTAGGAAGAAGCGATGCCCAGATTCACTCTCTTTGAAACGACGCTAATAAGGCGACTGCAACCTGTGTAGGTAAAAATTTTGTGGGTAGACTCGACATCGTATTCTAGCCGCCGATATTTTTTGCCTTCTAGTGTAGCACTATACAGTTTTGAATGATAATTAAGGTGCAAAAACTCGCATGGTTAGAGAGTTGACTGAGCGAAGCTATTCGACGTGGCAGACTGCATTGAAAGATATGTGGGGTTTACGTCCCCAAATCACTGAATGATTTCGAGAGACGCCATGTAGTGGAGGGCTTCTAATATTTCGACCACCTGGGCTTCTTTAACGTGCTCCTAAATCTGAGAACATGGGTTTAAGCCTTTCCGCCTCCATAGGAAATGCAGCCACCTCAGCTGGGATTCTATCCCGCGATCTGCGAGTCTGCAGCTGAGTATATTAGCCACTAGGCAACTGCGGTAGGCCCATGGCAGGCTTTTCCAATGGCGCCACAGAGATGAACGCAAGCGTTGACAGCATGAATTTCATACGCTAAGGAGCGATGCTACGGCGCGTTCATCCGTATATTATTCAAGTTTACACCTTTGCGCTTTCCTACTCAAATGAAGCGAATAAGAAGTATATGTACTGGGACAAGAGGAAAAGCCCTTCTCAAGTATTTGAGAAATTTCGTGCCGTTATGCTAGGACTGATGGTGAAATAATTTTGTGCCTTGCAGTACGCTGTTGAACTATTTTTTGCCGTCTTTTTTTTAGTGCAATAACATGTGGACTTCGTGAAGTCTACTGGTTCTTTATTCAGCGATGAACAAGGACCAGTTGTGATATCTGCCAGATCATACGGCGTTCATGGCGTTCCGTCCAGGAAATTAACGGCCCTTACTGCGACAATGAGGAGACGGATGTCTACTCATCGACACGTGAGTGGCATCTGACGATGACTACGAACTTGTAACGAGCTGAAAAATGGAAAGATGTACCATCAGGGCTTCTTCATCCCCCAAAACATCGAATGAACGAGTGCCGCGAAGGCCCGAGGCTAACGCCATTATTTCGCTCCTGCTGAGCCCCATGGCAACACGAAGTGCCTCAATGGAAATCTGTTGGGGTGCTGCTTGAGCGACTAGACCCGAATTAAATTATCAACCACAGAGTGCACCCGCGTAATAACGTCACTGCAATTGATGCGTTGCATATTGCCGCACTAATCGTAATACGCAACGTCACAGAGCTGTGTGGAATTATTGTCTGCTTCCTACATCCCCATGGGCTCCAAGATCGTTAGTGCTGTCACCTAAGAAGTGATGCTTAAATTCCCAGCTCCGACGAGAGTGACCTAGTCAGTCAGGTCAGCAAGGGAAGTTAGTATCATCCCCAAGGTTGCTCGTTTCGGTACCTCATGCTGCGTCAAAATAGATTCCAGGGGCATCTATCTACCTAAGCAAGTAAAGGTTGGTCACTTCTTACATCCTGTAAAACCTTTTGTGCCGTAGCCGCTGAATCATCCCGATGACGTGAAGCTAGGTCACGTGAGAAGCGTAAGCGAAGGCAATGAGTATATGTTCTCGCTGCGCTGAAACCCATCCAGCGGACAGTTGTAAAGCCGATGCTCTGAAGTGCGCGAATCGCAATGGATCTCCTGAAGCTTCCTCAAAACATTTCCCAAAATGAAAGGAGCGATAGCTGTTTTGAGAGAAATGGCAGGAGGCCGCACATTGTATCGCAAGGCCGCCGTAAGTGTCAGAGAGCGGCGGCTTGGGCACATAAGTTCGTAAGAAAATGCCAGTGCTGAATCCGCAGCGACCAGTTGACGCCCTGCTTCACCGCCTATTTGTGCAACCAAATTGGGCCCTGCTGGTATGAAGCAAATTATAACGAAAAGCATAAATTCTGCGGATTCACATTGGCCCACATTGTGAAAACTGCAGCCCCATGAATCCGCCACGATTGGTACAAACAAGATCATCGTGGACGCAACGGATGTAGTTTGCCTCCGTTGCCAAAGTGACGGTGACATGTAGACTAACATCGTGCTTCTCCAGGACTGAACCCTTTGTCTCCGGCTGACAATTCACCAGAAAAAGACAAATCAATCTTGATAGTTTTTCAATCACTGTTAGACTTACTTTGTGTGTTAGTTGGCAGTTTGGGGTCCCCACACATGGAGGCTGTACAAAAGGTACTCGATGTTCTACGCCCAGTACTTGCAAGGCTTCAGTAGGCACCATGAACCGACAAGCTGCAGTGAAACATGACACGCCTAAAGTCCAGCGACGACTGCTATTGCACCAATCAGTTAGCTTAAGCTTATGTGGTTTTCTTTAGTATCTCTTATTTCTATCCCTATCTTTCGACCTCCACATTCTTCACAGATTGAAGAACCAGTTGCCATTGCTATCGTCGTTCCTAAATGTGACAAATGGTCTTCCAAAATATAATCTAAATGTTTTAGGGGCAAATGTTTGCAACTTCTGGGGAAATATGTCGTACAATTCTATTTTATTTTTCTCTGCAGACCCATTTAAGGAAAGTACTCCGCTCAAGTATCCTTCTTAGATTTCCAATAGTTTCTTGCCAAACTTACTTGTTGAAGCAGTAACTTTCGCCAGTGAGGTTAAAAGGAATGTCGGTTGAATTATAAAATTATATTATTATAAATTATATGGACACTTCCTCAGAGGCGATGTTCAGATATTTTGTCATGTGGGCTCTGTTATGATGTGAAATCAAGTGAAGAAAGAAGGCAGGAGCACTTCTCTGTTTGAAATATTATTTACGACAAATTATAGTAGTTAGAGGCATGAGTGTAAGAAATGGCTTTCTAAAAGAACCAGTGCACGATGTTTTAGGCAGGTGTACCAGAAAACAACACGCAGTCAAAGTGTGATGTCGGTTGAATATATGTGCAATAAATTAGTAGTAGTAGTAGTAATAGACTTTTATTCAGCCACAATTTACAGGCCGAGCATTTCGACCGCCTGTGCGACCAGTCGACGCTGTTCTTCCTCTTCGGCGCCGATCCAGTCGAGCCAGGAGTTGATGGAAAGAAATGGGGGAGGGTAATAGCCGGATTGCTGAGCAGTTGGGCAATAAAACAGGCAGTGTGTCAGGTCGGCATATGGGGAGGGGCAATTAGGACAGCAGGGGTAAACCTATATTTAAAAAGGAAAAGGCAAAAGGGAGTTATCAGGAAATTCAATTGGATGTGCCGTAGAGTTCGAGCCTCGAGTGCAGTGAGTTATGGATGAGGGAGAGGGTAAAGACGCTTGTCTAGCCGGAGCTGCAGATATGCCTCCTTGATAGTGTGACGCAAGAAGATCTGCCCATCGTTATTTGCGGAGCTCTGACTGTCTTCTGAAGGTGTAGGCAAGGTAACGATCGGTGCGTGGTGAAATATATCGCGGGCAAGCTGATGAGCTAGCTCATTGCCGTTAATACCTGAATGCACAGGAAACCAGCGGAGGAAGATAGTGGAGGGTTTAAGAGCAGAGGCCGCTCGCTCGACCTCCTGTTGAAGAGCAGGGGGCAACGTGTTGTTCTGTATGTGACGGATGGCGGCGTGAGAGTCGGAGTAAATCACGTACTCGGGGAGAAAAGGGAAGGAGGAAAATGACTGCATGGCGTAGACCTCGGAAAGGACCTCGAGCGAACGTACTTTTGGCGGGTGCAAGTATGGCCCGCTGGTGTGCGTGTCCGGTGCCGAAAGGTGTGGATGGTAGGTAACGTAGCCACACGAGCCGCCAAGAACCACGTATGAAGCATCCGTGTAGGCGACTCCCTGTGTAGAGAGAGAAGAGAATAATGTTGTACTGCCGCATGACGCCAGCCCGCGTGAAGAACGGGTGACATATTGAATGGAAGGGGAAGAATGCGAAGGTTAGAAGCAGCGGTGCTAGCGGCAGAAGGCAAGGTGGGAACGGAAACGGGAATGTAAGGGATACCGGCTTGGACCAATAGCCATTGACCTTGACGAGTGAGCGGAAGACGGGCAATCTGAGAGTCTTGGTGCAGAGAAATAGGAGAACGTAATGGATGAAAGAGGCCTCTGGCAAAGAGCTTAGTGGTAGAGGTAGGGACAGGGAGGTTTAGAGCTGCCTTGTAGAGGCCTAATAGAGCATTTTGGAGTATGTTGAGTTACGTTTGGGTGAATTGAACGTGGGGTACAAAGTACAAGAACTTGTTAAGAGTGAGCGCATGTGCAACCCGGCACGCATGAGTCTCGTGGAGGACAACGCGGCGCAGGAGGTGAGTCACCGAGTTGCAAGTCCTCACAGCGTGATGTAGGACCTGCGTGTTCTGTGTTGCGTGCAAAGGGAAGCCAAGAAATTTGCATTGCTGAACAGGGGGATGAAAGAGCTAGAAATATGTAGGCAGATTAGGGTGTTGTGGCAGTGCTAGTACGCAGACCGGTTTAGCAAAAGTAGTTCACATTTCTCCGTTGCGGGAGACAGGCCAGAAGTAGCGAGAAAGGAAGCGATTAGGTCCAGACCACGTTGCAAAGTATCCTTCACGTGGTCGGGACATCCAGACGTACACCAGAGAGTGATGTCGTCTGCATCAAAAATATGGTGGAGGTCAGGTATTTGGGGCAGTTCGGAGGCAAGGGAGGCCATAGCCATATTAAATAGAGTATGAGATACTACGACACCTTGAGGAGTGCCGCGGGTGAGGGAGTGTGGGTTAGACAAATGAGTATTGATTTTAAAGCGAGCAACTAGATTGTAAAGACAAGATTGGATGTAAGAATACATGCGGGAGCTACATGACAGGGAGGAGAGCTGAGCGAGTACGTGGTCATGACTCACGCCATCGAATGCCTTCCGTACATCGACGGTTACAAGAGCAAGGATCTGACTACGATAAGGTGTAAGAAAAGTATGCTGAAGAACAAGGAACATGTCCTGCGCGCATGGGTGGCGTCAGAAACCAATAAGAGAAGGAGGTAAAAAACTCTTTCACCTCAATAAAATCAGACAGTCGTGTCAAGGCAATTCGCTTAAGAGTCTTGCCAACGCATGACGTCAAAGAGATAGGGCGAAGGTTAGAGTGAGATGGAGGTTTGCCCGGCTTCGGAATCATGCAAATTAGGGATGATGTCCAAGAGCTTGGAAGGCAGCCGCTGTTTCACGCTTCGTTGAATGTGTGTAAGAGAAATTCCTTCGCGTTGTTTGGGAGATTACGTAGTGTAGTGTACGTTATCTCATCCTTACCGGGAGCCGAGCGGGTAGATTGAGTGGCTAAGGCAGCTTCCAGCTCCCTGAGCATGAATGGGTGGTCAAGGTCTGGGTTAGCTTCGCCACAGTAATCTGGGTAGCAAGGTGTGAGAGGGGTGTGGGAGATTGAGATTTTAAATTCTCGAAAACATCAGATGGAGTCCCTTGTGTGAGAGCTTTAGCTAGGGTGGGAGCGACGACAGGCTTGTTACATAAGAGAGACCTAAACAGAGATCATGTAGAGCGCGAGTGCAGTGCGGATTCAAGGCGTTTTCCAACGAGAGTGCTCGAGGGAAGTGCCGTAAGCGATAATTTCAGCCCGCAAAGCATCAATTCTGGAGGGAAGTTGGATGTTGTGTGGCTGGGAGCGGAGGGAGCATTTCAAACGTTGATGACTTTGCCATAAACGGAGGAAGTGATGATCAAGGTTAGAAATGGGGAGTTGAAAACGAGAGCGGCGACTACAGGATGTCATTGCTGCGGAGAACAGCGACGTCCAGTCGTCGTAAGTTTTAAGTGAGTCAGACAAAAGGTTATTACGGAATGCTTCCCAGTCAGTCTGAGCGACTCGTTGTTAACGCCTCTTGTGGGAAAGAGGGGTGGTGATGTGTATGGGAAAGTGATCACTGAAAAGGTTTTCAGCGGACACCTGCCAGTAAAAACGAAGAGAACTCAATAAATAATAATGAGAAAATGAAGATCTTAACCAGAAGGCTTGCTGCTGAGACTACAAAGCATCCCCCCGCATGCGCCCGTTTAACTACCATATTTTCTATATGCAGACTCCGATGGACTTGTTCAATGCGAGTGACCCCTAAATACCTAAGAGATTTCAGTTGCTGTATAGCATCCTCCCGATAAACCAATAATTGTAACAGGGACGCTTAGTGGGAAAACTACGATTGCGCTTTTTGTAATATGCATGCGAACATTCATACAGTGCATGCATATCTAGAGCTGTAGCAGAAAATGCGATGATGTCGGCGTATACATACACGCACGTTTGTTATATAAGAATAGAGCACTTTAAAGTATTAAAAAGTAATGGCGACAATACTTAGCTGTGTATGGGACATCTGGTTTTTCTATACCTTACAGAACAAGAACAAGATTGACAGGAATGAAATTCTCTGCCATTTAATGAGAAATATACCTGTGTGACGAAGTAATGAGGTAAAACTTCTTTTCAAGCGATTTTATTACTTGGAAATATTACATGCCGTCATAAGTTTTTTGGTTATTCAGGGTAACATAAGCAGCCAATTTGGTAATATAATGAGCAAGTCATATTCAACTTTACTAGTTAAATGGGTTCACCATATTGAAAATCTATGCCGGATGGCAACTTGGCATGTGCTCAAAATCATGCTACTATTGAACTGTCTGGCATCCTTTTAATTAATTTTACCAGATTTCATGTGATCGATGTAGGCCTGTTGTTATGTAATGTAAACACTGCGCTTTATTTTTTTAATACAGGAACTATTTTTGCAAGTCTCGAATCAGGTGGATTCCATGAATTTAAAATTCTTGCAAGTTGCCTGCTCGATAATTTTCATTACCGATTTATTAATGCCATCAGTACCTCGTGCCAGTATTCGGCAAGTTGTTTAATGCTTGAGGCAGTTCAGAAGCACTGAATAATGTTGTCGTCACTTCCTAAGTCTTTGTGCAAAACTCTTAAGATTGAAAGTAAACAAAGGGCGTCTTTCAGCAGTGCATCAAACACGTTCAAATTAGATTAGCCCTATTTTCAACCGTTTTGCAGTACTTTTTAATACTAATTCTCTTGGCGCAACTGCTCAATCTGACAGCATTTTGCCATATCAAAATATTTTATCTCAAGGCTAATACAGCTGTGTGGCCTATGTATTCATCAACAAATGAATGAATGAATGAATAGAATCATTTATTCTTGTGGCTCTACCTTCAACTTCAACCTTGGCCAATACCCACTAGTGGGTCTGTGTCTAGCAACTGTGAAATCATCATTCGCAATCACTGCTCGTGTGACGTGCAAGAACGCACTCTTGGCTCTAATCTGCCGGCGCTAGACTTCAATTGCTGCCTCTCTTCGCTTCTTGATCGAACGGGACGTGCCAGAACTTTCAACGCTATGAGTAAGTTGAACGCCTTTTACAGAGCACGATTTAATTACATCCCTGGCCTTACATTCATGCATTGAGCTACGCAACATCTCGTATTCTGGTGAGATTGGTTATCTGACTACTTGAAGGACTATATACACTGTCTGGTACCTTGTCTACTGCCTAGCTTTATAAAATATAGTTGTCGCCTTTTATTTTGAATGCCAATTGTTTACGTCAACGCAAAGTTATAGGGAAAGTCATAAAAATATTCGAGCTTCGCCTTTTATGCATGAAATGCTTTTAGCTACCAGTGTCAGCAACCCGCAAGTGATCATAAGCGGCCACTTTTCAGAAATAGTGCCACGCTGTGCGATGCAAGGAGCGTTCATGCAGCATGGAGCCACCTTTGGAAGCAGCGTACAACCACGCAAGTGGCATGGAAAGTGGCGCAGATAGTGCTTCACTGATACGAGACTCCCAACGAGTTTACGTTCACTTTGATTATTTGAGACTTTGTAGCAGTGTTTCAGCTTAGGTTAGTATGTGCAGCATTCTAAAGTATTTGAGCGGAGTGTATGAAACGAACGAAAAACGACAAGAGTAAATTCGAAAATCTTTTGTTGCCGTTTGCCTTTTATGCTTTTCGCTGATTGCAGCTACATTAGAAAGGTCGTTAAATTTCCAAGACTGCATCCTGTTCTTTCCGCATAACTCTGAGTGGCATCAAGTTCATTCACTCCGCTTAAGAGTAATCAATTCTTTCTCACACAATTCCTCTTTAACGATAATCATTCCTTGCTGTCAATGTAGAGCACGCTATTTTTTCATGCCTATCTGTAGATACTTTCTTTTTATTGTGTAAGCCTAATCGACAACTCACCCTATTTGCGTCTAGGCAGCCTACATTTGTCGCAAACCATCTCGGCGAAATGTCTAATCTCAATAGAAAGGGACTTTCTCTCTCGTACCAGTAGGGGGCCGGCATGTTCATAGCTCAGCAGCTCTGTAAACGGATTTGGTCTTTGCGGCATATGTACAAAAAAGCTAACTTTGACTACAGTTGTAACGCTGTGTGCATTATCCTGGTATTACGTGACTTGAAATTTTTTAGAACGAAATAAACTTTTGTGCAGCAACAATGACGAAAGGCCCCGTGCGGGCCTTCAGTGGACTCTCGAAAAAACTGCCAGCAGTGAAGGAAACATGCACCCCATCTAGAGATCATCGGCATGGTCGGAGTGAAACGCTGAAACTTGTGATCGTTTCGGCTACTGAACATAGCTTACCGAATAAGCATGCCCAGTCCGGTGTAAAACTTGCATCATGTGTAAGAAAAAAAATCACTTTGACTCATGCTGGAGAAGTGTATGGTTCATGAAGTTAGCTCTCCAAGGTCCGGTATTAGGCATCACAGAACACAAGGGTCAGAAGAAAGATACACTGACAATGTGTGGTGATTGAGTTTAGGAACTACGATATTGGATTGCGAGAGTGTAATTGTGGAGTACACACACACACCTTAAGGTGGATACAGCGGCACAGGCCAGCATACTATCTAAGACCCACTTTCACAAGGTGTGTTCCGGTAAATGCACAGTCGGATCATGCGGCACAGTGTTGCCTGAGAACGTAAGTGCCAGACCCTTTGCGGTACATGTTCAACGCTATTTATTGCCCTGGCGGAACCAGCTCAAACTGTGCAGAACCTTGTGTGCTTCTGAGCCTGAATAATATATTTAAGGTTAATGCAATAATGTCAGCCTCAAATACGATTTTGAGCGAAGTAACTGCCTCTGTCTTGTTTGCTCACGCATTCTGAACATAGTAAACTGGGTCATTTTAGATGGAGGCTGATCGCGATATATATTTTTTTTCGAAAGTAATGGCTTTCTGTCACCGTTGTCTCGTCTCGACTGAAAGGGATCAACATTGGTTGCGTATTTGGTGACGGGATGACTACATGCCCTCCCATAGTAAGGTATCCAGGGCTCTAAATCACTAACCACTTTTCCTAAACACGTTCTGAGCTCCCCATGGTGTCTGCAGCAGAGAATGGTTCACAGTCTTCTTTAGCTGGATTCCAAATGCTATGGGACGTGTATAGTTGTATATTCCCATGAACTTACGAAGCGACAGATGGTTAAAGACCCTTCCACAAGGACGCCTCTCTAGTCCCAAGTCTTCCATACGTATTAAAGCAAGAAAGAAACCAAGCACATGACTGCTATTATTTTATTAGAATATATGCATAAACTTTAGAGTTTCATGTTACATGCGGGGGTGAGCGCTTTCTCATGGTGAAATTCGACAGGTCACAGTAAAGTCACAGTTCAATTTCTTCGAAGAAACATTATTTAGCTTTTAGTTATATACAGTTTTTACGAGGCCTGGGGTGCGGCCTCACCGGTAACCACCGCTGGAAACGCACTCTCTCACCAGAGAAGGATTGGCCACCCTGGTGCAGTATCTGGCCACTACCTCCCACATGCATACGTCAAATAACTCACGGCCCTCAGTCCCCAGCAGCTGCGAAGCAATTGACCACGGCGGCTGGCAGATCTTCAACGCAGCACAGGGTGCTAAGAATCTCTGGATCCGGACAGGCCGCCATTGGAACCTAACATGGCAACGTTTAACACTAGAACCTTATCTAGTGAGGAAAGTCTAGCTGTACTATTCGAGGAGCTGGAGGGTGTTAAATGGGATATAATAGGGCTCAGTGAGGTTAGGAGGACAGATGAGGCCTATACGGTGCTACAGATTGGGCACGTCCTTTGCTATTGGGGCTTGGCTGACAGAAGAGAACTGGGAGTGGGGCTCCTAATTCACATAAACATAGCTGGCAACACAGAGGAATACTATAGCATTATTGAAAGGGTGGTAGGTATCGTAATTAAACTGAATAAGACATACAAGATGAAGGTAGTACAGGATTACGCGCCTACATTCAGCCATAATGACGCTACAGTTGAAAGCTTCTACGAAGACGTGCAATCGGCAATGAGTAAGCTAAAAACACAGTATACAATACTGATGGGAGACTTTAATGCAAAGGTAGGGAAGAAGCAGGCTGGAGACCAGGCAGTAGGAGATTATGGCATCGGTACTGGAAACGCCAGAGGAGAGCTGCTAGTAGAATTCGCAGAACGCAATATTTTACGGATTCGGAATACCTTCTACCGAAAACAAGGAAACCGCAAGTGGACATGGAGGAGCCCTAATGGCGAAAATAAGAACGAAATAGCCTTTATAATGAGTGCACACCCAGGCATCGTGCAGGATGTGTAAGTGGTTGGATAGGTACGATGCAGTGACCATAGAATAGTCAGGTCTCGAATTCGCCTAGACTTGAGAAAGGAACGACAGAAACTGATACGCAAGAAGCCAATCAATGAGCTAGCACTGAGAGGGAAAGTACAGGAATTCAGAGTCTCGCTTCAGAACAGGTACTCGGCCCTTAATGAGGAAACCAACCTTAGCATAGATACCAGGAATGATAATCTGACGAGTATCAATACGGAGTGTGCAGTGGAAGTTGAAGGCAGGGTAGTTAGATAGGACACTGGCAAGCTTTCCCAGGAAACGAAGAATCTCATTAAGAAGCGTCAAATCATAAAAGTCTCAAGTACAACAGACAAAATAGAAGTGGCAGAGCTTTCGAAGTTGATTAATAGGCGTAAGGTATCTGACGTAAGAAGGTATAACATGGAGAGAATTGAACATGCTCTGAAAAACGGAGGAAGCGTCCAAGCAGTGAAGAGGAAACTTGGGATAGGCAAAAATCGGATGTATGCACTAAGGGACAAAGAAGGCAAAATAACTACCAAGATGGATAGGATAGTTAAAATGGCGGAGGATTTTTACAAAGATCTGTACAGTAGCCGGGACAACCACGACTTTAATACTATAAGAGCTAGCAGTAACCCAGATGACACCTTACCAGTAATGATAGAACAAGTCAGAAAAGCTTTCGAGAGCATGCAGAGAGGCAAAGCTGCTGGTGAATATCAGGTAAAATCAGATCTGGTGAAAGATGGAGGACAGATTGTGTTAGAAAAACTAGCCCCCCTGTTTACAAGGTGTCTCCTGACGGGAAGAGTACCAGAGTCTTGGAAGAACGCTAACATCATCTTAATACATAAGAAAGGAGATGACAAGGACTTGAAGAATTACAGGCTGATTAGCTTGGTCTCTGTAGTATGCAAGCTATTTACTAAAGTAATTGCTAACAGAGTAAAGAAAACATTAGAATTCAATCAACCAAAAGAACAATCAGGATTTTGAACAGGCAGCTCAACAATCTACCACATTCATACTATCAATCAGGTAATAGAAAAATGTTCAGAATATAACCAACCACTATACATAGCCTTCATAGATTACGAGAAGGCGTTTGATTCAGTAGAAACATCAGCCGTCATGCAGACACTGCGGAATCAGGGCGCCGGTGAAGTATATATAAACATCCTGGAAGAAATCTACAGGGAATCAACTGCTACCATAGTGCTTCATAAAAAAAAGCAACAGAATACCAATCAAGAAGGGTGTAAGGCAGGGACACACAATCTCCTCAATGCTATTTACCGCGTGCTTACAGGAGGTTTTCAGAAGCCTAGAATGGGAACAGTTAGGGATAAGAGTTAATGGAGAGTACCTTAGTAACCTGCGCTTCGCCGATGACATTGCATTGCTGAGTAACTCAGGGGACGAATTGTAACTCATGATTACGGAGTTAGACAAGGAGAGCAGAAAGGTAGGTCTTAAAATGAATCTGCAGAAAACGAAAGTAATGTACAACAACCTCGGAAAAGAGCAGCGCTTCGAGATAGGTAATAGTGCACTTCAAGTTGTAAAAGACTATGTTTACTTAGGGCAGGTAATAACCGCAGAGCCGAACCACGAGATTGAAGTAACTAGAAGAATAAGAATGGGGTGGAGCACATTTGGCAAGCACTCTCAATTTATGACAGATAGATTGCCACTATCCCTCAAGAGAAAAGTATATAACAGCTGTCTCTTGCCGGTACTTAGCTACGGAGCAGAGCAGAAACCTGGAGACTTACAAAGAGGGTTCAGCTTAAATTGAGGACGACGTAGCGAGCAATGGAAAGAAAAATAGTAGGTGTAACCTTAAGAGAAAAGAGAGCAGAGTGGATTAGGGAACAAACGGGGGTTAACGATATCAAAGCTGAAATTAAAGAAAAGAAATGGACATGGGCCGGGCGTATAGCGCGTAGACAGAATAATCGCTGGTCGTTGAGGGTAACTAACTGGATTCCCAGAGAAGGAAAGCGGGTTAGGGGGAGACAGAAGGTTAGGTGGGCAGATGAGATTAAGAAGTTTGCGGGTATAAATCGGCAGCAGCAAGCACAGGACCGCGTTAAGTGGCGGAACATGGGAGAGGCCTTTGTCCTGCAGTGGACGTTGTCAGGCTGATGATGATGTTGTTATATACAGTTTTAGGACCTGCTGATAAACTGCCACCTTAATTCCCCGAAAGCTGTCTTTACTGTTACATATTACTTTTGCTCAAGTTACAAATGTGTGGTATATTTTATTGCCTAATTGTAACGTTAACGTTACAGTGTTAACAATTACGAATATTTGTCTAAATGAAAGAAAGGTGTATAATTATGGGCCTTTTCTAAAAGCGGTTGCCGCCCGGCCGTGGTGGTCTAGTGGCTAAGGTACTCGGCTGATGACCCGCAGGTCACGAGATCAAATCCCAGCTCCAGCGGCTGCATGGAGGCGAAAAGGCTGTAGGCTCATGTGCTGAGGTTTGGGCGCACGATAAAAACTCAGTTGGCCGAAATTTTCTAAATCCTCTACTACAGCGTCTCTCATAGTCGTATGGTGGTTTTGGACGGTTAAACACTGCATATCAATAAAAACGGTTTCCATATCCGCCCACTACTTAAGCAATATTTAAGACGGGTGCGTGTTCTCTTCGGTGTTATCATTATTAAATTCCATTAGGTTCGGTACTATACTTTACTATTTGCACGAGGGAGCTGCTGGCTTGTCGCACACTAACATTCACTGGCCCCACAAAAATGCCCGCTAGTGTCGTAAAACTTTGAGTAGCGCTTCCTAATACAGACCAGCGATGGCTTTAGAATAGGTTTAATGCGGAAGATGGAGAGCTCAGTCAGGCTGTCGCTCACTTCTGCTTTTTGTAACCAATGCTTACTCTACGTCATATCACAAATCATTCGTTACGCTTCAACGAGCTCTCTAAGTGGGGGTCAAGTGCGTGCCACACACGATGTAATTGCACAAATACCTCAATTCTACCAGTAATAGGTGCTTTTTGACTGAATGTCAAAGAGCCACTGCTTTTTCACTAGGGATACTGGCATCATGAATTCCCGCAGTGCGTGCGATCGGTAGGCATTACATATCTAGCTCTGAAAGTACGATGCATCATACTTTTCCCAGTAACTGTAGCGTCATTCTTAACTTTGATTATCGTCATTTTACTAGCCACTTCGCCGTGCCTCTTCAGCAGCTTATACTTAAGTCTCGAGGCGCACACCAGAAAAAAATAATAATAACAAGCTCACGTTCCTGGAAAACTGGACGCCGGCAGCCGCAGTCACTCTGCTTCAGCTGTGTTAGAATAAAAGGGGCAATATGGACACAATCTCATCGGCCTTCTTTAGGTCTGTCACGTTTTTCTTTACCAAAAAAATCATTGCTGGCACCTAATAAATTTTTTCTTCGAACTACTTCATCGACTTGTTTTTAAAAACTTCCGAAGATTTATCTGATACAATATGCTTGTAGTGATATGCTGAACTTTACTAGTTATTGCAAAAGACGTGTAATCAGAAAATGGCGTTATACTGCACAAGAAATTACGTGGTAATGTTACAAGTGCAATATGAGTAATGTACTTGTGACCCGAGTCAAGGCCATATAATTCCATTGCATGAAAACGCTATAAATAAGGATTAGATAAAGAGCTCTGTATCATATTTTTACAGACTACCAGCAAGAATACCAGCCCGAATACCAGCTCCGATACCAGCCCGTAAACGATCCTCCGGCTGCTGCTTATCAACCTCAAAACGATCCTGCTTACCAAGAGGGTTACTACGTCAGTCGGGTAGCTGTAAATGAGCCTGCCAAGGGTTAGTATGTTCACACATTTTGCTATTGCCTTAGATTCATTGGTGACTGGTCCTAAATTTATGCACACATTTATTCCTAACTTGGTGGTTACCTGTTCTGGTATCACATAAAGCAAAAAATTCATTTCATATTGATGAATATGCATAAAGCTACGCCCCGTGCTTTCTCTTTGGCATCCTTCAAATTTTCTGACTTGAATGCGACATGACTTTCGAATCGAATGGTGTTCTTCTGTCATACTCTCTGAAGTAGAATGAGTTGTGAGAGCAAAGCAACCATGCTCTTCTCACCTGTTAATTAAGGCCGTCTGAGGGTTGGGCCAAGTTATCTAAGTAAGTTTACCTTCCTTGAAATGCAGCGTAATATATAGACGGTGCGCTTGGTTCTCTTCTTAGAAAGATAGGGGTTATGCAGTTTATGCGAATCTCGCGTGGGCATAACTTTTACGAGATCTGGCACTGCGTTTTTTTTTTTGCAAGTTGAATATTGTGTCGCGCCGAAATTAGGCTCTTTCCACACAGCGGAGCATGTCTCCCGTCAGTCGTCTAAGCCTCCAAGAACATACGCTACAGGTTAATTTTACTGTACTTCTGGTGCACTACATGCGCCAGCTATGAGCGCACAAAATGGGCTGAATAATGGTGGCGCTTGGACCTAGTGCACTGCTGACGCTAAAACACGTCCGCAGGCAAAAAATTGGCAGCATATCTACGGAGTGAATGATGGAGAGTGGGGCGAAGCATTCGTCCATCAATTAGCTCTTGCTTCCGTCCGTCCATGCGTACGTCTGTGTGGCCACACGTGCGTTCATCCGCCCGCCCGTGCGTGCGTCTGTTCACGCGTCCGTCCCTGCGTTCGTCCATGCATCCGCCCCTGCGTCCGTTCATGCGTCCTTTCATGCATTTGTCTGTTTGTCCGTTCGTCCATCTATTCAACACTCCAAGTACCACCATCTCGCATCTTTTCATCATATATTCCCCATGTAAAAGCACCGCCATCTAGCGGATATTCCAAGTACTAAACGAGAGGAGGCACACGCACACTGTCTTACGGCTTGCGCTTCGTGTCTACTTCCCGCCTTTAACCACCTCGAGTTCATGGTATATACTAGTTCACTGTATTTATGGCACTGCGGCCCGACGCTCGCTAAACCTTTCCAAAACCAAGGAGGTTACGCCCAGCGAGTAAAACGTAGCAACCTTTTCCTGTCAGATAGTGCTTAATGTTCATGCCAATGGCTGCTAATGGGAAATGAAAGACAGGAGAATTCGGCTTTTACTTTCTTACGGCTTGCACTTCGTATCTACTTCCCACCTTTAACCACCTCGAGTTCATTCATGGTATATACTAGTTCCTTGTATTCATGGCACTGCGGCTCAACGCTAGCTAACCCTTTCTAAAACCAAGGAGGTCACACCCAGCGAGTATGACGTAGCAACCCTTTCTTGTCAGATAATGCTCTATGTACATGCCAATGACTGCTGATGGGAATCGCAGCGTGCGCGTTAACTAAAAGCCGAATGCTCCTGTCTCTCATTCCCGGTTAGCAGCCATTGGCATGTTTATTGAGCACTATTTTTATTGTTCAACAATGCACAGAAGAAATCTCCCACCGGCACCGCATTGCAGGTCAAAACGTTATACTTGTTACATGCTACAACGGCTACGAGGGATGAACGGGTGCCGCTATAAGGAGCTTCGCCCCTACAATTTTTTTCGGGATGAGGGGACTCCACCTTCATCTGAACTATGGGTCGACATCGCGTGTGGATGCAAAGCAGCGGGGAGAAGGTGAACGTCACCCACGGGAGCTCGGCTACGTCACCTTAGGCACGTGCATCAACATTCAGAAACTCTACCTTGCAACGCTGCCGGTGACCAAAGCAGCTAAATAGCCGGTTCCTCGACGCACCCGCCAGAGACATCAAAGGTGGCCCTGTGCTATTCAAAGCAGACACGCTCTGTCTCAAGGATACGTGGAATGCCACAAGACCAATGATAAATGGCTGCGAAGTCAGGATGTATGCTGAGGAAGCGTCTCGTTGCCTTCGCCACCGACTCGAAAAGAGAGGAGGCAAGCGTAGTGTAGAAGCGAGAGAAGGGCAGGGGGACGTACATACATTGTGGGGGTGTGGACGCCCCCTACTAAGGAAGGATTTTCTTGCCTTCGCCGTCGACTCGAAAAAAAGGGTCAGCGTAGGAGAAGAGAGAGGGGAAAGGAAATGTGCATGCGCAGTGGGAAGTGGAAGTGTGAAAGAAGGATGGACACAGTCCCGTGCAAAAGTTTCTTCGCATTTAAAAAAATCAGGAAGGGGGTGGGCCTGGTTTGCCATCCCATGGCTACGCCACCATAAAGAAATCAACTTCCCTAAAGGGTGTCCCAGATGGCATACTTGTGGTCGCTTGCACTCGTTAGTCAACACGTCAACACATGTGTTTGTAGCCACCGTAGGGCCACCAAAACCAATGTTTGGCATTAAATTTTTTTCAAAGGAAAAACTTGACTGATTCTTACAATTGTACATGTCAGGTCAGCATTGTGTTCTGCTATTGAAATATAATGCGCTACGACAGAAGTGGGCACTATAAATCGAAAGTATTCTTACGTGTGTTTTTTTACACTCTGAGTACAATACATTGCTTAGATTTAATTCTACGCGTACTCCCCTTATCGAAGCATGGCTGCGTAGTCTTGTGGTAAGGACACTCGCCTGAGAATTTTGAGGGCACGGGCTCAAATCTAGTCTTCAAAAAGAATAGTTTTCCTGGTTTTATTTATGCCGAAGACAGTGTTTGTCTGACCAGCCTCTCATGGCCCTAAAAGCAGCGCAGTAGCTAAACCACGAAAATATATTGGAAAGAAACTATCTCGCCGCTTACTTACCTACTGACACGTTTGGGGGACGTGGCTCTCTTTTTACCTATGTAATTCCCCACCTTCCTTTTTCTGTGTTCCTTTCTATCTCGTACATAGAGCTGTCCATGCTCGAAATAAATCAGTCGTTCGTTGGCCAACACCCTGCGTTGTTTCTCTTTTTTTAAGAGTCCGTGCCTTACATGAGAGCAATTCAAAACACAAAGACGTACCAATCAGCTTTAAGGCGCCGTCTTATTCGTATTTTGACGCAGGCGTGAATTAAGTACACGTTAAAAATATTAACGGGCTTTTTACATGATTGCAAGTGGCGTTTTTTTTTTGTTGCGTTGCATGATAGTTTTTTTAAAGTTAGACAGCGAAGCCTATTGCTAAAATGAACGGGCTACCAGTTTTCTTATAGACATCCGGGCAAATGTCTACCGAAAACGAAGGACAATATTTGGCGTGTGATGACGCAATGACGGCAGGTCAGAAATTATGGTCATGTTATCAGTGTAGGAAAACATGGCACTAGATTGGAAGTTCGCAGCCTTTCCCGCAATCACCGTCTTTTTACATGATAGTAAACCGACATATACTAATGGTTGTCAGTGCAGCCACCGACTGCTGTTGCTTACGTGTCGTTCGAGGAGAACTGCGTTTACAAGGTTTGCTCATGTGAAATCAAGCAGTCTTCTTAGAATTCTCTTCTTCTATATTATCGATGAAGATACAAAGACTTCCCTGAAGCAGGAACATTGTCCTTTTTAGAATTCTACCACAGACCCTGAAATGACGAAGTTTCACATTTACGATACTTTAGTCCTCCTGCCATGTGAGCAACTACCTTAAGGTAACACTTCTTAACTTATCATATATCTCCCAGATAAGTTTATTTTTGGAATAGGAAACTTGGTTCTGCGTCAGTAGAATCCCGTCCAGAGACTTTACAGACAATGCAGCCACTCACAAGAACGCATGGATTATAATTGCAAGTAACAAATTTTTTTATGTTGAACACCAACGAACTTGAACGAACGCATGACAAGTTAAATGGAAGTTAGTCATATGTTTCCGCGTAAAATGCTTCTCTTGTACCTACGTGTGTTATAACCCGGCGTTCAGGGTGCTAATTGATCTTCGTAGCGGGAAACGTTGACTAATTTATTTCACTTTATTTATTTCCTATATTACGGAGCAGAGTATCTGGGCAGAAACTAGCAGGAAAGCTACATTACGCTTCCCAGCCCCTTATAATTCAGCATCATGTATACAGAGTAGAGGGGTGTAGAAAACATGTACACCAGGTTGATTAGTGGACCATGGGAGAAGCCTTTGCCCTGCAGCGGGTGTAGTCAGGCTAATGATGACAGTGACGAGTGACTACAAAAACATTTGGTGTAGATAAAAAAAATAGAAGCACCAATTACGTGCGCATAGAGTATTGATGTAGTGCGAAACCTAAGCACTCACGATAGACCATTCTTTTTTGTTTCATTTCCAATTTCGTTCAGACGTCCAGCCGCAACTGAACACAGTGCCTGGTAAGTTCAGAGGAAGAGCTTCTGCTGCCATTTACTAGTTTAAACATAAGAATTTTTTGTGTGTAGTTGTGATGAAATGGTCTAACATTCCGTTTCAGACGCCCTGAAGTAAGTATTATTAGGAATGTTATTTGTATTGTTTTTCCAACAGCTACTTCGTTATCTGTCATGTCGGTATGCTAATTTAATAATGGCCATATACTATCTTACACTAATTGAACTAAAACAGAATCATAACCAATTTTCCCAGCTAAATGACGTCAAATGAATCACAGCAAAATACTATTTTCGTCCTCTCATATCAGTAAAACTGTGTTTGCGATGTAGTTGCCTTTCCGATCCAGCGTTATCCACACTACATCGTTGCCTTTCAAAATAGAGGTTTTCATGTGTCCTACTGATTTTGTACAACAACACGTCTTATACATTCGGTGCCCTTCATACGGCCAACAGGCTTTCAGTTCCAACACAGACTCTGTGGCGTCCGTGATGCGAACGCATATCCTGCACAATTTGAGTTGGTGAACATTGCCTGTGTGTTTCCTGTGGCTCACGCTTGGGGCAAAACATAAGCTGGCACTCCTAAATACGTCTGGTTGTGAACTTGTTCACGAAAGAGATTTTATTTGACTAGTCGAGCTGTTAAAAGTGCACACCCGAACCAGGCACTCTATTGATAAAAACGGGATAATATAAATGTATTGTGAATTGCAGCGTGCAGTTAGTTCCATTAAAAATCACGAATTACATTCGTCTTTCGTTTCACAAATGAATGAAATTCGAATATAATTCATGATTGTCAACAAAACTAAGTATATGCCACAATTCAAAATGCTTTTACTTTACACTTACATTCACCTTTTGTCTTATCCGGGACCCTTCCATACGGCGTCTCTCATAATCCTATCTTGGGTTTAGGATGTAAAACTTCAGATATTATTATTGTCTTTATTGTTAGTAAACATGAGTATTGGCCACATATTTGGCGTGTGCAATTTGGCGTAATCATTGGGGTTAAATGTTCGTTACTTGAAACAGTATATGGATCAACCACGCACAACATCGGTTCAACAAAATCAATAGATGACAATGAACCTTAAGTAAACGATGCGAATAAGTCTTGTTGGGACGTCTGCTACGCAAAAATTGGTTGGGCGTATGTGAATGGACTATTCGGTATAGCGTACTAGTACGAAGATGTATGAAAACCAATAAACCCGATGCACTAGCAAGGATGTGATGATGCCGAAAGTGCATTTATAAAACACAAATGCACAGTGGGAGTTGACCACGTCATCACTAAGACGTTGATATTGCCTCTTGTATGCATGCGTTGCGCGAAGGATATAGGCAACCAACATAGTGTATCAAGTATGAGCACCTTTGTTTCCTCAGAACGTTTCTTTATATCAGTAGCTACCTCGTACTCTGAAACATCCGCTTCATGAAAAGCCTATTACAAGAGGCAACTATCATGATCCCGCTGTGAAGAATCTTTGGATAACTGCTTTTAAATTTTCGTACACCAACCCCAGTCTAAGCAAGCCGTATCAAACTAAAGTTAATCGAAATATTCTATACTTATCATAACTATATTGAATTACAACAATTCTTTAGCGTCAATTGCTAGTAAAACTCATGGCTTCGTCGAACAGAAACAGCTGAAACACTCGATATATTGAATAACCGCATGAATTTTGCTTTCCCTCGTAACTATTTTCGTTTTTGTCATGGAATTATACTGCCCCTAAATATCCGAGTAGAGGGACTAGGAATGCGCCTGGGCGACGACGACAGTTACTATCGTACGTATTTACGTGCATTCCCCGCGATTCCTCATCACTGGGGCGCGTATCTGTTGTGCGGTGTAGCCATTTGGTCACCGCGTGCACGTCCTCTCTTTATAGCTATGGATAGCGCAAGTCAGAAAGATCTCCTGTTTTCCAAAAAAAGTCATCCTTAATTATTGCAGTCGAACTTCGGGAATTGAAGTCCTACGTCACCACTGCGCACATCATGCCACTGAGCCGGACATGCGTGGGGTACTGACAAAGAAGAAAAAAGGATTGACGTTAGATCTATAACACAGAATTGGCGCTTCCTGCCTCCGATGAGCACGAAGGGCGGCGTACGAAGATCTTCAGGTGCTATCGACCTCGCGACCGTATGACCTCGCGGACAATTCATGTAGCCCCACATACCCAAATACGAGCCTCAGAAAAAAGCAAAATTAAAAAAAATTGTTGCCACAAAGCATTTTATATGCATCATGTGCCAGCGCTGTGATGCCGACTTGGGAAAAGAAAAATGCATCTCAAATACAATGATATCATTAAACGTCTTATGTGGAATTATCAAGTATATTAAACTGATTGACGAGTTTGATGTATGTGGTGTTGAGAGTAGTAGTAGTTACTCCGCCTTGAAGTCAACCATCAAAGTAAAAAAGCAATGTAGGAAAACGTCTATGAGAAACGCAGTTACTAGACAACGACATGCTTTTTTTTTTTTTAAATGCCACAGTCATCCTAGTTTGGCGGCCTCCATCACAGAGCGTCCGCTGGGCGCAATAGATGCCTCGCAACGACGCGACGAGTTTTCGCAACACCACTGCCCAGTTTTGTGGCCTGACTGCAAACTTTGCTGTTAAAATCACGTGTGCAACAGTTTGAAGAGCCACCTCCGATGAACCTCGTTTTATTGCTTTCTTTTATTGACAATGTCAAGTTCATTATTGGAGTCAATGTAACGAAGAAAACGTACATATTATTTATATGCATAATCACATTAAACTACCATGCACGTTCATTTACACTCTTGGTAATTAATAATATAAATAGAAGTACCATGAAAAAGTCAATATACAGTAAAACTCTGCAATAAAATGTTCATAACAAATTACCATATAGACCAAATTACGCAGAAAAGCAGATCTAACGCGTTTTCAAAATCTGCAGACCTGTAACTGTTTAGAGGTGCTTCAAGCAAATTGTACCACATGATCACGTGAGTCAAGTAATCTAACCCTCCCAGCTTCTTCTCTTGCTATCCTAATTCAACCCTTCGCATCAGGTAGAGAAGTGAAGCTTTCGTGCTCGTCATATGGTTTGCTTGCGTACGGCAATCACCAGCATATTACTACTAATTTGAACCTTCACTGATTCGTTAACCGCGATCATTTGCCCTTTCTCCCATTCCAGAGGGACTTCTTCAAAGTTCAACTGCACAACAGTCGTCATTTCCTTCGTCGTGATTACATTCCTGCTCATCGCCATTGTTTTCCTGTCAGGGACAAGTAAGAATTGTCGTGTTTTACAGGAAAAACAATACAAACCAACGGGCCTTTCTTGCAGAGGTGCATTTACAAAAAAAATGCTCAATGATGGCTACATTTCCATCAACTCCCTATTTTCATGCAAGCTCAAGGAAAAGTTTCACTCTAAATTTTATCGAAAGCTGTTGTTCAAGACATCCCTAACGTCCAATGGTAGTGCACATCGTGTGAAAGCCGGCCCATGAAAACTGTTGTGTCTACGGTAGCCGGAACAACAGGTGTACGTAAACAAGCAATACAGAGTTTCATTACTCAAAAGCAATGTAGGAGATTTAAGAGGGAAATTAATTGGTATATATTCATCAAGACAACTTGACAGCGCAAACAAACGAAACAAATCAAAAATGAACCCAAACAAGCGCAGAATGAAACTTGAGTTCACTTGCGACAAAACTTTAAACAGCAAAAAAAAAAAAAAACGAGTGGAAGCGTCAACACATGTAAGGTGTTGTCATGTAACCCCCCGTATAAGTTTTAAAATTTGAGACTGTGTTTCTTAAAAATACGTGATGTCGGTGGAACCTTCTCCTCGTAAACCTCTCTCCCACGCTTCTTTTCGGCTATATATTTACGCTACAAATAGACCAAAGTTTCAGTCTACGATTACTGGAATTCCTTCTTGCTTCGTCCCGTTTCTTCGAGCTGCCAAGTTGTCATGACGAAAACGAAGGCACTTGCGCGCAGCTTGGTCCGATTGGTGGTGTTCGCCCAGTTCACGGGGAGCCGGAAACGGTGAAAGTAGCATATATTAGCAGACGATGACTGCCTGCGCGTGTTGTCAGGCGTCCGGCAAGCTGGAACACGACATATATTTGTTCACCCATTACAAAGGGCAAAGCCACAAATCATCATGATCGTCATCATCATCGTCATCATTATCATCGTCGTCATCATCATCGTCATCACCATCGTCGTAATCGTCGTCATCATCATCACCATCGTCATCATCATCACCATAATCAGCAGAAGCAGCATCAACATAATCAACATCATTATAATCATCTTTATCACCATCATCATCATCGTCATTATCATCGAGATTGAGTGAGAGAGGGGTGGTGTCGCCACTCGGCTGCTGGCTTTGAAGCGGGAAGGTGCGGTGTACACGGATGTCTCATAGTGCTCTGTGAGACACGTCAAAAAAAAAAAAAAGACAGCCCAAGAGGGGGAGTCTTTTCTTTCAGTATTCGTCGTTTTCTCCAGTGTGCGCTACCATACTCCTCATTAATCAACCCACTAGCCCACAAGTACGGCAGGGAATGCAAAGAAACGATAACAGCATGGCCCGCTGTTTACATTGCGCTCTGTATACGGAGCCCTGTTGCTGAATGCGCGCCTTCAATCCAGTTAAATTTAATTCCGAGGAATTAGTTCTTGCTGCTATTCTATTTATATCAATTCTTTTCAATGAAAAAAAAAACAGCTCATTCCCACTCCGGGATTGACCGGACAATGAAATTTCATTCCTTTAGATCTTCAACGTAAGAAAGGCATATTGATTGTTTCATCTAGTCATTGATGAACGCCCCTTAAAACTGATGTCATCAGATTAATCAAGAACTGCGAAAGTACGCAACACACGCTACCAAGGTATAGAATGTTAGTGGCCTCGTTAAAAAATTTCGTGCGATACAAAAACTCTACTAATTCTCATATAGGAATACTTCTCCCGCTATGCCCCGCCGGGGTTGTCTAGGGGCTAAGGCACTCGACTGCTGACAAGCAGGTCGCTGGATCGAATCCCTGGCTGTGGCGGCTGCACTTCCGATGGAGGTGGAAAATGCTGTAGGTCTGTTTGCTCAGATTTGGGTGCACGGTAAAGAACCCCAGGTGGTCAAAATTACCGGAGCCCTCCACTACTGCGTCTCTCACAATATTATGGTTGCTTTGGGATGTTAAACCCCGCATGTAAACCAAGTTACTTCTTTATTTACACCTGAAGTATTTGCATATTGAGCAAGTTTGAATGAATATAATATTAAAGCTTAAGTGTGTTAATGCTGAGATGACGACAGAGTGTCTTTTTATGATCACAAAGGTAGTGCTCAACAAGGTTTTGCTACAACAGTTAGCCCCTAGATGTTAAGGCAGACGTTATCATCTGCCAGCTTGCCAGCCTTTTCTTTCGTTGCGTGTGCTCACATTCATGCTCACTCTTTAGGTGCCGAATAAAATAAATGATACGCCAGCTGCAGCATGTGTAGCTTCGGAAGAAAGCTGCAGCGGACACGCAGGTCGTGGGATCGAATCCCTGCTGCAGCTGCTGCATTTCCAATGGAGGCGGAAATGCTGTAGGCCCGTGTGCTCAGATTTGGGTGCGCGTTAAAGAACCTCAGGTGGTAGAAATTTCCGGAGCCTTCCACTACGGCGTCTCTCATAATAGTATTGTGGTTTCGGGACGTTAAAACCCCCAAACCAATCAAACAAGTTGAAGAACTTCTCCTGCAAGGCAGAGGTTGATGAAGGCAACTGCTCATGTGTATAGCAGGCCTCTGCGAAAGCCGAGAACAGTTGTGCGTTACGTTGCTGCACTGCTCCACGCAAGGTCTCAACGTTTTTCGCGATAACTTCGCTCTGTCACTAGTGTTGCCGAATGCATCTATCCCATTGACTTCCGTTGTTTGGTCCAAAGCTGAACGCGCCTACGGTTCACTTGGTGTAAGAACATAGCTATGCCGTAGTCAGTGTATCTTGAGATAAAGGGAATCATGGTTTCGATTGTATTAGGAGTGCACCTTTCTTTTCGTTCGCCGATTTATATTATCAAGGAACCTGCTAGGGCGCCTATGCCACCTCCGTAGTTACACACGGTGGATACCAACGGCACAGATTCGCGTTTACGCGAACACAAACCATGAATCAACACAGGGGGAAAAATTGTAGTAGAGGCACGCTGTTTATATAGGTACCGCTTGCAGTCAGCCAAGTTATTTTCAAAAATACCGCTTCATTGTTAAATTTCATGCTTTGAATTTCTAACGTTTCTAACGAAGCTTAAAAACCAGCGCTTAGGAGAAAATGTGATCAATCTTCAAGAAAAAGGCGCAATTTAATTCCCATTCCATACTGGGCGAAAGGTGCCTAATTCTATTCTTATTCCATTCCTCCAAGCGTTGTACCCATTCTATACCGATTCCTTTCCGGCGTCGCGATAATGGGCAATGATTCCGGAGCGTAACTCCGCAACACTGTTCTGGAGTCGTAATAAAGAGATGCTATAGTGGATATTGGTTGTTGCCCGGATGGCTCTGGTGACCTTTTGTGAACATAAAGGCTACAGTTGGAGGAGCACATGTAATGTAGATCACACACCTTTTGCGTTTTTTCCGTTAAAACTGCGTATACGTTAAGGCCCAACTCACATTTTACTTAACAAACTTGTGTCTTTTTTGTTCAGATTTCAAATATATTGACGCGCCCACCTCTCCAATTTATAGCTGAATTTCCTTAATCAACGCACTAGATTCATCTTGCTGATTGTTAACGCTGAATAGCTTTTGTACGTCAAAAAAAAGATAACTTTGCCCATAATGCGTTGGTTCACGTTCTGAAGTAACTTTTTTCCTTTCTTGAGTTGACATTTATTTATTTATTTATTTATTTGCAATACTGTCAACTCCAATGTTGGAGTCATTACAGAGGGCATATTGCAGGTAGTATACATTCATGAAGAACAAACAATAACATTCCAACTGACATACATAAGCCTCACCCAGTACCTTCTGGCCTGCTACAGTGCGCCGTGCAAAAAAGAAAAAGAAAAGAGGAAAATAGCAAAGGTATGTGAAGCATTGAAGCACTACTATAGATTACGCATGGTTTCTAACACTGCGGTGAATGTGGATAGTGTGTCGGCATTAGTAGCATTTGCATTCAGTTTATTCTATTCACGTATTTTTAGTGGGAAAAACAATTTTCCAAAGACGTCACTGTTTGAGGAATATTCTTGCAGACTGTATTTGTGCTTATGACGAGTAGGGCGTGACTGTGAAAATGTGACGTACTTAGACACACCTACCTTGTAGTGACCATGTAACAACTGGTACAAGAACCTCAGGCGTGCCTCTTTTGCCCTAGTAGCTAGTTTTTCAATGCCAGAAGAAGCCAGAAGGTTAGTGGGAGAATCTGTACGTTTGAACTTGTTGTGTACAAACCGTGTGGCTTTGCGTTGTACTGCCTCTAATTTACTAATACCACTTAGCGTATAAGGAAACCAAACTATGTTGGCATATTCTAATACTGGTCTTATGAACATGGTATAAGCCAAGAGTTTTGCGGACGCTGGTGCAATTCGAGGTCGTCTTTTTAGGTAGAAAAGTTTACGCAGTGCGGCTGCAGTGACGTTAGCTATGTGTGTATCCCATCTCAGCTCAGACGTTAATGTAATGCCTAAGTACTTATGCTGCACAACATTAGTCAGTGGTGAACCATGAATGGTGTAGATGAATTGCGATGGATTCTGCTTACGTGTTACCGTCATAGCTGTGGATTTTTTCACATTGATGGACCTTTGCCACTTATCGCACCAATCTGCTAGCTTGGTTAGACATTCATTGAGATTAATGTGGTCTGTGTAGCTGGTTACCTCCTTATAAATAATGCAGTCATCTGCAAACAGTTTGATATTACAGTTAATGTTTGACGTGAGGTCATTTATGAAAATTAAAAATAATAGTGGTCCCAAGACGGAACCTTGAGGGACCCCAGAAGTTACGGGGACTATGTTTGATATAAGACCTTCATACTGCACGAACTGTGAGCGATTTGTTAGGAAATTTTGTATCCAAGAAAACGATAACCCCTCTCCTATCGCACTTTTCAGTTTAATTAGTAACTTTCTGTGACATACGCAATCGAAAGCCTTAGAGAAATCAAGTAAAATTATGTCTGTTTGGCCACGATTATTTATGGTAGAAGCTAGATCATGAACTACCTCTGTTAACTGCGTAACAGTGGACAGGCCACTACGAAATCCGTGTTGACTAGGAGACCAAATTTTATTTTTTCGAGAAAAACAGTTATGTGTTTGAGGATGATATGCTCTAGTAGCTTACATGAAATGCTAGTGAGGGATATCGGCCGGTAATTTGAAACCAATGACTGTTCTCCTGATTTATGAATAGGTATTATTTTTGCAATCTTCCAGTCATCTGGCAGCTGGGATGAAGTAAGCGACTTTCGAAAGATTAACCCAAGAAACTTGCTACACCATTCTGTGTACCTCTTAAGGAACTCGTTAGGAATATCATCTGGACCACTCGATTTTTTAGGATCTAAGTTAAGAAGCAAGTTCAGTATTCCTGTATCTGTGACTTCTAGGTGATCAATGCTTGGCGAATCGAGGGATAATACTGGAGGAGTGGCACCATTATCAGTCGTGAACACTGATTGGAAAAAAATGTTGTATTCGTTAGCCTTTTCCGTTCTTTCCCCTGAATCCGTGTGCGACTGTGTATTATTGCTAGTGCGAAGGTATCTCCAAAATTTGCTTGGATTGCTTTTAATAAAGCTTGGAAGTGTACCACTAAAATATTATTGTCTGGCAGTTTTCTTTTTTTCCTTAAACTCTGATTTTGCACACTGCAGCTTCTGTTGAATGGATGATTTACACTTATGGTTTTTCGCAGCCACACGCAACCTTTTTAACCTACGCTTGGCCTGGATAACCTCACGTGTTATCCAAGGATTATTCCCTGGAGCTTTCGTGTGTTTCTTTGGTATGAAGTTAGTGACACAGTACATAACAGTAGATTTGAAACTTAGCCAAAGTAGATTAGTATCACTGGATGCGTCAAAAGCTAGCTGCAAAAAGTTTTCGAACTCATTTGCGAGATGGGTTAATACGCTGCTATCGTCAGCTTTTTTGAAATCAATTACAGTTGATCCACGCTGCTCACATGCAATACTGGAGTCAAGCGGCAGCAAGCACATGACTATGTGATGGTCTGATATGCCGTCAACTACGTCAGTGCGAACACGGTCTTCCGGGAAGTGCTGAATAATCAGTATCAGATCTAATATGCTCTCGGCAGTGTTCTGTAAGCGGGTTGGAAATAACACGATTTGCTGAAGGCTAAAGTTCAACATTATGTTTATAAGAGCGTCCGAGGCAGATGATGTGTGGTTTAGCGTAGTCCAGTCAATGTCTGGGAGATTAAAATCTCCCATAAGCAGGACACGAGAGTTGCGAACATGACGCTGCATGAAGTCATGAACTGCAGTTATGCATTCGTGTCCGGATGACGGACCTCGATAAACGCATCCAACGAATATAGAAGTGCTATCGCAAAGAATCCGGCAGAAAATTGCCTCAGCATCTGTTACAGCTGGAAGCGATGCATATGAATGGCATTTCTTTATGAGTAGAGCGACGCCCCCGCCACGAGAAGGTCTATTCTTACGGATAACGTAATAATTTGGAGGAACAACTTCACTATCGTATATCTCGGAAGAAAGCCATGTTTCAGTGACACCTACTATATCAGGACTGTATTCTAGTAGAAGATTTTCGAGAGCATCTATTTTGTTTAGAACACTTCTTGCGTTAACATTCAATATAGTCAAGGCTTCGATTTTGCGTGTAGACGAGCTTGCCGAGTTTGCGGTCTTGATCGCATTTCGTTCTTTTTTTGGGCGAGAACCTTGACGTTCTTTTCTTCATCCCAGGTAAAGGCTTGGTTATTAATGAACAATTTGTCAAACACTAACGACACCTTCTCATTCTTTTCTCGATTTTCTTTGGCGCTGTTCCACAGCTTTCGCCTGATGTCTCGGATTCTAGGCGAAAAGTCTTCTCCGATTGAGAAGCTGGTGTTTTTCAGTTTGTATCCGCTTTTAAGTATCGATGATTTCTGCCTAAAATCTAGCAACTTGAAAATGACTGGTCTATTTTTGTTCCGTTCCGCTCGTCCTAGGCGGTGTATTCGTTCGATAGAAACTCGTTCAAGGCCGAGGGTGTCCTGAACAATAGTCTTATTCACTGCTTGTTCAAGAATTTCACTCGTCTCTCCGTAAACTTCAGGTAGGCCATAAACAATTAAGTTCAATCGCCTACTTCTGTTTTCTAGGTCGTCGACCTTCCTTTCCAGCAATTCATATGCACGTTTCATGCTGACAAGCTCATCCTGACAGAGACTAACCTTCTCTTCGAGTCTTGATAAAGCGTCTAGCTTTTTATCAATATCGACAAGACGCTTTTCCTTGATGAACTTAATATCCGCGGCGATTTCTTTTAGTGCGCTTGCGATTTGATCTTGCGTAGGTCCCGGGTTAGTCTCGATGTCTCCCCCCAAGAGTAGTAATTTTCGCAAAAACATCCTAACACAACATGGCATACAAGAAAACCGTGGACACGGTAGCACAAACAAAAAAGGATCGTCAGAGCGTATACATTTTCCGTATTTCTTCCTCACCTGCACAAGGAAGACAAACGGGTTATCGTCCGCATGCCTGAAGTGCCACCGTGCCCAAGAAGCGTCGAGTGCGCTGCACGAGCTTTTGTAGGTGAGCCGGTGGGTGGTCCTGGGTGCTGATCATGCGCAGTCAGAATCAGGATGGGTAACGGCGAATGATAAGGCGACATCTCCGATGACGTGCAGGACGGGATTGTTGGCACATGGTAGTACGCCAGACTGTGGGCCTGCGCCGTAGTGCTCTCCCCGGATCGCAAGCTGCCCCCACCGGAGGTGAGAAGCAGGCCGAGGAAATACTGCACAAGGAAGACGAACGGGTTATCAGACGTCCGCATGTCTGAAGTGCCACCGTGCCCAAGAAGCGTCGAGTGCGCTGCACGAGCTTTTGTAGGTGAGCTGGTGGGTGGTCCTGGGAGCTGATCATGCGCAGTCAGAATCTGGATGGGTAACGGCGAATGATGAGGCGACATCTCCGATGACGTGCAGGACGGGATTGTTGGCGCATGGTAGTACGCCAGACTGTGGGCCTGTGCCGTAGTGCTCTCCCCGGATCGCAAGCTGCCCCCACCGGAGGTGAGAAGCAGGCCGAGGAAAAACTGCACAAGGAAGACGAACGAGTTATCAGACGTCCGCATGCCTGAAGTGCCACCGTGCCCAAGTTACATCTCCGATCTAACTTTAAGATCACCTATGTTACCATTTGATCGACATATAGAGTACCTCAATGTCATTGCAGAAGGCCTCCTATGTTCGCGTAAGTAAGGAAGTTCAGCCTCTTTAGTCTGAATATAGAGAGTCCCTTCCACAGGAGGATGTACAAATACTCAATACGGTTGATGGGTCTACCCTCCGGCATACCTCACTAAAATCAAGAATATCTTTTTCAGTATATTTTCACTCCTCGAGTTATTCTTGCGTTGCTTCCTTCGACAATTAAGGTCCATGGACCCTTTCGACAATTACAAAGCGCTGAGTTGACTTGTCTGCTCGCAGTTGTGTTGAGGCATTCGTTTTGTAACCCTGATTTCAGAACTTGTCACTACCTCTACTACAGTAAAGCAGCAAATTGATAAAGCTCAGGGACAAGCACACGCTTGAAATAATACAAACAAAATTCAGGTGCTCGATCCAGCCGTCCATCGGTCTCACTGATGCCGAGAAAGATTTTTAGTGCCTTCCTTTGGGCCTATTTAATTATGCAACATTTTCCCAATGAGCATTCAGTTAGACAACGCTTGTGTCTCGCACTTCGTTGTGTTTTCTTTTTTTTTTTCGCGTGCATTGCGGTGAGTAACTATACTGCGTCTGATGCTGAACATATCAAAAGCGTATCTGAAAACGTGGCGTTTGCTTCCCTGGCCATGCGTGCCGCGACTTTATGGCTTCTCTCCCCTTGTGCATCTTTCGTCAGGCGACACTGACGACGACGACGGAGATGATCTGGGAGGAAGCGCTGGAAATGGGGGAGGACGAGCTGGTGGTAATGTTGCAGGATCGGCTTCGTCTACTGAAGCACCCGTCATTATGATTGGAAATATCACACGCATGCCCACAGTCGAAGCAATAACAATACCCCGCATATTCAGTACCTCTACCATTCGACCACCGCCAAGTGCGTCTCCGAGAACACTGGCTCCGACGCCAAGTGCGTCACTGCGTACAACGACTACGACGCCAACCCCGGTCATCACATCAGGTTAGTTTCTGTTAAGAAACCAGATAAAAAATATTGAGGCAACTTTCCACTAGTGCTTCTTCCCTGGAAGTGTGGAGACCTCCCACGAGTGAGTGCATATAGAGCCCACTTATAACGGTACCGTTTGCTGATGCACCGGCTATAACAATTAGAAGCTGCCGCATCATAAAGTTTTGTATGTTTTTGATGGTGAAATAACCCGCTTACAACAAAATCCACAGGTCGCACCACCGTTTACTACAATGAACTATGGTTACGGCGCCCCCATGTGAAAAGGTAATAGAACGCGAAATGCTTGAAATAGTGAAGAGAACAGGAAATTAGAGCCGCTGAAGCCCCACCCAGACCCAAAACGTGCCCCAGCACTCCTTCGGATTTGGACTATGATTCACTGCATAGCTGTAAGGCATTGCGGCAAAGCTAACTTTTAAAATCGACTTTGGTGCGGGGGTGGTAGTGGTTTCTGTTCATACATTTTTAGACATACCTTTTGAGTAGGACGTAAAAACTGGGAAGTGTTTAGGCACTGAAAATTCTAAACGTTGTCATCCATTGGCTGTACGGGGTACACATGGTTCCACGAAAGTGTCTGTATTTTCAACGTTTCTGAAAAGAACTGGCAGCTTTGTCATTCTTATTATCACTAGTGCCTGTGAGCATACCCCATAAGATACAGTTTTTTCACAACAGCCTGCCATTCCCTGATTTGCATCTTTTCGAGCAACCTGTTATAAGTAGGTACAAATTATACCAATGAAGTTATTGTGGAGCGTGGTTATTGTTAACGTGGTTTCGACTGTGTATATGAGTTAAAAGTAAGTGAACAAGATGATTATCACTAGGTACTCTAAAATAGATTGGACGTTACTAGAGCTTTACAAGAGCAACTTAGCAACAAAAGCAGAATACCTTGTACCGGATCTTGATAAAACTGGTGGACTACACGCTATAAGTCAGGACCAAACAGGTTCGTCGTCATGGCAATTCGTACTAGATAAGCAAAACGGGTGAGACTTGTTTACAACCGGGCTATGGAATGCATGGAGTTGAGAATAAATATTTATCGAGTGTCTTCAAAATATCATGAGTTTTTTTTTATTTTTACGGCAGCACACCAGCTTCGTCTTGCTAACATTTCCATCTGTATTTTATTTTCTTGCTTCTAGGCGGCCAGACGACGCTGACAACTCCCGTGAATCCGGTCCCTACCGGGCCAGTTACAGGTAAATTGGCCGTCTCATTACTAGAGGACGTTACTAGAGCTTTACAAGAGCAACTTAGCAACAAAAGCAGAATAACTTGTACCGGATCTTGATAAAACTGATGGACTACACGCTATAAGTCAGGACCAAACAGGTTCGTCGTCATGGCAATTCGTACTAGATAAAGAAAACGGGTGAGACTTGTTTACAACCGGGCTAGGGAATGCAGGGAGTTGAGAATAAATATTTATCGAGTGCCTTCAAAATATCATGAGTTTTTTTTTTATTTTTAAGGCAGCACACCAGCTTCGTCTTGCTAACATTTCCATCTGTGTTTTATTTTCTTGCTTCTAGGCGGCCAGACGACGCTGACAACTCCCGTGAATCCGGTCCCTACCGGGCCAGGTACAGGTAAATTGGCCGTCTCATTACTAGAGTACGTTACTAGAGATTTACAAGAGCAACTTAGCAACAAAAGCAGAATAATTTGTACCGGATCCTGATAGAACTGGTGGACTACACGCTATAAGTGAGGACCAAACAGGTTCGTCGTCATGGCAATTCGTACTAGATAAGGAAAACGGGTGAGACTTGTTTACAACCGGGCTAGGGAAGGCATGGAGTTGAGAATAAATATTTGTCGAGTGCCTTCAGAATATCATGAAGAGTTGTTTTTTTTAAAGCAGCACACCTGCTTCGTCTTGCTAACATTTCCATCTGTGTTTTATTTTTTTGCTTCTAGGCGGCCAGACGACGCTGACAACTCCCGTGAATCCGGTCCCTACCGGGCCAGTTACAGGTAAATTGGCCGTCTCATTACTAGAGGACGTTACTAGAGCTTTACAAGAGCAACTTAGCAACAAAAGCAGAATAACTTGTACCGGATCTTGATAAAACTGGTGGACTACACGCTATAAGTCAGGACCAAACAGGTTCATCGTCATGGCAATTCGTACTAGATAAGGAAAACGGGTGAGACCTGTTTACAACCGGGCTACGGAATGCAGGGAGTTGAGAATAAATATTTGTCGAGTGCCTTCAGAATATCATGAAGAGTTTTTTTTTATTTTTAAGGCAGCACACCAGCTTCGTCTTGCTAACATTTCCATCTGTGTTTTATTTTCTTGCTTCTAGGCGGCCAGACGACGCTGACAACTCCCGTGAAACCGGTCCCTACCGGGCCAGTTACAGGTAAATTGGCCGTCTCATTACTAGAGGACGTTACTAGAGCTTTACAAGAGCAACTTAGCAACAAAAGCAGAATAACTTGTACCGGATCTTGATAAAACTGGTGGACTACACGCTATAAGTCAGGACCAAACAGGTTCATCGTCATGGCAATTCGTACTAGATAAGGAAAACGGGTGAGACTTGTTTACGACCGGGCTAGGGAATGCATGGAGTTGAGAATATATATTTGTCGAGTGCCTTCAGAATATCATGAAGAGTTTTTTTTTATTTTTAAGGCAGCACACCAGCTTCGTCTTGCTAACATTTCCATCTGTGTTTTATTTTTTTGCTTCTAGGCGGCCAGACGACGCTGACAACTCCCGTGAAACCGGTCCCTACCGGGCCAGTTACAGGTAAATTGGCCGTCTCATTACTAGAGGACGTTACTAGAGCTTTACAAGAGCAACTTAGCAACAAAAGCAGAATAACTTGTACCGGATCTTGATAAAACTGGTGGACTACACGCTATAAGTCAGGACCAAACAGGTTCATCGTCATGGCAATTCGTACTAGATAAGGAAAACGGGTGAGACCTGTTTACAACCGGGCTACGGAATGCAGGGAGTTGAGAATAAATATTTGTCGAGTGCCTTCAGAATATCATGAAGAGTTTTTTTTTTTTTTTATTTTTAAGGCAGCACACCAGCTTCGTCTTGCTAACATTTCCATCTGTGTTTTATTTTCTTGCTTCTAGGCGGCCAGACGACGCTGACAACTCCCGTGAAACCGGTCCCTACCGGGCCAGTTACAGGTAAATTGGCCGTCTCATTACTAGAGGACGTTATTAGAGCTTTACAAGAGCAACTTAGCAACAAAAGCAGAATAACTTGTACCGGATCTTGATAAAACTGGTGGACTACACGCTATAAGTCAGGACCAAACAGGTTCGTCGTCATGGCAATTCGTACTAGATAAGGAAAACGGGTGAGACTTGTTTACGACCGGGCTAGGGAATGCATGGAGTTGAGAATATATATTTGTCGAGTGCCTTCAGAATATTATGAAGAGTTTTTTTTTTTATTTTTAAGGCAGCACACCAGCTTCGTCTTGCTAACATTTCCATCTGTGTTTTATTTTTTGGCTTCTAGGCGGCCAGACGACGCTGACAACTCCCGTGAATCCGGTCCCTACCGGGCCAGTTACAGGTAAATTGGCCGTCTCATGAACCACATGCCCAATTTTTCACCAACTGCTGAACGAAGGAGTATTAGTTTCATTGAAGTGCTTTATTTATGTACAAAGCGCTTCTTTGCATTTGATGCAAAGGAGCGCTTTGCTGAAGGAGGAGGAAGTAAAACTTTATTAGACCAAGGGATTTGGGCACTTACGTCCCAGGGTCCCCGCACGACCCCACTGCGCTATGCGTTCATGAGTTCATGCAGTTCCATGACGTGGGCGGCCCGGTCAGTGGCGATTTTCTGCTTGGCCGGGTCCGTCGAGCGCAGCAAGGTCTCCCATTCCTCCTATGTGGTCAGTGGCTCCGGGCCCCGCGGGGGAGGGTCCGCCGGGCATTCCATGAGAATGTGGGTAAGGATAGCGTGGGGGTGAGTGCATTGAGCACAGGACGGGGCGTACGCTCCCGGGTAAATGCGGGAAAGAAAATAGGGGGAGGGAAGGATGCGGGTCTGAAGGCGACGCCATAATATTTGGTGAAAATGTTTGAGGGATCGGTGGGGTGGTGGGTATAGCTGGCGTTCGGCGCGATAAGACTGGGTCATCTCGTTGAACGAATGCATGCGCTCCCTGGAAGAGCCCGACTCCAATTCCGCCGCCGCCCGGTTGATGAGACCTCGGGCGTGGTCATTGGCGGCTTCGTTGCCGGGATTTCCCGAGTGCGCAGGCACCCAGATCAGCTCCACATGGCGGGCCGGGTTTTCGATGGGCGAGCTGAGAATTCTGAAAGCGCTCTCGTGTACTCGTCCTCGTGCGAAATTTAGGATCGCGGTTTTCGAGTCGGAAAGGACGTACCGGGCATCAGTGTGTGTGAGGGCAAGCGCGATCGCCGCTTCTTCCGAGGATTCCGGGGTGGATGCAGGAGGAAGGTGGAGAGTTGCAATGGGTTGGAGTGTGCGATCAACGACTGCAACTGCCGCGTCGTCGCCCGTGCAAGCTGCATCCACCCATACGGCGTCCTCTTCAGAACCGTAGTATTTGTGGAGAGCTTTTGCACGGGCCTTGCGGCGGGCCGAATGGTAGGTAACGTGGGTGTATCTTGGGAGAGGTTAAACTATTATCTGTGTGTGTATGGGTCGGGGAATTGGTAGAAGTGTGGGGTCGGCTGCTGGTATGTGAATATTTAGGGTGTCAAGTATGTAGCGTCCGGTGAAAGTCTGAGCTAAACGAGAGTATTGCGCCCGTCTGTGGGCCTCAATGAGTTCGTGTGTGGTGTTATGGAGCCCAAGCTTAAGAAGTTTAGTGGTCTGTGTGTTAGGGGGGAGGTGTAAGGCCACCTTGTAGGCTTTACGAAGCTTGGCATCCAGGGTGGCTATTTCTTCTTGTCGAAGTCGGAGATACGGGATTGTATAAAGGAAGCGGCTCAGTATGAAGGCATGAATGAGACGACACAAATCCTGTTCCTTCATGCCATAGTGTTTTCCAGAAACTCTGCGGACGAGGTGCGAGAGCGCATCCGTCACCCGCTTGAGTTTCCGGATAGTGAAAGTGTTACGGCCGTTATTTTGGATGTGAAGGCCCAAGATTCCGATTGTGTCGACTTCTGGGATAGGGCGCCCGTCCAGAGTAACGGTGATGGGGGCAGTGGGAAGAGTACGTGGTGAAGGGCGTATGCGAAGCAGCTCAGATTTTTCCGGAGAACAGGAGAGACCAATGCTTTGTGCGTGTTGTTGTGTAATGTTTGCGGCGGTTTGTAAGGTTTCCTCTATGTCGCCATCACTACCGTGGGTGGTCCACAGTGTGATGTCGTCTGCATAGAGGGTGTGGTGAAGGTGAGGGATATTGTGAAGAGCGCGGGCTAAGAGAATGAGTGTGACATTGAAGAGAAAAGGGGAAAGGACCGAACCTTGCGGAGTGCCTACACCACTGAGTGTATATGGAGGGGACGCATGGGGGCCCATATGAACCTCGGTCGTGCGTCCTGATAGGAAGGCTTGTATGTAGGCATACATACGAACGCCCACATTGAGGGGGGAGAGAGCCGCCATGATCGCTCGGTGTTCTACTCGATAAAAGGCCTTGGTTAAGTCCAGGGCCAAGACGGCTTTAGTAAGAGCGGGGATGAGAGGATCAAGAATGCCGTGCGTCAGTTGAAGCATGGCATCTTGGGTGGAGAGACCCGGGCGGAAGCCCACCATGCTGTGCGAGTATAGGTTGTGGTTGTGCATGTGTTGAGCCAGTCTGTTTAAAGCAACGTGCACGAGAAGCTTCCCGAGACACGATGTGAGTGAAATGGGGCGGAGGTTTGATATGGTAAGGGGTTTGTTAGGTTTATAGATGAATACAATCTTGGCATGGCGCCAAGATTGCGGCAAGGTGCCTTCCTTCCAGCATTTATTAAAGTAATCTGTAATCTGTGCAATCCATTGATCATCCAGATTACGGAGCATGGAGTTAGTTATCCCGTCTTTCCCCGGTACAGAGCTTGTTCGGATGTTCTGGAGGGCCATACGGACCTCTTGCTCCGATATGTCTTTGTCCAGGGCTTCATTCGGGGCTCCCGTGTAGGGCGGGAGAGGGGAGGAGGTGCCGGGTGCCGTGTGTGTTGTGCGTAGTTGGTCCAGAAGGGTGTCAGGGGAAAGCGTGGAGTTGTGAAGTAGGCGTGTAATGTCATGTTGTGACGTTGTGCGTGAGTGTGTAGGGTCGATAAGGTGCCGTAGGAGGTGCCATGCGTACTTGGTAGAGAGGTTGCCAGCTATGCTGTTGCACACCTGACCCCAGTTGGAACGACACAACTCCTCGGCGTGCGCAGTTATTTGTGTCTGTAGCGTAGCCAGTCGGCGTTTTAACGTTCTGTTATGTTTCTGCCGTTTCCATCTCTCCAGTATGCTGTGGTGCGCCTCCCAGAGGTGGGCTAAGCGAGTGTCCAATGTAGGGGTGTTGGGTGGTGTGGTAATCTTTTGTGTGTGTGCGGTTATATCATCTAGGAAAGATGAGACCCAATGATCAATGTCTTGTATCGGGGTATTGGGGAGTTCCCGACGAGCGGGTCGGATAGCGTCCCAGTGAATCAGATTGTGGGTGAGGAGTCGAGGTCTGTGTGGTGTGTGAGGTATTTGTATGGCGATAATATAATGGTCGCTTCCAAGTGTGTGTTGTGTACGAGACCATGAGATATCTTTGAGAAAACGGCTGAGTGTGAGGTCTGGACTAGTGTCCATTGTTACGCTATTGCGGATTCGGGTTAGTGTGAGAAAGTTGTTAGGTGTAGTGAGGCGCAAGTCTTGAATGGTAGTCCAAAGCCTGCGACTCTGTGCTGTGGTTTACCGATAACCCCAGTCTGTATGCTGAGAGTTAAAATCGCCGCCTATGAGTAGGGGGTTTCGGCCCGCGATGCGGTGAATTCTCTGCAATAGCTCATCGAGAGTGGCCATGGCCTGGCGTGGGGTGTGGTAGATATTGGCTATAAAAATCGGAGGTGTGTTAAGTTTCCTCGGGATGAGTTCTATGAGGACGCATGGAGTGGAGGAGGTGATTGTGTGTTCTTGGTAGGTAAGGGTGCGATGAATAAGTGTGGACACTCGGGGAGTGTAAGTGGGGTCTGAGTGTACTGCATGGAAACTTGAAAGTTTGGCTTGGTGTTCCGTGTCCTGTAACAAAAGAAGTTTGGGTATGGCAGGGAGGGCAGGTATTAAGAGCTGCAGCGGTGCGCGCTTGCCCCGAAAGCCGCGGCAGTTTCATTGGATTAGTGATAGGTGGGTAGAAGTATCACGACCCGCCATATTGGAGCGTGGGCGGAGCTAGGATTGGTTGTTGTTGCTGTAGTGGAAGTGAAATAGAAGGAGCAGGTGTGTGTGAGATGTAGGTAGAAGACCCCTCATGTGATGAGCTGGTAGTGTTGAGCCTCTGAAGGCGGGTCTCAAATTGCGTAAACTTAGTTTCTAGAGTTTGGGTTAGGCGTGTGAATAGTGCATCCATCTGTTGCTCAAAACGAGTAGGCAGCTGCTCGACTATCGTTGAAAATTTATCTTCGATGCGCGCCTCCAACGCTACCAATTTGGCGTCAAATTTGGCTTCCAAGTTTCTTAGGTCAGCCCGATAATCGTCGACTGAGTCTGAGCTGCGTTTCTTTTTAAGGGGTGGTGAGGAGTGTGTGGCGTGGCTGTTGGGTGACTGCGCAGTGGGTGGGGTGACTTGTTCTGGGGACAGCTGTTGCGAAGGAGGTGAGGGGGGAGTAGGGCTTTGTGTTAGAAGGGTCGTGAGACGGCTTACCTCCACACGCAGGGCCCGGAGCCCCTGGTCACGGGGGTCCGGGGCAGGCGCAGTGTTGGTTGCCGGTAGTCTGGTCCCATTGGGCGTCTTCAGCTTGTCCGCTCATGTAGGTTGGTCGGAACTCTTCGACTGCCCTTTTCGTTGGCTGGCATGTGGCTCAGAGCGTTTGGTGCTTGCACCGCGTAGTGAGTGGTCTACTCCTTCCTGTGATCGTGGTTCACGTGGTGACTTGGGCCTGGTTACTTTAGGTAGGTGCCGGTGCTTACACTCCCGGGTCCCCGACAGATGTGGGCTTTCGCAGATGATGCAGACTGGAGTACACGTTGGATTTGCCTCCTTCGGGTGTAATTGGCCACATCTGGGGCACCTGTGCGTCCTAGGTTGTATGCATACATCCGTGCGGTGGCCTATGGTCCGGCAGTTACTGCACGTCTCGACCCTTGGTGTACAGAGCGTGCACAGATGCAGTCCTCCACTATAAACAATCTTTCGTGGGACGGTGGCTTGTCCAAAGGTAATGAGAATCGATCGCGTGAGTCCCATTCGTCGAGCGTCTAGTATAGTTTCGTGGGGGTTGCGGGAGATCAAGTCCGCGAGTAGTTCTTGTGGTGATTCCTTCCAGTAGGCGTTTGCAATAACACCCCTGACTGAGCCATCGGGGGGTGCAATGTATGCCGTCATGGCATACTCATGCTTGTCGTAAGTGATGTGCTGTAGCTGCACAAGCTTGAACACGTCTTTTCATTCACCGCAGACACTGTGCAAGTGTTATTGACAGGGTGAATCCGGAGGGTCAGCGTAGATGGGTCGGTCAGCGCAGCGGCCTGCATGAGAGCGGTGAGGAGGTAGCGTGGCTGGAGCGTCGTGAGGTCAAGGCCTCCCTAGGAGCGGAACACCACTTTAAATCCGTCGGGTGGAAGGGGCGGTAGTTGCTTGATCTTTTGGGCGGTTGTATGGAGAACGCGCAGCTGCGTCGAAGAGCTCTGTAGCCCGGAAGTTGTGGCGGTCTGCGGAGTCTCGCGCGACTGGCTCGGCATCTCTCGCACAGAAGGATCGGCGTTCGTACCGTGGCTCGCGTTTCGTGTTTCCCGGAGGTTTGCCTGGGCTCTGATGACTTGGGTCCAGTCCCGAGGGTCATACTGGCTTGGTTCCATGTCCGTGCCTTGTACTCGAACCTCCCTGCTGGCTTAAGGTGAGGAAACTGTGGCGCGACGCGTCGCAAGGCCTAGCACGGCGGTGGCGCGACGGGGCCTGGTTTTTTGGGCCTGGTGGCCCTCCTGGGGCTCGCCTAAACCTCAAGAGGGGTTAGTGGAGAGCGCTCACCTGTATGAAGGCGTTCGTGTTGTTGAGAGCACTCGAGATACCAGCGATCGGCAATTTTCGCTGTCGCGGTACGGAGCCGAAGCGAAGTGCTGCTGCACTCCAAGACCCCTAGCGGCCCGCTCTTTGGTGAAGTATTCTTATTGTTACAGTGTACTTGAATTAAAAACGAGAACGCACGCCCAGTAATTGTAACAGCAATTATTCACTGCAAAAACATTCATGGGTCAGTTTCTTAACCAGGCAATTGGGGTCAAGTGGGCCTTTGCGTGTGTGCGTCTCACGTAATGCTGCTCTTTCGTTGGGCACTTTTTGCTGGTACGTTGTCGTTATGACACCACCGTACTGCTGATATACCGGGTGGCATTTTCAGAGTTAGCGGAATGCATGCTTAAGAAATGTTCTAACTGCACATACGTAAATAATACGCACTTTATAACCATACACCATTACGTTCGCGAAAACCACGTATTCGTAACGATAACTGCATTTAATGTTTATTATTTGAACAAATTATAATTATCACTGTGGCGACTTGGTGCGAGCTTGCCCGGTTTTTGAGAGAAATATTCGTTTAAAGGGCAACTCGTTCTCTATCAAGCAACTGCCAGGCATTTGCAAAAGAACCAGAACGTACGATATTTCTTTATTAACAATTCTGTGCTTGCCTGCGTCCATTCTAGCCTCGCTAGATGGCTTAACCTATCCAGTGTATCAGGGGCTTTAGGCGTTTCAAGACTCTCATAAATTTATGGCTTCGGTATTCTAGGTCACTCTAGGTTTAGTAAGCCAGCTGTAACCAGGTGAACGCAATTCGGACTCGCAATTCGGCTTACTTTAACTCGGCGGCTGGAGTCTCCGCAAAGTGCATATCGCACGTAACCATGAACGAAGATGTATTTACGAGATAGGTCCGTAAACGTAGCTTTTACGGCAAGTAGCTTACGTTCCATAAAAAAAAAGTGTTGGAAACACCTTTTTGAGCATCGCGTTGCACTGTCAGCGCAGAATGATAAACGCTACAGTCCTTATAGAGTGACTTGTGTATGCCTCTTCTAGTATAAAAGCAGGCATCAACGTGTTGTTATGGCGCCCCAGATATGCTCAATAATTCCTTTTTAATTGACAATCGCAAAACTATGAACGCTGAAGCTTGAGCAATATCGGTGGGCACTGCGGATGGGGTTGGCCGTTTGATGCCGTTTGAGGTATCGTTAAGGGTGGACAAACAGACAAGTGTGCAGACAGACAGACAGACAGACAGACAGACAGACAGACAGACAGACAGACAGACAGACAGACAGACAGACAGACAGACAGACGAACGGACGGACAGACGGACACACCAAAATTTTCCCGTCAAAGGTCCCCCGGAAAGACTATTGTCTTTAAAAGTCAGCACTTCATAAAAGGCCAGCGCAAGCGCGGATCTCTTCCGGTATCCCGTAACGCGGTACCGTAAAGAAGTATACGTACAAGCTGAAAACTCTTATTATTCCTTTCAATTAAGCCGTAATGCATGTGTTCAGCAGCGTGCCCTTTCAGTTGATGAATGCAGCTACGATATACGACAGTTCATATGTAAGCAGCAGTGAACTGCACCACAATGAATAGTCCAGCAGGCGCATGGTCTCGAGCGAGCGCAGCGTCGACGCCTCTCTGGAGTGGGTGGCATGGCATGACGTCACACCTGCCACACGCAGCCTTCTGTTGGAGGGCATTGCAAAGCGATTAAGCGTAGCACTCTCTGAATGCATTCATTCAAAAAATTCTTTGTATTAGATCTTCACGGCTGATTTGATGAAAGAAAAAGCGTACAAGCTTCATTCACAGAATACGTTTGCCAAGGCCTAATCTGCACTAACGCTATGCAGTGTATTGGAATGCAGGAGGTACACTTGAATGTCTTTCTCCTGCGTTCCAATACCACGACGATTAGACGAATTCGTGCACTACTCATCCTTCCCATGCTTACTGAGGTGCGGTGCGTTGCAGCTCCCGTAGACACCAGCGCCAAAGTTCCGTCTTGTTTATCTATAGAGAATCGCGTGCCTGCTTTCATGTGTTCTGGCTAACGTGATAACTGGTTATTTCCGACAGTGGCCGAGCCCATGCCTTCCTATTCGTACATTTGCACTGTGAGTAAGCCGGTGCGCAAAAATCAGGGCTACCTGCCCTACGACGGCATGTGCGACTTCCTTTTCTACGACTCCCTGTATAAAAACTCCAGGAGCAATCTTCTCGAGGGCATCAACGAGATGGAGTCCGATCCACAGGTCATTGTCCTTCACGCGAGGAGGTACAAGAGGACCAAGTCCGGCTTATCCTTTTCACCCGAGTGAGTGAAATCTTACGACTAATTCAATGTGCCAGAAAGCTGAAGCATATTTGGGTACGGTGCATTTATCTACGGGCAAAAGATACCTATCCATAGCAAAAAGACATGGCATTGCCTGTCGAACGCCTACAGGCTTTTGTTGAACACAGTTGGTAATTTATAAAGTGTCCCTCGATTTAGTGCAGTCAATTCGTGATTGAACAGACCCACATTTGGTCATGCGCTTATGTCATGCTATGTGGTCATCGTGTCTAGTCACAATAAGCGATGTTAATAACGACGTCATGATGACGACATGAATTTCGGCGCCCTGTGGCGCATAACGTCAAAGGATTACGTGGTGATTTTGGTTTGAAAGTTGATTGTTGCCATCATCACTTGTATTGAAACCGATGACGCCTACACTGTCGGGTATTTTTCCTGTTTAATGATCCTTCCAAAATTCACACCTTGATAAGAGTATTTACCTTATGCATGAATGGAAGCACTTGGCGATAAAAGGCACGCTTCACGCAACGTGTGAAAACTGACTAGAGGAAGTCGCACACTGCGGTAAAAGCGAATGGCATCAACATTCTGGCTCGATATTTCAAGCTGTTGCGCGCACTGATTGTGTGTGTGTATACTCAAGAGCGCATCATGTGTCCTCCTACTCGTCTCCATTTTTAAATCTTTCTGCAGGAATGGACTCTTCGAGGATTACAAGGAGCATGGATTTATGAAAACCATTGACGCCATTTGGAGCCAGAGCGTGTCGAACTTTGGCTTCCTGGACCTCTACAGGGAGTTCACGCAGCCCGCCATTTTCGCAGGAGCCCTCGCGGTGCTAAAGGTGAGTTTAGTTCAGCCGACTTTAGTGGCTCACGAGCCAACATTGAATGGTCTTTGATTCCCGTGTTGGATTGGAAGTCTTACGCACTAGAGGCTACCATCGGTCTTGCGACTAAGTCGGAAAGAGACTGCTAGCAACTGGTTGCAAGTGAGTGAATTGGTTGTAGAGCAACTGCTCTGACTCGATTACTTGATGCTGAAATGTTTAATTGTGCTACTGTAGGGGCAAGTCTTTGTATTAATCGCGTGCACCGGAAGAGGACATCAACTTACATTGCGGGGTTATGACAAGTCAAGCGTCTGTTCAAGCAGACCTGCTTTGTCCGTCGTATTTGTTGGTGTGAACATCAGTCTGCCCTAATGTTTCTTTCTGGAAGCCAGTCGTAAGTGGTCACACGACGAGTGTACTTTGAAGTATGAATAATTATTGAAGCTTTACGAAGCGACGCAGCCAGCCGCAATTATTTTATCCCATGACTCGTTAGTTTCGCAAGGCTCTTTAGACTGGGCCTTTCCAGAACTCTGAGTGCTGAAACTAAATAGTTTTTTTTTTCATGCTTCAATACATAGAAATGAGGATATTCGTACACATCGTTCACTCGTGATATAATGAGATACTTTGCCGTAACGTGAAAAAAGGTTTATGTCCTCAGTCTGATGCCACTAAAACTTCAGCTACTACACGTGATATACTGCGGTACTAGCGTATGAATGGAATGAGCTACAATCTTTAAAAAAAAAGTGGCTGCTGTATACGGCAACTAGGCCTCGCTTACCAATGCCACTAAGCCTAGTCAGTTCGTATTGTACCACGATTACTGCCGAAAGAACTTTCCACCCTAGTGTTCTTTGAGTGAATTTTGATGTTATTTTGTTCAGTGGGGGGGGGGGGGATCGATAAGATTACTTTCACCTGTGAAAAGCTTCATGTGAATCAGGGGGTCTCAAGCCTCAATGATCGATATTTGGAGCGCAACGAGAATTAATACGACTTAGATGATTCGCATCCTATCGCTCATCGCAATGACTGTGCGTGAGATTATAGTTACGAAAGTCCGCATTCTTTGCAGCAGGGTCAACAACAATTCTCATGTACACCTCTAGTTTTTTTTTCTTGAAAAATAAAAATAAAAATGAAGAACGTGAGACATACCTCAGTCGCACCATACATTACAAAGAGGCACTTTATTGAAACATGCCAATTAAGGCAAAGATAAACTGTCATAAATGAGCATGCGAAAGTCTTTTTTGAAGTCAAACATTTGACGGAATCCGGTTTTGTCGGGAGGAGGCATTCGCAAAAAAAAAAGACAAAGTTCTGACCACAATAGAAGCACTTTAAAACAGAGACAAGGCGTTTTGGGTCCCACACGGAAGTATTGTTCAAAGTGAAGGTAAAAAATGTGACGTGCTAAGAACGTTTCAGTATGTGTCGCAAGTATCTCGCATACAGGGGAGGCAATATTCATTGGTTGCGGTTGAAGGTGTGCTATGTTGTTATTATTATCAATGTTTCAAGATAAACACGCAAAGACGAATTATTCTCTTTTTGGGTGCTGCTGGTGTTGTCCCAATCGATTTCGTGGCCAGTAGGTTTTTATGTTTTCGGCCAATGAATTAGATGCAGCATTCTTTTTCTTCACCTCGTAGCGATATTGTTTCAATCTCTGCTCGAAACTTTTGTTTAAACCTACGTAAAGTTCTGGCGTGCGGTGCAAGGAATGCTGTATACCACTCCGGTATGCTTTTCTTTGGGCATTTTTTTGTACTTTCACCAGAGGGTGCTTTAGTTTGTGTGCACTAACGTGGGTGATTTTCAGGTAGTAGCTCGGTTGGGAAGCTTGCTGGCTAAGCGCCCGGGTAGCCGCATCAGTGGCCTCATCATCTTGTAAGCCTTTATGGCCCGGAACCTAAATTTACGTTTCGGGGCTGAACGAGTGGTAGCCCGTCTTTGAATGCGGCGGGCTGCGAAATATATTTCGCCTGCCAAGCAGTAAGCACATACTTTCTGCGAGTTTTTATTATAACTCCCGAACCGGTATTTCGCGGATGCAAGTGCAATCGCTACTTCTTCTCTCCTACTCAAAATTCGTGCTCACATGGAGAGTACGTTGACGAGATTTTCCTGGTGAAACGTGGCGGCCATGTGAAAGTACTTGGTTGGTGGTCCTGCTGTGTCTGCGTAGTGCACACGAGGTCGGGTACCGGGTTGTCTTTCAAGCATCCATGCCAGCGCTCGTCTTCTCCACCGCTGAGCCTGCATCTTCATGTTACTGAGGAGCAGAGATACTTGGAGCATAGGCGCCACGGTTCTCGAATACGCTGCACCGTCTCTTGAGTGCAAGCGTGTTAGACGCGCATAAGCGGAAGAGAAGGTGGCCCCTAGGGGTAGACTGCATGAGCCGCGATTGTGGAATCATGAGGGGAGTCTCCCAGAACTCTAGACAAGAGTTGAGCATGCCCAAAGCACTTAGTTCGGCGTTGGAGACAGCCACTAAAATAGCTAGAGCTGGCTTAGTTGCCTTGTGGATGATGGCTCCGTGTCTTACGTCCTCTTGTATGTTAGTGTGAAGGTTAGGAACAGCGTAGGTGATTGGGCACTAGACAAGGAATTTTGGAGTCGAAGCGCATCTCTGCCCACCCCACTTCCTCGAAACACTGTAGATCATGAAGCCTATCTGTTAATCTTCTCTTTGTACTTTTGCATTATTGGAGTCGTGCGACAATGCCTGAGGAATGAACTGCCCAGAACCCAGAGCTTCTGTAGCTCTTATGCGAATACAAGGCACAGACGTGTGTGTTGTTTACTTATATTCTGGTTGCCCTGAACACGCATCATCTCTACTTGTCTTAATATTTTTTCCCACAAGCATACTGAGACAAAAGAACAGAAGCATGGCTGATTCAAATATTTGCTCTGATATTTGAAACACATTGGAGCCCACATTCGCTAGCATTCGCCTCAACTAAGGATACGGCTTGTTGAAGGCACCTTGGGCAAATGCGTCTCCAGCAGATTTCCCAACGCTCGCCTCATTCGCTCATACCGCGATGTCAAGTGCGTGTACTGCGTGTTGAGTGCTTTTCACCTAGACCAATTGGCTTGGAAGGTGTATCCCTGCTTTTTTGAACAAGCGTGGTAATAACACCGTTACTCGTGTGTCAATAGTTACGCGCACCACACAAGGCATATTACTTGCGTTTCCCGTCTGCTAATGCGGTATCATACCCCATAGGTCATTTTCATAGCATACCAGTTTTGTCTTTAGCACACCATATCTCGCTTACTGTCTCTGCGTATTTCGTTTTAGTGGATTTTATAGCTTCGCGGCCGTAGATTGTAAGAGAGTGTCACGGGTGGTCGCCTCCCATCACCTAGTGCTTCTCCGTGTTGACAGTAACAAACCTTGGTATCAATGTTCCGTGATGGCCATTGCTCTCATCCCATCTGCTCGGCCCCCTTTGTATCCGTCATCCTCCATTTCGGAGTCATTTTGTTTTCACAGACATTCTGTTTTCTATTTAGTAATGTATTATTTTCACACAAATTAAGCGTATCGTATCCTTTAACAGGGCCAAAACATGTTGGGAAAATTCGCGGCATGACGATCCACATGAGGACGCCACAAGGCACTGCTGTACCACAGCTTTCATTATGAGGTTCTACCAAACATTCTCACCACATCCGTGGTTCTATTCTGGACATTGTAGAATTACGCCATGTTGTCAGATTCTGCCATTGATCGATGATAATTGTCCAAGTGAGTTACTATGACCTCTCTGATTGGCTTAAGTTGCCGCCATTACAAAATTTGACAATATGGGGGAATTAGACCGTGTCCAGAATAGCACCCCCATTCTGTTATTCTTTCCTTCCAGGAGCTGCACAAATACCTGGAACCAAAATTTTCAGCCAAAAGACATTCTTACTACGTCATTGGCATGACACCTGACAGTACAGCTAATGACCAAATCTTCAATTCTATGAAGTGAGTCTCACTTATTACGAATCTGAATGCATCACTTTTGTATATTCATTAGTGAATGTTGGTTATGCTTTCACGTTTATTATGTATTTTTGTATATTTTGTGTTTAAAGCATGAGCGACGCATTTCAAACATTGTGTATGAATCAGGTCAATGTTTTAGATACAAGTGATGTACATTATTTCTGTTTTCTAGTTTTTTTAAATTTTTTCCTGTAAGCTGCGAAAACAAGTTTGGATTAATTTTTGTACAGCCATGTCTTTTACGCACTTATGTTTTTTTTGTTCAGGGACTTGTTTAAACTTCGCACTTTTGATTTGACCCGTTCACTGTTTGTTGCTAAAAAGGAGGCACAGGTTTCATCATGTCGTTATGTGGCTTTTTATCTGCTTTCCTGTTAGCTGTACCGCATATAAACGAAGAATAAAGTTGAAAGTTTGTTTGATGTAACCTGCATAAACAGGGTGCGTCATGGTGGAGGCAAATTTACCTGTGTTTTCTACTTGGATTAATGAACAGGTTTGGATATGTTTTCGCAGAAACCTACAAAGTTAATAGGTGTGTATACACGAATGCTCAATTTGCACGTGGTTTTTTTATTTTGGCCCGTGAAAAATACCTTCTTTCAACAAATTACCACTGATTTTCCTTGCGACTCAGCATAATATGAGTCGGTCGTATAAATTGCTCCTAATACTAAAATCGCACCCTCTGCTAAGAAATAAGGGCTTAATAACGTCTGTGCAAGGGGTGATTTCTTTGAAGGATGTATTTTTCAATGTTGATGTAAACACGAATGATTTCGTTGCTGCTGAAACTCATTAAAGGTGATAAGGAATTTCGAAATCAAACTGAAAACAGTAGTGATAAAATTTGACTAAAAGTAGATATCGCAGGCGCAGGCAAACTTAACATAAAAATTTCTTTAACATATCTCAAATTTGTTTGAACATATGTACTACGTTTGTACTTATTATATTATCTTCGTAGTCCCAACTGCTGTATTGGCTCATGTGCTGACAGAATGAGTGTATCAAAAATTAAATATGAAATAATATATACAAAACCATCCAATAGTTCACCACAAGAATAAACACCTCAATGGTAATTTGTCACATATGCGTATACGTGAATCTAAAGTACAGACTTGGTTAAATACTGATGAACACGATCAAACTTGGCTCTATAAATACTGATGAACACGATCAAACTTGACCCTCAAGTGAGGGTTGACAGTATAAATAAATAAATAAATAAATAAATAAATAAATAAATAAATAAATTAAAACTATAATCAGCAGCAGTGCAACTGTTTGCTATAATATGTTTGTTTATCAATAGTTACACTCGCCAACTTTTCCCTTTATGAGGCTGGTATGGTCATGGTTCTGCAATAAAATAGAAATCGGGAAACAGCCAGAAATTTTTTTTTCGAAGCAGGTGGTAATACTAACAAGACTTGCGCTTGCTCCCGCATGCATTTTTACGAGTGTGTGCATACATTTGTATACAATAGCGAAAAGAAATGTGTTAACTCACGTGACCCCTGCGCCTCATGTCTGGGTTTCTGAGGCCAGGTATCCGTTATTTTTACAGTGACTTAAAATGCATCATCGCCACTGAACAAGATTTTCTGCTTCCATTTTATTTAAATACAAATTGTTAATCAGACCACAGAATAAAGTTATGACAGAGTGAGTGGGGTTATTAAAAGAATTATGAAAGAACTGAGAGTCACTCCGAGAAATGCAGCTGGAGCTGTTCTTCTCTTTAGCTCGGCAGGAAGCCCCGCCGTGGTGGCCCAGAGGCTAAGGTAGTCGGTTTTTAGCCTGCCGGTCGTGGGATTGAATCTCGGTTGCGACGGCTGCATTTTTGATGGAGGCGAAAATGATGTAGGCCCATGTGCTCAGATTCGGGTGCACATTATTGGGACCCTGAAACGGTTTTGACGATTATTTACAAACACAGTAGGCTGGTAGACCAAGTCACAAGGGTAACTTAGAGATTAATTTGAGCTCTCTGCGTAAACTGTGTAATTCATTACAACGCTTTCAAGCTGCCAATCACTCCAAATCGCTTAATATCGCTGCAACTCGTCGTAACTCGTTTTCAACCGCCCATACACCAAGTAACACGCTCTGCCTTACTGACGTCATCGTTTTCAGCGGATCTGATTGGCTGTGGAACGCGCAGCACAGACTACCAGTATTCAATCAGCGGTGGGATTTAAATGGTGTGACATTGTGACGCAGGCGCCGTGAAGGCGGAGCTTAGCCCCGAGTGTTCGAAAGATTTGAGGGCAGTGGAGGGTGAAAGGCGGAGCGGAGAAGGAGGGTACTTTTTCAGTGCTCGTGGCTCAGTTAATAATGAGCGTTTCGATTGAACTCTGGTTCAAATGATTTGCTCCAGTAGTGGTCTGATCCAAAACAAAGTGTGCAAAAACTGTTTCAGGGACCCTCTAAAGAACCCCAGGTGGTCGAAATTCCCGGAGCCCTCCCCTATGGCGTCTATAATAATCATATGCTACTTTGGGACGTTAAATCTTACCGGCTCCTTATAGCTAAAGTTGCCTTTGTACTCTGATGTCCCTCCTGCAGCTCGCACACGCCTACAGTCCAAGGAGTGTCTACGATTACCGCCTCAGGCCAATGTCTACATTTCTATGTCGACGTTTCCATTTTTTGCTGATGGCGACTACTTGGCAGCTTCACTCATTGACCTTAACCTTTCCCGGAACATCATGCTTCCTCATACTATAGTGAAGATTAGCGACAACAAGACGCTTTTCCCTGTCCTCAACTTATCCGTGTCCACCCAGGTCCTTCCTCAAGGTATTGCCTTACCAGAACTCTCCCCTCTGAAGCAATGTACAGCTTCATCTCTCACTCTTGGCATCAAGACCGTAGACGAACCTGTCGCAGCCGCACAGAATAGAGCTTTTCTAGACAAAATGATATCAAACAACCTGTTGCCTTCCCTAGTTGAAGCGCTCCGTTGTCTTCTATTTACTTATTCGACATTTTCGATATCGACGACCATTCCTCGGGCTGCACGAGGGTCGTAGCCAACTTATCGACACTGGTGACGCCAGTCCCCTTCATAAGCGTCCTTACCGTGTGTTTCATTCAGAGCGCCAAATAATCCAGAAGAAGGTAGAGAAAATACTCGACAAAGACGTCACAGAGCCTTCAACCAGTTCTTGGGCATCACCTCTTTTGCTTGTTAAAAAGGACAACACTTGGCGGTTCTGCGTCGACTGTCGCCATCTCAACTGAATAAACAAGGATGTCTATCCTCTACCTCGAATTTATGATGCGCTTGACCGCCTTCATGGTGCCAAGTATTTCTCTTCCCTAGACCTACGATCAGGATATTAGCAAATTTGAGAATACGGCATTCATAACACCTGACGGGCTTTATCAATATAAAGTCGTGCCTTTTAAGTTGTGCAATGCGCCAGCAACTTTTGAACGCATGATGGACTCCCTCCTTCGCGGTTTTAAATGGTCGGCGTGCCTGTGCTATTTAGACAATGTCATAGTTTTCTTGCCAACCTTTGAAAGCCATCTTCCACGTCCGTCGGCCATCCTTGACGTTATTCACTGTGCTGGCCTCCGGCTTAACGCGTCTAAGTGCACCTTTGGGTGCCGTCAGATAAAGCTACTTGGCCACCTTGTTGACGCTACTGGTGTACGACCCAACCCTGATGAAGACCGTGCGGTGCGCGAGTTCCCGGTCTCACGTTCCACGCAAGAAGTCCGCAGCTTATTGGGACTCTGTTCCTATTTCCGCCATTTTTCCAGCAACTTCACGGAAATTGATCGGCCCCTCACGGATCTCCTCAAAAAGAACGGGGCTTTTTTTCTGGTGTGATGACCAAAAACATTCCTTTGCGTTATTGATTTCTGCGTTCTCATCACCAGCTGTGTTGGCTCATTTTGATCCAGCCGCTCGAACGGAGCTTCACACCGACGCAAGTGCCCATATCGTTGGGGTATTACTCGCACAAATACAGAACAGCACAGATCGCGTCATAGCGTACGCTAGTCGCCTACTTTCTCAGTCGGAAAGGAACTATTTAATTACTGAGCGAGAGTGCCTGGCTCTCATCTGGGCTATCGCAAAATTTCGTCCATACCTATATGAACGCACGTTCGCAGTCATCACAGAACACCATGCGCTCTGCTGGCTGTCAACCTTTAAGGATCCTACAGGAAGACTCGGGCGATAGACATTGCGATTGCAGGAGTACACGTTCTCTGTAGTGTACAAGTGTGGCAAGTTTCACAGCGTTGCTGACTGCTTATCTCGACACCCTGTTAATCCACCCGACTCCTATGAGCGGGAACCTGATGCCAACATCCTAGCCATAACAGATTTTCTGCAAATAGCTGACAAACAACGCCGAGATCCACCGCTGCTATCGATGATTGACCGTTTTCAATCCGGCCATAAAGACCTTTCACTGAGCCTATTTTTTTCTTCAAGACAACGTTTTGTACCGCCGCAACACACAGCCTGATGGCGCGGAACTTTTGCTCGTGGTCCCACGTCGTCTGCGCAAGGACATTTCGCAATAACTTCACAACGCCCTAACTTCCGGAAATTTAGGTGTCTCCAGAACCTATGACCGCGTCCACCGACGGGTATTCTGGAAGGGCATTTATCATTCTGTTCGCTGCTACGTTGCAGCGTGTGATTTGTGTCAACGTTGAAAGAAGCCTACGTCCCTCCCTGCTGGTCACCTTCAACCTATTGTAGTCCCAGCCGAGCCATTTCGTTGTGTTGGTTTAGATTTGTTTGGTCCTTTCCTAACATTAACAATAGGAAACAAATGGATAGCAGTAGCTACGGATTATGCCACTCGGTATGCAATTACTCGAGCGCTACCGACCAGCTGCGCAACGGACGTCCCAAATTTCCTACTCTATGACATCATCCTTCAGCATGGCGCTCCTTCTCACCCACTCACGGACCATGGCCGCTGCTTCCTGTCTCGTGTGGTTGACGACCTCCTTAGACCCTGTGCTGCGCGGCACAACTTTACGACTTCTTACCATCCTCGGCTAACGGACTTCTGAACGCCTCAACCTCACACTGACGGACATGCTTGCTATGTATGTTTCTGACGTCCACACCCATTAGGACACTGGCCTTCCGTTCGTAACCTCCGCCTACAACTCGTCACGTCATGAAACTGCCGGCTACTGACCATTTTATCTTCTCTTTGACCGTGATTCCTTATTACCTTTTGATACCCTACTTGCGCATGACCTTCCGTCCACCACTTCGTTCGCACAAGATGCCATCCCCCGTGCTCCAATTGCACATACAATAGCCAGCGCCAGGTTTTCATTATCCCAAAGAGCACAAAAGTCGCTTTACGACAGCCGACATAGTGATGTCGATTTTTTTCTGGGTTTCCTCGTGCTACTGGGGCTGCCATCCCAACGTGTCGGCCTGTGTGAGAAACTTTTATCGCAATACGTTGGGCCTTATCGAGTTCTGCGAAAAGTCACACCTGTCACTTATGAAATTTCTCTTACTACGAACCCCCCTGTTACGTCCAGAAGTGGCATTGTGCATGTGTCTCGCCTGAAGCCCTATCACAGTGACCCATCTGTCTAAAAACAGCAGCCACCGGGACGATGCTTTGCCACCCGGGGTAATGTCACGGGTATAGAAAGGCACCTCAGGCACGGGTGCAGAAAAGGCGCAGAAAGTATGGAGACGACGATGTTGTTGTGGGGCTGTGTCTGGACTGCCCTGTTGTCCTGCATCCTTGCACACTGTGTGCAGTATTGGCCCAACCGGCGTTAACCTATTAAATACTCCCCGTTCCAATATCAATCAATTTTCCATCAACTTTACAAGAAAGACATATTATTGGTCATATTTATTATGCACTGGAACATAGTCAAGTGGCAAAAACTGGCACACATTTTTTTTCGATAACAAAGTTTGTTGGAGCGAACATGTCTTCCGCAGCAGACTTTCAACAAAAAAGAGAAGTAGTGAAAAAGTGGTCGATAAAATGACTTGCACAGGAGAGCGTCATCGGGAAACGACGACCACGTTTTTGTCGCGCTAAATTCGATACGTCAGCGTTATTCTTTGTGGAGGCATTGAGTTACACCTTTACCAGTGGTCAACAGTTGACGTCGTGAAACACTCGCGCTATAAAACCGCATAGCTTGTTCAAAATACAAAACAAAAAAGGGGATCAATCTCTATATACTGATTATAGCAATAGCCACTAGGTAATTTTTTTTAATTTCTATGAAAAAATAAATGCTGCAGCTTTTACTTGATAACTGTGCACCGATTATATTTTTGTTTCTTGCGATAGCTTTCAAATTCACGATATGCACATACAAAAAGTATTTTGTGCATATGCTGTGACAGTCAACGATTGATAAATGCTGCCAACAATGATTGGTTGGTTTCTTTAGTAAGGCGAAGACACCATATAGGGTGTCCACATAATAGGCCTTCAAGCTAATAACTATGGGGCTCATATTGTGCTAATGATTGGCGGCTGTAAACTGCAAAACAGCCCCGCCACGGTGGTCGAGTGGCTAAGGTACTTGGTTGCTGACCCGCAGGTCGCGGGATCAAACCTCAGCTGTGGCGGCTGCGTTTCCGATGGAGGTGGAAATGCTGTAGGCCCCCGTTCTCAGATTTGGATGCACGTTATTGAACCCCAGGTTGCCGAAACTTTCGGAGCCGTCTACTACGGCGTCGCTCATAAGCTGGTTTTGGGACGGTGAACGCGACATATCAATCGTAAACTGCAAAACAATCGGTACTGAGAGTAGCAATAGTCCTGGTACTTGAACGTGTAACAATGACAGCTTGATACAAACAAAGTTGTTCGTTTACAATGAAAGAATCTAAACTACAGAAAGCAAGTGAAATGAATGCAACAGGCTACACACAGCCAGTGCTTCCGGAATGCGCACCGTAACGTATTGCACAGGCTTTGAAAATATAACCGCATCGTGCGCATTCGGGTAACCAATAAATTTTGCAGGAGACTTGGTATCTTCTTCTTCTAGCGTGCTTTAGGTTTTTTAGGTTTGCCTATATTTTGTGGTTGAGCAGAATATCATCGCTGTACCTATACTCCATTTCACAGATCAGGCATCACGCTGTAGAAGCTGTACAAAAAGTTCGGCAAGCAAAACGTACAGCTCCACGCGTCTCGGGAGCACTTGCGTGTTATCTGATTATATAGCCCCGGTGCACCCTCGCCTTTCATTGTGCTCCCCCTTGGCCCGACTGGCGCACAGAAGGAAGCGGGGAGGGCGCAAACGAACGCGCGGGCTGGACAACTGTGTAGTGTCCTCTCCTGCACCGACACTGTCTCGTGAGACAGAAAGTCCAGGTGGACGCCATAGTGACGTCACCTGTAGACTCACCTGTTACTTTTGATGTGGCTGCTTTTTGTGCTTTTATTTTTTGCTCCTACTCCTGTAAAAACCCTCCAAACGGTTTACAGTGTGTTGAAATAAAAAAATAAACACAGTTGCATATTGTCGTGAGCAAAAACAAGACCTGCAGCCAGGAGTTCACCCGAACCAGAGCAACGAAAAATGTTCTCTTCTTCTTCGTAGCCCAACACGGGTATGAGCCACAGCGGCTCGTTCATCAATGGTGGCATTATCCCCTCTCTCAAGAAGCATCGTCTCGATGCTGTACATGAAGGCAAAAAAAGAGAAGAAAATGAGATGAAAATTACCATGCAAGCAAAATGAATGGCGTAACGCGGAATAACATAGTTGGTTGCGGAGCCAAGAGTAAAATAAGAAATAAGAAAAATAGGAAAGAATGTAAGGGACAGACTAATAAAGTCAGTTGCTTACTGGCGATTCACAGCGCGAAAAGTATGGTTTCAGCCGTGAAACATGAACGACTTCAGTTCGCGGGGTGAACCGGGAACGACTAGAAGTGCCTTCTGGGAGAACCTCGTATGTGACGTCACTGAGACGTCGTACGACCTTGTAAGGGCTGAAGTAGCGGCGAAGAAGCTTTTCTGAACAGCCATGTTGTCGGATAGGGGTCCACACCCAGACTTCATCACCGGGCTTGAAAATAACTTCACAGTGACGAAAATTGTAGCGGCGTGCGTCTGCGGTTCGGTGATGTTGAATACGGTAACGAGCAATTTGACGGGCCTCTTCTGACACTGCGCGAATTTGGCGGCATCGGTGCGGTATATTGCTAAGTTGTCGGGCGGGAGCATGGCTTCGAGCATCGTCGTGACCTCGCGACCGTGGACTAAGCGAAAAGGTGTGAAACCGGTACTTTCTTGAACAATGGTATTGTACGCAAAAGTTACGTAGGGAAGTATGCGTCCCATTTCTTGTGATTGATGTCCACATACAATAACAGCATGTCTGCAATTGTCTTATTGAGTCGTTCAGTCAGCCCGTTTGCCAGCGGGTGGTAAGCCGTTGTTTTACGATATTCCGTGCCACTTAATCGCAAGACTTCCTGCAGCATCTCCGTGGTGAAAGCTGTCCCACGATCAGTTATGACGACAGCTGTAGCACCGTGACGTAAGACGATGCTGTTCACGAAAAATTGGGCGACATCTGCTGCGGTTGCTTTTGGAAGCGCCTTGGTTTCACAGTAGCGTGTTAAGTAGTCGGTAGCCACCACAATCCACCGGTTTCCAGACGAATACGTGGGGAATGACCCCAGAAAGTCCATGCCGATCTGATGAAAGGGCGCCTTTGGTTGGCCTATTGGTCGCAGTAGTCCCGCTGGTCGTAAAGGTGGAGCCTTACGTCGCTGACAGTCGCGACATGTGCGAGCGTAGTGCTTCACAGTCTTTGCGAGACGTGGCCAGTAGTAGGAGCGTTGAATCCGTTGCAGCGTGCGCGTATAGCCGAGGTGTCCGGACGATGGCTCATCATGACACGCACGTAAAATGTCACCACGAAGCGTAGTTGGCGCAACAAGCAGATACATAGCTTGTGTAGGATGAAAGTTCTTTTTCTAAAGCACTCCATCGCGGAAACAAAAGGAGGATAGCGAGCGTGCAAAGCTTCGAGGAGGGTGGGAATTGCGTCCTTCCAGGTAGTCAATGAGCGTAATGAGCTCCGAGTCGTGACGCTGTTGCTCAGCCAAGCGGATTGCTGATACGGCAGAAAGAAAAGTCGTCGTCTTCAAGGCCAGTGTTGGCATTTTCAACCGGTGCACGTGAGAGACAGTCGGCGTCGGTGCGTTTCCGCCCGGATTTGTGGACGATGGTGACATCGAAATCTTGTGGACGAAGGCTCCATCGCGCTAGACAACCTGAGGGATCTTTAAGATTTGCGAGCCAACAAAGGGAATGGTGGTCGCTGACTACCCTGAATGGGCGGCCATACAAGTATGGGCGGAAATTTGTTATGGCCCCGACAACAGCGAGGCATTCCTTCTCGGTTGCAGAATAGTTTTTCTCCACTGGGGATAACGTTCTGCTCGCATAAGCGATCACGCGCTCTACGGCATTATGCAACTGAACTAATACCGCTCCTAGTCCAACGTTGCTGGCGTCAGTGTGTAATTCCATGTCAGCGCTTTCCTCAAAGTGAAATGACCCAGTACAGGCGGAGCCTGGAGGAAGTTTCGGAGGGTGTCGAACGCATGACACTAATCGGGACCCCAAACAAATGAGACACCGTCTTTTGTAAGCTTGCTGAGGGGTTCAGCAATCTTCGAAAAGCTTTTGACAAAGCGCCTATAGTACGCACAGAGCCCCAGAAATCGGCGTAGGTCGCGCTTATTTGTGGGCACGGGAAAGGCGGCAACAGCACGGGTTTTCTCCGGACCTGGGCGGATGCCGGCATGGCTCACAACGTGACCAAGGAACTTCAGTTCTTCATATCCAAAATGATATTTCTCGGGTTTGAGAGAAAGCCCCGCTGTTCTGATTGCCTGAAGTACTGCATGAAGGCGTTGGACGTGTTGTTCAAACGTGTCTGCAAAGACCACGACGTCATCAAGGTAAACAAGACATGATTGCCATTTGAGCCCTGTGAGAACCGTATTCATTATTCTTTGGAAAGTAGCTGGCGCTGAGCATAGACCGAAAGGCAACACTTTAAACTCGTACTGACCGTCGGGAGTAAGAAACGCCGTCTTTTCGCGGTCGCGCTCATCCACTGCGATTTGCCAGTAGCCGCTACGTAAATCCATGGAAGAAAAATATTTTGCGTTGCGTATACGGTCCAACGAGTCATCCATCCGGGGTAGAGGATAAACGAACTTTTTGGTCGTTTACGGTAATCAACGCAAGTTTACGGTAATCAACGCAAGTTTACGGTTTACGGTAATCAACGCAAGTTTACGGTAATCAACGCAAAAACGCAACGTACCGTCCTTCTTCTTTTCTAGCACAACTGGCGAAGCCCAGGAATTGGTTGATGGCTGGATGACGTCGTCCTGAAGCATCTGCTGGACTTGGTCACGTATAGCGTCTTGCTCTTTTTGCGACACCCTATAGGCGTGTTGTCGGATGGGTCTCTCGGTCGATTCCTTGATGATACGGTGCTGAGCAAGTGGTGTCTGTTTAACCTTTGACGTAGTGGCAAAGCAGTCTTGAAAGGAGCCGAGTAAACGCAAAAGGCTTTCTCGTTGAGCCGAAGGTGGTCTCTCGTTTACGTCGAGAGTGCTCGCGAAGGCCTCGTCAGGGTGGCCATTCGATGAAAATAAAGCTAACGTGGGCGAACCATCGGCATCGGCAAGTCCTTCACAATATGCAATGGCAGTGTGTCTCGTTAGGTGGCGATATTCGTCGCTCAAGTTCGTGACCAGCAGGAGAACATGCCTATTGCTAGGCTGAATGATTCCTCGGGCAACACAAATTTGTCGTGAAATAAGGAGAGACAAATTGGCCTCTGCAATTACCGCGTCAGACATGCCATGTCCCAATTCCACTTCGACAAAGAGGCTGCTTCGAGGTGGGAGAGTCAGAGAATCGTCGGTAACACAATGCGCTCTTTTCCGGAATTGTGTACTGTCAGTTGCAATGCAAAAAGATCCTCGAACGACACAAGTAATTCACGGAATTCGATGACGGCACCGTATTCACGAAGGAAGTCCATTCCTATAATGACTGGCCGAGAGCACACGCGCAATACGAGGAAAGAGCCCGCAAATGTCGACGTACGTATACGAATGCGTGCCGTGCACATACCGGTAAGCATAATCAGATGGCTCCCTGCCATGTGCAACTGGGGTCCTTGCCATGGTGTGGTAACCTTCCTGAGTTCAGACGCCAGTGCGGCGCTCATTACGGAATAGTCGGCGCTGGTGTCGACGAGGGCGTTGACAGCATAATTGTCGACGAAGACGGCGATTTTGGCAGAAACAATCTTTCTGCTCTCAGAGAACACTCCAAAACCGGATTGATCCTCGTCTGGTCGTTGCGTCAAATGAGGGTCTTTTACAGTTTGCTGGGCCGCGACTTCACCCACAGAACTCGCCGGTCCTAGTTTCCCCTGCGGGGACTTGGTGACCGGCTCCTGAAAGGAGCGGAAGACGATGAGGGCAAACTGAGTGACGTATACCGGCGAGGCGATGGTGATCTCGACTGGTGGTGCTGAACAGTCGAAGGTGTTCGCTGGCCCGTGAGATAGGCTTCGATTTCGCGGGGGCGCTCACCGTAGCGCGGGCACCGAGCATCAGAGTGGAAGCCGCGGAGACCCAGTTGCCAATATTGACAGTTCCTATATACGTGACCCGCTTCGCCGCAGTGATAGCAGAGCGGACGGTTATCCGAAGTGCGCCACGTGCTTGCCTTGCTACCACTTTGTCTTGAGGTAGACGGCAGATAGGTGGGGGTGCTGTGGAACCTTGAGCCGACGAGAGGTGGGCTCGAAGCAGTGGCGTGGAATGACTGCATAGCCTGGTACCTGGGCGGCATAGCAGGATCTGTAGCCGGTGGTGCAGGGGATCGCAATGCCGCTGCGTATGTGAGGACTGGGGCCTTGGGAATCAGTGGTGCGATTGGGGTCAGGGGTGTGACGGCCTGCCGGACTTCTAGTCTGATTACATCCGCGAGGGCTGACACAGGTTGATGGGATCCCACTGTCTGAAGCTGTCGCAGTTCGTCCCGAACAATACTTCGAATGAAGTCTGCGAGGGCCTGTCTCTCGCTGTCAGAGCCGATAGAGCATGTGGTGGCCAGGATCTGGTGTTCGTATTGTGACGACCGCTGCTGCAGCGTACGTTTCATAGTGGTCGCCTCACTGATGAACTGGGTGACTGTCGTTGGTGGATTGCGCACGAGCCCAGCGAAAAACTGTTTTTTTACTCCACGCATCAAATGCCGCACCTTCTTTTCCTCAGACATGGCAGGGTCCGCGCACTTGAAGAGCCGAAGCATGTCCTCGACAAACATGGATACTCGTTTGTTCGGCCACTGGTTTCTGCAGGATATGGCTTGTTCAGCTCTCTCCTTCCTCTAGGTGTTCTGAAAGGCGTCACGGAGCTGACGGCTAAAGTCTTGCCAGGTTGCAAAGGAGCCCTCGTGGTTCTCGTACCACGTCTTCGCATAATCCTCTAAGTAGAAGTAAACTCGGCGCAGCTTGCGAACATCGTCCCAATCATTGATACTGGCAACCCGATCAAAGTGGTCGAGCCAGTCATCAACATCCTCGAAAATGTCTCCATGGAACGGCTTTGCTGTCGGTGGCGCATGAAAAACATGGGCGAGAAGACAACCATGGGCATGGCTGGTTTGGACCGCCTGGCTTGTTATCGGAGTTGCCACCTCTCTGGCTGTCGATGTCAAGCGACTAAATTCAGGGGTAACCCACGCAGGCGGCGGCTGCTTCTTGCTCTGGGAGATGTAGCTGTCTCCACGAAGGCCGACACAGCCGGAGTACACGTACTCAGCACCTCCACTAGTAATGTCGCGAGCAAAAACAAGACCTGCAGCCAGGAGTTCACCCGAACCAGAGCAACAAAAAATGTTCTCTTCATCGTAGCCCAACACGGGTATGAGCCACAGTGGCTCGTTCATCAATGGTGGCAATATTAAGAAACATAATTATGAAGAAGTTATTTTCTGCCTTAATAATGTCTGGATATAATAATAATGTCCTAATAATGTCTAGACATATTAGGGCAGAAGTTATTTTCAAATACTTCGCGCAGTAATAACGAAAAAAAGATTAGTTATTAGTCGTAAGAACTCTGCAATATTTTTTGTTGTGAACCCATCGACTTCAAGAAATCTCGCTGATTTCATCAGCGTTACACATGATGTATGAAACAGAGTATAAAACAGCGCTCTTTTTTTCCAGAACCGTATTCACTCCATCAATGTTCCTCGCCGTCTCTCATCTCTCCTACCCGGTGAAGAACTTCAGAGGCTGCCTCATCTTTCCAGTGGCCATGGAGACTCTGCCTCCAAACCTTGTTCGTGGGAAAGACTACACCTACGGGCACACGATCGTACGTATTCCCTCGGACTACAAACTGTTGTTGGCACGTACTTCCAAAGAAATGGAATTACCGTCCGCAGCGGGAGAGAATTTCGTGAGAAAAGCATAGATTCTTAAACGGAGGCAAGCTTCCTCTTCAATCTAAACGGCGGGTTCACGCAGAGTAAACAGGGAGTAGAATCGGCAATGACTAGCTCCTCCAACAGAACAAACGGAAGTCATTTCTGCGTAGGTTATAGGTTCATCAGAAGACAAAATTTTTACTTCTTGAGAAATTGCGCCATACTTCACACTCTCCCCTTTTTCTTCCTCGCACTCCCGTCCCTCATGCTCACCCTCAGTTTGCTTTCCCACCACCTTGCTATAATTAACATGGCTGTGCTGTGCCAGCAGGTGCTTGGTATGTGCTGGTTTCAGTGGCGCGGCCACACCAAGGTTTTCGTATACATCATCAGCCTAACTTCGAGCGTGAATATATCGACTGTCAAAAGACGCAGATGTGCGAAAGATCGTAATTCCTATGCTTAGGTCCTATATAAATGACAGGTATAACAACAATCTGCACTACCAGGCGTTTGCCAGTAAGCAAATAGCCTGTTCTGATACTTCACGTCCCCTCAAAGTGTAACAATGCGTTTTTGAGCTTTGTTCTTTTTGATAAGGTGACACAGCCACGAATTTGCGCATGAAAATGGCTGCCTAGATTCTTAAACGCAAGAGTAGCATGAGTAACTAAATGAGAAAAGTGGCTGTCGGGCTCAGTAGTATCGATGTCAACATTATAGATGAAAAAACCATGTTATCACATGATCAATAAGTGTCGCTGTGGCGTTTATCTCATGATGACATCACCATATGACACCACCGTTTAGTCTAAGTGGCCTGATGCTAGAACAACTGCAAATCTATGTTTTCAATGCCTCCAATTCAGAAGCCGGTGCAAAGTTCTGCTTGATCACGTGAAAGTTACGTATGCAGTTAAACTTTCCCATTCGGGTGCAGAATGACTCCAGAGAAGGAGGCGACAGAAGCATCAATGCAATCTGCTGAAATGAAAAACGTGGCTATAGCTTTCCTGAAGTCTCATGCGAATGCATAAGTGAGCGAGGGATATTTTTATTACAACCACTGAATACCTTTGCGTATGCCATTGCGTCACATTTAGGCAGCGTGAAACGGAGTATCCCTAATCACTTTTAAGTGCTGACCACTGCCAGTTAAGAAACGTATTGTATTGCCTAAACGCACTGTTAACTCGTGGACACGCATCAGCCAATCGCATGCAGGGCTTCACTTTCTCTTTGGCACGTGTTCGCAGAATGAAAGCTTGGCGCTGCTTGGTGAAGTGGATAAGGCAGGCTTCTCCATTCCTCTTGGAATCTCGTTTAGTCTCAAAGGAGTGTACTACACCCCCAAGTTCGCCGATCCTGCTTCGCCGGCGTTGGACGAATTTCAGCTATTTAAGCCGTGCCAGGATCATTCGGAGCCATACTACGAGGACCCTAAAGTGGTGAGATAACCTACCAATTTCCATTACTACGAATATAAATAAGAAAAAATCATTTATAACAAAAATATAATTTCTCACTCATTGCATAGGTGTAAAATCAATTTAAGGTGTACCTGCTTCTATGTAATGTCATTACTGCCATCTCTATCAAAATGAGTGATAGCAAAAAAAAAGGAGAATGAATGATGGACGATAACGTTTTTTTTGTTCGAAGCAACTTCACAAAACCAACAAACAACAAATACAAGAAACATTTATAGCACTATACAAGTAAACTTCATTTATAGTGCATTGATTTTATGATAAATGAAATGAAGATGGCAAAAATTATGAACCATCTCCCCGAAGGGAACCTCGATGGAACGCGAAGGAGTAGTGGTGCGCGCGGCATCGACTAGCTTGAAACGGGCGACGACGCAGGTGCTGCAAGAACGGTTTGAAGCGAAACTCGGTGTAGCGTTTACTCGAGTGAACGTTTGCTTGAAACGCGAAGACGCAGGAGGCGGGCTGGGTTTCCTGTAGCTTTCATTGCAGTAAGACTGTTCGCTCGATGACGCTCGAAGGTTGCGAGCGGTGGAGAGGGTGAAGCGAGAGAGATGATCCGCGGCGAGCAGTGACAGGCTATGGAGAGAGTGACGGCCATGCGCACGTACTGCGACGGAAGGCGTGACCTAGTTGGCACCGTTGATTTGATATGTGGGGTTTAACGTCCCAAAACCACGATTTGATTATGAGAGACGCCGTAGTGGAGGGCTCCGGAAATTTTGACCACCTGGGGTTCTTTAACGTGCACCCAAATCTGAGTACACGGGCCTACAACATTTCCGCCTCCATCGGAAATGCAGCCGCCACAGCCGCGATTCGAACCCGCGACCTGCGGGTCAGCAGCCGAGTACCTTAGCCACTAGACCACCGTGGCGGGGCCTAGTTGGCACCGTCCCAACACGTGCGGCCTGGGGAGCACGGTGTGGACGAAGGGACAGCGTCACACAGGCTCGCCAAAGCTTCTTCGCATTTAAATAATACTCACTAGAAATGAAGCTTCGGACCTACGACCTTCGTATATCGCGTCTAATGCTCAATGAATAGAGTGGCGTTGACTTATACTGTAAGGCTTACAAGCACAGAACTGTCCGATAAAGTAGGGCACCTAGACGACAGCTGCCATCGCTCCAGTGATATAACATCGAAAGCCTTATTTAGAATAATTAGCTCCCGTGTCGAACGGTGGCAAATTACCTGTTCTACCACATTTTCTAGCATTTTTATCAGAATCGCTACCTTAGAGTAAACGCTTACAACTATTTTTACCTATACATCCATTTACTTTCTTCATCTGTTTGTTTTATTGCACTGTAAGCTGATGAAGTTTTCATCTTGCCATGCAAGCAATAAAGAACCGGTTAGTTAAAAGTGCATGTCCTAAGTATTCTTAAGTTGAATAGAAATTTACTTTGTAAAGAACCTTAGTCGCGCTTTCAAATTTCTGATTGTATCACTCCCACAACTACACTATCAGCGACCTATTTCACCTAAACTATCTTCCAGTTTAAATAACATTTAGACAATCTATGAACATTCGTTACTTTACTGTGACCAATGCATCATGTTTCCGGTTTATTTCAACATGAACGAGAAGTTCGGTGCTCAAGTGACGCAAGGGGCTAATTGATTAACTGATTTGTAGGGTTTAACGTCCCAAAACCACCATATTATTATGAGAGACGCCGTAGTGAAGGGCTCCAGAAATTTCGACTACCTGGGGTTCTTTAACACTCACCCAAATCTGAATACACGTGCCTACAACATTTTCCCCTCCATCGAAAATGCAGCCGCCACAGCCGGGATTTGATCCTGTGACCTGCGGGTCAGCAGCCGAGTACCTTAGCCATTAGACCACCGTTGCGGGGCGCAAGCGGCTAAGTCTATGATGGTGAATGTTCATTGTATCACGCCTTCAGCGCATATGCGAAATTATAACGTAATCTGAGCATTGCCCAATCCATATACACCGAAACCAATTTGTGGCTTCCTTACACAAAAACAACTTTTAATGAATCCGTCAGTTTGTTTTTCAGGCTGTAGCACTATTTCCTTGTCGATAAGGCGACGTATCATCCATCTGGCTGCATGCTCTTCTTGAAGCTTTTTCCTATCGGAGTAGATCCGCAATCGCAATGGCAAACACAGTCATGAAGTGAGATCTCGACACTGAGCCCCTTGATATAGACATCTAGTAATGTGATGATGATGATGATGGTGATGATGATGATCATGATGATGACGATGATGATGATTATGATGATGAAAACTTTACTTTGTCAAGGGAAGACGCAGTGGAGACTCCGCGTTACCTCGCTAGTCCCCATAGGCACCACCAAGCCTAGCTTGGTCGCCGGTTCATGGGTACTCTGGACGGCCAGGGTTAGGTCGTTGAGTTCGAGGCTTCGCAAAAACGCTTCCTACTGTTCTCGCTCAAGGCGAACTTGGTGGCTTCCCATTTGCACAACATACGGTTGAATGCTGGTAACAGTCCACATGCAGGACAGTGGACACGCAATTACCATCCAGGCTATAATGGCATGAAGAACTGCAGGATTAGGTTACGCACGGGCTTGCAATATTCTGTAGGTGAGAGAGGGGGAATGGCCTTGTTGACAAAAAGAATTGTTAGTTTATGCCGTTGAGTGTAAGCAAGGGTTCCGCCACAAGCAGGGGGCTACGGTAGTGGCGCGGTGACTCAGTCCTCGAGTGGCCTCATGTGTTAAGGCTAGAGCCCACAATCTTATCCTGAGTGAGTGGGAAACTAAGAGAGATAATGGGGCGGAGTGCTTCAGATGCTTTAGGGGACGCAGAGGGTTTCAGCGGTGACCATCCCGGCTTTGTAGGGCCTTCATAGCCTATGAAGGAGTCGCTATATTGACTGTCTGCGACTATCCAGCACCGCCAGCGCGAATTCAACCTCTTCGGCTATCACAGGCTTCTATGTACGTTCGGTAGCAGATCGAGTGAGCCCTGAATGGGGGCCGACGATGGCAACACCAATATACTCTTTTAGCACATGTGCCATTACATCCACGAATCTTGCCTATTGTGCTGATTACGGATATGCTCGAATAGATATCTACTGCTCACCTTACGTTGACTGACGTTGTGCGCAGTGGGAATATCGCAGGGAATGGTTGCAGAATGCAGCTGAGTCCTGATGTCTCTGAGAATCCACATGGATGTTCAATAGAGTTGAGGCCATATCGTCGAGTATGGACGGAATTTCGGGTCAACTCTATCTCGCTAAGCAATTCTTCTCTGTTAATACAGGAAACCGCAGTCTGGACTACGGACGGCTGTTTTAAGTAAAGAATAGGTAGATGCGTGTATTTCAGTTTATCCTGAATATTGGCCGCAAAGTGAATACTTCCAAGCCTGTGTAAGCAGAAACTATGTGAGATGATTTCTGTTTGACTTGTCAGATACCCTGCCCAATAAACGACGTTCTGCAATAACGCAAAAGGCAGGTATATTGCCAGAATAAGCCGACCATATTCACCGAACACCAGATTCAGCGCCTCTACCACCTGACAATATTCGTTTACCGCGAAAGCCATGCTGTGGAGAAGTGGTTTCGAATTGAAGGCAAGGCTGGATGCTACCCAGTCAGACCAAATTATTGCGTTTTCTTAAAGCTATTGTAGGCTTAAAAGCGTCAGAGCTAATCTCCGCTTATAGAGTTTCTGGTTTAATCAAATGTTGCAACCATCACTGAACCCAGACTTCTTGACGAAACATTAGCTAACATTGTTTAACAAGAAAAATGCTACCTGTACTTAAGGCTGTCATTAATTTTACCTTTTCCTAAAATAACTGCTATACTTGTATAATCTGAAGTAACGTTTATCCACTGCGGTGTTTTATTTCTATTTTTCATGCGTTTACCCATTCCCCTCTGCAATGCGTTTTGGCTTTGAGGGTATTAAAAATAACTTATAAATAAATAAATAAACTGCATGAACTTTTGAGACAATTCTTTGCTAATACTTGTAAGTGTTGCCCTGACTTGTTTTTATATTTTCTCAAATTATGAACAATGTTCTTGGATAATCATAGTATCCTTGCGATCAAGTGGTCGTGAGGGTAACGACTGCAACTCTTGGCGAAGCTTTTCACGTCGGGAAACTATTGCCCGGAAAACGATAAGTCCAACTCCAAGCAATATACGGTGTAAATTGATAGCTGCGAACAGACTTCTGGTCGTCCTTAATATGGTCAGTGGTAAGCCGCGTCGGCATTCATACATGCAGCTGAAAAATTTCAGCCTTATTGGTGCTGGCCGTACGAGTGCCAGAATAAAGTCCGCTGAGCACGTAGGCTCAAGCCGACAAAAAAAAAACCTTGAGATTCTGATATATTGCGCAAGGCTCTTAGATATTGAGGCGTGGTTTGCGCAAGGTGGTTGGGATTCATTTAGTGGACCATTGAAACAAAATAGCTATCGAAGTGCGCATGCCAATAATAACTATACATTGCTGCATTGCTGCATTATACGAATGCCCTTTAGAATATCGCAGGAGCCGAAATTTGCCGTGTAGGAACCGTACTAAAAATCACTTTAACTACTATACATTTGCAGTATCCAGGTAGTTAGCAGTCAGAAGAGCACAGATGCCAATAACAAGTAAAACGAGTATACGCAGTGAAAGATGTCGAAACATGCAAAGCACGCTCGTACCAACCCCCGCTGCAACTCGTGACAAGCAGCTTCGTTTTCTGTCGAACGAGTATTTTCGCCCATATTCTGAAAGAGTGCGATTTGCAAAACGCTTTTCGCGCCTTGGCGTCGGTGACACTGCCATTAGCCAGGCTGCGCATAACGCGAGCTCTTCATGATTACCTTCTCTCTGGAGAGCATCTCCGCATCCCACCTAACGTGGTGTCTCATTGGTCACTTCCCACCATTCCTTCTCCCTGAACCACCTCTCTTTGTCTTGTCCACACGGCCACACTTCTTTCGTTGAGCTGCGTGGCGGCAACAGCGAAGGTTCCACTATGAAGAGATTCAAGGTGACCAGTGAAAACAGTCTGCATGCTACAACTATACATGCTATGTGCTGATTCATATCATAGACTTGTAATTCTGCTATTACAATGGTCAAAGCAGTGCACCCAAGTGCGCTTATATGGGCGGACCACCAGTTGTGCTGATTTTTCGTAAACAATACTTTTTTTCATAATCCCGTATCTCTAGGCTGAGGTGGCGCAACTGCAGTGCAGAATGTTTCATAAATAAGTGCAGGGTAGCCTAGATTTGGGCAGCGTTATTTATGGTGCTCCTGAACAAAACGATGCCCTCGTTCCGGTACGTCACAACGTATGCAGTTCGAGGCAAGATAACTCGCGCACTTCTTTATTCATGATGACTTCGGCTGCCACCGCGAAACAGCACTGCTCCACCCATGACACACCGCAAGATTAAAAAAAAGTGTTGCAATTGTTTCAAAATTATTTGGCTAATATTGTGCTAGCATCAGCTCTAACACCGGAAACTTTGATCACTGGTGTTTAAGGAAAGAGTCGTTTCACCGACGATAAAATTACCGATCGCTGACGATTGAGATTGCAACTACTAGTCTACAGCATGAATTCCTCGTACTTTGCCTTTCCATTTCCTGGGCACGGGTTCCTCCTATAAACAGCTTTATTTCTATTGCTAGTAGCAAGCTTGCATGCTGGTAGCATGCTGGCAGCAAGCATGGCAGGCATGCGTCACCGTGACGGCATTTCCGCAATACATCAGTCCCCGTTTTCTTTTTTGTAATAAGTATTCGTGATAAACCCGAGCTGCCTAAAATAGTTCTTACCTCCATAACACTACCAGCCTTTCTAAATGTATCCATATTACCGCCTTTGCTTTTGTGTGCATTGCAATAACAGTTCTCCTTTCCTTCTATAGTTCTGCCCACAAGATGACTGGTCTCCGAAACTACCTTCATTGGCCTACAACATGCGAGAGAAGAAAACGATCACCTACTTGACTGAGACCACAATAACGCAAATGGTGAGAACACATCTCTCTCTTTTCTGATTGCCATAGGTATTACTCATTGTACAGATTTTAGCTCACACCACCTCAATGTAATTATGAACAAAAGAGTGGTGGTGAGCGCCGTAGATTTTGAGCTGCTATTCATTAGGTGCACTTAGATCTAAGGACGCTAGCATTTCACCTTCCTGAAAATGCAGAAGCTGCGGCAGAGATTTGATCCCGTGACTTTCCGGTAAGCCATGTAGTAACATAACCACGTGCAAGCATGGGTGGTAGATTTTCTTTATAACAATAAAGCACAAATATATTGATATGTGAGGTTTAACGTCCTAAAACCATCACATGATTATGAGAGACGCCGTACAAAAGGGCTCCGGAAATTTTGATCACCTGGGGTTCTTTAACGTGCACCCAAATCTGAGCACACGGGCCTACACCATTTCCGCCTCTATCTGAAACGCAGTCACCGCAGCCCGGATTCAATCCCGCGACCTACGGGTCAGCAGCCGAGTACCTTAGCCACTAGGGCCCTGCGGTGGGGCAGGCACAAGTTTACGACGCATGTAGTTTCTGCGGCTGTGTTATGCCTTGACAAGCGATGTAGACCGAAGCTGAAAAGAAGATCGAGGGTTGATGTGATGTGAGGTTGTAGAACAGGGATTTCAGCAACATGCTCAGTTCAACCATTCTATGCTAAGTATTGAAAATTTACTATAGTGCACTGGATATAATTTCGGAAAAGAGCGAGTTAATATGGTTTCATAATCGTACTCAAGGTGTAAACAAAGAAATCTTGCCTTTCGGATCAGCCATGTTTCCTTCTTGCGCAGAAAGAGGCAAACCTCAGTTTTGAATTCATGACATCATTTCCTTTTGGTCGCGATAATTTAGTGTAGTGTAAATCCATATTTTTAAAATTAATCTTCGAACGCAGCTCGTGGACGTCGTACCAAACAGTGATCTGCCACAAAATCAAAGATTAAAAGCATAGGCATGGTTCAGGAATTTTTACGATGGCACTCGGCTACAATACCCAATGGTGACAGCCATGGCAAAGCACGGATCGTCAATGCGAGCGATGTCCTGTCAAGAAAGAAAGTAGCCAAAGAGGACAACCCACTAGAAAGCACTGACGTGCACAGTCCATGCGTAGCGCTAACGCTACAGTGACCCTGCGTACGAAATTCCGGCTGGCGACCACTTCAAAGAGCCGCCGGTCAACCACTCGAGTCAGCCAAATTATGAGCGAGTAATGGTATAACTTGACAAGCTCCGCGTTGACAATCTCATGCTCTCGATGGTGCATGTTCGAAATGAGTTTAATGAATTCTATAAGGTGGTTGTCCGGAGAGGTGCGCTTGATGAAGCTGTAGAGGTAGTATTTGGCCAGTAGTTTTCAAAATAGGCCTGTCGCAGGGGCAGGATCGAAAGCCATATACTGGTAATTTAGGGAGGAACGTGGACTCAGAAGAACCGATGTTACCGCAAATGCTCTTCTTCATTCATCGTTATTCTTCATGTATTGTAATGCCAGCAAGCTCGCGACACTTTTTGCAAGCCTGGCCGAGGCAAAAATAAGCGCATACTCAGACCAATCCGGCTTGTACGGAAGGATCATGTCGACGGTGTGTGACGGGTGCCTTCCGTACAATATGAAGAGTTTCACTCTTCTGTAGTGCTCTTTGAGACGGCATGGCAGGCGTAAATGAGGAAGGGTGGAATAACATCCCAATATGTGTGATAGGCGATGATACACATTGGGAGCATATTGACGAGTGTACGGGTATAGCATTCGGTTAGAGCCTCTGTCTGTGGGTGCTAAGCAGTGATTGTGTGATAGAAAGCATGATGTTTAGGTAGAATTGCTTTGGCGGCTTCCGACAAAGAGGCATGGGCTTGATTTCTGAGCATCTCTTGGGGTGGTTCGTTACGTAGTATCGATGGGTGGAGGACCACGGAGACAACATCCAGCGCTGTTTCCGATGGGAGGATGGTGGTTTTGGCTTACCGCATGAGATGTTCAACAGCGACGATGGCCAATTGGTTTGCCGTTGACGTCACAGGAAGTGGTTCGTACAAATCAATGCTCATGCACCCAAAAGACCACTTAGGGCCAGTATAAGGTTAATAAGCTTATAAACCTGCTGGCAACAACTTTGTTGAAAGATTTTGGCGTTGACAATCGAGGTGATATTGAAAGAACTTTGGCATGTAACAGAACACTCCTCGGCAGAAGTACAGCTGTTGAATGCGTTTCGGCTATTTTCGAAGGTTCGAAATGCGGCTCGACCTAGAGTAAATGGCATATTTCCGAAGAAAGAGTGCGGTGTATTACCAGTAGCCTATGGTGGCCGTCCGAGTTATGATTGCGTTGATGAAGTAGGTCATTGCAAATGACCCGAATGGGGAGCTTGACGCTGCAAGACGTGAGTGATTGTTGCTTATGATTATTTCGTTGGAAATTCAATCAGCGAGGCGATGCATTTATCCTAGTACTGTTCAAAACGGATTGTCTAGGTCTATGTGAGAAGCTGAGGAGGTCGTCTGCGTGATCATGCTGGTGTCAGCTGCGGTACAGAGCACATATCCTGGGTGGCTTTAAGCGACGCTTCTCCGTCACCTGTACATAAACATCAGTTTGTGGGCATTCACTGTTATGCATTCATTTATTCACTCTTGTGACTAAAGACTGCACCATACACGCCGCTTACCTCTGTGGAGACACGTTCAGCTTTCGTGCCACACCGATTTCTATGAAGAGCAATTGGCGATGTTTTTTTTTATTTTACAGGCATGTAATGGCAAGAAGTTTCACCTGAACCTGATATTCGCCCTGGCCGCTTATGACGTCGACTTTGACCACGCTCTACCATGCTCGCGACTGGGTTTCCAATCGTCAGGCGCCGGCTACAACAGGGTCAAGAATACGCGCAATGTGTTGAACTTTATACGGAATAATTACACCGATGCTAGAGCGAATTTCAAATGCCGATTGATCCCCGTTGGTTAAACCAAAATACAGAACAGTTGGATATGTCGTACGTGGTGCAGATCACCGTGTCTCAGTGTTCTATCAATATTTCAAACTAAAAAAAACATAATGTTTGTTTGTTGTTGTTTTTTTTTCAATGCACTCACTCGTCATGTCTGTATTTGGGAGAGTGATCATTCGTAGGCCTCATCAGGCGTCCATAGTCAACGATATGTTCCGGTCTCTGAAATAACTTGCCCTTCTCATGGCAAGTTTAATCACGGTACCAATAACACCAATGAAAGATTATTGATAAAATTTTCACTTGAAGTGACAAGTGCTACACATTTGGTTTTATATTGTTCAGGATGCCTGCTTTATGAAGCGCGAACACTGCTTCTTTCAGATATCCGTATAAGAGAATACTTACAGCTCTGATCCCGTTCCTCAAGAAATATTCAGGCCAGGTTGTCCGTGGGATGTAAATTCACTGAGCTATAAGTAAACTCGTGGTTTTACATTTGGGCTTCAGTATAGCTGTGGATGTCTTGATTGCCGAATAGATTGCACAGCTTATCTCTACAAATGGCTTAATGTGGCAGCAGGCGCCTCGAGTATCCCGGCATTCCTCTTAGACACAACCAATGAAAAAAAACTAAACATAAAGCCAACTAAAGCATACGGCTCAATGTTTGCTTTTTTGTTGAACGGAAGTTTAGGAATCCTGATTTAAAGTGAAAGATGTATGCTACGGTAAAATCTGAACCCCCAACCTCGATGATCCACCAATGCAGCTAAGACAACATTCTTCGTCTCCTTTTTCAGGTATTTTGAGCACCTAAACTAAATTTTTGCGTAATTCGTGACTCCTGCTACTGAGATGTCAGCAGCAATGCAGCCGAGGCAGCATTCACGAATTCTATATAAACATACTGAAAGAAATCTACAGTGGATGCACAGTCATCATAGTCCTCCGTGAAGAAAGCAATAGAAACCTAATAACGGAAGGTGTAAGAGAGCAAGACGCAATATCTTCAATATCTCCAGTGCTGTCGGTGGGGCGTTTACCAGAAGTGGCCAGGCCCCGGATTGGGAAAAATTGCGGATAAAAGCTATTGGTGAGTATCAGTGCAACCTGTAATTCGCAGATGGCATTGGATTGATTAATAAGCCAGGATACAAACAACCCCTCAGGATTAATCAATTGGACATGCAAATCAAGAGAGTAGGTCTGAAAATAATATGCATAAAGCTAGAGCAGTGTGCAACCACCTTGGCAGGGCACTTCGCGATAGAGGTAGAGACAATTGATTGATTGATTGATTGATTGATTGATTGATTGATTGATTGATTCAATGAATAATGCGTGGGGTTTAACTTTCCAAACAACAATATGAATATGAGAGACGCCATAGTGGAGGGCTTCGTAAATTTTGACAACCAGGGCTTCTTTCCCATAAACCCAATACTGAGCACTTGGGCCTACAGCTTTTTCACCTCCATCGGAAATGCAGTTGCTGCTGCCGAGATTTGATCCCGTGACTTGCGGGTCATGAGCCAAGTACCCCAAGCGACAAGACCACCGCGGCGGGGCTAGAGACACTGGAAGTTGTAAGGAGTATACCGGCAGCTAATAAGTGTGGAGCTGAAGCAAGAAAACAAAAGTACGAAGAATAAAAAGAGGGAGAGAATAAGGTGTTGAAATCTTCGTGTATATTATGAAGGAACATATGTGACTGTGGCGGCAAAGACCAGCCAGGTTTTTTTTATGCAATTGCAGTTATATAAACCCGAGACAGGCAAGATAAAGAAGGGAGTAGGGCGCAAGATATAAACGAGGAGCAAAATACAGAAAAGAACAAAACAAATGCAGTGACAGACAAAAAATAAAAAATACAAACTAACTGCCGCAAGAAAGATACTAAAAAAGACAGCACGCCTAGCCACGGAAATAGAAGTCTAGACCTCTGAATGTAAAAGCTAAGCCAAGTCAGGACCAGCGAGGTGGCTGTGCTGTGATTCAGTCTTCCACAAACTAGTGCAAGCTGCACCACTGTCTGACCTTGATGATCATACTGTATGGGTATGCATGTGACAGTACGCGTTTAGTCCAACATCATAACAACAAAATTATTTAACGTGATGTGGACGCATGTTAGAAAATAAAGGGCAGTTCGATTGAAATCAATTCAAAAGTTAAATGCAGGTAATTTCGAATTGACGCTCTATACGTGATTTTTTATGTGTACAGCGTATATTTCACGTGAGGTTTACATCAGCTGCTTTATTATAGTTACTTTAATAAAGCTTCACCACAATTATGCTTGACCTTCAGGGGTAGAACTTGATAGTGTGATGTGCGAGCATAACTTTCTGCGTTTTAAAATTGCTACAAATATTTTTACTGCACCTTATTTTGTGAAGGACCCACTTTGCCTGAATTCGTCATATTCGTGATTCATTCTATTCGCGAAGCAACCACAAGGCATTCTTTTGGGTGTTTTCGGTATACAGACGGCTGCACGCTTTGTTGATGCTGTTGTTCTTGCTCTCCCAATCTAAACTGGTAAGCGCACAAAGAATGGTGCGAGAAGGCGATAGACATACAGATCATTTGATGTGTCGTCTTCTACCCGTCTTTGTGTGCTCTCCCGTTTTCTTACGTCGCCTGACCTACGCCGTCTCTGCTTCTACTTATGAAGAAAAATTTTGTCCCGGTCTTCTGTAACAGATGGGTCTTTAAAGCATCAATTCCTTGTCCAATTCACAGAATGGAAGTTAAAATGTTTCTCGCACTACAAAATTCCTGTATACGCCTTCCGTTCTTTTTTACTGAACTGTTTAAAACGCAAGCTACAGTAAGCTATTAGAGTGTCATGCGTAAGGTATGGGCTCATTGTGCATGCCAACGCGGTTATAAGCGAATGTTGAAAAATTCACTGGTTTTTATACACTGTAATACTCGTATACTAGTACTTTTCTGCTTTAGGACTGCTTATTATCCTCAAATGACCTCATCGTTGACTTTATAATGTATACTATATAAATATTCTTTTCATCAATACTATGCTTATTAACAAAAGCGATATTTTACTTTTTTGCACTAATAGCATATATTTGTTTATGGATATCTGGCCGATTCCCCGAAGTCATGAACCAACAATCTGAGAATATACGTCTAATTCACCTTTAGCGTTTTCTGAAGTTGTAAGAAAAACTGCATCGTCACAGCTCAAAAGAGACGAGCAAGCACAGAACTCGATACGTTCTCGACTTGTTCGTGACCAAAGGATATGCTGCTCTCGGTCGCCATTTACTTGGTCACTGGCGCATTCCAAATCAGCTATCACGAGGAGACCATTGGCCTTCAAACCAGAGGGGGCACGTTTTCTCTACAGGCACAGCATAAATTTATTGAACCTATTCTCGTAATCATCAGCCACTGCAGTACAAAGGCCCCTTCCAAGCCGGATTGTAGCAAGGAATATTCAGCGAGGAGGCAGCACTTGGTTGAAGGTTTGAGAAACTCCTCTATTCATTAGTCGCTGTCAGTAAAACACTCTCTTTAATATATATTAGAAGGATGGGGATCCTATGATGTGTCATTTGGCTACGGGCTTATTTTCAAGTATCGCCCTTAACCATCCTTTGCTAGCGTGGTGACGTTATCCTTGCGAACCTGCTAATGTAATGGTTATCATATCGAGCTTTCGCTCTTGAGCACAGATACTGTTTCCTCCTTCTTTCCTTTCACCCCCTCCCTTCCCTCACTGCTAGCGAAGATGTGTAAGCCATGTTCATAAACGAACATTTGTTCATTCCTTCCTCAGCCAAGTGTTACCTCGCTTCGTCATATCGAGCACAACACATTTTCATTTATTTCATTTCATTTATTAATACTCTTAGCCCTTTTTATAGGCTATTACAGGAGTGGAAAGAAATTATAAATTCACAGAAATGTGCATAGGAGAAACACGAAAAAGTATCTATTAGAGAAACACATATGCCTTCACGGCACAAATAGAAATGCACATAATAATAGTATTGTAGTTGCAAGCGCTTCAGTAAAACATATACTATACAAATTATCAAAACCCATAATAAAATCATAGTTTAATTACATGACACATAATTTACACAAGTCCTCCTAATTGTAATGCCTAGAATCAGAAAACACTATAGAGCTTACGGCTTCTAAAACTCAATAATAGATTTAGTTTTCCCAACCGGATCTGGCAACTAATTCCACTGAAAAATTGCCCTAGGGAAAAAACTGTGCCTCAAGCAATCGTTGTGAGCTTTGAGAGGCGGTATGTGCATACTGTGTTTGTGTTTTGATGTTTCCTGCGTTTTGATCTCGAAGTACTTGTCATGGTAACGTGATCACGAATTATTGGAAAATTATTTTAAATTTTCAAAGTCGGTTCACTTTAGAAGTGGTGAAAGCTCTGTCATCATCATCATCATCATCATCAGCCTTACTACGTCCACTGCAGGAAAAAGGCCTCTCCCATGTTCCGCCAGTTAACCCGGACCTGTGCTTGCTGCTGCCAATTTATACCCGCAAACTTCTTAACCTCATCTGCCCACCTAACCTTCTGTCTCCCCTAACCCGCTTCCCTTCTCTGGGAATCCTGTTAGTTACCCTTAATGACCAGCGGTTATCCTGTCTACGCGCTACATGCCCGGCCCATGTCCATTTCCTCTTCTTTATTTCAACTATGATATCCTTAACCCCCGTTTGTCCCCTAATACACTCTGCTCTCTTCTTGTCTTTTAAGGTTACACCTACCATTGTTCTTTCCATTGCTCACTGCGTCGTCCTCAATTTAAGCTGAACCCTCTTTGTAAGTCTCCAGGTTTCTGCTCCGTAGCTAAGTACCGGCAAGATACAGCTGTTATATACCTTCCTCTTGAAGGATAGTGGCAATCTACCTGTTATAACTTGAGAGTGCTTGCCGAATGTGCTCCATCCCATTCTTATTCTTCTAGTTACTTCAATCTCGTGGTTCGGCTCTGCTGTTATTACCTGCCCTAAGTAGACATAGTCTTTTACAACTTCAAGTGCGCTGTTACCTATCTCGAAGCGCTGCTCCTTTCCGAGGTTGTTGTACATTACTTTCGTTTTCTGTAGATTAGTTTTAAGACCCCCCTTTCTGCTCTCCCTGTTCAACTCTGTAATCATGAGTTGCAATTCGTCCCCTGAGTTACTCAGCAATGCAATGTCATCGGCGAAGCGCAGGTTACTAAGGTATTCTCCGTTAACTCTTAACCCCCACTGCTCCCATTCTAGGCTTTGAAAACCTCCTGTAAGCACGCGGTAAATGGCATTGGGGAGATTGTGTCCCCCTGCCTTACATCCTTCTTGATTGGTATTCTGTTGCTTTCTTTATGAAGCACTATGGTAGCAGTTGATCCCCGGTAGATTTCTTCCAGAATGTTTATATATACTTCATCTACGCCCTGATTCAGCAGTGTCTGCATGACGGCTGATATTTCTACTGAATCAAATGCCTTCTCGTAATTTATGAAGGCTATGTATAGTGGTTGGTTATACTCTGAGCATTTCTCTATTACCTGATTGATAGTATGAATGTGGCCTGTTCGAAATCCTGCTTGTTCGTTTGGTTGATTGAATTCTAATGTTTTCTTTACTCTGTTAGCAATCACCTTTGTAAATAGCTTGTATACTACAGAGAGCAAGCTGATTGGTCTGTAATTCTTCAAGTTCTTATCATCTTCTTTCTTATGTATTAAGATGATGTTAGCGTTCTTCCAAGACTCTGGTACTCATCCCGTCAGGAGACACCTCGTAAACAGGGTGGCAAGTTTTTCTAACACAATCCGTCCTCCATCTTTCAGCAGATCTGATGTTACCTGATCCTCACCAGCAGCTTTGCCTCTTTGCATGCTCTCCAAAGCTTTTCTGACTTCTTCTATCATTACTGATAGGGTGTCATCTGGGTTACTTCTAGTTTTTATAGTATTATGGTCGTGGTTGTCTTCGCTACTGTACAGATCTCTGTAAAACTCCTCCGCTATTTTAACTATCCTATCCATATTGGTAGTTATTTTGCCTTCTTTGTCCCTTAATGCATACATCCGACTTTTGCCTATCCCAAGTTTTCTCTTCACTGCTTTGACGCTTCCTCCGTTTTTCATAGCGTGTTCAATTCTCTCCATGTTATACCTTCTTACATCACATACCTTACGTCTATTAATCAACTTCGAAAGCTCTGCCAGTTCTACTTTGTCTGTTGTACTTGACACTTTCATGATTTGACGATTCTTAATTAGGTTCTTCGTTTCCTGGGAAAGCTTGTCAGTGTCCTGTCTAACTGCCCTGCCTCCAACTTCCACTGCACACTCCGTAATAATACTCGTCAGATTATCATTCATTGCATCTACGCTAAGGTTGGTTTCCTCCCTAAGAGCCGAATACCTGTTCTGCAGCGACACTCTGAATTCCTGTACTTTCCCTCCCAGTGCTAGCTCATTGATTGGCTTCTTGCGTATCAGTTTCTGTCGTTCTTTCTTCAAGTCTAGGCGAATTCGAGACCGTACCATTCTATGGTCACTGCATCGTACCTTGCCAACCACTTCCACATCCTGCACGATTCTTGGGTGTGCAGTCATTATAAAGTCTATTTCGTTTTTATTTTCGCCATTAGGGCTCCTCCATGTCTACTTGCGGTTTTCTCGTTTTCGGTAGAAGGTATTAAAAATCCGCAAACTATTGCGTTCTGCGAATTCTACTAGTAGCTCTCCTCTGGCGTTTCTAGTGCCGATGCCATAATCTCCTACTGCCTGGTCTCCAGCCTGCTTCTTCCCTACCTTTGCATTAACGTCGTCCATCGCTATAGTATACTGTGTTTTTACCTTACTCATTGCCGATTCCACGTCTTCATAAAAGCTTTCAACTGAAGCGTCATCATGGTTGGATGTAGGCGCGTAAGCCTGTACTACCTTCATTTTGTATCGTTTATTCAGTTTAATTACAATACCTACCACCCTTTCATTAATGCTATTGTATTCTTCTATGTTGCAAGCAATGTTTCTGTGAATTAGGAACCCCACTCCCAGTTCTCTTCTGTCTGCCAAGCCCCGATAGCAAAGGACGTGCTCATCCTGTAGCACCGTATAGGCCTCATCTGTCCTCCTAACCTCACTGAGCCCTATTAAATCCCATCTAACACCCTCTAGCTCCTCCAATAGTACAGCTAGACTTCCCTCACTAGATAAGGTTCTAGCGTTAAACGTTGCCAATTTCAGGTTCCAATGGTGGCCTGTCCGGATCCATAGATTCTTAGCACCCTCGGCTGCGTTGCAGATCTGACTGCCGCCGTGGTCAGTTGCTTCGCAGCTGCTGGGGACTGAGGGCCGTGAGTTATTTGACGTATGCATGTGGGAGGTAGTGGCCAGATACTGCACCAGGGTGGCCAATCCTTCTCTGGTGAGGAAGTGCGTTCCCGGCGGTAGTTACCGGTGAGGCCGCACCCCAGGCCTCTTAAAGCAGTTCCATCAACACGCAGATTTTTTTTAAAATCCGGTTGGGAACTGCGCGGCACCGGGATTTTAACCACGGACCTGGGCCATACTATAGATGGAGCTATTTGTTCGGTAGTTCATTGCACTCATCCTTCCGCTGATTGTGGGTACTTGTAGGCTTTCAGCACATAATAATGCACGTCTTTGTGGCATGTGAAAGCAAAGAGCACAATATTTTAAAAGGATAAGTCAATGAAGGCACACCACGGTGTAGGAATATTTAGGTGTTGACACTGCGCCATCACCATTCACGGGTGTGCAAATCAGGTTTGGCGCCCACTAGGCACATTTATGTGGCTAATGGGTGCCATAACTGAACCATATCCACATATCTGAACTAAATGACTTTTGACAAATTATAGCATGATATACCAGGTTTGACCTCTTGGCACAGCTATGACATCAGTGCTGAACAATAAGCATAAATATCAGCCCATACAGGATTCGCAAACTGCTATGAATCCTGAGGTGCGCGCTTGTTAGTAGTGATGACTGGAGGGTGTACACTTTACTTGTTATTGCGTTTCTTTTTATGCATGTTCGCGAAGACCTACACTACAGCCACATTGTTGTTTGGCTCAAGTTCTCGACTGGAATGAACCAGGCTATATTTATTCCACATAATGCGAAGAGCCTCACCTTCAATGACTGTTCTCTTATATCTTCAAAAAATACTAGCACGACAAAAACGAGGATGAGAAAGGAAAGACAGAATACAGCGCTGACTTGCCACTAAATTATTATTTTGTAAAATGAAATAAATAGCATCTGAAAACAAACAACGGTTGTGCATGCACAAGGTGACAAAAGAAAAAAATATATAAAGCCTATGTAACTGATGAAACATAAGACGCGACGCAAGCTATCCGTAAGGTATGACCCTTGTGCATCTCATAGTGCTAACAAAGGCTGACTGATACAAACTTCACCTTCCAGTGACATGCAGAACATCTTCATAATCTCCTGTGAGCGCTGGTTTCTGAAAATGCAAGGTTTCTATTCTATCAAAACAACGAATAAAAATTTAGTTGTCAGTTAGTGCTGTAGTTTGTCTTTTCTTTCTTGTCCTTGTTTTTGTCACCCTAGTACTCATTTATGAAAGCACATCAACTAGTCCAAATTTGCCATTCTAATGATACAGTTCTTTTGCCTTTTTTGTCTTTATCTACAAAAATGACTACAATTAGTCTACAATACCAGCAGCACCAAAAGAAAGAAGGAACTGAGAAAAAAAAAAGCTTGGACCATCTCCCTGAGGAAAACCCTGATGGGATCCAAAGCAGCAGTGTTGCGCATGGGTGGCGTCATGGGTTGAATGGCGCTAATGCGGGTGCTGCCGTGAGCGCTGGAAGATTCGTTTGAAGCGATGGCTGGCGTAGATCTTGTATCTGATACTTACAAACATGTTTTAATGCGTATGTTAGGTGCGCGTCAAGTTTATTGCGCGTGAATCGTCACGTCGAAAGAGCTCTGTGAGTTTACCTAATTCCGCAGGTGAAATAAAACGACGGTACTTATTGAATATGAAACTAAAACTAAGGCGCTGTATTTTCTCAAGTTTCGAACAGTTAGTTTGGGTATAGGGATTCCGAACTACTTTGGAATATTCGACTATGGGTCCTGGCAAGGTAAGGTTTTGTAAGCTAGAATTTTAACTTCGGAAGAGGCATAGTAGAAATTACGTCTCAGGCCCCTTAACACCTTGGAACAATGTTTCTCTATGTTGAGATTCCAGCGCAAGTCCGGCGTAGAAATCAGACCTAGTTATCTGTATGCATAAGCTTGAGAAAGTTCGTGACCGTCAATTCTTTAAGGGTAACTAAAAACTCGGTGTGTCATCTTCTAGCCGTCTTTGTACGCTCACTAGTTTGATCTTTCTGACACATGATGTCCGAGTGGTTTGCCTCATCCGCAGAATGAATGTCTTCAGGTACAAAGAATCATTGTGCGGTGTGTTGTAGAAGATACCTGTTGACCAAGTGAACGATGCACGAGTGGCCGACGATAACTTAGATATCTTGAATATAAGCTTATGCGACGTGGCTGATAGTGTTGGAACAGACTCGACAGTGGTTGTTGAGGTAGCTGGCTGATAGCTGTCATGTAAAACAGATACCGGCTCACAAATAAACCTATTACTTCTGTCAGTGTTCAGCCACGCCAGCTGATCAATAGAGCCACGAAAACCACGGTACTTCTAATGACGTATAATGGAAGCATTGACAAGCGTGCGGCCATCTCAACAGATGTCTTGAAGTAAATCGGCCAAGAGCGTTCGGTTGCAATATTGTAATGATTTTCGCAACGCTATATAGGTCTGAAAGCCTGTCAGAAAAGAAGACTCATTCTAACGGTGAATTCAATAGACTGAATCGAACAAGGTGCTCCCCAGATGGCTTTTTGACTTTTCCACACTTATTTCGCGAAGCAAGCTGTGTGCAGCGATAATACAAGATGGCACTGTGATCGGGCGCCGTTCCAGTGGTGCAGCAAGTCCGGAAGGTACCGTTGGCGATCAAAGAGCAGCTTTGCGAAGAGAATAACTGCATGAAAATGCCTCTATCATGGGGAAAGTGGACCAGTCTACCGACTAGGTAAGCTGTTTAGTTGTATCACGGAAGGCAGGTGGCCGTATTGTCATATGTATGGGTCCAAAGTCCATAAACAAGAGCCTAATATGCGAACAATATGCTATGCCATTTCTGGAGGACATCGAAAAGGAAATCTCGGGTGCCACTTTTTCCTGTTAGGTACAACGCGTGTTTCTATTAGGTACCAACGCATGAGTCTAAGGCACGCGCATGCACCTTGGCGACGCCCTTTTGTAGCTACAAGTTCTTGCAGAAGCCATTTCGAATTTAACCAGGGATAAAGTTATCCAGGCCTGGCAGCAGTGCACGTATATATTGTTGATATTGTTACGAGGAAGACAGACCCAGCAGGCGCAGACTTGAGGGAATATATATCTGTTCACAATTGCTTACTTGAGCGGAGCCACCAAACTAAGAGCTTGCGCCATCTGTCTGCAGTCGTCATCCTCTAAATTGTGTGGATTGTTATGCCACTGGCACGTCGCGATATGCTAAAATGTGAGGGGGGAGGGGGGGCTCAAATAGCAACACAATGAATGGCATACAGCCGTACTAAAGCCGGCAGATGAGGCCAGGAGAATGTGTAATGCCTAAAAATGTGGGTTTTGGGTAACACCGATAACATTTGTTGTTGGCGTGATCAGCCAAAGTGGCCTCCGCCCCAGCACAGGTCTCCGACCCAGCACAGGTTAACCACGAGCATATTATCCGCATCTAAAGGATAAAAAGAAAGCTCGAAGAATTTCAGGCATTGTAATTTATTTCCGCGAGTATGTACCAGTCCTCAGTGACAAGACGTCACTGCTTTGAGCCTTTTGATCAAAAATATTATATTCGTATGAGCGTCAACCTACGCGCATTCATAGTAGCCGTGGTTTGATCAAATCACTGATCAAGTTACGGCTACTAGCACTCTTTGAATAAAAGAAAAAAAAGTGAAGCTAACTGCGCAAGAATAAAAATTTAGTATCGAAGCCACGTTGCTACAAAACGCGGAATTGACTGGCGCCTGGTCACGTTCACGTCACGTGTTTTTTAAAAAACTGAAACACACTGCGCTCAAATATAATAAGAGACGCTGGCTATCAGTTTTGCGTCCTAGAAGTTTCACAAACCTGTCTATGGTGGTAAACTGTTTGTCAAAACTGATCGCAAGCATCTGATTTTCAACTACTGAAGATTGTTGTGTGCCTACTCCGAAGGCTGCAGTGATTTTGCCTTGCAGTTCATACCACGGAAAGTCCTGCTGCTCGTAAACATGCTACACCGTACTGCCACGCAGCCTGAGGGGCCCAGAGTATGTGGAAGATATGGAGATCCACTTGTCGCTTAAGGCCCAGTAAGCATTCGAAGAAAGCAGCTCATTCAACAAGAGACCAGCGCATAACCCCTTTTAGGCAGCGTTGTATAACAACTAAAAGCAGGCGTGACAATTCAAATAAAACTGACGACATTCTCATAGGAGTTACTGAAAGCGGATGGTGTACTGCTTAGACAGGCTAAAATGGTCGTGCCGAAAACTCTGGCAGCAGAAATTTCGAGCTGAACACACGAGGGTCACGTGGGGCAATACAAGTTCAATGCCAGGTCACAAAGGCTGATTTTTTAATGTTTTTTTCGGCCAGGAGTGTGAAGTGATAGTGAGAACCAAGTGCGGAAATGCCAGGCGTATTAAAAGTACGCCTAAAGCCAGCCGAAGGAGCCGCCGTTATGAAGGCCTTTACCAAAGCCACTGCGGTATTGGTTGGGAGCTTACCTGTTACAGTTCGTAGGGCGCTCCTACGTCTTACTATATGATGACCAGCCGATTTTTCCAGATTTTTAAAGACAAGTCGCACAGCAGCAGCTGAAGTGGTTTTCAAAATATCTGCCATATTCTGCCACATTAGCAATCTAGTAGAAGCCTGCCCTGACACTGGCTATCGCCGACAAACGAGGCCTTAAGATTTGCACTTTCATTTATTGATAGTGAGGGTTTTGTTCTGGCAGACTTTATGCCTTGATGGTGTATGCAAGAAAGTATTGGTGAGCGGCCATTTTGTAATAAGATCACGTACTAAGTGACGCCAAAAACAGCCAGAAATAGTGTTACACAATTGCCGCAATGGCAACAGGTGGCACTGAGTGAAGCTACCCGTTTAAATACACATTGATTTTATGAATGATATGTGGGGTTTAACGTCCCAAACCCACCATATAATTATGAGAGACGCCGTAGTGGAGGGCTAATGAAATTTATATTACCAGGGCTTCTTTAACGTGCACCCAAATATGAGCACACGAACCTATAGCATTTCCGCCTCAATCGGAAATGCAGCTGCCGAAGCCTGGATTCAATCCCGCGACCTGCGCGTCTGCAGCCGAGTACCTTAGCCACTAGGCCACCGCGACGGGGCCGTTTAAATACACATATATACCCTATAAAGTGTACGGAGGGATGAGTGCCACCGTAGTTCATGGGTGGAGCATCGGACGCGCTATTCAAAGGTCGCAGGTTTGGATCCTGCTTGTGGCAAGTCATCTTTTCATCCACTTTTGTTTCTTCACACTGGCATAACAATTTTTTTGCGTTAACAGCCCCTATTCTTTTCCTGACATTATTGTCCACTAGGTGTAGTTACTACTGTGTCTAAGTAAGAATACGAGCTCTTTAAACTTGCGCTTTCCTTCCACCGTGAAAGAAAAGTATACATGAGAGTCGGCTTCACCATTATAGCAATCTCATATATTCTTCACATATGACCCGCATCTCATACGGTGAGTTTTTTTTTTTTTTCATGTTAACGTTTGCTCACAGATTTCCCCAGCTACACCTTCCCCCTCCTCGTTTGCACCTTCACATTTTCCCGGTTCTTTTTGTAAAAACAAATTGCGTGGCTGCAGGCCACTGGCTGATTGAGCTTTACAAGGTTGGCACCCATTCCCGTCATCGTTCTGTAAACGTCGCAACACGTTCATACGCAAAGTCAGAGGTGTCAAATTTGTTTGAGAGTCCTGTTACTGTATATTCCGTCCACTTTCGTTCTCTTTGCGCTAGGAGTGTGCTGGCGGGTTCCGTGCGTCGACGTGGTCAACGGCGCCATGGCGTTTTGGCTCACCACTATTTCACGTAACTTAATGCGCTCCCAAGAAGTGGACATGTAGAATAGGGGGCACCACGAGAATTGCTCGCCAGCTGTAAAACATTGGAAATTATGCGTTTTGAGGGAGCCATTATGAGCCACCTTCCTTTTTTATGCCGGTTCGTGATTAAATGTTCACCAATCATACCATAAAGGGTTTTCACCAAGGTGTCGGGCCTCCGCCTTTACTTTATTAGGAATCTTGTGATTTTTATTCGATAGCTGAACAAAGGATAGTCATGCTCAACGTGATGTGGCCCCATCTACGAGAACCAACATACTTTTTGCTTCCACGGTGCTTTAGGTTATCTGCAGCCATCGTGCACATCAGCACATATATCAATAATAATTAATCGTATCAACACAAGCTTTACATTCAATTCGGCCGATTGAGCCATAGCTCCTGCCACACAACTTTTCAGGCAGCTACACCAAACAACTGATAATCACCCTCGATAACCCTTGCAACGCTTGCTGGTGATTTGAATGGTAATAAAAAGAATGCTGGAAAGTTGCAGTGTTTTGACGTTCATTACACAGTGAGGAAACGTCCTCTCCTCTGGTATCGCTTCGCCTTAGGACGGCCTTACAAATGGCATTTTTTTAAATGAGGCCCACGTTTTGCTGCTCCTTTTCTTCCTTGTCCGAGTGTTTGTCACACGAGCAGTACTGCCACGTTACAGAGTTTCTTTGGGGCATCGGGAAGGAGACAGCCTCATTTCTGCCACTTTCAGCTTCAATTTCACGTATAAAAAGTAACCGGCCAGACGCCAGTGCTTGGTCGGGTTGGTAGTGGTGATTATTGGCACTCGCAGGAGCCCAGTTGCCGAGGTGTACACGTGGATTCTGTTTGGTGATGGGTTATATTTACGGTAGACGAAAGCGCACACGGGATTAAGAGACAGGCAGGAAACACGACAAGGACGACACTAACGCTGAACTTAGGTGATCACTATTGACGAGCACAATTGCTTAACCGGCATCTTTACGCGCATGCGTACCTCAAGTGACTAGACAAAACAGGCCAATTCGGGCGCTATTGCGCAATTCAAGCCGTGATACTGAGTCAGGATGAACGTATCCCCCTTCAACGAATTCAGAGCAAACTCAAAGACCGTTGCACTTTCGCAATATTGGCCGAAAAGTTGGTTAAATGTGTTGTTTACTCTGGGTGTGCTTCTTTCGGCTCTTTGCAAAAAAAAAAGCCAATGGGCAGAGCAAACAGAGGTAAACATGCTCGATAAAACACAGGAACCCTTACGTCACCTGTACCGAGTGTGTCGTATGTTCAATAGGGCTGGCCCGTAATAAGGTGTACGTAGTCCAAACGGGTCGATGCCTCAACACGAGGCTAACGGAGCACAATCATCTCTTCCACAGGAGGCCATGCAGGCCACTTTTGCTACAGTATACTAGACCTTTTGAGTGGCGTTAAGGCACTTCGCCGCCTGATGTCTTCCGGGTCGACCGTAGCAGCGGCGGTGTGTTTGATTAGTACTGAAAGCACTATGCACTGCGTGCATTGCTATGCATGGCACGCTATGTGCTTCGGCTACCTCGATGCGCTTTTTTGAAGGAGCTCTCTTTGCGCCGGCCCATCATTTATGTTTAGCAGAAGCTGTAAAAATTCTTGAGGGACGACATGCCAAAGTGCTCAGTTTCAGCTCCATAAAAGCGCTTGCGCAGGATCGAAAATTATTTTGAGATTACAAAGCTAAAATGCTTAGCATAGGTATGAAAATATGCGAAAGAAATAGCGCTTGCGCAGGATCGAAAATAATTTTTATTGAGATTACAAAGCTAAAATGCTTCGCATAGGTATGAAAATATGCGAAAGAAATACCTTATTGGCGCAGCGAACTTTTATAGCCTCAAAAATATTACACTTGATACCTCAAATTGGGCGTACTACAAATTACTTTTATGCGGAAATATCGGCAGAACCACGCGGTCTAAAACAGCTGGTAAGGCATTGTTGAAGAGAACATGGCTTCAAAGACTTTCATAATCCTAGTTAATTGGAGTTAAAGTACCCTGTCAAAGCACACATACCCAAAAGGCCAAAAGTAGAGGGGGGACCAGAATAGACACTGAATATTCTGCATCGCGTAATTTTTCGCACACTTTACCTTTTCACAGGATAATAAAATACTTACACGAATCCACAGCGGCCTCAAATCGCCAAAGTTAGCCGTTCTGCACAACCCCCCCCCCCCCTTCAAAAAAAAACTTCCTGGGTAGCCCTGCACTGAACGTGTACCGCTGAAAAGCTGATTATAGCGTGCCCCTTTAGAAATCTGTAATGTAAATTTACCTTCCGACAGTACGATGTCTCAAAAATATTTCAACTTTAAAGTAGATTAGATATGAACCGCGTACAAATAGCGGCTCTTCTAAGGGACATGGCACGGGCGGTTATTGTTATTGGGGTGGGCCGGTGACTACGTGACTACGTGCACTTGTATATATATATACATTTATATATATACATATATATATACATATATATATATATATATATATATATATATATATATATATATATATATATATATATATATATATATATATATATATATATATATATATATATATATACTTAATATACTTATATAACTCATCCCCTGATGAAGGGAGGACCCCTCCCGAAACTGTTGGGAAATAAATATATTTATCCTTGTTGACAACGCTCCCATTGTGCCATATCCCATACCTTCACGAAGACTAACTGGCCCATTAAAATAATACTCTCACTATATATATATATATATATATATATATATATATATATATATATATATATATATATATATATATATATATATATATATATATATAAGAGAAACAAGTTTATACCTAAGAACTCGTTTTTTCCGTGTTTTGACACAATATTAATGAGATCTAACAGACAGTAATGCCAAGGAATGTACAGGGGAAGTTATTAGAACCAATGGAATGTAAATAAGAAGAAAGAAAAGTGGATGAAAAAATAACCAGCGTTATTCGAAGGTCGTAGCTTCGATTCCTGCTCATGGCTGGTTATTTTTTCATCCACTTTTCATTCTTCTTATTTACATTCTATTGGTTCTAATAACTTTCCCTGTACATTCCTTGGCATTACTGTCTGTTAGATCTCATCAATATTGTGTCAAAACACGGAAAAAACAAGCCCTTAGGTATACACTTCTTTTCCTTATTTCATTGAATGAGGGTCTCGTACTGGCAGACTTGGTGTGTTTAGGTTGTATAAGAGGGACAATTATTCAGCTGCCCGCTCATAATAAGTTCACGTGCTACGTGACGCCAAACAGGCGCATAAGAGTGTTTTCACACTCGTCGTTTGGCTTATAGATGGCGCTGACTGTCACTACTATTCTTAATTCACATATAAACCCAAAAAGTGGATAGAGGGAAAGCCGCTGTGGTAGCTCAGTGATTCCACTTCCGGACGCCGAAGCGAACGGACGTGTGTTGGAAAGCTCCAGTGGAGCGGCATTAGCGGCCCGTTTGAGCAGCGGAAACAGGTCTTTTGATGACGTTAAGGATTATGAAGTTGTGTTGCCAACCCTTTTTACAGGACGTATTGTTTTAAATACGGTCTTTCTGCACGCTGACGTACGAGCCCGACCTTATCGAGAGGAAGATTTCCGTGACACTTTGGCCAGCCTGCGACTGCTCCCCGAAGTGGTTGCTTTGGGGGCGTATAGAATGAGCCACGTGTGGGCCGTAACGTTCAAGAACATGGACGCTGTCAAGACGATTCCATCGCAAGGCGATATCAAGGTAAAAAATTGTCGCTGTCTTGCCATTGATTCGGCAAACCAGGATGTGCTTATGAAAGTGCACTGGCTGCTGCACAATGTTCTCGATGAGGATGTGCGACGCGCTTTAGAGCCGTACGGCCAAGTGGTTTACGCCAGCAGGGAGCGTTGGCGTGTAAACGGCATCAGTGAAAAAGGCTCCACAGCCCGTATTGTGACACTTCGGGTGAAAGTGGGCTTCAAAATCGAAGACCTGCCTCACCAATTGAACGTAGCGGTGAGCAAGCTTTGGTGGTTGTTCCGGGCAGAGCGCCAGTGTGCTTACGCTGTCGAGCAAAGGGGCACATATGGCGAGATTGCCGTGTGTTACGCTGTGATGCCTGCCGAAGATTTGGCCACGAGGAGAACGACTGCACGTTGTCTTATGCCAGCGTCACCGGACCTCCGAGTGGCAACGACCACGCAGAGCTGTTAATGGACGAGCATCAAGCTGAAGAGGCAGCGAGCACGACTGCGAGGAAGGAACAGGTGACCCCAGAATTGGTGAAACTGAGCAGACCTAGTATAATGGACTATGAAAAGGTCGAGAACAAGGCATCCGAACCAGAGCCAGAGAAACCGATAAAGACAGACAAGCCAGAACAGCACCTGCCGACTGTGAAGGCTCCCAGCGGCGCAGACACACTGCAAGACGACATGGAAATCGGCGACAGCGCAGGCAGTGGACTAGCTGGAAAGTGACCAAGAGACATTGTTGGTGAAGACTTCACTACCTCCGGAGACGTTGGTCGAGAAGAACCACCAGCAAAAACCACAGGAATGAGGCGACCAACGTTGAAGCCACTGCCGACCTTGCAGACTAATCCACGGGTGAAGGCCAGGCAGCCTTCGCAAAAGCTGCCTGGTACTTGAGTTTTTTTTGTGCTTTTTTCCGGATGGAAAGTAACCCGTAAATGAGCGGAGTGTACACACAACATGCCTCTGTAAAACCTGGACCGATTGGCGCAAAATTTTCAGTAAAAACGAAAGCCGTTTTATAGAAACGTTCACCTAAAGTAAACACTGTGTTTTGTAGCTTCCCCCCCCCCCCTAACAAAAATCATGGCTTTCAATATATCAGCCTTACGCGTCGCAACTTTTAACGTTAGAGGTTTACGCTCGAAGAGGCGACAGTATCAGTTACGTTGTTTGTTTCTTGAAAATGACGTTGATATCGCCGCTGTAAAGGAAACAAAAATTGAATCTGAAGAGCAGATGGACACATATTTTTGAACTTCCGCTCCAGATACAATATATGTGTGAGTCATTCTGCAGGTACTTCAGGCGGATGTCTTCTCTTTATAAGGAACACAATTGGCATTGTCGAAAAAAGTGTACACAGTGATAATGAAGGACGAATAATTGCATGTGATTTTCTTCTTTCCGGCATTAGTTGGTGCGTTGTGTGCGTATATGCACCAAATAGACAACAAGATAGGAAAATATTTTTTTAAAGTCTTGATACGTATCTATCATGCGAGAAGGCAGTTATATTTCTAGGCGATTTCAACTGTGTGTGTAATGCCGAAGACAGGGCAAGTAAAACCCTTGTACGTGACTATAGTGCCTTGGTATTGGATTCAATGGCGCGTGAGCGAAACTTGGAAGACGTGGGATATATACTGGCGCAGGGTGCCCACTATACGCATTACCAGCTCAACAGTCAAGCTAGGCTTGACAGAGCATACGTGTTTACGTTTCTGCTTCCTATGTGCCAGGGCTACGCTGTGAAGAATGTTTCATTTATTGACCATAGTCTGGTAATGTTCACCATTATTAAAAAAGAAACACCCCATTTCCGATGGAGGCGGAAATGTTGTAGGCCCGTGTACTCAGATTTGGGTGCACGTTAAAGAACCCCAGGTGGTCAAAATTTCCGGAGCCCTTCACTACGGCGTCTCTCATAATCATATTGTGGTTTCGGGACGTTAAACCTCACAAATCAATCAAATCAAAAAATAAACGCCCAAATTCAATTGGGGACTCTGGAAGTTAAATGAAAAGCTACTTGAGGATGAGAAGTTTGTAGAAAACGCTGAAAAGGAATCAAAAGAAGTGGCGAAAGGTAACGCAAGTAGTTCAATTAACACATGGGAGTGCTTCAAGGAAAAAGTAAAAATGGAAGCAATTGGAAGGTCAGTTTAAAAAAAACGCACTAACCTGAAAAAAGAAAGACAACTGCAATGCGAGCTTGATTTTGTTTATGTCAAGAATGTTCGCAACCAGGAATTCGCAGTAAAGAAATAAGAGTGAAACAAGAACTAGAAGCCGTAAATACGGAAAGGTACAGAGGAGCGGTGGTACGCACACGCACAGATAGATTGTGGTGTGGCGAGGTTCCGACAAAACGTGCCATCGCAGATGTAAAGAGCTACGCGACAAGAAACGATATAAGGGCGATAGAATACAAAAATGAAGTCACCACAGATAAAACCGAGATTGAGCACGCGTTTGTGGAATATTTCCAAGAGCTGTTGGGGGGCGTCAGAGCGGACACGAGTACATATAGTCGGCGTTTCTTGTCACTTATGCCGAAGCTTGAGAATGACGTAAAAGCGAGATTAGAAGCGCCCATATCGGTCAGAGAAATAGCAATCACAATTGAAAAAATGAAAAACGGTAAAACACCCCGTCCAGATGGACTAAGTGTAGCATTCTATAAGAAATTTAAAAATCTTGTGGCAGAAGCTTTGTGGACTGTTTTAGATGAGGCATACGAAAGAGAAGAGTTACCAATATCTTTTCGGAGAACACACATCGTGTTAATCCCAAAAACTGAAGATCCCAGGAAACAGCTGTCCGTCACATCGTACAGACCCATAACCCTAGCGAATGTTGACTACAAAATATTCATGGGTGTTTTGGCCAGGCGAATCCAAAGAGTGATTACAGAAATAGTCGGACCACATCAGACTTGTGGCATAAAAAGCAGAACAATTATGACAAACATTCATATTGCCCGAAATATGTTAGAATGCTAGGATGAGTTTGACTGTAAAGTAGCTATGCTACAAATCGATCTCGAGAAGGCATTTGACCGCGTGAACCATGATATACTTTTCAGCATTCTTGACTATGTCAATATAGGGTCTGTGGTGTTAGAAGGGGTCCGAATGGCGTACACGGGATGCACTACGAGAATTGTAATAAACAAACAGCTTAGTGATATTATACAAGTCTTATCGAGTGTAAAACAAGGATGCCCTGCATCGGCACTGCTTTTTGCTATCTATTTAGAACCTCTATGCCAGAAAGTGCTACAGAGTGATCAGGTGCGAGGGTTTCATTTGATGTCTGCAGAGATCAAAATACTTAGTTACGCCGACGATATTACTGTGTTCTTTGAAGATCGGGAGAGTATCAGAGAAGCACTAAACGATGTGAAATTCTGTGATTGCACTGATAGTAGAGTCAACTGGAGTAAATGTCTTGGAATATGGTACGGAAATTGGCAAAGCACACCATCAATATTTGAAAGCATTACATAGAAGGTTAATACAGGGACACAACAGAATATTGGAAACAAGAGATAGAGCAACTAAGAGACAAGACAAAAACGTGTGGTGGGCGCGATTTCTCAAAGATTACGAGGTCAACAGTGACCAACATATTTCTTATTTCACGAGTATGCTATGTTTTACAAGTGCTATTCATGTCACGTGTTGCTGTACAAAAGCTACACAGAGTGATCACAGTGTTTATCTGGGCGTCCACGTGGGAAAGGACACGTCGAACAAATCTGTTCCGTTCCGTGAAAAGTGGGAGGCTCTGTCTTGTACACTTGTTCCTGAGGCAGATAGTATCTAGGTTTGTTTTTTTACGAGATCAAGATAATCGTTTCTTTAGAACGTTGATACATGTGCGGCTGTCCCATTTTTTGCCTGATTTTATTGTAACCACAGTCAATGGGGTGACAAAAAGACCTAAGGGGTACATGAAAGAAGTGATTGCTGCTTTGGAAATATTGAGAGTGTGATTTTCGATGGAGTATCTCTCTGGGGTTTCGCGAAAGAGACTGTACAAGGACCTTGTAGAAACTATGTTGCCAGAGCCTCTGTATAGAACATTGTACCCTAATGGGCCCGGGGATGACATCTTGAAAAGAGTGAAGAAGACGCCAATTAGACCACCAATGAAGACATTCTTTTTCAAACTTCACAGCGGCACACTCCCTACCAATCTATGGCTCCGATAAAAAGAAATATTCGTCCCGTCAGTTGATTGCATTATCTGCAGAAAACTTGAGACAGTTGACCACATCTTTCTAGACTGTACTGATGCAGTCTTTCTCTGGGACATCCCTCAAAGGAGCCTGAAGAAAGACCTGCCAGTTACACAGTATGGCATCCGTTTTTTGCCAGTTATAAATGTAGGCGGTGTGCCCTACGATATGTTCATGGTAATGGTTCTTCACAGTGTGTGGCGAACACGGATGGCAGTGCGAAACGCAGACGTGAATCCCCGGCCCGCTCGAGAGTACTTCTTAGAAAGTGTACAGTATTTGATGACTGCATACGAGGCACAAGATAAGCCAGAGTGGTTGCCATGTTTAGATAAGTTGGTGGGCATAAAGCGTCTGCCTTTTTAACCCCCATGTGCTGGAATATGTGACAGCACTTTTACACGTAACACTGCACTGTATTATTATATTGATTTGTACTGTTTGCGAAGCAGGCAATAAAGAAAAAAAGGCTGTGGTAGCTCAGTGGTTAGAGCATCCAACGCATCATTCGAAGGTCGTAGGTTCGATTCCTGCTCACGGCTGGTTAGTTTTTCATCCACTTTTCTTTTTTCCTATTTACATTCCATTGGTGGTTCTAATAACTTCCCTATATATATATATATATATATATATATATATATATATATATATATATATATATATATATATATATATATATATATATATATATTATCAGCAAAATTTTTGTTGGCCCCGCCATGGTGGTCTAGTGGCTAAGGTACTCGGCTGCTGACCCGCAGGTCGGCAGGTCGCGGGTTCGAATCCCGGCTGTGGCGGCTGCATTTCCGATGGAGGCGGAAATGTTGTAGGCCCGTGTACTCAGATTTGGGTGCACGTTAAAGAACCCCAGGTGGTCAAAATTCCCGGAGCCCTCCACTACGGCGTCTCTCATAATCATATGGTGGTTTTGGGACGTTAAACCCCACAAATCATCAAAAATTCTTGTTGAACCATTTGTCGCCCTCTCATAGGCAAACGAACAGCTCGTGCAGAGAGTCGGTCCTCGCAACGAGGATTCAGATGTTCAGAGTGCACTGAAATCTTTTTATTCTTCCACATATATATTTCATTAGGTTAGTTTGGCTTCCAGAACATAAGGGCCTATTGCTGAATGAAGTGGTTGATGCGCTAGCAAAAACATCATTGAATGGCACGGTTACTCATGTATTTCTCGCATATAAATTCATAATAAGCTCTAGAATAGGAAAAAAACATGGTACAAAAATTTGTTGCTCTTTTATTGACGGCCACAATAGAATTTCCGCACCTGAAACACCGGCGGAACATTAAGATATTTCAAAGAAGAGGACTTGGAGTCACAATCACTTGACGAAATTGTGAGATTTCATATCTTAATTTTCATTTACAGAGAGCTGGACAGGCACCTTTTTGTAACTTTCCTTTTTGTGGAATACATGCGACAACAGAACATTATCTTATTTCCTGAAACAAATTCTCTACACTGCGGGAAAATGCGTTGCGGGTACCGTCTGCCGATTCCTTAGACTATCTGATTGTGCCAAATGTGCTTTCATTCAGGGCATTTGTCCCTGGGCCACAGTGAAAAGAAGGTTGGTGATGCCTTGGAGCAGTTTTAAGAAATAATCAAAGAAAGTTATATTGCAGACCCAAGTTACACTCCTGTTACACTCCTGTTTTCTAAATTTCGTTTATTTTCTTAATGATTATTTCTTAAAATACCCAGCTAGGATTTACTACCTTTGTTTTAACTGAATCTCTAAGTATTTGTACTTTTGTTACATTACTACTTTCAAGTTTAGCTAGACAGAGTTTACTCTTATTATTAAAAACTTATTTGGAAAAATAACTGCTTCACTATCGTCGGTATCCATACTCTACTCTACCATTGACTTTAGCTGTCGTGCACCATCACTGAGTGCCCGCCAATAACGTCTTAACAATTTGAAAAAGAGTGTTGTGCCCTTGAAACAAATGTGGTCCGCATTAGATGTGGTCCGCATTAGGAGGTTCGATCCCGTAACGTCTTATCTGCCATGCACTCAAACGCCCCTCAGCGAATGCTTCCTGCAACGCTGACGCCAAGTCCCGGTGTCCCCCGCATCCACAACCCTCCTGTCTTCACCGGTACTGATGGCACCTACGCCGAAGACTGGTTCGCCGTGTACGAACGCGTGGGCGTTCCCGTTCATTGGGACCAGGCAGGTAAACTGAGCTACCTGGTTTTCTACTTCGAGGGTGTAGCCGGCATGTAGTACAAAACCACGCATGCGATTGTCCTACTTGGTCTGCTTTTAAGACAGCCAACGTCGACGCGTTCGGCCGTCCTGCCATTCGTAAACATCACGACAAACCGCGTTTGCGTGAACGAGCACAGCAGACCGGCAAGTCCTTAGCTATTAACATCGAGGACATCCTTGTATTATGCAATAAAATGGACTCGAGCATGTCGGAGGCAGACAGAATCACGCATGTTCTGAAAGACATCGCTGACGATGCCTTTATCATGCTCCTGGCCAAGAGCCCTCACATACAAGCAGTGGTCATTGGCAGTGGTCAACACGGTGGCAAAGTTGCGAGAAGCTAAGCTGACAGCGCTCGACCGCCATCAGGCGACGCTGATATCTGGGCCAGCCATTTTTCACCACGCCACCCTACTCGCCGAAATTAAGTCATTCGTTCGTAAAGAAGTTTCCCACCTGGTCTTTTTACTGCCTCTCGTTTCTACGCAAACTGTTGAACAGCCGTCAACCACACTCCTGCCTCCCTTCCACGAGCAATTCAGCAGGAATTCACGGAGGTCGATCCTGAATACTACCAGCCGCTTTCATTATCTCCGCCACTAAGCTACGCCCAAGTTGTCACCAGCCAACCCCTACGGATTGCGGTGGCTGGCCCGCTTAGTTACACCAAAGCCGTCGCCAGACTCTAGACTGTAGAAGCAACTGGTCCGCGGAAATACGTTGACGTCATACGCGTGCCCCGGGTGCCGGCCACCATGCAGCCATACAAGCAGCCGCCTCGCTTATCGCTTTCTGCGACATGGATGGGACCCACGAACCAATGGCGCACTTCTGACAATCGCCCCATCTGCTTCGCCTCCGGTTGCGTCGGTCATGTCGCACGCTATCGCAATCGCGTGCAGCAGCCTCAGGTCGACTCCAACCCACCTAGCCACTCGAGCAGCCCTTATTATGAACAACCGCCGTTTTTTTTCACTGTCAACCCACCCAGCAGAGTCTATATGCCGTCCACCACCTCCACTGGATGCACCGAGATACTAGAGGCACCGTTTTCGTCGTGGACGCAAACCTTATCCCATTACTGCGCTAAGTGACGACGCCACTTTCCAGGCCCTCCCTCCGTACAGCCAGCGCACAAAGCATTCACCCTGCAGTGCTTTCCACAGCCCACCTCGTGATCCAGAACGCGATGTACGTCCTCGAATTGATCTTGATTTCTTCATGCTCTCACGGCGTCATCTGATTTGACGCCTGCCGACAGTATGCTAACAACGTACTGCTAGCAACGTACAACAGGCTGCTAGCAACGTACTCATCAAATACAACACCCAAGTACCTGCCAACTTGTCCACGGCGGTGTCGGTCTACAGCGCAAGGCTTTGCGACACCGCTGCGCTCATCTCACCATCTGAACGTGTTTTCATGAAGAAAAGCTTGCTGATTCCTTTCTCCACCCTGTAAGCCACTCATGGCAGCACCTCTATTTTTGTTCTGAACTCATCTCCGTACAGTGTAACATTGGTGCGAAAATTATTGACCACAACATGCGTTGTTTGTGTAATTATTTCTTGAAGGGATTAAAAAATATCTAGACAAGTAATAAGACGCAATAGGGAAATGTGAACGTTCTTATCTTTTTTCATACTTTCCTGTGAATCGCAACGAGATGCGGGGCTAATGTGCCGGCGCATCGAGCAGACGACACCCGTGGAACGCACCTACGTGTTCGTGCACTCATTGTGCTCATCTAGGGTGCTATTCTGGACATTGTCAAATTCCATCATGTGGTCAGATTCCGCCATTGATGCTAATTGGCCAAGTGAGCTGCTACCACCTCTCTGAGTAAGTTAAAATGCCGCTGTCACGAAATTTGACAATATGGCGGAATAAGACTGTATCCAGAATAGCACCCATATTTCACCGCGTCTAAGCCAGCGCTTCCAAACCATCCCGCAGAAACAGACATCAAACAACGCTGGTCATTCGAAAAAGAAAAAAAGAAAGAAAGAAAAACGCTGCTTCCTTGTACGGGAGTTGGGCTTGTTCGGGCACGTCATGCGCACGTGACCTCTTGGTCGGATGGCGGAGAGTGTAGGGAACAAATTTGGCTTGCGATGGCTACGCGGAGGAGCAATTAGGGTTTCGAGCTGGCCTTCTCTCATCATCGTTTCGCGCCGCTTCAGGTAACAGTTTTCTCAGCTCGTAATGAGCAGATTCAAAAAACTTTTGTGACAAAATGTTCCTCATCAAACACCCGGCAACTTCCACGGTCTAACTGAAATTTGGTGCGGGGACTGGTGAGTGGCCCTTTAAGGACTTGTTTTAAACTCACTACAGCTAACAGGTGACGCGATTCATAGCCTGCAAGGAGTAGATTTCTTTTCGTACCTCGATTTGCGCTCAATTTACTGGCAAGTACCTATGGCTGAGGGTGCTCGACAGAAAACCACCCTTGGCAAGCCCGTGGTTTTTTGCCAATTCAGCGTCCTGTCTTTTAAGCTTTGCAGTGCACTCGACATTTTTGAGCGCATAATGGATACCGTTCTGCTTAACGTGAAATGGCACACGTGCATGTGCTTATTCGTTCACTTAACGATGCCCCAAAAGGTGAACATACTATTACGAGGCAGTGGGCATGGCTCTACCGTCGTGGACAACAGTTCGATGAAAAAGAAGTGGACTCGCCGCGCGAGAGACTGGCAGCTCTGAAGCGTCACTTTGGCATGTAAATATAGGAAATACGCTCATTCCTCTCTTCCGTGTGTTTGCGAGCTCCGTAACAAATTGGTGGGAGTGCTGGGTAACGAAGCGCCATACAACGGAGCTCCGCAGTGGTCGTCAAATCGGAGTTTCCGTGATGGAACACGGGACTGATCCCACGGCCACCTCTCCATCGGCTTCGGCGACGCCCGCACCATCCACGGCAACGCCTCCACTGGCCCCACCCCCACCCACGTACGTGCTGACGCATCCGAAGCATCCTGGAACGTTCTGCGGTACGGACCAAGTTGATGTCGACGACTGGATAGCCGACTACGAACGCACCAGTGCTCTCAACCGGTATGATCCGACTCTTATGCTGGCCAATGTGCTGTTTTACCTGAAAGGCACGGCCAAAGTCTGGTACGAGAACCATGAGGAGGAGATCGGCAGTTGGGACACCTTCAAGGAAAAGCTTCGCGACTTATTTGGGAAGCCCATCGGTCGAAAGGCGGCTGCAAAGAAGGAGTTGTCTATACGTGCTCAGACGTCCACAGAGCCGTATATCTCATATATACAGGACGTGCTGGCTCTATGTCGTAAAGTTGACAACGACATGTCGGAGTCTGACAAGGTTGGCCACGTCCTCAAGGGCATAGCGGACGACGCGTTCAACCTGCTAATGTGCCGGAACTGTGCGACCGTCGACGAAATTATTGAGGAATGCCGGCGTTTTGAACTGGCCAAAAGCAGGCGGATTTCAAGATCATTTACTCGACTGCCGAACACCGCAGCGACGTCCTCCTGCGAAGATGGACTGTCCTCCCATCGGCAGTCTTCACCAGCGTCTGAAATTACGCGAATTGTCCGGCGGGAAATCGAAGCAATTACACCTACTCTTCCCGCCAACGGCCACGTCGATTTGCAAGTACCTCAGGTTTGCTTGGTACAGTCGATTGTGCGGGAAGAACTGAGCAATTTGGGCTTCGATGTCTGCGCCGTTGCTCAGTCTCGACCAATTGGCTTCCGTTCAAGGTCGCCGCCTCGCCCCAGGTCACCACCCCAAGAAAGGTCTTATCCACGCTCTCGCAATCCGGCCGAATGGAGAACTGCGGATGATCGGCCGATCTGCTTTAACTGCCGCCGCATAGGTCACGTCGCACGGTATTGCCACAACCATTGGTCTTCGTCCCGAAACCAGTATAACACTGCTCGCCGCACCGATAGCTACCGTCGTTTCCAACCTCCTGAGCCGATCGCCGACAACTACCGCCGGCCTCTGCCCGTCGATTCCTACGCCTGCGATGCCCCTGATACGCAGCACAGCCGCTCACCGTCGCCTCGACGTCACCAGTCTCGTTCGCCGCCAGGACGTCGCCCGTCGTCCCCTTCTCCTCTACGACGACGCCCGACCTCCCCGCTCAATTCTCACCAGGGAAACTAAGCGGTGCAGCTCTTGGAGGTGAAGCTGCATCCTCGGTACCGACCTCAAATCCTCTCCTTGTACTGCCGACACGACGAAATTTGATCGACGTCGACGTTGACGGCCTGACTGTTTCTGCACTTGTTGACACTGGGGCGCATATTTCTGTGATGAGTGCCCGACTTCGTCGCCGCCTGAAGAAAGTGCTCACACCGGCTGCCCCTGGCGTTATTCGTGTCGCCGACGGAAGAAGTCTTGCCATCACAGGAATGTGCACAGCACGCATCACTATCGCCGATCACCCCACATCTGTTCTCTTTGCAGTTATTGAGCAGTGCCCAAATGACCTAATTCTTGGTTTAGATTTCTTGTCCACCCATGCTGCTCTCATCGACTGTGCAACCGGCGTTCTTCAACTTGAACTGCCTCGACTTGGACCTGTGCCGTCCTCACCGTCACACCGCTTGTGCGCTGTTGATTATGTTCGGCTGTCACCGCAAGCCACCACGTGTGTTGCCTTAACGATATCACCAGCTCTTCCTGACGGTGACTACATAGTGTCTCCATTGGTGGATGTGCTCTTGGCTCGAAGTGTTGCTGTGCCGCATACAATCGTGACTATTGTGGACAACTACGTTCAGCTTCCGCTCCTTAACTTCAGTAGTTCGACCCAAGTTCTCCCGCAAGGCATTTCGTTAGCCCACGTTTCCCCACTTGATGCATGTAGCATCGTGGCATTGGACCCTGAAGACTGTTCGTCCCCTACTGCAGCCAGCCGAGCAAACGCACCTAGCGACGAAATCACGATGATGATCGCCCCTGATCTTCTGCCCTGTCAGTTGGCGCAACTTCACCACGTTCTGACTACCTACCGAGATATTTTCGACTTCGATGACCGCCCTTTAGGGCAAACGTCCTTCGTGCGTCATCAAATACATACCGGCGATGCTAATCCTGTTAGACGGCGACCGTATCGTGTTTCCCAGTCCGAACGCCAGGTCATACAACGAGAAGTCGAGAAAATGCTCTCCAAAGGAGTCATAGAGGCCTCTTCAAGTCCATGGGCGTCACCTGTTGTTTTAGTGAAAAAGAAGGATGGCAGCTGGAGATTTTGCGTTGACTACCGTGCCTTGAACAAGATAACCCGCAAAGACGTATATCCGCTGCCACGAATCGACGACGCCCTTGATTGCCTTCATGGCGCGCGATACTTCTCATCTATTGATCTGCGTTCGGGCTACTGGCAAATTTCTGTCGACGACTTAGACCGAGAAAAGACTGCCTTCATCACACCGGACGGCCTTTATCAGTTCAAGGTTATGCCTTTTGGGCTGTGCAACGCCCCGGCAACGTTCGAACGCATGATGGACTCTCTTCTTCGTGGTTATAAATGGTCCATCTGTCTTTGCTACCTCGACGATGTGATTGTTTTTTCCCCAACATTTGAAACTCACTTAACTCGTTTGTCGACCATTTTAGCCGTTTTTCGTCGAGCAGGACTCCAGCTGAACTCGAAAAAGTGCAATTTCGGCCGACAACAAATTACGATCCTTGGTCATCTTGTAAGTGCTGCTGGCGTCCGACCTGACCCTGACAAGATTAGCGCTGTCAAGACTTTCCCTCTGCCTTCTTCAACCAAAGATGTTCGGAGTTTTGTGGGCTTATGCTCGTACTTCCGCCGCTTTATACGCGATTTCGCTACAATTGCACGACCACTAACTGATCTTCTCAAAAAGAACGTGCCCTTCTCATGGGGCCAAGACCAAGCAGCTGCGTTTTCCACGCTGATCGACCTGCTCATTTCACCACCAATACTGGCTCACTTTGACCCGTCTGCGACGACTGAAGTACGCACAGACGCCAGTGCTCACGGAATCGGCGCCGTCCTCGCTCAACACCAGGGAGGCCAAACGCGTGTTATTGCGTATGCCAGCCGCCTTCTCTCCACATCTGAGCGAAACTATTCGATAACAGAGCGCGAGTGTCTTGCGTTGGTCTGGGCTGTAGCGAAATTTCGCCCCTACTTGTATGGCCGCGAGTTTTCAGTTATTACGGACCACCACGCTCTGTGTTGGCTGTCGTCGCTCAAGGACCCAACTGGTCGCCTAGGTCGCTGGGCTCTACGTCTCCAGGAGTATAACTTCGACGTAATTTATAAGTCGGGCAGGTTGCACCAAGATGCTGATTGTCTCTCGCGTTATCCGGTGGACCCTGCTAGCCTCGCTGTCCATGAAGGCGATTCTTGTGTGCTCGCCATATCTGATTTGCACGACATCGGCACAGAGCAGCGCCGGGACGCAACCCTCAAGAAGGTCATTCAGCGAGTATCTTCAGGACATTCCGACCCTTCTCTCCGTCAATATGTCCTTCGCAACGACATTCTGTATCGTCGCAACATGAAGTCTGATGGCCCGGAATATTTGTTAGTTATTCCCCAACACATGCGTGCCACTATTCTTCAACATCTGCATGACGCACCGACGGCGGGACACCTGGGTTTTTCACGCACCTATCACCGCGTGCGGCAACGGTTCTTTTGGCCTGGCATGTATAAATTTGTGCGCCGTTATGTCGCTGCTTGCGAGCGCTGCCAGCGTCGGAAACGTCCTGCTCTCCGTCCGGCTGGCCTGCTCCAACCTATCGACATTCCCCCGGAACCATTCTTCCGCATCGGCCTCGACTTGCTCGGACCTTTCCCGACGTCCGTGTCAGGCAACAAGTGGATCGCTGTCGCAACCGACTATGCGACCAGATACGCGATAACTCGTGCATTGCCAACTAGCTGCGCTACAGACGTCGCAGACTTTCTCCTAAATGACGTCATTCTGCGGCATGGAGCTCCGCGCCAGCTTTTGACGGATCGGGGCCGCTGCTTCCTCGCAAAAGTTATCGACGAAATCCTCCGGAGCTGCTCTACCGAACATCACCTTACTACTGCCTACCATCCCCAGACTAACGGTCTCACGGAGCGTCTCAACCGAACTCTTACAGACATGTTGTCTATGTACGTCTCTGCTGACCACCGTGACTGGGACGCAATGCTCCCCTACGTTACATTTGCATATAATTCGTCAAGACATGACACCGCCGGCTACTCTCCATTCTTTCTTTTGTACGGCTGCAACCCTGCGTTGCCATTCGACACACTCCTTCCTTCTGCTACTATCCAACCAACGGTGTATGCGCAGGACGCTGCTTCTCGAGCCCGCGTCGCTCGCCAAATCGCGCACACTCGGCTCAGTGCTTCTCAGGCCGCACAAAAAGTCCGCTACGATGACTCGCACCGCGACGTTGACTACCCTGATGACTCTCTTGTCCTACTCTGGACGCCGTATCGACGTGAAGGTTTGTGCGAGAAGCTCCTCCCACGATACACAGGACCCTACAAAGTTCTCCGCAAGGTCACCGACGTCGACTACCTCATCACTCCCGTTCAACCGCACTCATCCTCTGCTACACCATCTACTGATGTTGTTCATGTGTCGCGCCTAAAGCCCTACTATACTGCCAGTCCTGATTGACTTAGGGGCGCCGTGACGGCGCTTTGTTCGCCGGGGGTGATATTACGAGGCAGTGGGCATGGCTCTACCGTCGTGGACAACAGTTCGATGAAAAAGAAGTGGACTCGCCGCGCGAGAGACTGGCAGCTCTGAAGCGTCACTTTGGCATGTAAATATAGGAAATACGCTCATTCCTCTCTTCCGTGTGTTTGCGAGCTCCGTAACAATACCAATGTTTCAACAAACTATTCTCTGGTACTCACTCATTCCCGCTGCAGCAAGCGCGACAACCAGCACAAGCAGAAGTGCTTCCGTCTTGCTTGCAAGTGAAACCAATCTTTTCTGGACGCTGCTTCAGCAAAATAACCATTTCGTTGACCAACAAAGCCCCTCTCAATAATAAGGCGTGAAAAATCTTACGCTCTCGGCTTGTCAGCGTCTAATGTCTTCACGGTGTGTCATACGCTCCTTGGTCATATGTCATCACGGTTCACATTAAACGAGCATGTGCCACAAAAATTGGGTGCATCCCACTACTTGGCACCGGTCCACTAAAAGTGATGAGGCCAACAGTTAGTTCCAAAAAATAGCTGACGGCATTATTAGAGCTGAAGCGCCATTCCCTAGGGATGCAAAACCTCGAATTTAAAAAAGGAGAATAATGTAGAGAAGAACAAGAAGAAAAGACAGAAGCATTACTTTAGTGTCAGCTGCCTTCCTACGCACTTTTTGAATGCGTTAGTGAAGTGGAAGCGTCCTTTATTAGGGGCATGCTTGCAGGCTTGGTACCATACGTGCCTCACCAAAGAAGTGGCTATCAGGCAACAACGTGCTTCACCCTTTCCCAGGTGTCGATCGTTTTAGTAAAGCTGTAACGCCCTTCTTTAAAAGCATCTGCGATCCTACCCAGTTTCATGTACCATTATGAACTCGTGAAACGTCTGTTAAAAGCAGTAGACATAAGAAGCAGGAGAGAAAGAGGAGGACGAAGAATGGCGCGTGGGGTGGTTCTTGGATCTGCGCCGCAATAAATGGACGTCGAGACGCTCTGCTCTTCATCTCAAGGCTTTTTAGTCTTTTGAATCACGTTTCCTACAAAGGAAGTCTTCGGATTTTACAACGTCAACTGCTGATTGGACGGGAGCGCTCTGTGAGCAAATGAAGGAATCAGACCAACCAGCCTGCGTAACAAGTTTAAACTTTCAGGTAAAAAGTGTGCCAAAATGGAATTAGTGTGGCAAAATGGAAATAGCCACATTCAGTTCGCTTTTTTCATGTCATGCTCACTTCGTAAAATCTACAGCAACAGTAATTTTGTACCTATTGTAGAGGTGGAAGCATATGGGAGGCGTCTGCACACGAGGGCCAGATGTACAGGTCGTAAATTATCGACTTGTCGTAATTCGGGCGTGCCTGTGCCGTAAGCCATATCCGGCAAAATAAATGTAGACAGATAAAAGCGCTCATGTGGATACTGGCTCGCATCAGGCACGATTGCATCGTTGCTTCATTTCCGGCACGTGCAAAGTTTCGAACAGAATGCTTGATTGCATGATCCAACTTTTCATGGCTAGATGTTCTATAACACAGTACGACAAAAAAAAAGCAAGCCAAAAAGTAGGAATTTGGCGTTCGCATGTTCTATACATTTTTATTTCAGTCTGAAGCAGCTGGTATCCTGAACAAAAAGCGTTCAGTCAATGGAAGCCTTTCCTTTTGATTGCGCCAACTAGTGAACATACTTAAAAGAGAAAATAGAGACACCCTTGAATCGACAAACTAAACCAAATGGCACAGATACACCTTATATGAGTCATTGCAGCTTTGTGACATTAGTTGAGCGGAATGGGAGCTTACTTAGTTGTTTTTTAAAGGCATATAGAGAAAACTGCGCAGCTGGCTAAGTTACTCCTTCGACAGTGGAGCATGATAGCCTAATCATCCGTCATTCGCGTTAACTTCTAATTCACTTGGAACATACCTTCTAGCTGAATTGTAGGCGCCATGTATCAACAAAAAGAACGCGTGCGTGCGTTCTACTGGCTGTTCAGAATTATTCTAGCGCCATGTATGCGCGGGAGTAAGATGCTATTCCTAGGCCCAATTCATCATTTTGCGAAGTAGCGAAGTGCATCTGGGTGATTCGACGAGAAATTGAACGCGAGCGTTCGGACAACAATTTTTTCGTTATTATGTCAGCATACTGGAGGGGCCCCGAGCCGAAAATTTCACTTCCCCAAACTGGTCCCAGCGCACAAAAAAAATGTTGGAAGGTGGCGGCACCCGTCTCTCGCTATTGCTTGCGCAAATTTTTTAGACTTTGCGGGCGAAATAATTGTGCACTGTAAACATTGTATCTGACTTTTTTGTTCTTGTTTTATTAAAACTACAGTAAAATTTATTCATCCTATTTCAAGCAGTCTGCAAAACCCAAACGTTCCGTAAAAAAATGGCAACTTAGTCAAAATAAACAGACCCGTGTTATTGATGAAACTTGGCGCATTTTTGTTTCAAACAAAAATTTTGACCAGAAGCGAACATAGAGATACATTTTTGAGCATTTCTTAAAAAGATTGTTTTCTTAGACACAGCGTGGCAGCAGGGAAAAAAGTAGTTGCAGAAGCTATAGTTAAACCAAAAAAGGGCATTTTGAAAAAATAAAATAGAAAACCCTGGTGCCAGGTTTAAACAAAAAATTTATCGAAGTCTGCTTATGTCACTCAAGCCATAATTTTAATATAATATATCCTTCGTTGACATATTCAAGAAGTACAGCAGGCCAAAGTGGCCTTGCTGAACGCGCTGTGCTGCCTTCAATGCTGTGATGCGACATTTGGCTTGTGAAAACTTAGGCTGTTTCTTGAAAAATAGAAGGAAAATAGCAGGTAATAGTTGGTAGAATCTAGGAAAGATCGACGTGAGTCTCTTTCTGTTTCTTTCTGGGAAAATAAAATGATTTGATTTGAATTGATTTATTACAGCTGTAAAGAGGTTTATTGGGCGAACCAAACGGGCAGGTCGGAGATTGGAGATAGCGACAGGACGAGGAAGATGGAGGACCTCGAGCGCCAATCTCGTGGTGCCTTACTCTGCGATGATGCTTGCTGTTTCCTTTTGTTATCATCATTCCTTCATTATAATTGCCCCCGTCGAGAAAGATCAAGCCATCCTGGCGATCTAACAAGTAGGAACGAGCGGGTCGAAGTACGGCTTCAAGCGGTCCACGTGAACAATATCGTGTCCACGCCGACGATGATCACCGGGTGGCGTAAGCGGTTCGATGGCGTAATTGACGGGCGATGTGCGCTCTACCACGCGGTATGGGCCATGGTAATTTGAAAGTAGCTTGGTAGACAAACCAGGTGCACAGGGTGGTACGTACAGCCATACAAGGGTTCCAGGGGCGAACTTGGCGGCAGGAGGGTGGTCGTCATCGCGGGCCTTTTTCTGGCGTTGCAGGTCAGCCGTAGTAAACTGCTTCGCTAGTTGGCGGCATTCTTCAGCATGACGGGCGGCTTCAGACACGGTCGTGCACTCAGATACATCTGGTGCGTATGGCAGCAAAGTGTCAATTGTGTGCGATGGTTGACGTCCGTATAGAAGGTAGAATGGATAAAAGCCGGTGGTGACTTGGGTAGCGGTGTTGTACGCGTAGGTCGCAAACGGAAGAACCAGGTCCCAGTTCGTTTGGTCCGATGCCACATGCGTCGCGAGCATGTCACCCAGGGTCCGATTAAACCGCTCAGTCAGGCCATTCGTCTGAGGGTGGTAAGCAGTACTCATCCGGTGTACAATATGACACTGACGGAGGAGTGCTTGGATTACGTCGGATAGAAATACACGGCCCCGGTCACTGAGGAGCTCGCGAGGAGGGCCGTGACGCAACACAAACCGATGGAGGATGAAAGATGCGACGTCCTGAGCGGTCGCCGTAGGAAGAGCAGCGGTTTCGGCGTACCGTGTCAGGTCATCTACAGCAACGATAGCCCACCGGTTACCTGCTGTGGTCAATGGCAGTGGTCCATAAAGGTCGAATCCGACGCGATCGAATGGGCGGTCAGGGCACGCAAGCGGCTGTAGTGGAGCTGCTCCTGCATTCGGTGGCTGTTTTCGTCGCTGATTTCATGCGCCACTAACGATAGGAGAACAACAACAACAACAACAACACTCGTGGCAGCCGCGAATAAACTGTCGAACAAAAGTAAACATCCCACGCCAGTAGTACCGCTTCCTTAAACGCTCGTAGGTCTTGAAGACACCGGCGTGAGCGCATTGCGGGTCGGAGTGAAATGATGCACAGATTGTAGAGCGCAGCTTTCGGGGAATAACGAGCAGCCACTTCCTGCCGTCTGGTGAGTAATTGCGCCGGTACAAGAGGCCACCTCGAATGGTGAAGTGCGAAGCCTGGCGTCGCATTGCTCGAGTGATGAGAAGTGTCGGTACCCCAGATAAGACGTCCAGAAGCGAAGTTATCCATGGATCGTCGCGCTGTGCAGAGGTCATTGTGTCGATGTCAAGAGCGGACAGCGCGTGTTCCATAGAAGATATAGAAGCAGCCTCAGTCGACAGTGGTGATCACGAGAGCGCATCAGCATCAGCATGTTGGCGGCCGGAACGGTACACGACGCGGATGTCATACTCTTGAAGTCGCAGAGCCCAACGAGCAAGGCGACCTGATGGATCCTTCAGCGACGACAACCAACATAAGGCATGATGGTCTGTAACTACAGCAAAGGTGCGACCATATAAGTGTGGGCGAAATTTCACAATTGCCCAAAGTATGGCTAAGCACTCTTTTTCGGTAACACTGTAGTTTACCTCAGCCTTGTTGAGCGTTCTGCTGGCGTAGGCGACGACATACTCAGGGGATCCAGGCTTGCGTTGAGCGAGAACTGCACCGAGACCGACACCGCTGGCGTCTGTATGGATTTCAGTTGCAGCCGTGGGATCATAGTGGCGCAATATAGGCGGTGATGTCAGGAGACGGCGAAGAGTGGTAAATGCATGATCACATTCGGAAGACCATGATGAGATGTCATTGGCACTGCTTAAAAGTTGGGTCAAAGGGGCAATTATGGAGGCAAAGTTGCGCACAAACCGACGAAAGTAGGAGCACAATCCTACGAAGCTGCGTAACTGTTTTACTGTCGTTGGTTTGGGGAATTCAGCAACAGCGCGTAGTTTAGCCGGGTCGGGAAGAACACCATCCTTTGATACGACGTGACCGAGAATGGTGAGCGTCCGAGCAGCGAAGTGGCATTTCTTTAGATTCAGTTGGAGCTGCGCATTCTTCAGACACGTGAGGACATGTTTCAGGCGTACAAGGTGTGTTGCGAAATCGGGTGCAAAGACGACGATATTGTCGAGGTAGCAGAGGCATATGTTCCATTTCAAACCCCGCAGAACCGAGTCCATCATGCGCTCGAATGTGGCCGGCGCATTGCAGAGGCCGAAGGGCATGACATTGAACTCATATAGCCCATCCGGTGTCACGAATGCTGTTTTTGGACGATCACCATCTGCTAAGGGCACCTGCCAATACCCCGAACGCAAATCTAACGACGAAAAAAACTCGGCACCTTGTAAGCAATTAAGGGCGTCATCAATCCTGGGCAAAGGGTATACGTCTTTGCGAGTGATCTTATTTAAGCGCCTGTAATCAACGCAGAAGCGAATTGCACCATCCTTCTTCTTAACAAGAACGACAGGTGATGCCCATGGACTTTGGGAAGGTCGGATAACGTCGCGCTTGAGCATATCGTCAACGTGTTCGGTGATAACCTGACGTTCCGTGGCGGAAACACGGTATGGTCGCTGTCGTACTGGCGCGTTGGTACCTGTGTCGATGCGGTGGAAAAAACTGGGAGTTCGGCCAAGGGTAGGTTGAGCAACGTCAAAGGATTCACGAAACTGGTAGAGCAGCTGAAGGAGCTCAGAGCGTTCAGATGGCGATAGTCCGTCGGCAATCGATGAATCGAAAAGCTCACAAGGTGGTATATTGGAAGGGTTGAGGGCACTTATGGCGTCGTAGTCACCGGAACAATCTGGCGGCATGGTAAAAATTTGTTCTTTATCAATGGCATGCACGTGTCCAAGAGATTCACCTTGAAACAGTTCAACGGGATACGGAAGGGGATTGATGAGGCAAAGAGCACTGTTTCCTTCAGAAATAGAGAGGGTTGAATAAGGCAGAAGAAGTGATCTTCGACTAAGGAAGAGGCTTGATGGCTCAAAGAATGCAGCTTCGTTCCTAATGCCGTCACAGAACACGGGGAGCAACACAGCTGCTGTCGGAGGAATTTCAGTGCCTTCTTTGACGACGAGTTTGTGTACGGCGGGCTGAATGCGGCTGGTTGGTTGGTCGTAAAACGGGAAAAGTTCAAGCTCCGATCTTGCACAATCAATAACGGCATGGTTACGCGATAAAAAATCCCATCCAAGTATGATGTCGTGTGAGCATGACGACAGGACAATAAACTCAACAGTGTAGTGGTCATTCGCAATCATCAGTCGGACAGTACAGGCGGCTACAGGCTGAACCGGGTCCCCATTCGCTGTTTGCAAGGACATCATGTTAAGAGGCGTCATCACTTTACGGAGCTTGCGGCAAAGTTTAGCGTCTATCACGGAAACGGCAGCACCAGTATCCACTAGATCATATGCTCGAGTACCTTCTACAAAAACTTCGACAATATTCGACGGCAATGTCCGAGGACTTGAGCATTTCGACAGCGCAGTTCTTGCCTCCTGAACTGCGGCGGTTAGTTTCCCTCGTGTTCAGGAGCTGGCCGACGACGCATGGGTGACAGGGAGCGACGACGGGGTGAAGGTGAGCGACCAGACATAGTACGCGGACATTCCCGTGAAGACGAGCTCGACTGAGGGTCAGAATTTTCCAGATGGGATGGAGAAAGGTCCATGAAGCTGTTCTGTGTCCGGGCGTCTGTGTATCCCGGCACGCGACGACGGCAGTAACGGGCGATATGGCCAGGGCCGCCGCACGCAAAACAGATGGGCCGGTTATCGCGCGTTCTCCAAGTATTGGCGACGAGGGGACCAGTCCATGCGGCAGACGGGTATGTCGAGGCTGTGGTGGCAATGGGAGGAACCCAGGCGGTGGACGGCTGAGTCGGGGCTGAGGTATACGGCAGTCCCTGGAACGACGGGGGGTGGTGTCGCTGCTGCCGCTTTAGTGCCTCAGCGTAAGTAAGAGGCGCGGTGACGGTGGGCTGCTGCAAGGGCACCGGCATAGCCTCGGAAATCTGCTCCTGGACCACATGTCGGAGCATGGGAGCCAATGGTGGTGGGTGTCGCAGTGGCTGTTGGTGCGAGAGCTCCTGGCGTTGAGCAAAAGGCAGCAGAGAAAGCTGCCGAGCCACTTCCTCTCGCACGAAGTTTTTCATTTGTGCGAGAAGGTTTGCCTGGTCAGCCATAGCGTCCAGTGCGGTCACTGGTTGGATTGTCTGGAATGAGCGTCGCGTCTGAGCTCGTTGCCTCCGCAATTCATCATAGCTTTGGCACAAAGTCACTACTTCTGCCACAGTGCTTGGAGACTTCGCGAGAAGCATCTGGAAAACGTCATCGTCGACGCCCTTCATAATGTGCTGTATCTTCGCACTCTCGCTCATGGAAGCATCGACGCGCCGGCAGAGATCAATCACATCTTCTATATATGATGTGAAAGTTTCACCTCGCTCCTGTGCCCGTGTACGCAGACGTTGTTCGGCGCGTAGCTTCCGTAAGGCAGGACGACCAAAAACGGCACGTATTGCCTCCTTGAAGGCGGACCAATTCGCGAACTCGGTTTCGTGGTGCGTATACCACAGCTTGGCCACGTCGGTGAGATAAAAATTGACAGTGCCTAGCTTAGCAGCGTCATCCCACCTGTTGGGTCCACTGACTTTCTCGTATGACGACAGCCAGTCCTCGACGTCTTGGTCTTCGGTGCCGGCAAAGATCGGGGGGTCTCGCTGATGAACCGGGCCGGGGCAAGTAGTGGCCGCGAGAGGTATTGTTTGTTGGGCAGCGTCAACTTGCATGGTCGACGGCAGGGTGCGAGATCGGAGTTCCAGGTTGTAGGCGATGTGGTTACCCAGCACGATCCACCAAATGTAAAGAGGTTTATTGGGCGAACCAAACGGGCAGGTCGGAGATTGGAGATAGCGACAGGACGAGGAAGATGGAGGAGCTCGAGCGCCGATCTCGTGGTGCCTTACTCTGCGATGATGCTTGCTGTTTCCTTATGTTATCATCATTCCTTCATTATACAGCAATCACAGACAAGGTCAGACAACGTGTTTTTTGCTTTGTATTTTGGGATTGAAAACAAAATCAGACACTTGTTGCGGCGCTCGAACAAGTTTCTTTAGAGCTACCAGTCAGAGTGGTTTGATTTCCGTCAGCTAGCCAGTGACAGTTCTCTCGACGTACAGCACATATCCACTTGATTGATCGTGCACACGAATCCCCACATACCATGACTGAATTACCGGTACGCGCGGCACTGATTTCCTTTTTACTGACTTCGATCTGCTGGCGATGCTCCTTGAAGGCTACAGCGGGCTGATCAACCGAAGTCGAACCCTTCAACTTGTCGTTATATTTAGCCACCATCTCATGCGTTAAGTGGAGTCGGTGCTTCCAGACTTCAGATTGTGCAGGGATTCTTGATGCTTAACACCGTCGCGGGCATTCCATGCCCAGTAGCGAAAAATATCCTCTTTCCTCAAGAGCACTTGGTGTGGCACAACTCGTAAAGTTAACAGCTATTTTAAGAATGGTTCGTCGCATCATCACAGATTTCACGTGACAGTAGAGGAGCACTCTGTCATCTAAAATTTCTTGCGCTCTACCCCGGGCGGAGCAGGTATGTGCTGCGACGTGATGCAGATTGTCGCTTATGACAGAAGAACTGCGTGTGGGTTTCCCTGTCGCGTTGAGGTAGATGAAGATGGAGATTTGCTTTTTATGCCGATGGCACGAGTGCGTTTCCTTTCAGAGCAGTGCAGTCCAGTTTTGCGCAAAATTAAAATGCAGGACATTGCTTGCACATCCTTGTTTCATGAATAGCCGCTGCTTGAGTGCGGCGTCCATGATCATGAGAAATTCATTTGGCCACCCATTTGACAAGCTCTTTCAGAAAAAGGGTTGGACACAGTGTTTTCTTTATCAAGTCGCCGTTTTCTCACGGAGCAAATGTAATTTGTCCTCGTCAGGCATCCTGACATTAGTCAGGGTGACGCTTTCAGTTCATGGGCGGCACTCGCAGTCATCCAACCTACAAACGGCAGCCTGGAAGCCGCAGATGCACGAATCTTTTATGCCTTCCACTGAACTTTCTACACCAGATGCATTTTCGAGCGCAGAGACGCAAAAACTTGTACCAGCCTAATGAACGCAAACGCAAACATCTTGTTGTGGTGCGAGCAGCACAAATTTTCGGCGCAGACTGTAAAACTTGGGCAGTCCAATGACAGTTTCGGGGTGCACAGCTTTAAAAATCAGAAAATTTTCACGTATCGAGCAGGTCATGAACCGCTTTGAGACGTACTCTGTCTAACCATTCGTGATGACGCACATAACGTCCTTCTCATGCGTGCTCTGACAAGAGCACTCAAGTTCATCATTGGTGGAGACCTCAAGTACAGCCTACACATAATGGGCTTAGCCTTGACCTCGTGTATGAAGCGAAATCTCGCCGTACACCATGCTTCTCGCGCCAGTTTCGAGCTTTTCGGAGCATGTACGTTGTGAAAGCTGTATTTTGTCTTTTGGACGCGTTTGTCATCAATTTCTGGTCGACGGAGACGGCCTAAAGACGGAGACGCTCTAGATAGCACATTAAAGCCTCGTACGCTTGCTTCAAGCTGTTTAACAATCTATCGCATGAAGAGCAATCTCTGACAGGTGGTTCAGCTATATTGACACTTCCGTATGCAGTGCCTAAAGTCAAACGACTCTTTTCACCACGACACATTAAATCTGGACCCGTTTTTTTTTTTCTTTGTAAGACCATCTGGTGCGTTTGTGAATGGAAGAAGGGGCTTTAGTGCTGAGGCACCAGAATAAAGGTGAGCATGCCTGTTCCATTCGTCAGTAGTGTCTTCTTCCTGGAGCAATGTCTGGTATGCTTCATCGCCCTCCTGACTGGAGTAAAAGAGGATGTCCTAGAGGCGCGTGAAACAGTGCTGGCCAACCTAGTTGGTCCCATGAATATACTGAGCCGGTGGCATCAGCTTCCCTAGATATGCAACATCTAGAACGATTACGCAACAAAAGTTTTCTCTAGTAATCTTATTCTTATTAACGCGTAAACATTCGGCACAGAATACTCGGCCTGAGCTATGAGCCTCATGTGTCGCGTATAGAGAACAGCTATACGAAGTCGAGACGTTTGTATACTGAACAGCACCGCACTTGTTCTGTCCATTCTCCTACGGTGCAGCTGGGACTCAAGGACGCCTCACGGTTTCACGTTTTAAGAAGAGGACCACCCAAAGTTTTTCCTCTGATAACGTGTGGGCCACCTTGTCGAAAGACAAAAGGTGTCAGGCGCTACCGGTGTGCCTGTGCAGCTTTCTATCCTGGTCGTGGAGGTCGCATTTCGATGGTGGCAAAGTAGTGAGTGGAGGGACCTTAAATTTAGGTGCACGTTAATGAACTAACAGGTGGTCGGAATTTCTGGAGCCCTCCTCTACAGTGTCTACTACAGTGATGAGATGGTTTTGGGACGTAAAACTTCCCGTTCATGTTTTCAAAAAGCCGAAACGCCAGGGTCGAGGTAATGCCCGAAGAAGTTATCTGAGATTGACGTGGAAGAGGTGATAAAGGGACTCGAAATGCATGCCCGGGTAGATGTCTTTCAAATGCTATTAAGGTACGATGTGCGTTGCGCTACGTGTTTCAAGCTCCCCGTATCTACTGCACTGGGCACAAGTGAGAAAGAACCTCCATAACGGCACATCTGCTCATTATTGAAGTCAGCAGTTACGGATAAGGCTTCCTTGGCGCCGGTAACACAAGCTGTACTGTGTGCGCCTGGCTCATTTTAGCATGGTCATTCCAACCACCCTCTCGCGGTGCTTCTCGTGGTCTGGACAACAAAATAATGTTGGACAAGTTGACGTTGTAGACTGCAAACTGGGAGCGCATTTTAACTTTAGAGGGCGGCCGTACTCCGGTCTGGCACGCAGCGGGCGCCCTACATCTTATAAAATCTCGACACAATTTTGCACAACTCAAGATATCAAATTGAAGCTTTTCTTCTGCTGCAAAAGTTAGAATTGTAGGTTTTAGGGGAATGCAAGATCGTGGACAACCAGCAAGGGCCAAGAACCAAGCACCCTCAGCAAGGGTCACTTTAGCCCGATGTATTTCCTGAATAGAGATGTCGAGGACATGTAATACTGTAATCATGTATTAAGTGACATAGGCCTACTTCCATAAAAATTCTCGTAGCCCTTAGGACTGGGCTATTTTTCTTTTGTTTTCGAAAATGAGCTTTTTAAAAAAACTCGCTCTTTTAACTATTTTTTTCTTCTGTCAAGCTGCGTCTAGGAAAACAAACCTTTTGCAGCAATGTTAGAACAATACTGCTCTATATTGGCACTTTATTTAATTTTTTAAATAGGAAATGTGCCAAACTGCGTGAAAGATACCAAACATAATTATTTTCACCAAGTTTGCAATTTTTGCAATTTTTAGTTGCGCAGAAAGCTCAAAGCGACCAGAGATGTCATTTACTGTAATGAGTGCTAAAAAAAGAAGAAACATGTTTCACACAACATTTAAAGTGCGCTTTTAACTCACCTGCGAAATCGGGAAATGTTGTGGCAAGCAACAGCGAGGCGCGCGCGCTGCCACCTTTAAGCATTTTTAAGGCGTGCTGGTACCAGTTTTTTTAATAAAAATTTCGGTTCCGCGTACCTCCAATATACACACAAAATATATAAATAAACCAGACGAAACAAAAATATAGTCCGGGCACGCATGTTCAATCTCTCGTGGAATGACCCCATCATGCGTCTGAATCACGAAGCGCATTTACCCTGCATTTCTAATCCTTAATTCACAACCTCCGTTTACCTGCGCATTTACAACCCTGCAGCCGTTGATGCTTTTTGGCCTGGGTGGATCTTCAAATATAGCTTATTACATTGAGCCTTTTCATATCGACACTTTTTCTGCTTCGCATGGAGAAGCGGAGGAAGTCCGTTGTTACGCTTCTCCGACGTAATATTCCAACTGTTGACGTCGCTATTCGTCGAACGTGAAGATTTTATGTGGTCTTTTTTTTTTTGAAGAACTCTCAAACGCAGATGTGGCTCCGTGGAAAAATGCGTGACAGCTGCTCAGTGTGTCTCTTTGAAGTTGCACCTGAAACGCCACTTCTTTACTCGTTGCAGCCAATGCCAGTTTTCGTTTACAGACTACGCCACCGACGCATGCTCGAGATTTTAAATGTGAAGCATTTCTTAGCGAACGTCTGCAACTTTGAATCTATCTATCTATCTATCTATCTATCTATCTATCTATCTATCTATCTATATATCTATCTATCTCTCTACCTATTTATCTATCTATCTATCTATCTATCTATCTATCTATCCACTTGCGACTTTTAGCTCTCCAGGCCGTTTCATATCGGGATCGACACCAAGCTCTGTATGGCATAACATATACTCCACAAAGAACAGATTTGACTAGTCTTATCGTGAAAATCGCGATATGTATGTGATGAATGTCATGTTTTACAATTCATGGTCCTGCACCTCGTGCGGTGGTTTCGTTCACATGGAATGTCGCAAAACTGGTATGATACGACATGATTGCATGGCGAACACAAGTGACAGACCCTAACATGAAATAATCACATGCGTGTCATGTAACAACTTGACTACATGCTACGCTCTAGATGCGCTCGTGGCCGTTTCGGTAGCTTCTCATGAACCAAATTCAATATTACGGGACGAGAATGGATGACGAAGGCATGTGACTGGTGCACACATGATAATCATGAGATGCGTGTCATGTAACAACGTGACTACATGCCACGTTTATGATGCACTGGCGGCCGTTTCACTAGCTTCACTTATACCAAATTACGGGACGTGAATGAATGACGAAGGTTTAATATTGGTGTAAACATGATAAACATGAGAAGCGTGTCATGTCGCAAGATGAATACATGCTATGCTCATGATGCGCTCGTGACCATTTTGCTAGCTTCACATTTACGAAACTCGGTATTACGTGACGCGAACGGACGACATAGATAAATGACACATACAAACGTAATAATCACGACATGCATGTCATGTAACAACATGACTACATGTCACCCTGATGATGCGCTCACAGCCGTTTTGCTAGCTTTACCTATGCCAAATTTGCTATGACGTGACGTCAATGAATGACGAAGGTATGTGACTGGTGAAAACATGATAATCATGAGATGCTTCATGTGAGAACATGACTACATGCCACAGTCAAGGTGCCAACACATTTCGACGTGACGTGCTGCACGTGCTCACCGACGTTCATTTCATCGCGTCACGCCGGCGTCACGACGCCAGGCGCCGGATTTGCCATATACTCGCTGGTGCGCGCCGCGCTGCATTGCTTTGGCGCATGTGCGTTTCAGCACGTTCGGCATCCCTCCGTCACGAAAAGAGGGAGAGACGCAGTGTTGTCTGGGTAACGCATCGGCGTGAATTTCGCGCCTGTTGCCGAAATGCCGCGCCGACGGACGCTGGTCACACCATGGTCGCGCCTGGTGTCAGTCTATACAATGCTCACGTTTTGCTAACGTAGCGTCGCTGTGCTCAGCAGTGTCGTGCGTCAGCGCTGCTACATTGGAGTATAGTGGATCCTCCATGATGCGCTTGTGGTCACATTGCTAGGTCCACATATACCAAATTTGTCGTTACGTGACGTCAATGGTTGACGAGATATATGACTGGTGAAAACATGATAATCCTGACACGCGTGTCATGTAAGAACATGACAACATACCACGCTAATAGCGTGGTCGCGGCCATTTCGCTAGCTTCACATATACTAAATTTGGTATAACGTTACGTGAATGGATGACGAAGGTAAAAGACACATCCAAACATGATAATCATGACATTGAAGTCATGTACGGCACCATTTACCTCCACCTCATAACGTTGTGCTGATTTTAACGTGACATATCAACTTTTCTTATTCGTCTTCGCATATCATCGATTCCCACTGTACGTGGGATCTGGGAATTTTGTTTTTTCTGATGCAGGCCGTCGAACACTGAGCATTGAATGGAACAAATCATGTGTGATCCCTTAAAAAATTTAGTCATTATGTGCTTCAAAGTCATCTTCATTTTCATATCGTCTCTTGATTAGCGTTTTTTGATCACTACAAGGACTCCAAAATAATTACGAAGGTTTTTCTTTCTTTTTTCGTTGAAAAAATTAGAGTATTTTAGGGATGGTTAGGGAGGTAAGGCTGTCAAAGTATACATCGTACCACCCTACTGCGTGGTCGCATTATATTTTCTCCATGAAGTTCTGTCTTATACACTGATTGTGCTATTGTACTGAAGCTTGTACTTTGCTTTGAACATTCTGATGGTATACATTCAACAAGTCGCCCCACCGTGGTGGTCCAGTGGCTAAGGTACTCGGCTGCTGACCCGCAGGTCGCGGGATCGAATTCCGGCTGCGACGGCTGCATTTCCGATGGAGGACGAAACGTTGTAGGCCCGTGTGCTCAGATTTGGGTGCACGTTAAAGAACCCCAGGTGGTCGAAATTTCTGGAGTCCACCACTACGGCGTCTCTCATAATCATATAGTGGTTTTGGGACGTTAAACCTTACATATCAAATCAATGACATTCAACAAGTCCTTGGGAGATGTAAATTTCATCGCCGATGTAGCGAGTGCTTGTAGCTTATCGTCCGTAACACCATCAGTATATTCTGACAAGAAAAACGCTAGGGAATCGCCAATGTTCAACTTTCATGATACAGTGGCTAAAACTGCAATCCTTTCCCGCAAACAGAGTAGCAAGTGGCTTGTTATATACGCCGGTGGAATTCCCTATTTTTGCATAACACAGATTTCTTTCTCTCACCGCTCTAATGGTGCCACCTCTTTCGGTGCCATTATCAAATTAATGCTTTGAATCAAGTACTGTGAGCCTTGCTACCAAGTGTATATGTTGTCGTAGAAACGAAAGCCGGCGTTCTTGCACAGGTCTTCCGCTTTGAATTTAGGCCTCTATACAGCTAGAAATAGAAGCTTCTGGATTGCCTAAACCTCAACCTTCACGAATCACATGCGCCGAGATCGGTCTAACCATATTTGACCCATACTGGTACGACTTCCAACGAACATAAGCCCAGCTTAGCGGATGAGTCCGTCGTTCATGTCATCGGCGCTTCTGAGTTTAATGGTATGCGATTCAGAGGAGTAAGAATGAGTGTGCAGTAGAGCATTGCCACCGGTTAACCCGAATGAACCAATGTTTCTTGCGTATAGTGTCTTCACAAGAAGCGATGAACATCGATGTGATGCGCACTCATGCATCGACACGATGACATACTTTAGTGCACATTCAATTTAGTTTTTAACAATCGGCGACGCAGTTGTAGCTATCAGTTTAGAGGTGCGTATTAGTACGCACCGACATGGCCATTGTTGCGCATACATATGCGCAACAAAAAAATCCACAGCCTCTAAGCACGGATAGAGCTTGGTGTAGTCATTAAGACAGATATTCTTAGGATTAGCCACGGAAAATTACGATGCCTTAAAGCACGGTGAAACTGATGATCGATCCTTGGTGAAATATGCTGTAACTAAGTCAAATTTTCTAGAAGAAACAGCAGCTGGAGGTGAAGCGACAAGCGGGTAAGTTTATAAGCTATCGCAAGCCACATACTGTTATACACGGAACAGCTGCTCTATATACCTGCCTCAACATACATAATATAGCATGCACAACTAAAAATGGTTCTCAGGGTCTAGGCGCCAATAAAAAAGCTCGAGCACATTTATTCGAAGACGCTCTTTAAAACATGTCAAAGTGGCTCAGCAAGGTCCCGGGCCAGAAAAACGTTGTCCAACCCCATGACACAAATCCATCGATGCCACACTGAATATTATTTTGCATCCTCTTCGCTGCCCTAAGGCTGCGGATGGAATTTGTGCTGAGATTTGACGCTGCCCCCGGCGTCCCACTGCTTGAGATCGCTCCAACTCTATGTCGAAGTCGTTTCGGTTGATCATCGTCAACATTCGAGTGACCTATTTTGCTTTAACCGAGATAGTAGGCCCTCACTGTAAGCGTGTTCAACAACCAATTTGAACTGAATGAATTTCTTGATTGTTCTTCCACGAACTAACTCTAGGCATGCCTGTGATCTGGCGGTAGTTCGAGACACAATCAATGCCGATGAAGTGGCCGTATGTTGCGCGTCCAAGTAAACAGGGGCTAACATCACTCAGGAGAGCATGCTCAAGTTGTAGGATATGGTTGCTGATTGTCATCTTTTTGAATTTACCTTTGTACTTTCCGTTGCTGGATAGCACGCATTGAAATATCCCGGACATTGAAGATGTCCACGAATATTTTTGAATTGAAATTTCTTGAAGGCGACATATACACGCCTGCAACAGTTAGTATATTTTGTTATTTTTAACAGTGACGCGCGCATGTTGGACGTTATCGCGAGGCGTGGTAACTTACAAGACGAGGTTGAGTTCAAGACGAACACAGAAAAATAATTTCTGGCATGAGCCATTTGTTGCAGGTTCGGTTCCATTTGTTGCAGACATGTCAGCTTCGTAACCCTGCAGTTTCATTGATTTCGAAATGCTCGGCTAGTGAATGCGGTCTGTTGGAAGACGTCGACATGCACAAACTCACGGAAATCTGAAACATGTTATCGTCATCTGATGTTTTGTTAGATGGCGGATCCTGCCATGACCTCTTTACGTAAAGATTAGGGTAGCTATCTTTCTAGTTGTCTGAGTCAAGCCCTCAGGTTAAGGCCTTCAACATTTCAAGTGTGCTTCGAACAACCGTTCTCCCCCTGCCCACCAGTAATGTTCGGGAGCATTCAATGAGGGAACGTAGCATCTGAACCATTTGACGGTCTTTTTTTAGGCGTATCATTTACGACTGGAGAAGTAATAATTCATTGGGCTCATCAGGATCGGCATCAATTCGCAATGGTGATCTAGTGGTTATGTGGCTTGATGACTGACGCAGAGGCAACGGGATCCGGTCTCGGTCACGGTTGCCTCAATTTTGCTCAAATCCAAAATACTTCAGACACGTGTACCTAGGTTAGGGCGCATGTTAAAAAATCACCGCTGGTCGAAGTTTTCGGAGTCATCCGTAACCGCGTAACAGCGTGCTTTGTGGTTTTGGGATGTGAAACACGATGAAGTATAATAAAGTTCAGTGTATTGTAGAAAGACGGCTAAAACCACCTAATATTTCTGGTGGTTTGTAAAACCTAACACAAAAATATAAACATTTCAAGTCTTTCATTCCGTAATTTAATGCTCAGATGTGTAAGGCCTAAAACTGCTGGAAAACATACGATAAGGTGCATGCCAATTGTGTATCAAGTATTCTACGTTCCACGAGTTTGAAACGAAAAAAAAAACAGCGCTAGCCTCAATTTCGGTGAAATGGTACGTTATTATCGCTCATAGCTCACCTGTTTTACCTTTAGACTGCAAACAGCCCACGCTCGAACGCATTGCGTCATTTTTGTTCAATTTTTTTATACCAACGTGAAAGTATGGTACCCTCAACGACGACTTTTATTGTGACGAATCTGACATGTACTGTGGATGCGTGCGGTAAAAATACAAAAATATGAACAGTATGATGACGTGTATACCCTCCCCTATTCAGAACACTTGCACCTTGTCAGTGCCTAATGATTGCGTATGCTGGACTGTGCAGTCACATTACTCGCTCACGCTCCTCTGCCGTCCAATCACAGGGCGGTATTTCAGACGCCCGGGAACAATATAAACGGCAGCGATTTCCCACGAGTAATTCGAGCGGAGGCTTCGCCAGACATACATCCTTCAGAAAACTGTTCAACTTTGAGGAGAGATGAAGGCACTTCTACTGCTCCTTGTTGTCGGTATTGCTCTAGCAGCGACTGGTGAGTGCGAGGAAAGCGTTCACTGAAAGAGTTGGCAACTTCTGCCTTTGACATTGTAATGGCTGATATATGTAAAAAACAAGAAATGCCGCTAGTGTGCATGCAATAGGTGTATATATTTATGGCAGCCCATAGTAGTTTGTACTTGTCACGGATGAAAAAAGCAACCTATAGTAAATAGGGAGAAAGCCTTTCAAACGATCAACCAGTGCTTGCTACACTTCTAATGAAGGAATATGCACAGCTTTTGCACAAGAGATGCACAGAACAATTCAGTATGCACAGCAGCCAAAAAATGTTCAACTGAACATCAATGCGCTTCTATTTATGATAATAAAAATTATAAAAGTGCATTCTAACAAGTAATATAGCTTGCGTAAGTCTGAGCGCTGGGCAATATCCATCGCTTTATACATGCTTCAAACTGCATATTTCGCTTATCCCACAATCAATACTTTTATGTGAACCGCTGTGTCTCTAAAGAGGTATAGTAAAAAGCGCCATCTGCTAAAACATAGCATTTATTGTGAAGTCACTTTTCGAACATACAAATGCATTGAGCTTGAGACATCTTCTAGTGTACAATAGCTTTTTTTATTACAAAAAATATGTGCCTGCGCATGTTGTTATGCTTCAAGGGTTACTTATGCAAAAACAAATCTGCGAAAGCTTAACTGGTTTTGTATAGCATGAATAAAAAATATCAGCTGTTATACGTCCCAAAACCAAGATATAATTATGAGAGGCGCCCTACAGTGGAGGCTTCCGGGAATTTCGACCGTCTGGTGTCCTTAAACGCGTGCTGACATCGCACAGCGCGAGGGGCCTCTGCTGTGTCACCTACATCACAATGTAACTACCGCGGCCGGAATTGAACCCGCGACCTTCGAGTCAACAGCCGAGCGCCTTAACCACTGCACTAACACTGTGGACTCAAGCGGGAGTCGAACTTTACCTAAGACATCGACGTACTGAATAAAACAGAGCTAGGAAATAATTTTGGTAGACATATCTTATTTCACTTCCGAGATAGCATGGCAAGATTGGCTATAAACAGCCAAATTGGGCTGCACAAAAGAACTGTTTGATGTGCACTTGGACCAAGTCACTATGCGTTCCTATATACCTGTTAAAAAACCTGCGATATGACTAACGGTGGTATCGACTTTGTTGATACTCCAGTTGTTACTGGGATCGGGCAATGAATATCTGAGGGCATGTGTGCGTAGGTTCTCCAGTAGGCTGAAAGCTTCAACATTAACAAGAAATTCGCAAGATTAGTCACCTAAGTGGTTGGAAGCCTAGTCTATGTGCACCACCAATCTATGGTCGATTTTTATTTTGTAGGGGCGAAGCTCCTTAGTGTGTGTGGGTCATTTCCTGCTTCGTTTTTATGTAGTATGTTATATATATAGTATGTATTTGGCCACCTCTAGTTTATTATTTGCTCACTAGATGGTGTCGTGTGTATATGTCCTTGGTCATGCGTGGTCAAAATGTGGTCATGTGGCCGAAGTAATCTTTCTAGGGGACATGAATACTCACATACTTTAGCGGATAGTCGGAGATCAATGGCAGGTTATTCCAAGATCTCTGCGAGCCCAATTGTCTTGAGATAGTTATTGTGGGGCCTAACAGTGAGGGGCAGATTACGTGGAATTTCAGACACAGGCAATTGAGCATTAATTATTGTCTTATGGAAGAAATAATCAATAACAAACTTAGAGAGATGAGAACAGACGATGAAGGCATTAACAGCTTGGGTAGTGACAATAAACGCATAACTTTACAAATGTGTTATGAAACTAAAATAGGAAAACAGCGTTAAGGTTTGGAAACTTGTATTTAAGTGACGCACAAATACCAAATATAGCCGCAAGAGTCCAGCACTAAATAACAAAACTACCGGGCTAACACTGGGAGTATAGAGATCTTTTACATGTAGTTACGACAGAAATTGAAACACAGAAGAAAGCTATGGACTGGAAAGGAAAGAGACAGCCTAAATGTTGGTGGAAGAGAGAAATTCAAGAATTCGATCGAGAAGCGATGCGAAGCATAACGAGAGCGCAGACAGGCAAAAATGAAGAGGAGGCAAAGGATGAAGTCAACCAAATATAGAAAATATACTTATAGTAAAAGAACGATTGTGCAGCAATTGGTTGAGGCAAACTTTAAAATTGAAAGTAATACTACTACTACTACTACTAATAGTAATAATATTAATAATAATAATAATAATAATAATAGCTTCTTTATTAGCACCAACGATGGAAGACACTGCAGGTAAAAGTTGCTCAAGACACAAGCTACTTGACAAAAGGCCCACAGCCACCTCTACAATGCAGCAGCGACAACACACCTGATGACTCAGAAATAAAAAAATTACTCTTAATTCATACATGAACAGTTACATCAGCATCACTATTGTTTACTATCTGAGCCTAAATTGATGAAATGATTACGCGATGTTCGTATAGAAGTAAATGGCATTTCTATGTGTGATTTAAGACATGAGTTCAAAAGGTTTGGTAATGTGCAAGAGCTTCGCTGCTTAGAGTAATTTTTGCGCGCAGTCACCACCTTCCACTGTTCTGTCTGACGAGTGCTACATGAATGTGTGTTTTTTTGCTAGATTAGATAGCTCATGGAAGAACTTTGTTTTCTTTTATTTCGCATTTCAACGCTAGATTTAACTTAAAACTATAAAGGTTAAACACACGAATTCTATTTGCATTCAAAAATACATCTGAAGTGTCAGAGTTATATCGCACATTGAAAACAGATCGTAAAATCTTTTTTTTCTGTAGTATCTGAAGTCTTTCAAGGCTAGTTTGTGTCGTCTTACCCCATATAAAAAAACAATAGTATAAGGGAAAAAAAAGAGTGTGTTGTAGACAATAAGCTTTATTTTAAAGGGTAACATACACCTGTGACGTGCCATCATAACAACTACTCGAGATAACTTAACTAAAACTGATTACACGCGTAGACCTCAAAGCACGATTTGTGTAAAGGTGACTCCCAGTATTCTAAATATTTACTATTTCAATTTTTTTCAAGTGCCTAGAGAAGGGCGATGGTATTGCAACTTAGTTGCTTAGATTTTGGCCTGAAAATCACGGCGTTCGTCTTTTTTGTAATAATTTGACGAACGTTTGCCACTGAAAATTCTTGAAGGGGTTTTAGACAGGCATTGGCTTTGTTCTGAAGGCTACTGAGTTCAGGTGAGGAAAAAAAAAAGATTGTGTCGTCAGCGTACATGTCGTATTTTGAATCAGCGTATATATTTACTAGGTCATTTATGTAAGCGATAAAGAAAAATGGCCCGAGAATACTGCCCTGAGGAACTCCTCTACTGATGTGTTTCAGATCCGAGCAGCAATCTTCAATATAATAACGATTACAAAGGTAAGACTTCACAAGGTTTATACTGTGCCCACGAACACCACAATTTTCAAGCTTTCTGAGTACTATCGAATGCTGAATGCAATCAAATGTTTTAGGAAAATCACTGTCAAGGCCGAGCACAAGATTTGTGCTTTCGAATTGTGATAAAGGGAATTCCTTTTGCTGAAGTAGGGCTAGTTCAGTGAACAAGCGTTTCCTGAATCGAAATTGGGCTATAGAGATAAGATTATGCTTATCAAAAATCTTACACATTTGCACGTATATAAGCCCTTTGGATAATAGTGGTAATGTTGCAATAGGTCTATATTTTTTATATTTTTTACGTCCCTTCGCTTATAAAGTGCTGAAACGTTTCTAATCTGCATCCTCTTGGAGAAGATAGCGCTCGCTAAAGACAGCCTACAAATGCGGGTGATATATGGACAAAGAATATCAAGCACATACTTGATTGTACGAACCTGCATGTCGTCAAGATCACAGCTTGGGCTATTCTTAAGCGAACGAAAACCAGATAGTACTTCAGACTCCATAAATAGATGAAGGGAAAAGGAGCATGCATTGCTGTCTGGCGTGAATTTTGAATGATCAGCAGATTAGAAATCGTCAGTGTCGCTCACAAATAATCATTAAATTTATTTGCCAAAATATTACCCAATACTTTGAAGCCATTCATAAGTAGCTTTTCTACACGTGGGGATGATTTAGGCGATTTAAGAAAATATGTGCATTTAGTGTATTGAACATTGATGCATTGATTTACGGCGATTTAAATATATATGTGCATTCAGTCCAATCAATATATGTACATATATTCAATGCACTGAGAATATATGTATACGTATCTACATATATGAAAGCGCAAGTATCCTGAAAAAGACTCCGGCGCGTGAATTCGAACAGCGAACCTCCGAGTCGTGAATGCGAGGCGTTAACCACTGAGCCAACGAGCAGCATGGTGTTCTCTGTTTAAACGGCAAGCTGTTTATGTCCACCACTTACCGCTGGTTGTGGGCCTCTCGGCGGAGAGGGGGGGGGGGGGAACTATCGCGTTTAAGAATCACAAACAAGATGGCGCAATGAGCGTTTGGCGGCGCGCGTTCTCCCACGTGTTATTCCCCTTGAGTGGAGAAGGCAGACGCACGCTCGCGCGCCTTTATCTTGCGGTGGGGACAATCGTATGCCTTGTAGGCGCTGCGCCGTGCTCCCTACCGGACTGCAGAAATTAGGCGCCTTCTTGCTTTTCTAACCACTACCACCACCACGTCTTGGCTGGCGTTGGACTTTTCCTAGAACGCTTCTGTTTGGATTACCGGGCGCGCAAAGCTCCCTGCGATCGGTGCGCAGTCTCCATTTGCGAAAGGGACGAGATTTTCAGACGCAGCGAAGTAACAACTGAGACGCTTATTCGCGTTCATCTGTACCTGTGATTATGCTTTGTGCGTCATTTGTGCGAGAGAAACGCGGGGCAAATTTTGATCTGCTTGCCATTCGGCGCGTGATCTTACAATTTGTTGCTATCGCGTTCATTGATTCGCCTTTGCGGCAAAGCTGTGACTTTCTAGCCTAAACATTCATTGGCTCCTTGAGCTTAGCCTTATCGCGCTCCTTAACCTGTTTACTTTTGTGTCTTACACCTACCGTGCAGCATCAACGCGGTGCTCTTATTCTGAGAAGAGGGAACAATGCCACTGCAGTACACCACATCCTGTGCGACTGTCCGTTGTATGACATTTAGAGACAGTCACTGGCGTCCGTTCTTGCGCGCACCGACAACAGCCGAATGTCTGTGGACACTGTTCTTTTAAGTGCCCGAGCGAAGGCACTGCAACAGAAGGCGGCAAAAGCACTGTTGAAATTCCTACACGACACAGACTTGAAGAAACGGCTGTAACAGCAATGTCACGCACCACGAAAGACAAGACAGGACTATGACTGAGTGTGCGCGCGTGTGCTGCCTAATGCGCTGTGTTTATCTTTCTTCCCTCTATCCTCTCTATCTTTCATCTCCCCATCCTCTTCCCAAGTACAGGGTTGCGAACCAGCTGCCAATAGGCTACTTAACCTCTTTGCCATTCTTTTCCTGCTATTTACCTTCCTTCCACCTTTTTTTAAGGAGAGGAGCATTTCCGTATTTCTTGGATGTTCACGAGAATACAAAAGCCGACGTAACATCCTCAGCAGTGCATTTTTGGGGTGGTCACGCGCACTGAGAAATGCCCAGAGTGGACTCTGGTGGCGCCGAGGGAGCCTTCAGTGATAAGGTCTATGGTGGGTCACATGCTTGTCCAGAGGCAAAAGACACACAGGAAGAGCACGAGCTATCCGTCTTTCGAGAGTACGCCCATGCGACGCGTCTAGTAAGAGTGCTGCTGCTCTACATCCACGTCCAATAAACCTCACCAGGACCTTCAAACGGACGTGACAATATATTCAAAGTAAATAAGGCATTAGGCTAACTAAAAAAAGAAAACTTTCTTTTAGTCTTTTTTTCATTTCGAGCCTGGTGGCACACACGTCATCTCCCCATTAAAAAGACGACACTCATAGCATCTATCTATTCATTCAGGCACCCATGGCTCACTGATTTGTGTTTGACCGATGTGCTATGATTTTTTCTTAGTATTGAGCACTTATTGCTTGTATAAAGCTTAAGAAACGGACTTTAAAGTTATGAAAATTGTATACTGGCTTTTTCTTTCGCAGGTCCGTATCCGTATCCGTACCCATATGTGGTAAGTAAATGTGACATAACAGCTACAGTAAATGAGTTTCAGGTGATTTTTTTAAAAAAAAAAACGATTGTGTGCCTTTCGACAGCTCTCTGTTTAGTGCTCCACTTTTCAAGTACGATTTACATAGAATGCCGAGGCTCTCTGCAATGAAGAGGAGTAAACATGAGGGCAACTTTATTATTTCATACCGCAATATATACACTGCAAAGCAGCAACTGGCACAAAGAATTCCAAGGAAGTAGGAAATGAGCGTATTGGCACGCATTTTTGTTTTATGCCCTAATTCAGGGACCTACTAAAAGGAAGAAATGTAAGAAGTAAGAGTGGCTATAGTCGAAGCTTTTTTATATTCTAATGTAATTAGAATATAAAATGGCAAATCGATTCACTGTATATTTTCACTATCCAATATAATCTACATAAAAAAACTTCATAAAAAAATTCTGATATCACCGCAAGAAATCATGTACCTGATTCCGAAGAGCAATGCGAAAATAGGCGAACTAGTTTCAGTCCGCATTAGTCACTGGCTCTGGTGAAGTAGTTTTCCAGCCGTGGTTCGTGCCACTGGGAGTGGCTGTAGCAGTTGTGAGAGCACGGTATTGTGTACTACGCAGACAACGTCATCGCGACCCAGTGCCGAAATTGTATTCGACAACACCCACGCAAGAAACGAAAACCGTTGTAGAAGAATGTCTATCGTTAGAAAAACCAGCAATATCATGGATTAACTTTGGGTTAAACACCTGCAATGAACACTTTATTGATCAATCGCTACTGCTGCTACCGATTCGAAAAGCATGCTAAAATGCTGATACAATGTTATAGGCGCGTTAAAACAGTGTTAGGTCATTGGCACCAGTGTGTTCAGTGACCAGTTGTAGTTGTCGTGGATGATTAAATGTGCAACAGTTTCGCTGTGCCCCAAATGTGTCATGCAGCTAACCATTATACGTGGCAACACTTACTGCCTGCATATGGTTTACGTAGGGTAGTGTTGCACAAGCCTTAATTTTCAGTATATTATTCGCCGAATAGGAAACTTAGTTATTATTGACTGGGCAGACTTTTTTTAGTTGCGAGAGTTGCTAGTTGTATTTTTCGTAATCAACAATATCGAAACTCTACTGTTCTATTGATTGATCGTTATTTTGCGAATTATTGTTGAATTCGTAAATTTCATACGCGCACACCCCTAATAATGCAGGAAGGAAAGAATGCCCCTTTGTCATTTACTTGCTTCGCGCTTTGCTCCTGGCATTTCTTCCACAACGTTGTTGCATTTCAGGACGGACTTGCCTGTACGGCACAGTTAAATACTTCTCAACCTCACATCAATTAGAGCAACCGACAGCGCATGAGCACGAATAAGCCCAGCTTGTTTTCATTTTATAGAGCATAATGGCAGCGCGGCTGTTCCTCTACGTATATTTATCCACTCTCCTCGCCGCGGACTATAGTAATACTGCGGCGAACACTAAAATTATGCCATAACATTTGTACCATATAGGCCGAACGCGGGAAACGGAAATATTTGGAATATGGTATACTTACAAAGAGGCTTCATCTCCAATTGAGGATGACGCAGCGAGCGATGCAAAGAGAAATGATATGTGTAACTTTAAAAGACGAGAAGAGAGAAGAGTGGGTCAGAGATCACATGGGGCTTATGGATAGTGTAGTCGAAATCAAAAAGAAATGGACATGTAACGGCCGCAAAGCACGCAGGCAGGATACCCGCTGGCCATTTAGGGTAACTGACTGCATTTCCGGAAAAGGCAAGTGGGTGAGCGGAGACAGAAAGTTAGGTGGGAAGATGAGAATAGAAAGTTTTTGAGTGTAAAGGGGCAGCAGCAAGCACAGGACTGAGTTGACTAGTTGACTGGTGGAGCATGGGAGAGGCCTTTGCCCTGCAGTGGGCGCGTGAGGACATGTGAAACTTATACAGTGCTGAAGAATGGACACGTTCTAAGCTACCATACATTAGTTGGCAGGAAAAAGCTAGGAGTGGGGTTTCTCATGCACAAACATATCGCTGGCAACATAAAAGAATACTATAGCATCAGTTAGAGGGTGACAAGTACCATAATTAGGTTTAACAAAAGGTACAAGATGAAAGTGGTAAAGGCCTACACGCCTTCATCGAGCCATGATGATCATTTTGTTGAGTGCTTTTATGAAAATGTAGAGTCAGCCATTAATAAATTAAAGACACGGTATTCTATTTTTATGGGCGAGTTTATTGTCAAAACAGGCAAGAAACAGGCCGGGGACCATGGGGGGGGGGGATATCACATCGTCTCTAGAAATGCCAGAGGGTAGTTATTAGTAGAGTTCGCAGAACGTGATAATTTATGAATTATGAATACCTTCTTTAAAAAAACGCGCTAGCCGTAAAAGGACGTGGCGATGTCCTAATGGTGATACTAAAAATGAAATTGACTTCATTATGTGTGCACACTCAGACATTGTACAGGATGTAGAAATAGTTGGCAAGATTAGATGCAGTGACTATAGAATTGTAAGAGCTCGTATTAACCTTCATTTAAAAAAGCAAGGACAAATATGCCTTGACCAGGTGTCATGGCGTGGAGCAAATATCTCTTGATTTTCCCTGGAGTTTATTTGTCGTTTTCTTCTCTATCCTTCGTTTTACCTTTCCAAATACTTATTGCCTGTATTGTTCTCATGAAAAACTTTCAGAAATCTGACATTGAAAAGCGGGCTTCATCCGAACATGGAATTCAGTTGAAAAGTAAGTTTCTTACTTCTCACCATTCATTTCTCACAACGAATACACAACTGGTATGGAGATAATGTTGCCAACCCGAAGTGATATCAAAACATTTAGTTGATCCAAACTTTGGAATTTGTTGAGCAAATTTAATGTTGAAGTTTCACTGGAGCCGTAAATATTAACCCCCGATTTACTACCAGCGTGATAAACAGTCTCTTATGATCGAACCGTTGCATAAAGCAAATCGAGGCTCTGTATTGTGCCTGGAACACGTTTTCTTACAGTATGATAGTTGATATCATTTGTGTAGGCCTTGCCAAGATAAATCCCCATTAAACGTTTGGCAGATATTGCGCTTTTGCCCACAACGCAGTATAGGGAAATTTAAACTGCGCTGAAAACGAGACACGAAAAGAAAGTGTAAAAGACGATCGCACTTTGTTCTCGTGTCTTGATTTTAGCGCAGTTATGATTTTCCTAAATGTTTTACCAACTAAACCCCATCATGCACTTCTCCAATGCATATAGGATGATTCACTGAGAATGTTGGGCTCGTGCTACAAAACATAATTATTAAAAATTACTCCGGAGTCACATATTCTTGGCATGTTTCTCATGACATCAATTCCTATGCTACTTGGGATCCGCCTGAATTTTTCGCATGTCGACTGAAACAATCAATGTTTTCTTCTTTTCACAAACTTTTTGGAATTACGAAACAATTTGGCCGCAGTAAAACAACTTCCTCTTACTGTTACTGCGGTATAAAAGCTTAACCTAAGAAATCGTGGCTTTGTGGATGAAATGCGTAAATAGCTGGGCACTGCTTTCTGTAGTAGAACCCAAGCAACAATGATGTCTCAATTGTGAAGTTGCAAACGCCAGTTCATCCTCACGATGTCAAGTCAGACCGGGACAGCTCGAAGCTCTCCCTCAGTACAGAACATCGTGCTCTAAATCGGCAATACACACACACACACACACACACACACACACACACACATATATATATATATATATATATATATATATATATATATATATTATATATATATATATATATATATATATATATATATATATATATAGAAGAATATATATATATATATATATATATATATATATATATATATATATATATATATATATATATATATATATATATATTTATATATATATATATATATATATATATATATATATATATATATATATATATAGAAGAATAACTTCGGTTGCCGCAAGGTTATAAATATGAAAGTAGATGCGCTTTCACATAACAACTGTTTATTGTGCCGACGTTTCGACGAGAACCCCGTCTTTTTCAAGCATGCCGTCTTTTTCAAGCATGTTACACCTCAACAATAGTAAAGAAGTAATTTTTTCAGTTGCAAGAATGACAAATTCTAACTTTCCTGCCACGTTCATTTGTACCTTACGTATGATATATTAGTCCTTCTTTCACGTCTCCCACGATTTCGTTATGATTTCGTTGAATATTTTAAATTTTTTTTTTATTTTCGCAGCACTACTCATTAAAATGGCTCTGCTCGACCTCATGGTAACGCAACTGTAAGAAACAAACACAAACCTAACGCATTGTTCACAATTTCAGGTGAACCAAACGGGTGCCCGGACTCTGCTACCTGCAACTAGAGGTGCAAAAGCTTTGGCTCATATGGAAAATGCAGAGAAGTGGAGCAAATGACCTGCATCTGTGGAAAGTCTGCGTTCTAGAGAGATGACTACATTGGTCTCCCGCAAACCACCGCCGAGTTCGCAGGGAATCCGGCCGACGGTTAGTAGTATAAACGAGGACAGTCGCCAAAGCCTTCTCGCAATCCTTCCAGACAGATCCAAATAAACGTTATCTCTCTTTCTCACTCATTGTTTCACCAAAATATATTACACCCAATTGCACGAAGAACAATAGCGAGGGCACCGCGTCGTTCGTTCTGATGTAAATGCACCTTTTTAAAATCGAAGGATTTGTTTGCGTATTTCAAGCACTTTTGACATATATATATATATATATATATATATATATATATATTGTGACGGAGCGAGGTCTTGGCTTACAGGACAGCGTCCACCGAGAGTCGGCAGCCGAACAAGATGTCTGAGTTGCCTCTCGTGCAAGCGCCTAACGCACAGGCGTCTTCTTCATCTTCGCTAAGTGCCACGCTTGCTCCTGTCGATGATGCACCGTAACATCACTCCCCTGCGGCGGAAGCGCCGTCACGGCGCTTAGTACGGCGGCGTCGAACGAGGAGGGTGATGCGGTTTTAGTCTGGAAACGTGTACAACGTCTGTCTGGAGTGAGGTGGTCGAAAAGGCATTGTTTAGGGGTGCGATCTCGTAGCTCACGTCACTAAGTTGTCGTAACACTTTGTAGGGGTCATGGTAGTGTGATAGTAGCTTCTCTGATAAGCCGACTTGGCGGTTTGTTGTCCAGAGAAGTACCAGAGACCCCGGCGAGAAGTGCACGCTTTGGTGGCGACTGTCATAGCGGTCTTTTTGCTGCGCTTGCGACAAGTGCAGCCGATCACGGGCAAGCTGACGGGCTGCATGGGCTCGAGAAACGACATCGCTGGCGTACTCAGTAGACAAGGGGGCAGCCGAAGGAAGGAGCGTGTCAAATGGTAATGCTGGATGTCGGCCAAATAGCAAATAAAACGGCGAATAACTAGCTGTGTCGTGCCGTGAAGAATTGTACGCGAACGTGACAAAGGGGAGTGCTTTGTCCCAGTCACGGTGATCTGGCGAAACGTACATTGACAGCATCTGCGTCAGCGTTCGGTTCAGACGCTCGGTCAATCCATTTGTCAGTGGATGATAAGCGGTGGTAAGCTTGTGCTCAGTGGAGCAGGCGCGGAGAATATCATCCACAACACGTGAAAGAAAGTACCTTCCTCGATCAGTAAGCAGCTGCCGCGGAGCGCCGTGATGAAGAATGACTTCATACAAGAGAAAGTCAGCGACGTCAGTGGAACAGCTTGTCGGCAGTGCTTTAGTGATGGCAAAGCGTGTGGCGTAGTCTGTTGCGACTGCAACCCATTTATTTCCTGAGGTGGACGTAGGAAACGGGCCCAACAGGTCAAGGCCAACACGGAAGAATGGTTCCGTTGGTATGTCAATGGGCTGTAGGAGGCCAGACGGTAGCACAGAGGGGCGCTTGCGGCGTTGGCAGCGGTCGCAAGCAGTGACGTAGCGAACCACAGAACGATACAGTCCGGGCCAAAAAAAGCGACGTCGCACACGATCGTAGGTACGAGAGACGCCTAGGTGACCGGCTGTAGGTACGTCATGTAGTTGTTCGAGAACGCTGGTACGCAGGTGATGGGGAAGCACGAGTAGTATTTCCGGGCCATCAGCGTTGAAGCTGCGACGGTACAGAATGTTGTCGTGCAGTTCGAACAGGCGAACGGAAGGGTCTGTCGGAGCAGACGTCAGACGCTCGATAATGGAGAGTAACGACGGGTCACGTCGTTGTTCGATGGAGATATCACCCAAAGCGTGGATGGAGAGAACGCAGGGGTCAGAATCAAGGTCTGTCAAGTCGGGCGTTTCAACCGGATAACGTGACAAACAGTCTGCGTCTGTGTGGAGGCGTCCCGACTTGTAGTGGACCACGAATGAGTATTCTTGCAGACGGAGCGCCCAGCGACCAAGACGTCCAGATGGGTCCTTTAACGATGACAGCCAGCAAAGAGCGTGATGGTCCGTAACAACGGAAAAAGCTCGGCCATACAGGTAAGGCCTGAATTTCGCCAAGGCCCACACTAAAGCTAGGCATTCACGCTCAGTGATGGAGAACTTCCGTTCGGCAGGTGAAAGAAGACGACTGGCGTAAGCAATCACGCGGTCCTTCCCGTGCGTTCGTTGGCCAAGGACCGCTCCAATTCCATGGCCACTGGCATCGGTCCGAAGCTCTGTAGGTGATGCTGGGTCGAAATGGGCCAGTACTGGTGGCGTAGTCAGCAGATGGATAAGAGCCGAAAAGGCGTCCGCTTGCTCTATACCCCATGCGAAGGGAACGTCCTTCTTTAAGAGATCAGTAAGCGGTCGAGTGATGTCGGCGAAGTTGCGGAAAAATCGACGAAAATAGGAACATAGCCCTACAAAACTTCGGACGTCCTTGGTTGAGCGTGGTTTAGTAAATTGTTGTACTGCTCGCACCTTTTCGGGATCTGGTTGAACACCATCGGCACTGACAAGGTGGCCGAGTATGGTGATTTGGCGACGTCCGAAATGACATTTTTTAGAATTGAGCTGGAGAGCAGCTCTTCGAAAAACATGCAGAACAGCTGACAAACGTGTTATATGGCTGTCAAAGGTGGGCGAAAAGACGATGACATCGTCTAAATAACATAAGCAGATGGACCACTTATATCCTCGGAGAAGGGAGTCCATCATGCGCTCGAAAGTTGCCGGCGCATTACACAGTCCAAACGGCATGACTTTGAACTGGTAGAGGCCGTCGGGCGTAACGAAAGCGGTTTTTTCACGATCCATGGGGTTGACGGAAATTTGCCAATAGCCGGATCGAAGGTCGATAGACGAAAAGTATTGGGCACCATGGAGGCAATCGAGGGTGTCATCAATCCGAGGCAAAGGGTAGACATCTTTGTGGGTCACTTTGTTTAAATGGCGATAGTCCACGCAAAAGCGCCAGCTGCCATCTTTCTTCTGAACGAGCACGACTGGGGCTGGATGAGGGTTCCAGGGGCTGGATGAGGGTTCTATTACGTCTTTAGTATTCATTTTATCCACTTCATTTTGAATTACTTGGCGTTCCTTGTGAGATACGCGATATGGACGCCGCCGTATAGGACTGGCATTACCAGTGTTGATACGGTGAGTCACTGCACTTGTTTGGCTGAGAGGGCGGTGGTAAAAGTCGAAAACGTCTCTATATGATGTTAGCAGACTACGGAAGCTGGCAGCTTGCACTGCAGTGAGGTCGGGAGCAATCATCTTGTTAATGTCATCTGCAGGCAGAGTGTAATTGCGGCCAAGACAGGGGGATGTAGTATCGGTGTGCAAACCAGTAACGTAGTAACGTTGCAGCTGTCAAGTGGAGATAGGGTGGCCAAAGACATGTCTTGCGGAATAACTTGAGTCAAGAGACTCACGTTGAGTAGTGGTATAACCACTGTATTATTAGCGACGGCGACAACAGTGTGAGGAAGGGCGACGTCTCGGGCCATCAGTACGTCGACTATAGGAGTGACGAGGTAGTCACCGTCGGGCACATGACGTGAGCACGACAAAGTGACATATGTAGCAGCTTGCGGAGGCAAGCGAACGTGGTGACGAGAGCGTAAACGGGGAGAATAGTCTGCTGGAAAATCAGCAAACTGCGGCAGTTCAAGCTGAAGAGCACCAGTGGCACAATCAATGAGCGCAGAATGACGTGACAGGAAGTCCAAACCAAGTATTAGGTCATGAGGACACATTTAAATGACAGCAAACTGAACTAATATAGGATGACCAGTAATGGACACACGGGCCGTGCACATCCCTTGAACATCAGGGGTCCTCCCATCAGCGACACGAAGTTTGTGGGAAGCGGCAGGCGTGAGCACTTTATGTAGGCGTCGGCGAAGGTTCGCACTCATTACAGAAATGTGCGCTCCAGTATCTATAAGGGCAGAAATAGGCACACCGTCAACGGCAACGTCTAACAAATTTTGTCTCGTCGGAAGCGTCAAGAGAGGATTTGTGGAGGGAGTCGAAGATGCAGCGTCACCTCCAGGCGCTGCACCGTTTAGTTTTCCGGGTAGGCAGGAGCGTGGTTGAATGGAGATGACGGCCTGCGAGTCTGCGGTGAGCGAGACGACTGGCGACGTCCTGGAGGCGAACGCGACTGATGACCATGCGGTGACGGAGATCGGCTGTTGAACCTTCTGTAGTTGTTTTGCGGAGAAGGCTGCACGGAAGACGCGAAGCGGATGCTGTCCTGTCGGTAGTGAGGTTGAGATGAAGTCCGAGGTGGCGAGGACCAGCGGTAATTGCAGTAACGGACGACATGACCGATACGGTGGCAATGAAAACAAATTAATCGATTGTCGACGGTTCTCCACGCCGCAGGGTCGCGAGATCGGGCCGTGAACTGCTGCTCGCGATAGGACGAGGGTGGACGCCATGAAGCTCGCTGCGGGCTGGGCAAAGCGCACACCGAGGAAATACCTATGCTGGCGAGTTCTTGGCGGACGATGGCTTGAACCATGTTAGCAGTGAGTGGGGTGGTGTCACTTGCAGCGGTGTGAGCTGGAGCAGAGGCAATGGCTTCAAGTTTGCGCCGTACAATTCGGGTCACCTGATCCGATGAATCTAGAGGTGGTGGCTGTGTTCTTGCACGGTCTTCGCAAGATGATGTTGCAGCCGTATTCGGAAGGCGGGTGAACACGCTGTTAATCCGCCGGCTCTTCGCTTGCTCAAAGCGCCGACATTCTTTTATAATGGCGTCCACTGTAGAAAAATTTTTGCAGATGAGGAGGTTGAATGCGTCATCCGCAATCCCCTTAAGAATATGCCCGACCTTGTCAGCCTCCGGCATATCGGCATTGGCTTTGCGACACAACGACAACACATCTTCTATATAGGAGACGTAAGACTCGGTCGAGGTCTGCGCCCGAGACGCGAGCATTTTGTTCGCGGCCATTTTTCTTCCAATCGGCTTTCCGAACAGGTCTAGCATTTTCTCCCTGCACACTGCCCAACTCACAAGTACTGTTTCATGGTTCTCATACCACGATTTGGCGGTTCCCCTAAGATAGAATAACAGGTTTGCCAGCATAAGAGTCGGGCCCCATCGGTATCGAGTACTCACACGTCCGTACTCTGCCAGCCAATCTTCAACGTCAACTTCATCTGGATCGCCGGAACCGCTGAACGTGCCAGGATCCCGCGGAGGTTCGAGCACAAAGGTTGTGGTCGCAGAAGGAGATGTAGTTACCGCATCATCTCCGGCCGCAGGAACACCAGGAGCAGATGCAGACGCCGTACTCTCCGTCATAGTTGTGGAATGACCCTTCAAACATCGGCCGCTGCAAAGTTCCGTTGCGAGGCGGTTGCCCAGCACTTCCACCAAATGTGACGGAGCGAGGTCTTGGCTTACAGGACAGCGTCCACCGAGAGTCGGCAGCCGAACAAGATGTCTGAGTTGCCTCTCGTGCAAGCGCCTAACGCACAGGCGTCTTCATCTCCGCTAAGTGCCACGCTTGCTCCTGTCGATGATGCACCGTAACAATATATATATATATATATATATATATATATATATATATATATATATATATATATATATATATATATATATATATATATATATATATATATATATATATATATGTGTGTGTGTGTGTGTGTGTGTGTTTGTGTGTGTGTGTGTGTGTGTGTGTGTGTGTGTGTGTGTGTGTGTGTGTGTGTGTGTGTATATGTATATGTATATGCTCCTGAGGGTAAATCAAAATAATTAAGGGAGCCCCATCGTGGTGGTCTCGTGCGTAAGTGACTCGGCTCCTGATTCACAAGTCGCGGGGTCAAATCCCGGCAGTGGTGGCTGAATTTTCAATAGAGGCGAAAATGCCGTTGGCCCGTGCGGTCAGACTTAGTTGCACGTTAAAAAACTCAGGTGGTAGAAATTTCCGGAGCCCTGCACTACGGCGTCTTTCATAACCATAAGGGGGTTTTGGGACGTTAAACCACACATCTCAATTTATGAGTCAGAAGTACGGGCTGCGAAAATGAATTTTGAAGTGCCTGTAGCCTGCCTTAAATGTTCTTTGCTTTACTTAGCACAGCGGCCTCCGAGATTAGCTCCGGTCAAGCTGCCTTCCACAGAGCAGAGGCAGAGCACACCACCGAGACTGAGTGTAAAGTACTTGGCTCTTCTGCTTTCTCTTACCATCTGCTCGCTCTCCAAGCACGTACTCGCGGCGTATAAATAATTAGCGACATTGTAGGTATATCTATTGAGCCGTGACACGTAATTTAGGCAACCTTATTCTCAAGTCAACCTAATTAGGCTGATTTTTCTTATTGGCGTGTTATTGAGTCATTTCAAGCTAAAACTGAGCCAAATTATATTATGCTATGAGGACCCTAACTTAAAGCAACCTGATTGACACAAAGCTAGACAGTACCTTAAAAATGAACTAAAAGCATACCAATATAAATTTGTAACGGGTAATTCAATTTTGTTTCACACGAATCAAATATTAATGTGTAAGTCTGCATGAGGCCTCTTTTATGGATAACATAAGAATTAGGACAGAAATACTTAAAATGACATTCCAATATGAGTATATACAGACCAATGTAAATATATCTGCAAAACTTATACCATGCTGAAGCGAACTTCACATTGAAGCAGACAGAGCAGATCGGCTAACAGAACGAGAACCGTAATGTGATCAAGCATGTGATCTGTAAAATTTCTCGCTGTGTACACGCCAACACGCCGACAATGAACGGCATTGTCACATCGAAGAGGAGGTCCAGTACACGGCGCCTCCAGTTTGCGCAAACGAGAACACCAGTAATAATGACGGAAAACGCCATCCCCGTGTCTACCAAGACTTCAGTGCATCCACCTTCAATAAATACTATCAGTGCCTTTGAGGGCCGCTGCAGAAGAAATTGACTGTGCCCGAAACATGCAGCTATCTCTGCCAAAGCTGCACTGCTTAGTTTTTCGGGCCATGGCCTGGGGTTGAGGCAGCTGTTCGAAGGGCCCAAGAGGGTTGGCGCATCGGGGAAGGAGAGCGGCGAGGCGGAAAGCGGTAAGAACCGGCTCCTTCGAGGCTCTGCGGAGATGGAGAGCGTTGTTCATACCATCGGTAAGGGTGGCTGTTTCGACGTGTTGGACCAGGCAGACCATCTCCTTTATTGTAGTCATAACCCCGTCTTTTCTCCTGTGGGCAGCGTTGGCTAAACTGGTAAATTTAGCCACGAGTGGTACCGGCATTGATACCCAGCCCCCCCCCCCCCCCCCACCACTTGTAAGACAACATTCATTCCTCAATACTCTTCTTCCCAGCCAGAGCCCCTCTGCCTAAACCCGAGCTCAGGTGATGAGTATTTACAAGTGAGAAAAGTTATGTTATGCGTAGATCTCGCAATATTAATAATTTACCTAATGGCACCTCATCAAAGATTAGGCTTTATCATAGATTCGTACAGTACGATATTATCACTGAGTGATGATACCGTACTGTACGAATCCATTTATTCTGCAAAAGATCGGCACCGCCATTTACAATCACTCATTTCTTTCAGCGCTTAGTGCAAAACATGGCTTACAAACGTCAGTTGCATCAAAACAGTCGTCATGTCCCACACCAATAGACAAGAGCCGTTTCCTATTATTATAATCTTGATGGTACACAACCCAACAGAGTGTCACTATTGAATATTTGGATGAGACTCTGAAAAGATTCTTTCTTGGACTATGTACCTCAATATATGATCGAGAAAGCTCTGAAAATAGGTTATTTGCGCCGTTATTTGGCTAAATCTCCATGCGATGCTGAACTACTACTGTATAAAACATTGATTCGCCGTGTTCTAGAATACGCATCTGTGGTATGGTACTCTCATAAACAATTTGACCTAAAAATCTCCATGGTGTTCAACGTAAAGACATCCGCTTTATATGCCGAAACCACACCCACACCTTCTCACGAACACAGGCTCTGCAATGAATGAACACAGTACCATTACATTCTCAGTAGCATGCCGAAACTTTATAACTAATATACCCAGTTATTACCTCCTCTCCTGGCATCTTTGTTGGTAACTACATTGCACTTGTAGAAGAATTACACCCGTAGCTCTCACAACTTATACATAAAAGCTGTAATTGCTCACACTAACACTTTGTAGTTCTTTTGCACGTACTAGAGACTTCTGGAATTCGCTACCGGGCAGTATTCATTCTATGCTATTAAGAAATTTGATTGTTGCTGCTACTAACCCCTATGAAAATCTATAGACTCTTCTCTGTTATATGCAAACTGATGTTTTATTTACGTATAGCTCCAATTTTTTTCAGTTTTATTGTTATGTTTTGTTGTATTCATTCTGTATTGCCTATCAAATACTCCTATAAACCTGCACTAGGGCTGCAGTATATTTAAATGCATACATGAATACATAAATAACTAAACTATAGTGTTGCTGTTAACGTACATAAACCTTTTGTACGTCCATGTACGTCCACGTGGAAAATATCAGAAAGGAAAGATCACGGTTGAGCTTTGAATGCTCAACGCTAAACAAGTTTCCAAATTCAACGTTGCCACGGCGCAGTGATGATATGCGGCAATGTACAGTTGCGACCTCTGTTAAAGGGAACGTGGCAGGCGTGGACGCTCTTTCCGGGCCACCAAGCGGGCGCCACGCGAACTATTGCGGCGCAAGCGCAATCAGCACCAGAGCCAGAGTTGGCTGCGCGTCGTCTGCTGCTGTGCCTCCTACTTCGCAAGCGCGCAATCTAGGTTTCGCCGCTCGAGGCGAATGGAACGCACCGTAGCAGACGATGCGCAGCTAACTCCTCCTGTAGCGCTGATGGCACTTGCACACCAATAGTCCGCACGGCGCCCGTGGCGACGCTCCACAAAGCTCGGTTACAGGCTGCTTGTTCGCTTTAAAGGCTGGTGCACACCGGTGACAAGCAGCGGTCGTTCGACCATCTGTGACTGGCGACGAAATTGTGAGTGACGTTCACACCGCAAGGGATGCATGCGAGCGACCGGAAGTCGCAAACCCGGAGAGTCACGTCTGGATCTCGTTATCAACGAGAACTCTGGAGACCGGCGCCGATCAGCTGATCGCTATCAGCTGAGTGAGCGGAGCGAACCGAGCGCGCCGCATTTATTGTTTTTGTCTGTTTTCGCACATCGAACTCCTTGACGGTGCTGGAGTTCAATGTGCAAGCACAAGAGATTGTCATGTGGCTGATGCATTATACTATGGTGTCAGCGCTGGCAGCACAGAAGCCTCAAAAGAAAAAAAGGCAGATCTCACTTACAGTGAGAATCGATGATATGTGAGGCACGAATCAGGAAGGTTGATATGTCACTTTAAAATCAGCACAACGCTACGAGGTGTACGTAAATTATGCCGTACATGACTTCCATGCCACGATTATGATGTTTAGAGGTGTCATTTACCTTCTTCATCCATTCACATCACCTGATACTAAACTTGGTATATGTGGAGCTAGCGAAACGGCCGCGAGCGTGCTGTGAGTGTACCATATAGTCAAGTTTCACATGACACGCATGTGATGATTATAATATTTGCCCATCGTCATCCAATAACGTCACATAACACCAACTTTGGTATATGTAGAGCTAGCGAAACGGGCGCGAGCACTCGCTCGTTGGATTCCGTGCCCGGTTGTGCCCTCGCGACCTCCGACGACAGTGCAGCTCTGGCCGACTGGGTTGGTCCTACGCCATCTCCTGACGCCGGTCCCCGACGACGATGACAGCATAGCTGAGGCCAACTGGATTAGCCCTAAGCCATCTCCTGTCGCCGACAAGAGCTCTCGCCAGTGGTGCCCTGTCCTCAGACTCCTGCGACCGTAGACATCTTTCCTATCTTCTCCCTACTTCCGTCGTTCGCTGTCCCGGCTCCTCGCTCTCTCCTTCCTCTCTCTCTCCTTCCTCTCTTTACCTAATAATCCTATCATTTTAATCCCTCTTTTACCCTCCCTCCCCTCGTGAACTACTGTTGAGGCGTCCTCCCGCTGAGAGACAGTTACGTGGCTCACTTTTTTCTTCGTTTCAATTAAACTCACTTCCCCAAACAGAGCGTTCACCCTCGCGAACATCGGACCCGCACCGTTCACCACACCTTGTAAATATTTCACAGATTCGCACCTGGGAGTGCATTAAGGTGCGTATCGTGCATTCACTGTTGGGAAACGAAGGTAGTCATTTCGCTCATCATCACTGTCTCGAAATGAGCGTTTAACAAGGGAGTATGAGCGAGTGAACATTCTTCTTCACAGGACGCTAAGCGCGCGAAAAATGAACGGAGCACAAACAATCTCTAAATCCTCTCGCTTGCCGTTTCATTTTTGGACGTGCCAATACGTCATGCGACGAATAGCACGACGACGAACGTCACGCATCGTGATCTGGGACTCTGCTATCGAGTGACGGCTGCTCAGCCTCCCCACTAAGCAGAGCTAAAATACCGTGGATGAGCTCTTTTAGTACCACCGTGGAGCACTTGGAACCGTGCTTGGATGTCTTGAAAAACGATTATGCAGCCAAAGCACTGAACTTACCCACTGTCAAGGAACAAATCGCCACTGATGCTGGACTGTGATGCCGGAGTGTCATGCTGGAAGGATCCTGTTCTGGATGTCGTTGGTCGCTAAGTAGTGCAATTCGTTTTCTTTTCGTTGTTTTATATCTCATTGTTATGCGCATTTTCGGAAACAGTCTGGAGAACAATATCGAGCAGATATTTCCACATTAGAAGCACCTTTGGTAGCTTGTGGCTTAATTATACCATGTACACAACGGAAGAGCATGGTCATATCAGCCGAGTAGAATCCCAAGGACTATGTCGACAATAGATTCGTACCATGCACTATCACTGCAACCGGCTAAGAGATGGCTCAGATACACAGATCGAGAATTATCGGCGTACCATCTTTCGACATCACCTTCGAGAGCTATAAACCTCACCAGTACGACACTAAGCAAAACCGCAATGATTAACACAACATGACTTCTTCGGTTGCGGGAGACTGCCGAAAGTAGTCGCACTCTATAGTCCTCTGCTTTGAGGACAGTCACGGCGTATCGACAGCATTGAGAAACGGCCGGGTTGGAAACTTGACTGACAGAAATGAGGCAACCCGCAGTCAGTTCAGGGCGCGTATGGCACTCTATGTAGTCCCGTCGAAACTGGTGGCAGATTAGGATGATGCAGCCTTACTCCTCTTCGGCGTCTAATATGTTGACGCCCTTTTCTATGGTGGAAGGCGTCGACATACTCCTTGTATATGGGGCAACGACGTTTGGTGAGGCTAGCGGATGTTGGGGCACGCCGAGCATCATGTACGAGTTAACCAGAGTGGTCGTCGGTATAAAAAAATTACAGCGTCACACATGATATGCATCTCAACTCTTCTCGCTTTTATAGTTATGTGTGAGGCAGTAGGTCTGAAACACACCTACCGATGAGCGGACACTCAGGGATTAGAGTACCAAGCTTTCCCCGCCACCTATTTACCCAAAGCAGCCTTCGAGATTTTCGCGTCAAAAGAAACTTGATCGCGGAGAACGCAAGCTGTCATATGTTGAAGTTCAGGTGCCACGAAGAGAACAGCAAAATAAAGAACACAAACATAAAACGCCTGCCACAGTTTAATTTTTCATTATTTCTTTTCTTCACGTGTAAAGATAATTTTTGCGCAATCATTAGAAAATTTGCTAGAGAACATTCCGCCATGAAGTGACATCGGGGATACGATGTCATAACAAAACCAGCTCCGGCACATAGTGAGAAAGGGCAGCGCTCATAAATGTTCCGGTGGCATCTGTTTTTTCTTATCCACTTTGACATGTTGGGGTAAGGAACAATGTTTTTTTTGGTACAGTGACACTTTTCAGCAGGACAATATGATGGGGTCTGCTGTTGATGGCGACAGCTAGGTGAGAGCCCCCCCCCCCCTTTTTTTTTTGGCCCTCGACAAAATACGTAGTATGACCTAGGGTATATACTGTTTGGTTGTGACTGCGCCATAGCTGGAAATCGGGCGTTTTGGCGTAAGCTTAGAAAGGTTTAAGGTTTATAACGACTTTCACGCTCCCTATTTGCGCATTTATTTTAGCATTCGCATTATCAGATGGTGTTAGTTCGGTGTAAAGAAGTGGACAAATATGTCGAAAATGCAAAGAGTGCTTGAAGTGGTCGAGCGATAACGCGGGTTGGCCGCATTACGCCTGGCGCAAGATAACTCGCAGGAGCGCGGAAATATGTATGCGTGCTTCGCAAATTTTCGCTTCAGTGCGGTCGAAAAACGTTCAGCCCGCCCATCTATTTTGAGTTCGAGTTGTTAAAAATGGTTTTCATCTGTGACAACGCGCTGGTTGTGACTGTACCATGGATGCCATAAGTTCAATATGCATGCTGATTGGTTTTGTTTTCCTGGAATTTGTTTTCCTGGAAATCCTGGGAGCTGCCACTCCCTCCTTTGCAGTGATGCTTCAGGACACACCTGAGAATGTTCCAGGCGTGCAACCGTCGCGCCGGACTTCGTCGTCCAGGAAGCGTAGCAACGCGTCAAGCGACACCGACAGTGAGGCAACCGATTTGTACTCGGACGGCTTTGAGTCATCGGATGATGACTTAACGGTCGTCATGAATCGGTCTACAAAACGAAGACTGCTGCGAACGGCATCGTCGGCAAGTGTTTGCACCATTAAGACTGCACCACAGCGGTGGCCGCACACCATGCTGTTTATGCCTGAAGACCCTGCATCTAACTTGCGACTCCTCAACAGGCAAGTTCTTTCTGTGCTTCTCGAGGAAACCGCGCCGAATGAGATCAAAGACGTGAGGATCAATGCGCGAAAGAATGTCCTTGCTGCAGACGTTATGCACCGTAGCGCACTGCAAAGCCTTCGGCACATAACAGAAATCGGCAACGTGAAAGTTCGGCCAATGGTCGCTACAGGTTGCAATGGCACTGTTGGCGTCATTTATGATGTGGATCTTTCCATCTCAGCTAATGACCTGCCAATACTAATAAAGCCAGCGACTGAAGGCACCCGCATTACGCACATTACCAGACTCGGCAACTCACGCTGCTTGAGGCTTGTGTTCGAGGGAGACAGCCTTCCCTCGTAAAGTTGGCCATGTTCGCCACTCAGTGCGTCCTTACATACCAAAGCCACTGCAATGCTACAAGTGCTTCAAGATGGGACACGTAAAAGGTGTCTGTGAGAACAAAGTTGTGTGTCCGCGGTGCGCTGAGTCTCACTCAAAAGACGCCTGCAGTGCCACCATACTACGATGTCCAAACTGCCACGGCGCTCATGAGGCCTCATCCAAAGATTGCCCGCGGGTGCGAAACGAGCACGCGGTACTCAGGCGTATGGTGCGGGACAATTCAACGCACAGGCAAGCTGCCGCTACACTACGCCGACGACGGCGTCGTGGGCGAAGACCATCACGGAAAAACGCCTCTACCGATAGAGAGATGTCATCCTCTATCAAAGAGGCTGACCCACAAACACCGAGCTCACTGAAGACGGATACTGCCAAACAGAAGAAAGGGACAGCAGTCGCGCCTTCCGAACAGTGGCCCTCTCTTCCACGACGTCAACCTACTTCGGAGCTGCATCAAATCCCGCCGCCCTCGACGACCCCTCAAACCAGTGATGCGATGAATGAAGATCAAGTGATAAGCTTGCTGCAATCGCTGATGAGTACCATGCGTGTCCTACTGAGTAATATGAAGACTTCTGCTGCGCAGACCGCACTGCATGTGCTGGACACCCTGAGTCCAGTACTTGCAGCTCTAAGGTAAAACCATGGCCAGCGAGGCACCGTCGTTTCGAGCGGAAGTCAAGAATGCATCTGTCTTTCAGTGGAACGCCAGAGGACTGAAGTCGCGCAAGTCTGACTTTAGACAATTTGTATTTGTGAACCGCTTCCCCATTATTGTGATTTGTGAACCCAACCTGTGTGCTTCAATCAAGCTGTCAGGATATGAGTGCTTTATGTCCTCCACTTACAGAGACTGCAGCAAAGTTATTGTATTCATGCGCCATGACCTCACTTACGTTCACCACAGAGTCTCGCCTGATGAAGGGAATCAGTATGTGTGCCTTACTGTGAAGAAGGATAAGGTTGCTTTCACGATTATCGGAGCTTACTTATCTCCATCAAGCCGCCTTGACTGCGAGCGCTTACGCGGTATTCTGACATCGACTCCAAGGCCATGGGTGATCACTGGCGACTTCAATGCCCACCATTTCCTATGGGGAAGCTCCAGGGACAACTCTAGAGGAAGAAAATTGGTGTCCTTAGCCTCGGAGTACGAACTGTGCGTTTGTAACGATGGAAGCCCTACATATTTACGCGGATCAGCCTATAGCAGCTGCCTGGACCTTACTTTGGTTTCTCGCTCACTTATCAGGAAAGTGCACTGGTTTTCGGATCTGGAAACGCGGGGCAGCGACCATATACCAACTTACCTGTGTATAGAAGGTTTCACCAGCTCCAAGTCCTCAAGAGGCCTCAAGTACACCGATTGGCCGAAATTCAAAATGTTAATGGAAGACTGCTGTACCGACGGCTCATCATATAACCTAGAGGACTCGATAGAGGATGTCCTGCAGAATACCACGCATACACATTTGACTAGTCACAAACGCACCGATTTCGACATCGAGCTTGAGAAACTTCGTGCAATACGCCGTCGTGCAGAACGAAGGTACCGACGGACAAAGTGCATGGATGATTTGAGGCTGGCTAGACGCATTCAAAAGAAAATGCAGCGGCACATGGATAAACTGGCTAGGCGACGTTGGACATCCTTTTGCGAGTCGTTGGATCCACGAAAGCCCCTATCACTGATATGGCGAACTGTACGGGGTCTTAGCACAACCTTGGGTCAACGACACCCGTTTACATCTCTGGCACTTCACCTTCGATGCAGAGAGATTGACGTCGCAGAATCTTTCTGTAGAAGAATTGCCGGTGATTCCAATTTCACAGTATCAAGAACGGGAACTTTTGACAACCCACCGCCCTCACGTGATCCCCGTATGGAATGCCATTTTTCTATGGATGAGCTAGAGGCGGCACTGGCTCTGTGCAGACGTTCTTCAGCACCCGGTCCTGACGGCATTACCTATCGTGCCCTTTGTAATCTTGGAGACGAAGCTCGGAAGGCACTCTTACGCCTATACAACGACTCCTGGCAGACTGGTACTGTTCCCCAGGCATGGAAGTCAAGTCGCCTCATTCCACTTCTAAAGGCTGGTAAATCTCCTTTGGATATTGCCTCATACCGTCCTATCGCACTTGCCAGTTGTGTGGGAAAAACGATGGAACGAATGATTCTAACACGAATGGAGTGGTATTTAGAGCATTACGAAATCTATCCTGTATCAATGACCGGATTCAGGCGCGGCCATTCGTCAATCGACAACGTTGTTGATCTGGTGACATATGTTCAACACCAGAAAGCCTGTAAGAGACTGTGCGCCTCCCTGTTTCTAGACGTTAAGGGGGCTTACGACAATGTCACCCATGAAGCCATCCTTAGTGCTTTGGAAACAGTAGGTCTTGGTGGCAAGATATATATGTGGGTGTACAGCTACTTACAGCCGAGATCATTTTACGTGATGACAGCGAATGGCCCAACACCTGATTATTACAGCAGCCGAGGAGTTCCTCAGGGAGGAGTGCTAAGCCCTACCCTTTTCAACCTAACTCTCATTGGTCAAGTCGAGCAGCTACCTAGCACTGTAGAACTTTCTGTCTATGCTGATGACATCTGCATTTGGACATCAGGTGTGACAAGGCCTCAGCTTCGCGCCCGCGTTCAGAAGGCTGCTACAACGGCGTCATGCTATCTTCGTAAACAAGGCCTCGAGGTGTCCTGCGGAAAATGTGCAGTGGTAGCGTTCACGCGGAAACCAATGTCTGCTTACAGTATATCGATTAATGAAGAATACATATCGTTCAGCAGAAGCCACAGGTTCTTGGGAGTCATAATAGATAGAAACCTGTCGTGGACTCCACACGTGAACTATGTGAAGAAGCGGCTGATCGCAACATGCCACATGCTCAAATTCCTTGCAGGCAAAAATTGGAGAGTGCCCATATCATCCATGCTACAACTGTACAGAGTGCTGTTTATCGGCTTCTTACGGTACAGCTTACCTGCAATGTCTAACACCGGGAAGACCAACCTGCGCGCAATTCAGAGCATTCAAGCCCAAGCACTTAAGATATGCCTTGGAATACCCCGCAGTGCTTCAACGGCTGAAACCATTGCCATCGCTCAAGATCACTCGATAAATACGCATATTATTACCGAGACAATGCGCATGCACCTCAGGCATTATGCCAGGACCCCTTCTCACCACCTGGCGAGCCTAGTTGCTGAAAGGCCCCGCACGACATACGGCACTATTGTCTCCAAGCATCGTTCATCGTTTGCTGAGACATACGCACCTGCATCAAAGCCACTGCTTCCTCCTTGGAGCTTGAGCCGGCCGCGAGTTCACTTAATGATTCCAGGAATGAGGAGAAAATCGGACTTGCCGACACATGCCCTGAAACAACTGAGTCTATCCCTACTGGAAGAAAACTACAGTAACCACGTGCACATTTACACGGATGGCTCTACTACGCCGTCTAGTTCAGGTGGAGCAGTGGTTATACCATCACAAGGGATAACTCGGTGTTTTAAGACTTCACATGTGACAAGTTCGACAACGGCAGAACTCGAGGCTCTGCGCAATGCACTGGAACACATCAATTCAGAAGAAAGACCAGGTAAATGGGCTGTGTTTTCTGACTCAAGACCAGCGTTACAGTGCCTGATATCAGTTCTCCGACGCGGATGCCACGACCAGTTGACCTACCAAACCGTGAAACTTCACCACCTGTTAATACAAAAAGGCCATGACATCGTCTTTCAGTGGTTACCTGGGCATAGTGGTATAGGCGGAAATGATTCTGCAGATCATGCTGCTCGCACGTCACATAAAGAAGCGAACAGCGTTCCGATACCGCTTTCAAGAGCGGATGCGGCGAGGCAGATTCGTCAACTGGCCCGCAGTCTCACACTGACTGAGTGGAACGCACCAAGCATACGACGTACACGACTGCACGAGCTCGACCCTTCACTACAACTCCGGCCTCCACCCGGCCTACATCGACGTGAAGCTTCGCTTCTCTATCGCCTTTGGCTGGGAGTTGCTTTCACGAAAGCTTATACCACGTTAATCAGAATTACTGACAGTGCGGCGTGCGATCTTTGTGGCACCGACGAAAATATCGAACACCTGCTGTGTCATTGTCCTCGATTTGCCTCAGAGAGACAAGTACTTGCCAACGCAATGTGGCGACTGGATGATCGGCCTCTTTCTGTGCAGGTGCTATTACAGCAACGTACACATGCCTCGACAGCCCACAAGGCAGTGAAAGCCCTGTTGCGTTTCCTGAGAAAGACAGGCTTGTGTGAACGCCTCTGACATGCGGTAGAGTTCTACACGCTGCAGTGAAATTACTGTCAGTCTCTCCCACACCCCCTTTCTTCCCTCTCTTCCCTCTTTCTCGTCTTTCTTGTCCCCTTCCTTTATCCCCCAGTGTAGGGTAGCCAACCGGATGTTTTTCTGGTTAACCTCCCTGCCTTCTCCCTTTTTGTTGCTTCCTCCTTCCTTCCTGATTGGTTTTAAGGCGCAATGATTAAGGTCATGTAATGTATTGGTGTATATCATGAGAGCATAGACAAATACTCTCATCGCAAACTTCGGGAAGGAAACTGAGATTGTTTCTACTTGCACGTGGTAAATTGCTGTTTCTTTTCTTATGTCAATTTTAAGTACATATTATATTCAGGCACATTACTTCCGTTGTTGGAAGCAATCATTTGATTGATAACCTACAACACAGATTCCGTAAGGGGTGTCTAAAGTCACTGAACTGTTCTTTACAACACATGACCTTCGTTAGACGGACATAACCGGGTAAATTTAATAATTTTAGACTTCGAAAGGCCTTTGACTGGGTATCCTACATCAACCTTATCTGAAATTTAACCCCATTCTCAAGGATGACCGACTTGTGGCCTGGGTTACTGTGCAACTCTCTTCTAAGCGGTAATGTGTAACCATTGATAGTGCGATTGTAATCATTCATGGCAGGGCTTCTCCTTCAGCTCTTGTAGCATCTAGTGTCATTCATTAATGTCATTTTTCAGAGCATAGGCGTATCAACTCGTATCAGCTCGGGATTCCGGCGATGCACGGAATCCCGAACTTTTGTGGCCCTCAACACCCTTCGCCATCTTATCATCGATTTCCCCAAACTAAGACAACTTCGAAGAGACCCACCGTGGTCACATAAGGATGTCGACTGCCAGGTGACGATTCCACGGATGCAAAGCAAGCGTTCCACACCCACAGCAGAAATACTGTTTTTGGTACTTGAATATATTGAAGAAAAGTACGCCGATCATTTGAAAGTTTTCACCGATGGAACAGTCGACATAGTGCGCGAAGCAAGTGCTGCAGCGTTTGTGATTCCATCTCCAAAGTTTTACTGGGCAGCGAGACTGGAGTGCGTTGTTTCATCTACAGCATGCGAAAGCGTGGATATTCAAGCATCCCTGAAAAAACTGAAGTTTTGTAGGCAGCAACCAGTCGTGCTGTTCTCGGACAGTAAGCCCGCTTTGCAGCGGATAAAACATAGATTGATTTTGGATCGATGCACTAAAAGATCACTGAGAATCCTTAAAGACCTGCATGCCATGGGTATAAACATTACGTTTCAATGAATTCTGTCACATGTGGGTATCGCGGGTAATTAGGTGGCTGACAGACTTGCCCGGAGTGCTCTGGAGCTTACACCAACGAAGAAGGCTCACAAAGACAATCAGCGTATCTTACGAGAAGCTGTAAACAAGCATTTTTAGTCGTTATGACTGACGCCTGACCAGCCATGTGTGACACAAGGGCTATCAAGGGAAGAGGCCTGCTTGCTTCATCGCATTTGAACGGGATCAGTGCGTACACCAGCATGGCTTCACAAGATCAGACTGTCCGCGACGCCCTTGTGCCCAAAGTACAAGGAAAACGGTGATATAGAACCTTATTTGCTTAAATGTTGTGCGCTTAAAAAGGAACGGCAAGGTTTATTTGAGGAACTGCAACAGTTATGCTCACCATGCGACAGCGTGACTGATATTGTGTTTCGGCGTGGTTCCTCGATCTTCAGGAAACAAGTGTCGCGACTTCGCCTGAAATTTTTGATTGCTACAGACTTCGCATGTGACTGGTGATAAGTGACAATTATGTTTGGTGTATAGTTCAGCGAGATAGAGTACCGGCACAGTACTGCACGTGGAATAGCACAAAGGCCGCTGTCTTATGCAGGCTTACGTCGCGCTATGAACGATTTTTATTTTAAGAGCCTGCTCGTGATTAGTTAAAAAATGAACAAAGGACGCACGTTCATTTAACAAACAGGAAACCGGGCCGGGCAATTGCCTGCAAATTATGCAAGGCGAGATCCACCGGCTACCTACAACATCCTTAACCTTTCTTAACCTTAACCTTCAGCCGCAGATTTTCATTAGTCCCTAGTTTGCGATAACGAGTTCTGAGGTAACTCCTTTTGTGAGTTGCCGCGAATCATGGCGTGATAATCAACCAAATATTGCTTGAATAAACGTCCGTATATTCCAGCATCCACGCGATAACTATAAGTCCACTTAATCTGAACAGATTTGTAGTGCACCTATACTTCGAAATAACGAGCATTTTCTCTATAATAAATTACAGCATAACAGACGCTTTGCAACTGAACTTCCAGTAAATGCGCATGCTGTTAGATTAGTGCATAGTGGACGTGTTCTTATTATACAAAGCGGCGTGTGCCGATGTCACTTCGTTTTTTTTTTCGTTCGCATACTAAAGTTCCCGCTTCGCATCAGCAGCAGGTATCCAACAGTGACCGCTTACCTGAAACGTAACACCATAACAGTCGTTCTCGGTACTGTTCGAATCCTCCTCATCATTTGTTACGTGACTGTTACTCTTTTTTCCTAGTTTTCAATGCCGAAACGAATCTTGTGGTTCAATGGGTATTGGCAAGGATAAACGCATGGCGAACGCTGCCTGTCGCTTCAATTCTCTGAATGGTATCTTTACGATGGCCTCGTCAATGCCATCTGAGTCAGCTGAATTGGTGGGCAATATTCAGCCACTCATATTTCTCCGTGTTGAAATAAAATTGTGATGACCTAGCGTACTGAAAAGGAGCAGTTTTCTGCTCATTTGAGAGCTGTCTGTACAACAGAACATGCCTCATTCGGTCGCACACTGTGGTATGAAGCTGCTAAATATCAAGTTCTTTACTATTGCGAGCAGTTTCATTCTTCTATGGCTAAGACAGCCTCCACATAATTCTGTTTACCAAAGATTGTTCACAATTTTTAACAAATTTTACACTGCTACGAGGTTCTTTAGGACAGGGAAGTTTATTGCAAACAGGTAACAACATTTCAGGTGAGTGCGACTGTCTGGTGTAACGAAGTCACTTCAGTGGCGTGTACGAATAAGAGAACATAGACTGGATGTAACACACAGCACTTCAATATTCTCTCAGATCACGAGTCACTCAGGAGATCCTGTAAGTGGAACAGAGGTGACCACCCATTCTTTATGGAGCCAGAGTTCCTGTATTTTTGTAATGGAAGCCTTATCAAGCATTCTCATTAGGGCACGCCATGGACACATAGGTTGCATTGTACACGTTGGTCGAAATCATAATATCCGGAAGTGCATTAGGTAGAATGCAATGACACACCTTACGTGGCGCATGTCTTTTAACTGAATGATTAAAAAAGTTACATTACAAGTTTGAGATGACCACACTTGTTTACAACAAAGATTCGAGAGACGGTGAGAGCCTTCGTACGCATCCTGCACTAGCAGTCAATTCTCGGAATGGTCTTGAAGAGCCCCCCTTCCCCCTAGTCTGCTTTGTAAGCAGAAAATTAAGGCCAGACGCTTACACCTGTCGTGTCCGTCACTCCGTGTTCTGGCACGGTGCCCGGTGTCCACCGGGGCGTGCCAACGGACACCGGTCACGTCGGACTCTATAGTGCTAGCGTTTGCGACCATCCATTCTGAACCACTAGACCAACTGCACTGCATGAATGCTGATGACTTCGAGCCCATGGACAATGTCGGGCCCAGCGACTCCACCCCCAGTCTCAACGGTGTTGCCGAAGCGTCCAACAATACATATCTGCAGCCATCCGTACCTCACACTCCATGGTTTCGGATGATCGACGCTCGCCGAAAGAAGGTTGTTGCTGAGGAGGCCTCCGCGACGCCACCAGCCACATTCTACCAACGCGAGCACAGACATAGAACTGGCCGGCCCCACCTGCCACGCCTTCCCGTAGAGAACCACAAGGTGATCTTCCGTATAAGAGGAGGCATATCTCTGCAACAAGAAATGATCTTACCCTAGCACGCTGCTGTACAAACCGCGCTCCGAGCCCCCTTGTCCATGGGTACGCGAATACGAGTACGCAAGGAGCAGAACATCGCCCTATTCAGCACCTCAGACCCAGACCTCGCGGTACAGCTGTGCCATGTGCAGACGCTCAAGCTCGGAAGCAGATAGTATGAAGCCTCCGCTTACGTGGCTTTCCCAGATAATTCCTGCAAGAGAGTAATCACAGGAGCCCTTCTTATACAGACAAAGGACGCCCTCATGAACGACACCGTCCCTTATCCCCGAAGTATCAATATTATCTAAGCGCGACCATTCGGGACAAATGGAGCATGCCTCTACACCTTCGAGGGAAAGCGTGTTCCCCGATACGTTTACTTCGAAGGCGTAAAATTTCGATGCAGACCTTTCCGACCAGTCACCCAAGTGTGCCATTGCTGCCTCAGATCTGGCCACTGACACGACATTTGCCCATATCCACAGAAACGCCGGTGTGGAAATCGCAGCATTCTCAACCCAAGCGAATACAATAATGGTCGCGTCCCGCGCTGTCTAACCTGTGGCTCCGACGAACACCCCACCATCAACCTAGGGTGCCAAACCCGACAAAGGAGACCTGGGCCCCGTGTTCGGAGAGATGAACGCCAGCTCCTAGAAAAGTCCAATGACCCTCCACTGAGACAACTTTCTGAACAGTTGCACACAAACAACCAACCTCGCAGGAGGCCTCAGGACGCCAACAGCGAAGGCCACGGTGGGAGATCCAAGCGCTTGAAAACCTCAAAGCATTGAAAGCAGACCTCGCAACCTATTCAACCCCAAGAACCTCCACCCACCCAGGCATCTGCGCAGCCATTCAGGAACCATCAATCGCCTTCTTTGCAGTGCAGTGCGAAAAGCTACAATACGTGGCCAGTACTCCCGCAAAGAGAACCCACCCAATCACCTGGCTTGGAGGCAAGGAAAGCGAACCCGAGTTAATCTGGCTTGGCTTCAGGAGGTCGCCTAGATCAAGCCCCACAGTCGCAGCTACAGCGTCAGCAGGACGTCCTGGCCAACCCTGGTAATTCGCCCGTTGAGCAGGCCTCCCAAAATTCTTCACAATCAACACCACCCCATCCACAAGCCCTCGCTCAACAGACGTGTCCCCAGTATTTCCAAACACCATAATTCATGAATTCCCTCAAGGCCTCACACAACTAGTTCTAAAGTTCGTAAGTGTAAGGCTGTCAAAACACAACTAATTAATGAACAAGAACAGGTCTTCCAGAGAATGAAGATCATGTGTAGTCACCGCATGGAAAAAGTTGAGGCTGCAAATAATCACCTGTGCGATATGGAAGCTCAATCATCACCAACCCGTAAGCATAAACCACGCAAATCTGCCGCCGCTTCCTCTCAGCACACGCAGCAGGCGAACGGCCCACAATCAGAAGTTTCCACTCCCACAACGCCCTAACATGGCGAATTCTAGCAATCGACAAAATCTCGAAAGGGCAGGTTTGCCTTCTCTATCCGGATATCAATCTCCATCTGATATCAACATAGGGCAGAGAATTATAGAAGCATCAGAGAGGAACACTCTCAATTGGCCGCCTACATTCAACACTCCGATGAACCACCTCATATAGTGGCTCTGCAGGAGACGGGGTCTGTGCCTTTCCCTCTGCAAGGATATCAAGTGGCATCGGTAACATCAAGCACCGCTATTCTCTTTCATAAAACCCTTCCATTTATAGATCGAACCCCTACGAGACGTTCTTCAGAAAAAGGAACCAAGTACACTGATATTGAGGAACCAAGTACACTGATCTTGAGACTCGCTGGGTGTAACCTCCTTAGTTTTAGAAAGGTTTAGCGAGCGTTGAGCCGCAGTGCCATGAATACAATGAGCTAGTATATACCATGAACTCGAGGTGGTTAAAGGTGGGAAGTAGACCCGAAGCGCAAACCGTAAGAAAGTGTGCGTGTGCCACCTCTCGTTTAGTCCTTGGAATGTCCGCTGGATTGCGGTGCTTCTATATGGGGAATATATGATGAAAAGATGCGAGATGGTGGTACTTGGAATGTTGAGTAGATGGACGGACGGACACACAGAGAGATTTATGGATGGACGCACGAACAGACGCACCTACGGACAGGCGCATAGACGCATGAACGGTCACACAGACGGACGCATGGGCGGACGGAAGCAAGAACGAATGGACGGACAAATGCTTCGCCCCACTCTCCATCATCCACTCCGCGGATATGCTGCCATTTTTTTCCCTCTCTCCCTCTCGGCCAATCTTCTGCAATGAGTATGAGCCATGCGAGGATGAGAAGAAGAAGATGGCGCCTTCCGCTTAAATAATGGCTATTATCATATGCTCATAACGGTCAGTTTCTCTTATTTTATTTTTTTCCTTGATCCTTCTAATTAGTTTGTGAACTACAAAAAATAACAGTATTTTGTTAAAACTACCCCGTACTTGACCGATCATCCAGCAAAGGTGTGTGCCACAGATTCCAGACTGTTCCTCTTCCTTAACGGTTACCTGATCTCCCATGCATCGAATAGTCACATTTTCGTAACGGTGGATATGCTGTTCGCTTTCGTTCACGGCGAACTTCGGTCTAACAGCACTAATACCACAACACTAAAATCGTCGTAAAAAACACAAGCTAGCCTCCCGCACGCACAGCCCCACTAAACGGCGGAAACGTGCATGAACCCCGCACAAAAGCAGCACGGTGGCTTGCACGACTTTATGCATCTGCACATTCCAACTTCGAGTGGCAAAGGGCTCCTCTGTTGGCACAGTTACCACAATCAATGTGGGGAACCACTCCTCATCGCGACAATCTCAGGCGGGCAGGCAGTGCGTGGCTCCGCAACAGCCTCGGACACTGTTTCCATTCAAGTTAAGCGAGGTTCTTGAAGCATATTTTTCCTTGTGGTGGTTCGCTGTTCCATCCTGAATTTATGTGGAACAATTCTCGTATGCCTTTATGATTCTGCTCTTAGCTAAGTACCAGTATGGGCCTTACAGCCAGATTTCTATATTGATCTAGTTTGGTTTAATTTGTTTGGTCACTAACTGTCTCACCACACTAGACGTATTCTTTTCAAAATTTTTAAGTCTGGCCACATATACCAAATCGTCCTGTGCCACCACAGACTTCTGAAGATAAGCCTAATAGTCAGCCGGTCGTGGAACTGGCTTCTCTTGTTTGTATAATAATGGACATAAATGCCCACGTATATTGCGTAGATTGTGCTCAGAAAGTAGTCTATATGATGAGCGTCCGCTCTGCTTTACTATTTGTTTTATTCCAACCTATAGGATTGCCTTCAGAAGTCGAGGACGTAGTTAATTTCATCTTCCTTCTACCAGTCAGCAACTCAAATCGCGGAAACGCCTGTTTCGCATCAAATTTTCGCCATATTTGAACACTCTTGATGCGTGAAATGCTCCATTCCATCTCCATTTTCCAGCGCAAACTTATTCTATCTCAAATAAATCAACCAATCTGAACTAAAAAAATTTTTGTTATAAATACAAAAAAATAAAAAGCGTACATTGGGAATCAACGTTATGCGAAGCGTGCGGGGAGAAGGTGATTGTGTTTTAATTTTTTTGTGTAGAGACAGAATATGAGGCCAAATGCATGTACGACTTTTGCACGCACAGACATTTGTTGAACATTCGCATATGATTATTTCATCAGAGCTTGAAATTGCGAAACAATGCAAGCAGCAACATAGACATGCAAACACCAGCAGCGATGAGCTGGTGTGAAGCGCTTGTACTAGCGAAGAGGATCGCCCTAGACCCTGCTACAATATTAAACTTCAGCATATACGCCACCTACCTACAATTGACGCTAACTCGACAAGAAGCAGAATCAAGGAGTATATATCTAAAGTTTGTAAAAGCGCATAACTACTACTGAAATCACAATTGGCGTTTCACCAACATTAGGGTGTATGTCAAAAGTTTTTTTTTCGAGACTTGGCATGACTTTGGGGTAGAATATTTGGTTGCCACGCAGAATGCCGGAGTTTGATTCCTGCTGGAAACCTGACATATATTGTTTCCGTTTTCATAGTCAGTGCTGAACAGAGCAAAGTAGGCAAAAAAAGAACTGCTAAATGGCACTGAACAAATCTGCGACCTTCGAATCGAATGACACACGGAAATTTGGTTTTCCTGTTTTTCGGCATTGCAATGCTTAGGAATTTTAACCATATCAGCTGAATTTGATTACGATGAGAATGGCACACGGTACAAGAAGAAAAAAGCGATTGTAATTAGAAATCATTCCTGCTATATACAATTGACTTCTGTGGTTTAATAAATCCAGAAAATGTATCAGACCAAAAGCAGAAATTGGGTTATTGCTTTTGGGTTACTTTGCCTCAGAAGTTCGTTTCCTTCACACAAAAAACAATTACAGCATATACAAGCAGTGAATGATGATGAGTGATGCTAAGCTTCGAAGGATTTACAGGCAAACCATGAATCATCCGTTAGCCACGTCCATCTGCACGTCGCTCTGCTCGTCTGTCCGTTTGTCCGTCTGTCTGTCTGTGCGTCCATCTGCCGGCATCTCTGTCCGTCGGTGAATATGGTGAACACTCCAAGTACCGCCATCTCACATATTTTAATCATGTATTTACATACAAGTACCGTCATCTAGTGGACACTCCAATGACTAAAATGAGCGGTGGCTACTAGGTACAGGAGACGCACAACACATGCCTTGGGGAGCTTTGCCCTTAAAAATATTCTAAAATGAGCTGCTGCAGCTTCAATACTAGAGAAAAGCTGGAGGATTGCTTGAAAACTGGGAGGCATACGTTGCATCTGTGATACAATGTGACGTGTTGCTCACTTTAGAGAGAAGCTGTTTTTCAGCGGTCACTGACCCTTTCACGTTTGCTCTTTCAATGAATTGTCTGGAAGGCAGGGTGGTTTTAGGAACTGCTTGCTCGCGTTAACGTTGCGACGCTCATTGACACTACTGTCGATGTCCTCTATAAGCATCACTATTCGGCGTAGTGCTTATTACGTTAGGGTGATGAGGGTAAGGCCTAGTAAAACGCAAACTAAAATTTGCTCTCAAGGATGCCCTATCGACCCATAAGACACGATTATCCACAGTGCTTTTGCATATTTTCAGGCTGATAACTACAACTTAAGGCTGGTTGCAACTTGATTTCGAAATGTAAACGATTAAGTATTGGCAGTCAACTAAAAGACAACGTAACTGCAGTAACCAGAGCGTTACAGTTTCGAATGAGTATTGATATATAATGAAACGAAGATGCGCGAGCCTACGGGGCGCGGAAGAAGAAGAAGAGTAGTGGAGCGGCGCCTGGACTGTGTGGTTGGGTGGAAGCGTTCTTGGCCTGTCTCAGAAGTACGCTGCTATTTCACAACGCCTTTTCACCTCATCTGTAAATAAACACAGTCACTCGCAACAGTTTGGTGGAGGTGCGGGGTACATCGATCTGGACGACCCAGCTCTACCGATTTTGCGACGGAGCAGACGCTTGGCAGGCTTGCCACCACAGCTACCAGACATGGAGGACGCGGGAGCAGGCCATAACAACCTCGTTGCTGATGAGCAACACGCTCACCCGCCAGGACAAGATCGCTGCGGCATGCCGGAACGTCAGCCGAGGACCTTTTCGGGGCAGCCGGATGACGATGTTGACGACTGGCTCAAGCACTACCAAAGAGTGAGTCGCAGCAACCGCTGGAGCACTGCTAAGCAGCTCGAGAACGTGGTGTTTTTTCTCGTCGGCACCGCGTCTCTTTGGTTCGACAACCATGAGAGTGCATTGACCACATGGGACATTTTCGTGGACGAGCTGAAGAGGTGTTTTGGTGACTCAACAGCTAAGGTCAAGCAGGCGGAGCAAACGCTTTCACGCAGAGCTCAGTTACCTGGCGAAACATGCACCACCTACATCGAGGCCGTCTTGAAGCTTTGCGGAATCGTGAGTGCGACCATGTGTGACGAAGATAAGGTAGGTCATCTCCTCAAGGGAATCGCGGAAGACGTGTACAATTTCCTTATCACTAAGGAAGACTTACACACACCTTCCGACCTAAGGAGACACTGCCGAGCGTTTGAAACCCTAAAGAGGAGGAGAGTCCTACCAAAATTTGGACGTCTTGACAACGTGCCCACGATTGCAAGTGTCAACCTTCCATCGCAGGACGAGATCTCTTCTCTTATAAGACGAGTGGTCAAGGAAGAACTTGCTCAACTGCAAGCTGTGGACACCGCTGGTGTCTGCCATCAGTGTGCATTCGACCAACGGCCCCGTGAACCACTGGTACCTCGGATGCGACAGAGCTACTTTGAGCCTCGCCCGAATTACACCGATCGGTTTGAACGGAGGAGTGAACGACCACTCGGAAACCAGGAACGCAGGCAAGCTGCGTCACAGCGATTCACTCCTCGACCACCATCGCCCGGCTTTTATCAACCGACGAGGTTTACTTCGCCGGGGACGACTAGACGCGACACCCGTACTTGCTACAACTGCGGGCTACCTGGACACGTCGCTAGGTACTGCTACCGTCGCCAGCAGCGAGCTCCACGTTTCAACGTGTACACGCCCTATGTACCTGCTGGCGAGTCTCGACCATTTCAGGGCTCTTTCCAACAGCAACACGCAGCACGTGCTGACTCGCCTTGCTCCGACCGCAGCGTTACCCCAGCACCACCAGCACGCCAACAGCGATCCCCGTCTCCGCGTCGCCGCTCGGGGACGCCACCACCACTGGGAAACTAACTGGTGCGACCAATGGGGGCGAGGCCGCAAAATCATCTTCCGCAAGACCCCCTTGTGTTGTAATGGTTGAGAACAAAGTGAGTGTTTTTGTAGACAATGTGAGTACTGTTGCACTAGTTGATACCGGTGCTGCCGTTTCCATAATGAGCATGTCTTTTAAAAATCGCCTAGGGACGAAAGTAATGTTTGCTTGGAATCGGAGTGCTACGTTCCGCGGCGTAGGGGGAGAAACGTTGAGCCCGGTTGGAGTTTGTTCTGTTTTACTTTCTATAGGAAATCAAACGTTTCGAGCGGAACTAACGGTGCTTGCACGAGCGACCCATGACGTCATTCTAGGTATAGATTTTTTGCGGGAATGTGGTGCAACCCTAGATTGTGGTAGTGGTGGGATTATTTTTCGTCCCGTGTTGCCGCCTCCATTGACAAAAGATACCGTTGATGACTGCTTGGAAGTGTTTTCCGTGTCTGAAGACGTCTGCTTGGCCCCACATACCGCAATGTTTGTGCGTGTAAACTCTTCGCGTTCTTGTGCGGGTTCTTACTATGGTTTAGCCGAGCCGAACTTCAGTAACGCCCTTAAGAAAAACGTTATCGTGCCTCGTTGCCTCGTGCTCATCGTCGATGGTTGTGCCGATTTGTGGACTGTGAACGTTTCCGCGCAGCCCATATATCTGCCTGCAGGACCTAAATTGGCAAGCTTTCAAGAGCAAAGTTCCTTACCATACGGTCACTCCAACTGTCGGTGGATGTAAAGAAACCCCACGCCAACTCGTACCGCGACTATTCTGCCAGCATTGACCGTATGATTAACAAGTCACTTCCATCAACTGAACGGTCGCTGCTGCAGGAGGTGATCACACGCTACGCCTCAGTCTTTGACTTTGCCCAAGACGAGACGTCTACCGTTACGCCACCGTCTTCACGTACGCAACACCGCATCTATACAGGCCAAGCACCACCAATACGCCAGAAGCCCTATCGTGTCTCGCCTTCCGAAAGGAAAGTCATCGCTGAGCAAGTTGAAGACATGCTAAAGAAGGGCGTCATACAAGAATCGTGTAGTCCATGGGCAGCTCCTGTCATTCTAGTGAGGAAAAAGGATAATTCATGGAGATTCTGTGTAGACTATCGTCGCCTAAATGCCATCACAAAAAAAGACGTCTACCCTTTGCCACGTATAGATGACGCCGTGGACTGCCTGCATTCTGCCTCCTATTTTTCTTTTGTTGACTTGCGTTCTGGGTATTGGCAAATTCCTATGCATCCCTCAGATAAAGAGAAGACGGCCTTCGTAACACCAGACGGTCTCTTTGAGTTCAACGTTATGCCTTTTGGTTTGTGCAATGCTCCAGCGACACTCGAGAGATTTATGGATACAGTACTCCGTGGACTAAAATGGGAAATTTGCATGTGCTATTTAGATGACGTGATTATCTACGGCAAGACTTTTCAAGAGCATAACCAGCGCTTGTCGCTTGTGTTTGAATGCTTACGCGAAGCTGGCCTTGTTTTAAACTCAAAGAAGTGTCGTTTTGGAGAACGTCAAGCCGTGGTATTAGGCTTTCTCGTGGATAAAGAAGGCGTGCGACCAGACCCACAGAAGACCGCAGTGGTTCGCAACTTTGAACCACCACGAACAGTGAAGGACCTGCGAAGTTTTCTGGGTCTGTGCTCATATTTCCGCCGATTTATTAAGAACTTCGCACAACTTGCCTCCCCACTGACGTCCCTTCTTCATAAAGACACACCGTACTTGTGGGATGATAAATGTGAGGCTGCATTTCAACAGCTGAAGTTTTTATTGACTTCAGGACCCATCCTAAAGCATTTTGATCCTGATGCTTTGACTGAACTTCATACTGATGCTAGTGGGCTAGGTGTTGGTGCTGTGCTGGTCCAACTCTGCAACAGTCGCCAGCACGTCGTAGCATATGCCAGTCGGACACTGACCAGAGCAGAGACGAACTACACCGTCACCGAGCTCGAGTGCTTAGCAGTCGTCTTCGCCATTCAGAAGTTCCGACCGTATCTACATGGCCGCGAGTTCACAATAGTGACCGATCACCACTCACTATGCTGGCTTGTGGGACTTCGTGACCCGTCTGGCCGGCTGGCTCGTTGGGCGTTGCGCCTCCAAGAGTACAGCTTTTCTGTTACCTATAAGAGTGGACGATGTCACACAGATGCCGACTGCTTATCCCGCCTTCCTTCAGTACACACCAAATCTGACGACAATGACATTGATGACTATTTAGTTTCTGTCTCGTCCGACTTCCCAGATACCAGCAGCTTCAAACGTGAGCAGCAGCGCGACCCTACTCTAAAACCTTTGCTCGAAGCTGCACATAACTCCGTCGACAAGCACTTTAAAATTTCAAATGGCTTGCTGTATAAAAGAAACTATTCAGCCGATGGACTCCCGTTGCTTCTAGTGGTGCCGGAAAGCCTGCGCCAGGTCGTCCTTCGTTCTGCGCACGATGACATAACATCCGGTCATCTCGGTTTCACACGTACGCTGCATCGACGTGAGAGGTTCTACTGGCCAAAAATGTGGAAGACCACAAAACAGTACGTCACCAGCTGCGCTATATGTCAGCGCCACAAGCCATCCACCACTGCCCCGGCGGGTTATTTGCAGCCCATCCCTCCACCGACATCCCCTTTTGAAAAAGTCGGCATTGACTTGCTCGGACCCCTTCCTAAGACTCCATCGGGCCACCGATATGTTATAGTGTGCGTGGATTATTTAACGCGTTATACGGAAACGGACGCACTGACATCGGCCACAGCAGCCGCTGTTTCTTCTTTTCTGTTACAACGGGTCATACTGCGTCACGGTGCTCCACGGGTTGTCATCAGTGACCGTGGACGACAATTTATGGCCGATGTGGTTGAAGAAATTTTGCGCCTCTGTGGCTCCTCTTATCGCCACTCCACCCCTTACCATCCGCAAACTAACGGTCTCACTGAGAGAACAAATCGAACTCTCACGAATATGTTATCGATGTACGTTGATGCTGACCACAGGAACTGGGACGCCGTTTTACCGTTTGTTACTTACGCGTATAACACCGCCAAGCATGACGTTACTGGACATTCACCCTTCTTTCTGCTTTACGCACGAAATCCACAGAGTTTTCTGGACACTCTATTACCTTTCTCGCATCAGGAAGATCTGTCCATCGCTCAGACGTTGTGTCGCGCTGAAGAAGCACGTCAACTAGCGCGCCTTCGAACATTGTCTTCGCAAGAACACAGCAAGAGTCGCTACGATGCCAAGCATATCCCCGTAGAGTTTTCTCCTGGTGACTACGTGTGGCTGTGGACTCCTGTTCGTAAAAAAGGATTGTACCGGAAGTTTCTAGCGAACTATTCCGGCCCATTCGTGATAGTCACTCGTCTCAGTGACGTGAATTACGTTGTCGCCCGAGTCACAGCCAATAACCGGCGTTCGCGCACTACGCAAGTTGTTCACGTAGCCCGCCTCAAACAGTACCATCATAGGCCTATTTAACTCGCTCGGCGAGCTTCGTCTGCCGCCGGGGGAAATGAAACGAAGATGCGCGAGCCTACGGGGCGCGGAAGAAGAAGAAGAGTAGTGGAGCGGCGCCTGGACGGTGTGGTTGGGTGGAAGCGTTCTTGGCCTGTCTCAGAAGTACGCTGCTATTTCACAACGCCTTTTCACATCATCTGTAAATAAACACAGTCACTCGCAACAATATTATCAAATGACCACAAAGTTCAATTGACTTGTCATCATGGTATTACATGAAACCTGTTGCATACATCGGTGGTGAAAACGCTGCAATCGGATGTGATTTCTAATTGTTGGTCGATTTATTGGCGCACACAAATATATATAATATGTTGTAGTTTGTTTTTTAAGAAGATTTAAGTTAAGAGACTTGCACCAAGTACGATGTGGCATGTCTTTGCACCTGAAAAGTCAGCCCTGTTTGCAAAATAACGAAAGCCAAGAAAGTCACCCACGTGCACAACTTGTGATAATGAGATGCCTGTCTACAAAACAGAGATCATCCAACTACAAGAAGATCGACTTTGTGAACAGTGCCAGTTGTTGCCTCAGACGCCTCACCTCTATGGCGGGGACCTTCCTCTGGGGAGGAAAATCAGCAAAGGTACAAAGGAAATTTTACAGTTTCCCACAAACCGTGGAGGCTTGAGTCTCCCAGACATAGCACCGTTCACGAGAGCGCTGGCTGCAAAAACAACACAGAAGCTCTTCGATGACAGCAACTACCCCGGGCACAGGCTCTTGATGTACTGGAGCAGTACACTAACGTACACCAGACTACGAGCGCAAATTCCGCTTAAGTTTTGCAGAGCTCCCAGTGGCTTAAAACGAACAGTGGAGTCAATAGGTTCATGCAGTCTGGAAGATGTTTCATCGCAGGAAATAAGCGAAATGGTGACAAGTAGCACGCTGGGCAAAGAGGAAGGAACAGCATCCTGCTCGAAAAAAACTCGGCAGATCTCACGTACAGTGGGAATCGATGATATGCGAAGGATGAATGAGAAAAGTTGATATGTCACTTTAAAATCAGCTCAACGTTACGATGTGGAGGTAAATGATGCCGTACATTACTTCCATGTCATGATTATCATGTATGGATGTGCCGTTAATCTTCGTCATCTATTCACGTCACGTGGTACCAAATTTAGTGTATATTGAGCTGGCGAAACGGCTGCGATCACGCTATGAGCGTGGTGCGTTGTCATGTTCTTACATGACACGCGTGTGAAGATTTTAATGTTTGCACCAGTCATATCACCAGTCACGCACCGCATCATGTCAAAACGTATTAGCGCCTTGACCGTGGTATGTAGTCATGTTTTCACATGACCCGCAACTCATGATTATTAAGTTTGCTCCTGTAGAATACCTTCGTCGTCCATTGACGTCACGTAATACAAAATTTGGCATATGTGTAGCTAGCGAAACGGCCGTGAGCGCATCATGAGTGTGGCATGTAGATTGTTGTTACATGACACGCATGACATGATTATCATGTTTGGATGTGTCATTTACCTATGTCGTCCGTTCGGGTCACGTATTACCGAGTTTGGTACATGTGAAGCTAGCGAAACAGCTGCCAGCGCATAGTCGGCGTGGCATGAAGTCATGCTGCTACATGACACGCATCTCATGATTATCGTGTTTGGACCACTCACATACCTTCCTCATTCATTCACGTACGGTAATACCAAATTTGGTATATGTGACGCTAGCGAAACGGCTGTGAGCACATTATGAGAGTGGCATGTAGTCATGTTACTGCTTGACACACCTGTCATAACTTTTATGTTAGGGTCCGTCGCTTGTGTTGGCATGCAATCATGTGATGAAATACCAGTTTTGCAACATGCCATATGAACGAAACCACCGAAAAGCTGCAGGACCCGGAAAAGTAAATTATTACATTCATGATGTACATGTCATGATTTGCATGTTACGACTAGTCAAATATGTTCTTCATACAGTCATGTTATGCCATACCAAGTTTGGTATCGATACCATCATCGAAACGGCCAGGAGAGCTAAAAGTCGTAGGTGGCTAGATGATTGATTGATTGATTGATTGATTGATTGATTGATTGATTGATTGATTGATTGATTGATTGATTGATTGATTGATTGATTGATTGACGGACGGACGGACGGACGGACGGACGGACGGATGGACACGCTCAAAGTTGCCGAAGTCTGCTAAGAAATGCTTCGCATATAAAAGAGCGTGCTACAAACTTGAACACTGTCAACGAAAACGTACCAGTACTTGGAAGCCCAAGGCATCAGTAATCTTGCTGAAGGCAAGGAAGAAAAAGAACAGAAGAGGAAGCTGCCTGGCAGTTAAGCCACATCGACGATAGAAGCAAAGAAAAGCCCCTCTGCTATCGTAGCAGCAAGCCGGGAGATAAAACTTCCGGCTATTGGACCAGATGTTCAGCACGAAGCATTCACCATACTGGATACGCGAGCAGACTAGTCACAGTGCAAACGTGTGTCCTACTAGTTCTGGCAGGTATGAAGCTTAATGTATTCTTCTCGGACGTGACCACATGCAGAGTGAGCAGGAGACGCCGAAGCCTGCCCAGCAAAGTGCTTGTAGCGGGCATGGTATGGTAGACGTCGTCCAGAGCTGTACAACGTTCCATGGAAGGGGCCAACAGATGCCGATGGTCAAGGAGCGTCTTTAAGAAAAAGTGGTCACTGTTCTCCGCGATTCCGGCTGCAAAAAGGTTGTAGTGAAACGGTCCCTCGTCCCCGATTCCAAGCTCACTGGTAGTCGCCGAGTGATACGCCACTCGATTGGTCTGAACAATGTTTGCCAGAAGCCAAAGTGTTTATCGATTCCAAACTTTTCAAGAGAGTTGCAGTCACTGTTTGTATTGAGAACCCCCTTTACGATGTTATCCTTGGAAACGTCGAGGGTGCTGTTGCGATTGCTAACCCCGAGGCCAAAAAAACAGACTTACCAAAGGAGAAAGGGGAAAAGTAGCGAAAAAGCGCAGGAAGTAAAAGGAGATGGCAGCTACAAGAAAGATGGAAGAGCAAAGGATTTTGCCCGTACCTTGAGTCAACCAGTTAGACGTCAGCACGGAAGAACTGCAGGAATGGCAGAAAAAAGATCTGAAACTGTAGGATTGTTTTCAAGTAATAAACCAGCTGAAAAAAAGAGTCTATGCATGCAAATGTCATCGAGCTGAAAACAAGATTACAGAACACCTGTAAGATAGCTTACAAAACGCTGCAGAAGACAAGCGCTTCAGGAATAAAACAATGCTGCGACTGGGAACGAAAACCTACAGAGCTGTCTGCGGGTGACCAAGAGTTGCTGCGCCGTCCATCGGACAAGAATAAACACATACTCACTTAAGAAGGTCCCTTCACCATATTAGAAAGTGAAATGACAATACTTTTCTGGTACACCTGCGTTCGCGAGTAAGATTATTTCATGCCAGTCTCCTCGGAAGACATGAGTGGACGGAAACCGAATCACATCATGAATAGGATCTATCAGAATGCACTTCCTTTCCGTTCACTTTGATCAGTCGTTAATTTGTGAAGAACACATTTGTAAATAGAGTTGTGTTGTTAGTATTCAGGACTCAGGACAAGTTGTTTTATTGAAACAACTTTCTTGAGTGGGGCGATAACTGTGATAAATGGACGAAATTGGGGGCTAAACGCGTGTGCGTGTACACTTTGGTGGAATTCGGAAACGTTTGTGCGGGCTTCAGAGGAGAAGAAGGACGAGGACAAGAAGTCAAGCCAGCTACAGGTGGCGACAGGTGGCACAAGACGAAAAGGAAGAATGAGCAGAGAGCCTAGCAAGACCTTTCAGGAGGACGCGCTGGACCAGGGCGCTGTCCTTGGAGGTTCCGTGGCCATGTGTACAGAGGACCTGGTGCTAGCCTGGTTTTTATGATGGTGGCTTCAGCTGGGACATCCCAGATGAAGGCGCACTCCGTGGAACTCCTCCTGTCTGTGTAGATCGAGGTCCACGAGCTGAGGTACCGGTCCGAGAGCTACTGACACAGGGTGCGGCTCCTGCTACGTAGCCCTGCGTGACAAGGACGATGGGTTCCAGCTCACCGCCTCCTCTTGAGACAGCTGAAAGTCGTCTACAAGGGTGAGGCCTGACAGAGGCTTTGTCTCTGGCTGCGACCACACGCGGGACCTGCCACCTGCGTGTCTGAGCTCGCTACGGACAAGGGGTATCGCCTTTGTGGATTGTCGCTTCCTTGGCACGCTGGTTCAACCAACTGTGAGCTATCGTGTAGCCACGTAGATTGAACAGTAGGCACCCGGACTTTAGGTAGTTTAAGTGTGTACTTCTGTGTTAGTATTTGTGATAGTCGATCGAGTCCCTTTTTCTTGTTAGTGTTGTTCGAGATCCACTCCGGCGTCATCTCATAATGTTCATTTCGTTGACCACGCACGGGCAAACATGACGAACCACCCCTGTCATTACTCTCGGCTTGTATGCGAGTATACAATATATATTGCCACCTGGTGTTCTGTGCAAGTGAACTGTGGATCAGTTCTGTGCCGGTGAACGAGAAAGACGAAGACGAGCAACCTCGTGCCCTAGCATCGTTCCACACATTAGCACCGCCGCATTTAAAACTCCTCAAATTAGTGTGGGTGCCAGGTCAATGCGGATTACAATTAAATGAATTGGCAGATGGACCAGTAATTTCAGTACTTCCCGAGTTAGAATACTTATCAGGGGTTAGATATAGGAAATTCGCTATTTTTACTGATAGTTTAGAAAATATCACACAATGTACAGATTATGAGCACCTAAAATTTCCATAGAATGCCCAGTGGAGTCTGTCAAAAAAACTTGAAATTATAATCTCCAGATTCCGGTGCCGTGTCCCCCCAATAAATTTTCATTTACACAGAGCTGGTCTGACACTTTCCTCCCTTTGTCCGTTCTGTGAAGAACCAGAAACTATTGAACATTATTTTGGCTCATGTCGTAACTATGCATTAATTAGGAAACGACTTTTAGATATTCCATTTGCGAAGCTAGGCTTAAATTTAACCACAGAAAATGTTCTAAGTTTTGATGCCTCTGTTTTGGGAAATTGCGACAGAGATGCATTCGATGCGGTGTGTAATTTTATTCAAGAGTCTAAACTTTTTTCAACATAAAGCCCACGTTAACAGATACCCAAAAAAAGGGTCGAAAAGTAATTTTCAATTCTGGATAAATCCGTGACATACCAAATTAATCGGGTTTGGCAAAACCAGCTGTCTGGTCGGCTCCTAAAATCAAGTTGTAGCTATTAGTGTCTACTTTGTTGTTAATTCTTTTTCTCACTATCTAAATCTTTGGTTTCTTTCTTTTTTTAACATACTGTCTTCACTATACAACTCCCTCACCCCCCCCCTTTTTTTCGTTGTAAGCAATAATGCAGTTATCGTCAATATGAGACTATGTGTTCTCTTGGCCAATCCCCCAGAGTGGGTATGAGCCATGGATTAGAGGATACAAACAAACAAACAAACAAAGCCAGCGGAGACGTCCTTCTTTGTCTCAGAGAATTTGACAGTCGCGTCCCTTTGTACGTTTCTTCGAGCTCTTAGCGCGTGACAACTGGTGGAGCTGCTGGGTATCCTATGCACCAAACCCCTCCCAGTACAAGAAGCTCCAGCCCCATACCAGTGATTACGCCTGTTCACCGTGCTAGCCGCAGGATCCGTGGACTGGACCCTGAGTTCGGACTTCTCTCAGAGGAAATGACGACCCCAACTATTTCAGGCAGCACTGACCCAAGAGGCTCCAACCTAGCCGGTATGGAAGGCTCAACGCCATTCCGATACACGCTGTTCAAACCATGAACGCCAAATCCCTTTCATGGTGCTGACCATGAGGATGTTGAAGATTGGCTAGTCCACTATGACTTCGTGGACGCTCATAACATGTGGAATGACGCAGACAAGCTCCGACATGTCTACTTCAGTTCGACTGACGGAGCACGTGTTTGGTACGAAAACCGGGCAGGTGTGTTCACGTCATAGGCGGACTTCAAACGCCAGCTTCTCGAAACGTATGCAAGGCCCGATCGCCGAGAGCGAGCTGAACGTCAACTCCAGTGCCGTATGCAAATACCAAATGAAGGCGTAGCAATGTACGTTGAAGACATGACACGTCTTTTTCGACGAGCAGACCCTCACATGCCGGAAGAGAAGAAGGTGCGATGCCTGATGCGTGGAGTGAAGGAGCAGTTGTTCAGTGGTCTTGTACGCAGCCCTCCTCAGACTACGTCAGAGCTTCTTGCAGAAGCCGTCCTGATTGAAAGCACGCTTCGGCAACGGACCCAGACGTACGAGCGACAAGTGGACTTTGTCTCTGCTACGAAAAGATCGGGTGTTTTGGGGCCCACGTCGACTTCTTCCGAGAGCTCATACGCTCTGTAATTCACGAAGAACTGCAGAAGTTATCTGTACCCTCGGCGACCACTGTCAGTTCTTTGTCCGGCATCGTCCGAGTTGAAGTTCAGCAGGCACTACGAGAACCATCCTGTCAGACAGAGCCGCGGCTTCTAAATGACTTCCCTCGCATGTCGTGTGCGCAAACTCTGCTCCAGCCAGCACCACCTTTGGCACCGCTTCCCACCGCGGGCCCTGCCATGCTTCCGGCCGACCAAACTCTGCGCCAACCTGCACCACATTTCACTCCGCCTTATTCCACAGCCCCAGCCATGCTTCAGGCAGTCCAAGCGGGCCCGTACCTCAGTGACTGCCGACCAATTCCACGAAAATCAGACGTGTGGCGGGCCCCAATCGACGTCCCCTTTGCTATCACTGTGGTGAACCTGGGCACTTCTACCGACAGTGCACTTATCGAGAGCTGGGACTTCATGGTTTTTCGGCCAACTCCCCACCTCCTAGGTTCGGCCAGCGGCCTCCGGAAATCGCTGCCTACGTTGCTCAGCAACGCGGATCGACATCTCGGCACCACTCACGCTCTCCATCACCGTGGCGGTTCTCGCCGAATCATCGCACCTATGCGGGCGTGGCGCAGGGCCGGTCACCTAGCTTGCGTCGGGAGGAAAACTAGCCTCAGCAACCTTCAGGGGCAAGGCCGCTCAGACTGGTCATGCTAAAGGCCCCCTATCGACGCAGACTGAAGATACCGACGATACGTCGACAACGACACCACCGGCTGATTTCAGAAGTGTTTCCTTAGATATTCCTGTTCTGCTAGATGGTCGCGAAGTCAGCGCTTTAGTGGACACTGGTGCGGACTATTCCATAATTAGCGAAAAGCTGGCCGCCCTTCTCAAGAAAGTAACGACGCCTTGGAACCGAACGCCGATTCGTACAGCTGACGGGCATATCGTCACGCCACTCGGTATGTACACGGCAAGACTGCAGGTCCGCGGTTCTACATTTGTTGCCAGTTTGAGCGTTCTCCGGCAGTGTTCTCAAGACCTGATCATTGGCATGGATTTTCTCAGGAAGCATGGTGCTATAATTGACATTCGACTACGTCTAGTCACTTTCGCGACCACAAACGCCACAACAGCTTACGCCGACCCCCGCCACTCCCGAGTGTTTCTTCGCGTCGTCGACAACACTGTCACGTTACCACACCGTGCAACTGTTGTGGTTCAGGTGGCGTGAAACGGTGTGATGCACGGTGAAGCAGTCGTGGAAAGCAATCGCTCGCTTCTGCTGTCTCAAGGTGTCTGCATAGCGAGAAGCCTTGTTGACCTTCGTGATGATCACTGCGACTTTTTTGTCACAAACTTCAGCTACAAGTACCGGCACATTTTTTCTGGAACTGTCATCGCCTACGCCGACCCAGTCGCCAATGTCACCGAGTGTTTTGCTTCCGAGGCCATCGGCACTACTGAAGCGCCTTTCCCAACGTCGACATTAATCCAACACTTTCTGAAGCAAACAAGCAGCGTTTGAGTGAGCTGTTTGCTGGAGTTCCACACATGCTTTGCACATTCTTCGAAGATACGTCAAACACCGATAACAAAACACCGTATCAACACCTACGACGACGCGCATCCCATGTGGCAGCAGCCTTATCGTGTTTCTCCAACCGAACGGCACGTGATTCAAACGCAGGTTAATGAATTGCTTCAGGATGGCGTGATACAGCCTTCAAGCAGCCCTTGGTCATCACTAGTCGTTCTTGTGAAAAAGAAAGATGGCACGCTTCGCTTTTGTGTCGACTACAGGAAGTTGAACAATGTCACAAAGAAAGACGTGTACCCATTGCCCAGAGTCGATGTTTCTGCGACGCGCGAAGTATTTTTCGTCCGTCGACTTGAAGAGCGGTTATTGGCAAATAGAGGTCGGTAAACGTGACCAGGAAAATACCGCTTTTGTAACGCCGGATGGCCTTTATGAATTCAAAGTGCTTCCTTTCGGCCTCTGTTCCGCTCCAGCTACATTTCAGCGAATTATGAACACCGTCCTGGCAGACCTCAAGTGGAAAGGCTGTCTCGTCTACCTCGATGATGTCATTGTGTTTTCAGAAACATTTGACGAGCATCTTCGTCGCCTTTGGAATGTGCTCGAAGCCATTAGATCGGCCGATCTCACACTCAAGCCTGAGAAATGCAATTTCGGCTACGAAGCATTAAAGTTTCTTGGTCACATCGTGAGCGCAGTTGGTGTTCGGCCTGATCCTGACAAAACTGCTGCCGTAACCACTTTTTCACCTCCAACTGACAAGAAAAGTCTTCGACGATTTCTGGGTCTGTGCGCGTATTACAGGCGCTTTATTGAAAATTTTTCTAACATTGCGGAGCTGCGATTACGCCTCACGCATGATGACACACCATTTGTCTGGGCTGACGAACAGCAGACTGCCTTTGCGGAACTTCAGCAGCGACTCTCTTCCCCTCCCGTGCTCGGCCACTTCGATGAAGATGCTGACACTGAAGTACGCACTGATGCCAGCAATATTGGTCTTGGAGCTATTTTGGTACAAAGTCAAGATGGCAATGAACGAGTAATAGCCTGCGCAAGTCGCACACTGTCTCGCGCAGAATCTAACTATTCCACATCATAGAAAGAATGTATCGCGGTCATTTGGGCAATTACAAAGTTTAGGCTATATCTCTATAGAATACCATTTCAAGTGGTGACTGATCATCATGCTTTGTGCAGGTTGACCAATCTACGAGACCCTTCAGGACGATTAGCACGATGGAGCCTGCGCCTACAAAAATTTGATGTCACCATCGTGTACAAGTCAGGCAAGAAGCACGACGACGCCGACACGCTATCACGAGCACCTCTTCAATCCGCCAGTACTAGCGCAGAAGAGGATGGCGCCTTCGTGGCAACTCTCAGCGGCTCGGATCTGGTGTCTCATCAACAAAATGACGCCGATCGAAGAATGATTATAGATCACTTAGGAGGTGGCACCGCGCCCATTCCTCGTCCGTTGTCGCGAACGTTGCCATCATTTTGCCTACGAAATGCCGTCTTATACAAAAGAAACGTCGGTGCTGGTGACAGGTCGCATCTTCTCGTCGTGCCTGAAGCCCTCCGCGATGACGTCTTATTAGCTTGCCACGACTAGCCTACATCTGGCCATCTGGGCTACTCGAGAACTATGGATCGGGTGCGACAACTCTACTACTGGCCTAAATTATCTGCCTGTGTCAAACGCTACGTGAAGGGATGCCGTGAATGCCAGCGTCGCAAGACACCACATTTAAAGCCTGCAGGCCATCTACAACCGATCTATCCACCACGTAGACCGTTTGAACAAGTGGGGATGGACCTCCTAGGCCCGTTTCCTTTGTCTTCTTCTGGCAACAAATGGATCATTGTCGCAACCGTCTACTTGACGCTTTACGCTGAGACAAAGGCGTTACCACGAGGAACCGCATCTGAAGTTGCCAATTTTTCATGCATCAAACTGTGCTACGGCATGGCGCCCCGTCATATGTCATCACTGATCGAGGGACATCATTCACAGCAAAACTCTTGGATAATATCTTTAGGTTGAGTTACACAACCCATCGAAAGACCACTGCGTATCACCCTCAGAGTAATATTTTAACAGAAAAACTAAACAAAACGCTAGCCTACATGATCTCTATGTACGTGGATGTGCAGCACAAAATGTGGGACGACATCCTGCCGTACGTAACATTTGCGTATAGCAATGCAACGCAGGAAACTACACGCTTCAGGCCATTCCGCCTCGTTTATGGTCGAGGTGTTAGAACTATGCTAGATGCCATGATTCCGTATGAGGACATCGACAAGCTCGACCAATTAGCCCCCGACATCAATGAGTACATTCAGCGCGCTGAGGAAGCGCGTCAACTGGTCCGTGTACACATCCGAACTCAACAGTACGCAAATGCACGGTGGTACAACATCCACCATCGAGAAGTTAATTATGAACCTGGTGACCAAGCTTGGGTTTGGACACCCATCAGGCGGCGAGGTCTCAGTGAGAAGCTCTTGAGGAAGTACTTTAGACCTTACAAAGAACTCATACGTGTGCACGACGTGCACTACGAAGTGGTTCCAGACGGAGGCTCACCAGCATCCCAGCGCAAGTTACCACGCCCAGAGACTCTACACGTAGTCCGCCTAAAACCACACTTTACGCGGTGATGCGAATTTTCTTCTTGTGCCAGTGAACTCTTCATGTGAACAGTGAATGCCGTTTATTTCCTATTGCCGGGCCCAGGACGCATTTTCTCTCGCGCACTAAATTGTTTATTGATTCTTTATGTTGCCTACATCGACCCACTGCAGTGCACACTTTTGTTTGAGCATCGGGTCGATGCTCTCTTGGGAGGAGTAATGCCACCTGGTGTTCTGTGCCAGTGAACAGTGGGTCAGTTCTGTGTCGGTGAATGAGAAAGACGAAGACGAGTAACCCGTGCCAGTGGAGACGTCCTTCTTTGTCTCTGAGATTATGACAGTCGCGTCCCTTTGTGCGTTCCTTCGAGCTCTTAGCGCGAGAACCCTAACGCCTAACGCCTAAGGCACTCCAAGGTTTTGTCCAACGAGGAAGGTACAACACCGGCAAACGTGCAGGCTAATCAAAGCCTTAGAAAGGCCTACTAAAGTACTCATCGTGTAACTTAAGCTCATAAATAAAAAGATGGTGGTTATAAACCTAAAGCAGCGTAAGGAGGAATGCAGTGTAGGCTGCTGTAGTTAGCGTAAGCTTTATTGTCCAGCATTGTGGTGAACAGCGCAAGAATAAGGAACGTAAAGCTGACAAAAATATACGACAAAAAATTTATATGAACTCACTTCATCTGTTCGTTTCTTTACATCGACCTGACTAAAAGGGCACACCGAACAATTTCTGCAACTACCGACATGACGCACGACAACAAATGCACAGGATGTAGAAACATGGGCAACCGTGTTATCACGTTAAATACGAGCAATATACATGGTAATCATATTTTTTACAAGAAATGAAAGAAACTCTGTGCAAGCAATGTCTCCCGTCACAGACACATTACATAGCGGAATACTGCTGATTATCTTTTTCGATTTACACAAAGATTACCCTGCGGATCGCATGTCACATTATATGCCCCATATCTTACCTAAAATTTGCTAGAATTGTCACATGCAAATTTGGGTTGTTGCATTGTCGTTCACACCTTTTCTATCCGCTAACCGCGTCTGCAGCTGAAAGGTGCCACTGAAATCAAGGAGTAGACAACGGTAGAGAACGGAATCACTCTGCCATGCTGTCAGAGTGATTTTCATCAATATGTCTCATACAGTTGAACTTGTTTCCTTATACAGCTGGACAAAAAGTAGCGCGTTTTGCCTTTACCAAAACCGTCTTTCTTGCTACCCGTGAGGATGGTCCAGTGGTTGTGGTGCTCGACTGCTGACCCACAGGTAGCTGAATCGAATCCCTGTCGCATTTCTGATGTATACGTGAAAGTGCTTGAGGCCCATGTGCTTTAATTTAGGTGCATGTTAAAGAAGCCAAGTGGTAAAATTTCCGGAGCAACCCACTACGGCGTCTCTCGTAGTCATATTGTGATTATTGGATGTTCATCATCATCATCATTAGCCTGACTACGTCCACTGCAGAGCAATGACATCTCCCATGTTCCGCCAGTCAACTCGGTCCGTGCTTGCTGCTGCCGTTTTATACCCGCCTACTTCCTAATGTCATCTGCCCACCTAACTTTCTGTCTCCCCCTCCCCCGCTTGCCTTCTCTGGGAATCCAGCCAGTTACTTGTAATGACCAGCGGTTATCCTTCCAATGCGCTACATGCCCGGCCCGTGTCCATTTCCTCTTCTTGATTTCAACTGTGATATCCTTAAGCTCGGTTTACTCTATGATCCACTCTGCTGTCTTCTTGTCTTTTTTCCGCTTCCCTTCAGGTGCCGGTAAGGTCGCGCACAGCCAGTATATTACTCTTCGCGCGAGATGTCTCACGATTGTGATGGCGCCCATGCGGGAGGCTGGTAGTTCCTGCCGCGTTGTGATGAAATACCACAAACGTGAATGAACGCGAAGCAGAGAAGTGAACTTCCCGTGACTGGCTTCAGAATGCCCGAAACGTACAACCAACAGGATTGTACGTTGCACAGTACAGCGTAAGTAAACTCGTGTTCCATGCGCTGGCAGTTCTCATCGGAGTTCGCGCGTTCTGAGAAATGGATTATGGTACACTTTGTTTTGAGCAAATCCGCAGTTCATTCCTTCATCACTAATGAACCGATCACTGAAAATTTTGTGTGGTTCGAGGCTGCTCCTGTTCACGCTGGTGTAAGTGCTGGAAACATGAATGCACGTATGCTGCGTGGTGAAATAATTTATACAGTTCTGAATTTGTTCAGATAAAGAGAAAAGTCGGCTGCACGCTTGCAAACAACGGAATACACCTTGCTGCAGCGCTATCGTTTCAGTAAGCCGAGTGAAGAGAGCTACGAAAAAAAAAACGAAAACATACCACGTTTTCTGCGCGTATTTAAATGCTTTAGCGTATATTCACATCGAACGAGTTTTATGTGCGTTGATATAGTCTAGTCGCAGATGCGCTTTTGATTGAGACCAAGTGAACATATCTCATCAATAATCACCTTGGCCTCGCAGACTGCACGATAAAACCTCCACGACTGAAGTACTTCACTGATATCAATAGTGACAAAGAAACTGAAAGTCTGCCCGAAAAACAGCACATGCAAAATAGTGTTGCCAACGTGCAGCATATATTGCAAAACTTACTCATTGCGTATAGCAAGCATGCTTGGATGCACGTGTTGAAGTAAAAAAAATTAGACTAATAGCTAGCACTGCGTCAGGATGGCTTGAAATATAGAAAATAATATAGAAATCATTCCCATCGGCACGAAGTCACAGACATCGACATTTAGAATTTCGCAAGGCAAAGTAAGCAAAACCAAAATGTAATTATGAATGTATGAAAATATGCTGCGTATACCTCTCATTCCTAGAAGTAAGCGGAACCCTCCTTGACCTGTCAAATGCACTTTGCCCCGATGAGGACTGTGCCACCAACGCTTAACAAGTAACGATGTCTTCTTCGATCGGTGGGTAATTGCAATAAGGCGTTTTCGAAGACTAATCCATTCAATGGTGCGGCGAGGGGCCGTTGCTCCAAATGATCCCTCTGCCTGTCGTTTACTGCATTTAGAGTACTTCTCACAGTAGTGCCCCGCCGCCATGGTCTAGTGGCTAAGGTACTCGGCTGCTAACCCGCAGGTCTTGGGATCGGGTCCCGGGGTCAGCGGCTCCATTTTCGATGGAGGCGGAAGTGCCGCAGGCCCGTATGCTCAGATTTGGGTGCACGCTAAAGAACCCCAGGTAGTCCAAGTCTCTGCATTCCTCCACTACGGCGTCTCTCGTAATCCTGTGGCGGTTTCGGGGTGTTAAGCCCCACATATCAATCAATAATTCTTACAGTACTTTTACTTACTCCCTTTAACACCATACACATTGGTAGAGCGGGAATCTCAAGACTTGATGTACATGTGCACCATCTGTTTAACTACCACCGATAGTGAGGTCACAGAGAAAAGCTGATGCCTGTGCCCCACCCCCCGTCTGTGTGACCCCCCCCCCCGGAAAAAATTTCTGGCTACGCCCCTGACATGTTGCAACAATCCGGCTGGTTTTAAAGGTGGCCATTTTTATTGTTACAATCGAGGCACGTGTGGACGTACTGCTTTCCAGTGTCTGGAAGCTTCAGCCAGTAGTACATCTGTTCAACTCTGGCCAAATTTGAAGTGACCGGAAGGTTGGCTGATCGCGGCAAGCGCTCAGGATCTCCTCGCGAATGGATGTCGGGACTGCAAGTAAGTGGACACATCCACTGGAGGAAAAGTTCTTCTTATATAGGAAACCACGGCGCAAGCAGAAAGACGGCAGGCTCCTTGCAAATATTTTCGGAACGCTTGAAGACCGGCCGTAAAGAAAATTAATTAGGCGAAGCAACTCGCTGTCTTCTTTTTGCTTAGACAAAACGGCGTCCGTGTCAACCACTCCAAAAAACGCTATACCATCCTTTTCTGGGACATCGTCTTGCTTCATAGGTGACCTCAGTAAGCAATCAGCATCAGAGTGCTGCCGTCCCGACTCATTTACGACTGTCACATCGAATTCTTGAAGGCGTAAGCTACAGCGCGCTAGCTGACTAGATGGGTCCTTCAAGTTGGTCAGCCAGCAAAGAGAGTGGTGGTCGCTGACTATGTGGACAGAACGGCCGTTGAGGTATGGGCGAAACTTCATAACTGCCCAACTGCCCAGCAAGACATTACTTTTTCGTTGTAGAATAATGGGACTCGGCACTGGAAAGCGTCTTACTTGCATATGCGATCACTCGCTCCGCTGGGTCTTGCCACTGGAAGAGTACAGCGCCTGAGCCTACGTTGCTGTCATCGGCGTGGATCATGGTAGGAGCGCCCTTGTCAAAGTGAGCAAGCACCGGTGGTGTCTGCAGTCGCTCACGTTCTTCCATATAAATGGAACATCGTATCTTGTTGAACGTGCTAAGGGCGACCCTACGTGCGAGTAATTGGATTTTGTTTATCAACAGAGACGCTGTGCAGCATTACATCTATATTTGAGCAACATATTTCAGCAAATACAGGGGTGCTTCGTTTGTGTTTCGTATTAATACAACGGTTATAATAGGTGATTGGGTTAGTAACATATGTATACATATATCGCGATTCTCTATTGTTTTTGCCATGCACTCACATTTGTATAAGTTTCGTGAGCTAGCCCCATCGAAAGAATCCCTGAACCTCGGTAAGCATTCCACACAGTGAACATCATGTTTGCATTTGTATACGTGAAAGTACCAGTACATGCCAATTTGTTAGTAGCGGAAACACCTCGAAAGACCAGGGCTGTAAATGTACACAATAAAACCACATGTAGTCCTTCGTGTGCCTTGACTGTCACGATTATCATGCTGTTCCCCCACTTGGACAGGTTCATCCTTCTGGACGACCATTTCGTCATTTAACGCGTTTCCTTTTTTAGGAGCAAAGCTACTTAAGCTGTAGGTCATGCGTCCGCGATGTATGTAGTAGTAGTAGTGCGTCGCAGTAGTAGGTAGCCACCTCCACGGCTGGACTGGAGGACTGGAACGCACGTACCCATTTGAATTGAGGAGGAAACTCTCATTATTCTCTTTTGGTTATTCCAAAGTAAAAGAATTGTTGTTTCTGATGAAATAACCTACAGAGACGAGTATCAGTGACCTAATGTCCAATGAAATTTGCCTTGAATTTGAAGCTCACTAATAAAGCTAGTATCAGAAGGACGCAGTATGAGCACTTATCTGACCAGAAAGGGTTGCTACGTTAAACTTGCTGGGCGTAACCTTCATGGTTTCAGCAAAGTTTAGCAAGGGTTGGGCCGCAGTGCGCTAATGAAAGGTTTGAATTAGACACGAAGCACAGGCCCTCAGAAATTGCGCGCATGCCGCTCTAGTTTGGCCGTGCCGCCTCTTGTTTAGTCTTTGGAATGTCCTCTGGATGGTGGTACTTCTATATGATGAATATATGCCCCGCCGTGGTGGTCTAGCGGTTAAGGTACTCGGCTGCTACCCGACAGGTCGCGGGATCGAATCCCAGCTGCGGCGGCTTCATTTAACGTTAGTTAAAGAACCCCTGGTGGTCAGAATTTCCGGAGCCCTCCACTACGGCGTCTCTCATAATCATATCGTGGTTTGGGCACGCTAAACACCACATTTAAAATCAATCATTAATGATGAATATATAATGAAAAGATGTGAGACGGGGTTACTTGGAGTATTTATACACTAGATGAACGGGCGGATAGACGGACGCACATACGGACGCACGGCCTGGTTGAATGGACGCACAGATGGACGGACGGTCACACAGACGTACGCACAGAAGCAAGAACGAATGTACGGACGGAAGCGCGGATACACTGATGAATGCTTCGCCCCCCCCTCCTTATCATGCAATTCGTGGATATGTTGGGATTTTTATTGCGATAGCAATCATATGGACACTCTCGGCTGGATTTTGCCGCCGACGTCGGCGTCGATGTCATGCTTCGTACATGTATACGTATCTATATATGTGAAAACGTAATAAACAAAAAATTGAGGAAAAAGACTCCGGTGCGGGAAATTGAACGTGGGACCCCCGCGTCGGGAATTCGAGGCGTTACCACTGGGCCACCGTGGCGTACCTCCACGGACGTTTAAACAGCAAGCTATTTATATCTACCAATGACCGCTGTGTGTGTGTGTGTGTGTGTGTGTGTGTGTGTGTGTGTGTGTGTGTGTGTGTGTGTGTGTGTGTGTGTGTGTGTGTGTGTGTGTGTGTGTGTGTGTGTGTGTGTGTGTGTGTGTAAACATTTGTTTATGTTGTGGCACGTCTGCATGCGTTTATTTGCACCAGTAATATTTAAACTACTACAAATGAGTTCACACTAAAACAATAAAAAATATAACGCAAATACTGTAAATATAAGCGGATATAAGAAACTTTATAACAAAAAGTACTTCTTTTTTAGTTTTTGTCAGCGCATCCACAAGCCGTTTCATGTTATTTTATCTAGGCACTCAGTTTTATATTGGTGTCTTCCTATAATCAAAGAGCAAGATCTATGAAACTCACTTGTCTTATCAACGCCATATGGCTTGACATCAGCGCTTGTTACGGTGTTTCTATAATGCGTAGTCGTTAAATGAGATCAATTGTCAAAAAAGTTGTTTTTGTTTTATGACTGAGTGCCTTTGCATTACTTTATTTCTACGGGGCATTTCATTACGACCGATGATTTTAACAGCGAAAGCTGTTATGAGCTCAGAACACGGCTCACAGGCAGCGCCGTAGTTGTCCGCCGCCACCGCTGATGTCCGTAACCAGCATCGAAATAAAAAAAACTCTGTAAAAAACACCTATGAAACATTGGGATTCGAACACTGGTCCACTGCGTGCCAACCCATGAACTGACGAAGGGAAAAGCGCGTCAGCATTTATACACGTGCCATCGAACATTCTGGCTTCAGCACTAGCAGCCACATGGGTTCCACATTAATCTGTAATGTTAGCGAAGTGGGCGTAATCTTAACAAAACAATCCACTACGTCACGCCTGTGCTTGGAACTAATTTCTAAGCTGGCCTTGGTAAGCCTTGATGGTGGGAAAGGGATTGCGTTAATATATGACTAATAAACCATTCTATAAGATCAACGAAACAGCCAGGCATGACACAATTCGAACTGCGTAACGAGTGGGTCATCCAATGCTCCAACCAATTAAAAAACTTATTCTAGATCACCTATTGACTACGGCGCATACCCACTTCAGGCACAACTCTTCGCCGTCGTCAGCCGCTGCAGAGAAAAATTGCACAAATTTCTTAACAAGTGTGTAGCGGATACCACGCTTCTTCAGAGGATGACGAAGGATAGCATAGTGAATGCTGGCCTACTACACAAAAACTAATGATATTTATGACGTAGTGGGTACCCAGCAGTGTACTTGTAGCAGTTATCAAAAGAGTGTTTAGAAAAATCTCGAAAAGGGCCCTTTTTTAGCTTTCAATGTGACTCCGATGCTCGTTCCGCGCAAGCCTAGCGTGTTTTTTTTTTTTTTTGGCAACCTGCTCATCGCTGGGTGAGTTATTTTCTGGCGTCTCAAGACATGGTGCGAGATGGGACCAGGTGACTGTGTTTGTGCACTTGCATACTACAGTCCTCTCAAACGTTCTTCGCGAGACACAAATGGTGCGTAGGCCGCACCTCAAAATGAGTTGCCCTGACTCCAGGCACCGGCTTGAAAGTGCGTCGGCACGTTTCATGGCTGCACATAGCAAGGAAACGCCACCGTCCAAGAAGAGCGATGGGCTGATCCACCGCGATCCACTTGCGTAGCAAAAAGCATGCTTAAGAGCGCTGCTAGTACCATAGCGCATGAGAGAAGAAGCGTTAGTTCGCTTATTATATCGCGGGGTTTTGTTTAAAACAGGTTAAAATATCCACGGAGCACGTACAATGCCCTAAACAGCAAAATCGGTCGTTTCTGAATGCCATCTACGACGTGGCAAAACGCGCTTGACCCTAAAGCAAATATAATTTTTTTTACTTAGTTGGCTGAAGAAAATCAACCTATTAAGAGCAAAGTACAATGCACTATAACAAGTGCGAAGAGACAATAAACCGTATGTTAAAGTCTTCAGGTAGAGTTCATCAAATTTTTATTGTTTGGTTGTAGTGACCTGAAAGACACTGTAAAATATTCATTGCGATCGTTTGCTACGGACTTACTTTACAATAATATAATGATTTCTTATATTTAGTTCGCTGTAAAGTTTTACCACTATTGCAACTCACTACCTAATCTGAGCTTTAAATCACAGTAGTGTTAAAGCAGTGGTATCCTGCGACTTCTGTGGAGTACCAAGACGTCTGTAATGCTTCTGAATGGCACACGTCGAATCTGAGAGGTGTTGAAGAATTGCACATTTATAAACATCTTCCTAACTAACGCTTTATGCCAACATATAATTGTGATGTGAAAATTCGTTGTATTTTTATGTCGCTCAATTATTATTTATTTACTTATTTAACAATACTGCCAATCTTATAAGAGAATATAGCAGGGAGGGCATATGAAAGCGAATATTTCTTTACACACAGTCATAATGATGGAAAACACAGGTAAAACCCGGAATTACCAATTGACATACAATCATAGATATACATTGCCATTATAAAAACACACAATCAAAAAATTTTAGCAATAGCAAAATCAGGAACTAGGCTTTTGCTAAAAACGACTGCAAAAATAAAAAAATAATGCATGCATTTGTATTATGGGGTAGGGTCACCAAGTAGGCATTTTTATTGAAGAATTTAAAAAAAGAAAATAATCGAAAATTATGTCACTTTAAATATAACAGTCATAAAAAAACATAACTTTTGTATTAGTAACATGACACTGACTCATGCTTTATTGGGTTTATTGAGGATGTGATGTCGTTAGTGCGATTTGCGAGACAAGCGATTCGCTTTCATTCACACCTGTAAACAAGTTTATGGGTGATTCAGTGGTTAAGGTGGGTTTCAGTTGGTTCCGATCTTTAATTTTTAGAGTAAAAAATGAATATTTAAAGCAATTAGTGTTAAAAGGGTATTCTACAAGTGTATGGGAATGATTACGACGGGTTGGTCGTAATCATTATAAAGATATATACTTATATATCTTACATTAGGTATATATATATATATACTATATAAAGATATATACTTTGAAGTATCTGTTTTTATTATGGTGTAGAGTAGTTGAAAGATTAGTTTTATTCTTGTTAGTTTTGCCATGTTCTTTAGTGTCAGAATGCCAGCGTTATTGCGAAGGTGCGTCGGTGAGTCTCTCAGTCTGTACTTGTTAAAAATTACCCTAATTCTTTCTCTTTGAACCGCTTCTATTTTGTTAATCTTTTGGTGGGTATACGGGAACCAGACAGCGCTGGTATATCCTAATACAGATCTGACGAGGTTAGTATAAGCTATTATTTTGGTATTTGGTGATGCGTGCTTAAGCCACTTTTCAAGAAAAATAGTCTTTTTAGGGCTGTGCTAGTAAAATTATCAATGTGGGTGTCCCATCTCAAGTCGTTTGAAATCGTTATTCCTAGATATTGTCACGATGAGTCACAAGTACTGGGAGATATATTGAACAACCGGGTAGCTAGCTCTAGGACGATGCGTCAGTCGTGGCTGGCTCTCGAGCCGAGAAGAGACACGCAAATCTTCCTTTCCTTCAGATGGTAGAGCCGCTCTTGCAGTCGACCCACTACGTGTGGGTGGCATTATCCCCCCTTTCGAAAAGAAAAAAAAAGTCCCAAAAGGGGGAAACAAAAGTACATAGCACCACCACGATGTTACGACATAGGCACGTGGAAAAAAAGAAATTGGAAATTCGGATAAAGTAAAAATAGAAATGAACGAGCGTGCCAATATAGGAAAAATCAGTGAACGAAGAAGCAAGTTCACAAAAATAAATAAATAACACAAAGAACGCTGTACGGCAAGAAAAAAAGTTATGAACAACGCGCAATAAATGGTTTCATGCGCAACACATGAACGACATCCGACCTCGGTCGTGTCCTACTCCGTGCCTGCAATGTTGAGTCCGGAACCACTTCATAGTTCACGTCACTGACGCGACGTAACACTTTATAAGGGCCAAAGTACCGGCTCAGTAACTTTTCACTAAGGCCACGGCGGCGGACGGGCGTCCACACCCAAACTTGATCTCCGGGGTTGTAAAATACTTCACTGTGGCGGATGTTATAGCGCCGTGCGTCTGCCTGCTGTTGCTGGCCGATGTGTAGTCGCGCGAGCTGCCGGGCTTCCTCAGCACGCTCTGCGAATTCATCGGCGTCAGTTGTCAACTCGTCTTCGTCTTGACACGGTAGCATAGAGTCCAGCATGGTCTGCACTTCGCGGCCGTAGAGAAGCCGAAATGGCGTGAATCGCGTGGTCTCTTGCACGGCGGTATTATACGCGAAGGTCACGTAAGGTAAGATCCGGTCCCATGTTTTGTGCTGTACGTCAATGTACATTGAGATCATGTCTGCAATGGTCTTATTCAGTCGCTCGGTAAGTCCGTTGGTTTGCGGGTGGTACGCAGTTGTCTTTCGGTGTCTGGTGTTGCTCAGTTTGAAAACCTCGTCCATAAGCTGCGCCGTGAATGCCGTCCCTCTGTCCGTTATTATAGTGGAAGGAGCACCGTGTCGTAACACGATGTGGCGCATGAAAAATTGTGCTACCTCAGAAGCCGTGGCTCGTGGGATCGCCTGCGTCTCAGCGTAGCGTGTCAGATAGTCGGTCGCGACGATCACCCATTTGTTGCTGTCCGCAGATAGGGGGAATGGCCCGAGAATGTCCATGCCGACTTGGTCGAACGGCGTGCAGGGTGCTTCAATGGGCTGAAGCAAACCAGCTGGCTTAACAGATGGTTGCTTTCGACGCTGACATTCCCGACAGCTCTTGACGTACTTCTTGACGCTTGCCGAAAGTCCTGGCCAATAGTACCTCTCACTCACTCTGGCAAGTGTCCGTGAGTAGCCCAGATGACCGGATGTGGGTTCGTCATGGCAAGCGAAAAGGACGTCGTCTCGCATGTCTCGAGGAACCACCAGGAGGTAGGTACGGTTGTTCGAACGAGCGTTCTTCTTGTACAGCACACCCTCTCGAAGGCAGAATGTTGGCAACGAGCGGGATAAATGACGTGGTATGATTGTGTCCTGGCCCTCTAAATGATCGATAATCGGACGAATCTCTGCGTCATCCCGCTGCAGTTTACTCAAGTCTGATGAGCTAATGGCGCCCAGGAAGCCTTCGTCTTCCTCTGCTTCCTGACTGACGACATGAAGGGGTGCGCGTGACAGTGTGTCAGCGTCTTCATGCTTACGGCCGGACTTATGAACGATGGTGACGTCAAATTCCTGCAGCCGCAAGCTCCACCGTGCTAGCCGTCCTGAAGGGTCGCGCAGGCTTGCCAACCAGCAGAGGGCATGGTGGTCCGTCACTACCTTGAAGGGACGACCATAAAGGTACGGGCGAAACTTGGTGATTGCCCACACGACTGCGAGGCACTCTTTCTCCGTAGTGGAATAATTCGCCTCGGCACGGGATAGAGAGCGGCTGGCGTAGGCTATCACCCTTTCGATGTCGTCTTGACGCTGAACGAGCACTGCACCAAGCCCAACGTTACTAGCGTCAGTATGGACCTCCGTGTCAGCATCATCGTCGAAATGAGCGAGAACGGGTGCTGATTGCATGCGCTGTCGCAGTTCATCAAAAGCTGCTTGTTGCTCGTTTTCCCAGACAAACGGCGTGTCGTCCCTTGTGAGACGAGTCAGAGGTTCTGCTATCTGTGAAAAGCCATGAATGAACCGGCGATAGTAGGCGCACAAACCAAGGAAGCGCTGGACGGCTTTCTTATCGACAGGAGCTGGTAATTCGGCAACAGCGGCAAGCTTGTCTGGATCGGGCCGGACTCCTTCAGCGCTAACTACATGTCCAAGAAATTTCAGTTCTTCATAGCCGAAGTGGCACTTCTGTGGCTTTAGAGTGAGGTCCGCCGATCGGATAGCCTCCAGCACGCTGCGCAGGCGCTGTAGGTGCTGCTCGAACGTGGCAGAGAAGACCACCACATCATCAAGGTAGACAAGACAAGTCTGCCACTTGAGCCCTGTGAGGACAGTGTCCATCATTCGCTGGAAAGTTGCCGGCGCTGAACACAAGCCGAAAAAGAGTACTCGAAATTGGTATAGGCCGTCTGGAGTCACGAAGGCTGTCTTTTCGCGGTCTCGCTGATCTACCTCGATTTGCCAGTACCCGCTTTTGAGGTCGAGAGAAGTGAAATAATGGGCACGACGAAGTCTATCCAGCGAATCGTCGATACGCGGTAGCGGGTACACATCCTTTTTGGTCACGTTGTTGAGCTTTCGGTAATCGACGCAGAAGCGTAGCGATCCGTCTTTCTTTTTAACAAGCACGACTGGAGATGACCACGGGCTGTTGGATGGTTCGATAACGCCATCGTCAAGCATCTCGCGAACTTGCGTACGTATCGCTTCACGTTCTTTAGCCGACACGCGGTAGGGGTGCTGGTGTATTGGGCGTGCGTCCTCGTACGTGATGATCCTGTGCTGAGTGATGGACGTCTGGCGGATCTTTGAGCAACTTGCGAAGCAAGACCTGTACTCGAACAAGAGCGCTCGCAGCGCAGTCTGGTTATCGGTGGACAGATCAGGATTGATGTCAATGTTGCTCATTGATGTGTCTGCGTTATCCACTATTTCTGACGTGGGACAGTTGGTTACGTTTGCTACTTCGTGGGCAAACGCTATCGAAGTGCCACGGAAAAGGTGTCGATGCTCGTTGCTAAAGTTGGTAACGAGCAATTCAGATCGGCCGTCGCGAACGTGAATTACACTTCTCGCTACACATATGCCTTGCTGCAGGAGGTGTTCTAAATTTGTCTCGGCCACCACATCGCCATCGCTCAAAGCACAGCATCTTACGTCGACTAGAACACTGGCTCGGGGAGGAAGCGTCACGCTCTGTTCAGAAATACGGAGTACGTCGACACGCATTCCGTCATCCTGCACGTTGATTGCTCGCTGGGCTGAGAACGTGACGCGGCGCTCTTGCAGATCAATGATAGCTCCATTTTCCTGTAGAAAATCAACTCCCAGAATGACGTCACGGGAGCATTCACGTAGAACAAGGCAGCTTGCTACGAATGTGTACCCTTGAATCTGTACTCTAATTGTGCAGGCACCCAGTGGAGTTACGACATGGCCACCAGCTGTCCGAATCTGCGAGTTATGCCACGGCGTGATTACTTTCTTAAGCTGCGTTGTCAGTTTCCCGCTCAGTATGGAATAGTCTGCGCCGGTGTCCACTAACGCATTAACTACACAACCATCAATTGTTACTGCTATGTCGAGTGAAAGCCGGCTATCCTTTGCAGCAGCAGGTGATGTCGGACCAGTTTCTGTACGGTTCTGCGTCAATAGGAGGTCTTCAGCGCTTCGACGTTCAGCGACCCCGCCCCCAGAGGTCGCTTCGGCTAGTTTTCCCGGCGGGGGCTGGGAGATCGTGCGGTAGAATACCGCTGGGGCATTGATGAAAATCGCCTCGGTGATGGCGAGCGCGACTGGCGCCCGGCAGACGGTGGTTCATGCTGCTGGGAGAGGTAGTTTTGGATGTCGCGTGGTCTCTGACCGTAACGGGGGGGCGGCGAGTACGCAGAGAAGCCGCGAAGCCCAAGACGGCGATAAGGACACTGGCGGTACAAGTGATCAGCTTCTCCGCAATGAAAGCATAGAGGCCGGTGATCGGGTGTGCGCCAGACATCAGACTTCCGAGGATACGAGTGCCGATCGTCGATGTACTGGACCGGTTGTACCGAACGATGGGCAACAGAAGCACCACGGCCAAAGGGCAGGGGCGGTGGCGTGTACGTGCCTTCGTAGTATGGCATGTGCTGCGCTGACTCGAGTGAAACTGCAGGGACAGGATGAACGAACAAGGGCGGCGATGCAGCAGGGCGTTTCAGGGCTTCCGCGTAGGTTGTCTTACAGTGGTATTCAGCAGGAGCTGGCGCAGCTGTGTCAGGAGGCAAGGTGTCCCGGAGGGCCTGGTGCAGCTCATCTTTGATGACGGTTGCAATAGAGCTAACCGTAGGATTAGGTGTTACACCAGCGTTTTGCAACTCCTCACGTACGATATTACGGATGAGTTCACGTAAGGAGTCATTGCTGGTCCCAGCGGCGGCGAAAATGTCAGCAGAGGACATGCCTCTGACTTGCCTGTCGTATTGGTTTGATCGCTGGTGTAGCATTTTTTCCATTGTCACGGCTTCAGACAAGAACTCCGCGACCGTCTTCGGAGGGCTTCGCACGAGGCCGGCGAAAAGCTGGTCCTTGACACCACGCATCAAGTGACGCAACTTCTTATCCTCCGTCATTCTTGAATCTGCCCGTCGGAAGAGACGCGTCATGTCTTCGACGTACGCGGTCACATTTTCGTTTGGCGACTGGACGCGGGCAAGAATAGCTCGTTCAGCTCTTTCTTGGCGGTCAGCACTGGCATATGTCTGCAGAAGTCTACGAGAGAATTCTGGCCACGTCGTCAGCTGCTCCTCTCGATTTTGATACCACGTGCGAGCCCCGTCTTCGAGATAGAAGTAGACACGACCCAGTTTCGCCGCGTTGTCCCACTGATTCAAGTTGGCTACGCGCTCGAAGTCCGCCAACCAGTCCTCAACGTCTTCGCTCTCCGTACCATGGAACGTCGTCGGTGCCCGTGGGCTTTCCAACGTATATCGGTTCGACGACGTGCTTCCCGTGCCGGTTGGCAAGGTTTGTACTGAAGTGCTGGTCATGTTTGTTGACGTGGCGGTAGCAGTATCGTTGACTTCCGGAGGTAATCCCCTGATTCGGCGGCTCGTCCGATGCACGGGAGTATTGACTGGCACTGGACTCGTATTACGGCTTCCTGGGGGGGTCTGCAGCATCCGTGAGACTACCCAGCACCTTCCACCAGTTTGTCACGATGAGTCACAAGTACTGGGAGATATATTGAACAACCGGGTAGCTAGCTCTAGGACGATGCGTCAGTCGTGGCTGGCTCTCGAGCCGAGAAGAGACACGCAAATCTTCCTTTCCTCCAGATGGTAGAGCCGCTCTTGCAGTCGACCCACTACGTGTGGGTGGCAATATTTGTGGCTAGAAACTGTCGCTAAGGGGCCGTTGTCAATAGTGTAAGAAAAGTTGAACCTGTGTTTTTCGCGAGTTATTGTCATGGAAACACATTTACCAATATTAAGGGACATTCTCCGTTTTTCGCGCCACGTGTGTACATCTCCTAGTGCTCTGCTAAGAATTAGGTGATTCATAGGAGTATTAATTTCCTGGTAAAGTACGCAGTCGTCTGCCAAGAGCCTTAGTTTTACTTTAGTGGAGAGGTCCAGATCATTAATCGATATTGTGAATAATATTGGTGCTAAGACGCTGCCCTGTGGCACGCCTAACGTGACTGCTGCTGTTCTATAGGTGGTGTCATGTAACTTTACAAATTGGGAGCGAATGTTCACGCAATCCTTAATCCAGTGAACAACGGTACCATCTCCAAGAGTACCTTCTCAATTACTTAATAATTTTGTATGAGAAACACAATCAAATGCTTTTGAATAGTCGAAGAAGATCATGTCAATTTGTTTATGGCTATCAATGAACTGTGGTTCATCGTGTATTAATTATAAAAGTTGAGTGACCGTTGAGAGGTGTTTTCGGAAACCGTGTTGTACAGGAGACAGGATATATTTTTGTCTAGGTAAATACTTATGTGTTTCATTATTATATGTTCTATCAATTTACACACAGAACAAGTTAGAGATATTGGCCTGTATTTAAGACCATGGATTTGCTGCCTGCTTTGTGGCTTGGTAGAATTTTAGCGGTTTTCCGTACAGCGGGGATAGCGCATGATTGCAGCGATTTAACAAAGCTTACATATAAATATTTAGTTACCCATTCTGCATACCATTTAAAGAAGATATTTGATATGTTGTCAGGACCCGGGCCCTTCTTGGTATCGATATTTATTAGTAGGTTGAGCACGTCTTGCTCGGTAATTGTCAAGGGTTCTATTGTTGAATGGTATGAAGATTGTATGAGTGGTACGATTTCGTCATCACGGTAAAAACTGATTGAAAATAATCATTGAAGGAGTTGTAGATATCGTTGTTGTCTTCAGAAGAAAGCATGAGCTCATCATTTTTCTTTGGATTTATATATTTCCAAAATTTATTTGGAGCGCTTATCAAAAATGTGGGGAGTATCTTTGCAAATTAATTATTTTTAGCATCTTTTAGTTAACTTCTCATGCGGCTAACAGCTACAGATAGTGTCTACTAAGAATAGTTGGTGTGGTGTTCAGTTTTTTTTTAGACATCTTGCCTTTCGTTGCGCATGTATAACGTCACGTGTTATCTAGATGTTTAGTCGCCCAGTATTTTTTTATTTGTACGTAGCGTTTTATGCATGACGTGAAGATGCCTGTAAATCTACTCCAAAGTGTTTCGGTGTCAGTGGATAGGTTATCTGTAAGTGATACGAATGAATCATATTCTAAAGCAAGACAATCGGTTATGCTTGTCTCGTCAGCATGGGTAAAATCGGATAAATAAAGCGACGCCTGTAGATAAAATTTATAGTCATTCACACCTACAGCGCAATAAATTAAGTTATCATCTGAGATTCCCTCCATTATTTCTATTCTAATCGTTTATTACGGGAAATGATCACCTAAATAAACTAATGTTCCACGATGATGCATGTACTCGCGTAAGTTCAGTCGCTATCTGATGTAAATTAAAATTGAGCATGAGATCATATATCAAATGCGAGCTATTAGGCTTGAAATACATAGCTTGCCAGTCTATTTCTGGCATATTAAAATCACCCAGAGATATTAGTCTGAAATTCGATGCATGACTCTCCATATAACTACAAAGTGAAGTAATGACGTCATTAGACGCAGATGGGCTACGGTATACACAACACAAAGTGATGGCACGTGAACCTATAAACAATCTGCAAAATATCGCTCTGCACCTTCAGCTTCTGGAAGACTCTTGAAAGAGAATTTTCATTGACAAAAATGGCAACGCCACCGCCATGTGTGGGTCAGTCTTTCCATATTATCTTGTGGTTGGGGCTACCTATTTCCTGATTATGAACGTCACTTGACAGCCAAGTTTCGGTAACTCCTACAAAATCGGGTTCTAGTTCCAGGAATAAAGATTCAGGTAAATCAGATTTGTTCAGTAGGCTACATGCGTTTACATTTCTAAAGGTTACTTCTTTTTGCGGGGTCGTAGCTTCTGCAGATTGTCTTTCGGGATTTTTTTTTTTTTTGTTTTGCAGGGGCTCTAGAAAACGGCTTCATTATTTTTTTCATCGCAGTAAAATAGTTCACTATTAATCCAGAGCTTGTCATTGCTTAATGTCACTTTTTCTCCTGCTTCTTTTCTTGATTTACTATAACTTCATAATTTTTTTTTCTTATGTGATGCATGCGAGCTGTGAAGTCCTCACTTCTGACAAACTTGCTACCTTTAAACTTGTAACAGTTCTGCGATTCTGTTATTTTGTCACGATGGTCGGCAAGCCGCAAACTTATTGACCTGAATTTGTTAGCTTTTGGCTTTTCAGTCTATGTATCCTTTCTATGGCAACTGCCTCGGTTTTCAGAATGTTTTGATGATACTGTCATTCACTGTTTTATCCAAAGTGCCACTGTTTTCTTTCTCGCTTTCCGGAACATCATATATTATGAGGTTATTCCTTCTAGGCCGATTCTCAAGTTCGTCCATCTGAAGTTGAGTTTTCGAACTACTTACTGTCGGGCAAATATTCTGGTTTCGTAGTTTGCTATTTTGATGTCGAGGGCACTAATAATAGACAGCTTCGACTTAGTAGCAGTAAGCCGCTCCTCTTTTATCTCTTCTAATTGCCAGTAATGCTTTGTAGCTGCTTCGCGAACTTGGTAACGTCAGGGCCGGGGTTTGTTTCTTCTTATCCTGACAATAGCAATAGGTTTTCAGCGCAGTGTAGAAGACTGATTACAAGCAAGCAAATGAGCCGGCGGCACGGCAGCACGATCAAAAATGGGTCGTTAGAATGAAAGCATGATCCATAGCGCCTGCTCACTTACATTAGGTACAGAAGGAGATTAGCCGACCGAGTCATTGTGTTGCCGTCATGCCCTTCAGTCCACAATCGATTGACGCAAGCATTTATAGGCGAACAGGTGCATTTCGCCACAAGGGAAAAACATTGGCCCGAATGGGCATGTTACACTGCAGATGTCGTCGAAATACGATTGTCTTGCGTCTGGAGACAGTGAACAAAACGTTTATTTGATGTTCTGTGCAAGAAAATTGGAGAATGGTATTCTTGAGGCGCTGCGTTACTGCCTCGAGCGTGCAGCGGAGGCGAACGAGTGCATCGAGGATGGATAGATGGATTGATATGGCTGTACTCTTTAGATCGGGCGGTGGCTAACGCCACCAAGCCGTAATACTTAGTGAACCAATACATTGATTTATCTTTATTATTCTTGAAATAGTAAGGTTGAGGACTGGTACTTTGCAGTGAAGGGTTTAATTTTCACTCGTGTCTTGACTTAAGCCACCAATCAGATAACCTCCTTCTAGTTAATTCTAACCTCTTAAATTCTATTTTGTCCTCCCTATCCCTAAACCCCAGTGCTTTGAAAAACTCTGCGCCATCATCCTGAACTATAGGGTGAAGCCCTTTACAGAACACAATCAAGTGTTCGGCCATTTCCTCCTTCTCTCCACACGCACTGCATACCGTGTATACCCCTTCGTATATGGCCCGATATGTCATGGTTCGCAATACTCCCGTCCTTGCCTGAAACAGTACAGAACTACCCCGAGAATTATCATAGATCCTTTCCTTGGCTATTTCCTGTTTAAAAGTTCGATAAATCTCTAGTGCGGACTTCGCAATCATGCCAATTCCACACATATCGACCTCAGCTTCCTTCGCCTTTTTCTTAACCGATAATTCTTTTTGATTTGGCTCCCTGCTGTTTCCTCAATACTTACCCGTCAGTTTTCTGGTTCGCTTCCTTCATTTTTGTATCGACACTCTTCATGCACAAGTAGCTGAAAACCTTCCTATCCCAACGCTCTTCCCCCATTTCTCTCAATCACTTCTCAAGTTTTATTTTGCTGCAAGCTTTCCTGCCCTCAAATGATGGCCATTCCATATCACCTTGTACTCTCTGATTTGGTGTATTCCCATGAGCTTCAAGGCAAGCCTACCTATTCCACATTGCTTAATTTCTAATCTTGCTTGAACTTCTCATCTCATGCACAATACTGCATTGCCGAACGTAAAACCAAGCACCATGACCTCTTTCCCTATTCCTCTCACAACATCATACCTATTGTAATTCCACAGTGCCCTATTTTTCATCACTGCTGCATCCCAGTTACCTTTAGTCGTCAAGTATACTTCGTGTTCCCTTAGGTACTCCGTCCTATTGCTTATCAATACGCCCAGATATTTGTATTAATCTGTTATCTCTAACGTGACCTCCTGTATTCCTAGCTCACTACCTTCATTATCATTGAAAATCATGAGTGTTGATTTTTTACTGAATCTGAAACCTAACCCATCTCCCTCAATACCGCAGATGTCCGTCAATCTCTGCAAATATTCCTTGTTGTCGGCCATTAGCACTATATCATCTTCGTACATCAATGCTGGTAGTGCCTGTTCAATGATTTTTCCTTGTTTGACGAAAGAGAGTCTAAAGACAAGTCCACTTCCCTCTAATTTGGCCTCTAATTCTTGTAGGTAAATTATGAATAACAAAGGTGACAGAAGACACCCCTGCCTAAGCCCCCGTTTTACCTCTGTGGGCTTGGATACCTGTTTTTCCCACATTATAACCACGTTTTTACCTTTATAGATATCCGTTAAAAGATAAGTGACTCCATTTTGCACATCTAGTGTGTCCAGTATTCCCGACAAGTCCTCTTCAACCAAGTTATTGTATGTTCCCTTGATATCCAGAAATGCTAGCTGCAGGTTCATGTGTTTCTTTTCTTCTAATTCGATGCACTGCGTCAGTGAGAACAGATTGTCTTCCAACCTCCTGTGTTTCCGAAACCCATTCTGCAGTTCCCCCACCACCACCACCCTCATCCTCTATCCGTGCCTGCAGTCTTTCTTTTATAATCTGCATCGCCAGCCTGTAGAACACTGATGTCACTGTTGTAGGATGGTAAATGTTTATGTCAGCTTTGTGTTCTTTCCTTTACAGATAAAGCTCATCCTGCTAAGTTTCCATCAATAGGGGCATTATTTTGCTCACTGCCTCTCTCAACGTCTGCTTAGACTTGGGACCCAATGTCTTTGTCGGCATGACTGGAATAACATCTAGGCATGTTGATGAGCTACTAGGAACCCTCTTCTCAGCCCTTCCCACTCTCGTTGTGAAAATGTAGGCAAGCGCCACTTGATTCATCCTTGTCTATTGTGGTACATAAGGTACTTCTTTGTTAAACTTTTCCTGTTAGCCTTGTTCTTATATATATAATAGCTTCGTCCCCTTCTAGCCTAGTACCTTCAGCTGTAGTTTTAAACCACTGCTCTAGGCTCGTCTCATTTCCTAGGGAGTTTAGATGGTTCTAGAATTTCGCAGCTGTCTTTCTATCCTTGTTTATGTACTTGGGCGAGCCACTGAGCCCCCTTTCTTCTAATCTTTTTATTGATTCAGTGATGAGAAGGGGTGTTTCCATTCTACAGCTTAGAAAAGTGCCCCATTTTCCTTCAACATCATCTGTCGGTTCACCCCCTGCTTAGCATGTCTGTGTTCCCTAGAGGCTTCCTGACGTTTTGCTATGGCTCTCTTAACTTTCTCGTCCCACCAACTCTTGGGTTTGTGTCTTCTTTTCCGGGTTGTCTTGTCACGTGCCTTACCAAGCTCTAGCTCAGTCTAAATAGATTCGTCTATCTCCACAGTGTTTTATTATCCTCAGTGGTTACTTTCTCAATTTGTTTAGTTGCTATTTATATTTGCCTTTCTGAATAAAAATTTTTTTCTGCAGCGGCTCATCTTGTCTCCTTCCCACTTTCACTGCTCTTCCAAAACTTATCTTGATACGTTTGTGATCACTACCCATACTTCTGTAACCACATTCATCTATGTGCATTCCCCTGAGCCTACCCTACATTCTATGTGAAATCAGTTCGTAATTTATCATCGACTGCAGCCTTCCTGCCACCGATGTTATTTGCCCTTCACACTTTTCAGTACTGTTGCAAATGATCAAATCATGCCTTTCACACTTATCCATGATCGATTTGTTTGTTGGGTCAGTATACCCATCTACATCTTCTATGTGCACATTCATATCTTCTTGTATAATTATCTTTCACTCTCTTCCTAATTCCTCAATGTCCTTTGATATACACTCCACCATTTCCTGGTTTTCCTCTCTGGCCTTGGCAGCCGTCCACAAGTACACCAAACCAAGGAGTGTCATTTGCCCTGCCACTTTCCTTTTAGCCATAAATGTTCCTTGCGCTATGGCTTGACCCTTTGCCAGTCTGTACTTTTATGAATGAATGCCCCAATACCACCCCCTTTTCTGTTGCCTTCTGTTCTATTACAATATTCCCCCACGTAGTCCAGATTGTTAGGAGATTGTTCCATGTCCCTAAGATGTGTTTCTACAGAACCGTATACCATCGGCCTCTCCTCCCTTAGCTGTTCTTCTATCTCTTCCCACTTCAGCGTGTTTCTGCCATCCTGTATTGTTAACATACACTACGTCTGAATTGGCTCGGCCCTCGTGACTACGTCTATTTCTGCCCCGGACACTACCTGTCTCAGGTATTGGTGCCACTATGCAATCGTATCTCTCCAAACCACCTGTCAAAGAGTCTCCGTGGTCTTTTTGCTCGTTACTAGCTATCCTGCACCCCGAAGAGCCCGCGGCTCCCCAAAAGAGCTACTGCGCGTCCTGCAAGTCGCCAACCCACCTCATGAACTAGCAGCCCATCGAAATGAATTCTGTCTCGAAAACCACCCCACCTATGCACCTCTCTGTTTACTTCCACCACCTCAAAGCCTTTCTTTCGACTCATCCGTCATATCTCTTGGTTTGCGTGGACAACCGCTCTTTGCAGGTTGCCGTCACGCACCGGTACCTCCGGTATCGTTCATATATTTAACTGTACCGGAGGAGAAGTGGCGCTCATGTCATCGACCCCTTTCGCCAGTGTTGTCCCTAGTCCTGCCGTATCTTCATTTAAGGTATTGTTTAAACGGCATGAAGTTATCACGAGGTTTCATCCATCAGCTTCAGTTCTGAGTTTTGCGCTCGCATGCCTTATGGCTGCTTCCAGCTTGCGTCCTGGGTACGTTCCTACTGCAACCCTCTTGTGACCTGTTACCCTCTCTTTGATTGCTTCTGCACATCGATTCATATTCGAGTCCCCGGCGATTACCACGTGCTGTGACTTTTCAGCTGGAGCGTCCTGCACCTAGGGCCTACTTGAACCTGTGACCGCGGCTGCTCTGTCCCCTCCCAGCCTCACCACTAATTCACTGAAGCGGGGTCTTGTGACCATTGAACCAAGACACGTTAGACACGAGTGCCATTTGGCAGTTATCTTCGAAAACGAAGGCGGGCGCGCCCACGGAGAAACTTGCGTGCCAGTCTCGGAGGTGACAAGGTGTAGAGTGCAAAGCCACGGGCAGGGGCCATCACCATGTCGTCGTAGCAAAGCGTTGGAAACGCTTACCTTTTTAAGCATCACGTTGCACTGTCAGCGCAGCGCGAGAAACGCTGCATTCCTTAGAGTTACTTGTGCGTGCCTCTTCTAGTATAAATGCAAGACACAAAAAACATTAACTTGTTGTTATGGCACTACAGATATGCGCAATAATTGATTTTTAATTGACAATCGCACAAATGCCATTTCCCGCGCATATTGGTGCGTCGTGTCCCGCTGGTAGCAGGAAAGCGACGAACGTCTGCATGATGTACAAAAGAGGATTAGCCGACCACATCGCTGAGTTGCCGCCATGCCCTCGATCCGTCAAAAAATTGTGCACACGATCTGTCAAAAAGAAATTGGCAGATCCCACGCACAGAGGGAATCGATGATATGCGAAGCATGAGTGAGAAAGGTTGATAAGTCACTTTAATATCAGCACAATGTTACGAGGTGGAAGTAAATGATGCCGCACATGACTTACGTGTCATGATTATCACATTTGGATGATTCTTTTTACCTTCGTCATCTATTCACGTCACGTAATACTAAATTTAGTATATGTGAAGCTAGCGACACGGCCGCGAGCACATTATGAGCGTGGTATGTTGTCAAGTCCTTACATGACACGCATGTCAGGATTTATTTATTTATTTATTTATTTCGACATACTGCCAATCCCATCAGGGATTTTAGCAGGAAGGGCGTGAACATAAAAATTCGAATAGGTACACAATAAAGACATACATCGCGATAAAGTACAGAATGAAACTAACAGAATCGGATCATTTAACAATTTCAGATCAAAGAAGGCATAAAACATTAGTGTAAAGAGAAGTTGTCAGAAGAAAATAAATGCAGCGACTTGGTTGACACATTGGTTGACATATTGGCATATGCATCAAGAAACACAACAAGAAATCACAGCAATAAGAAACTACCCTACAATATGGCAAAGTATTTCAAGGAAGGGCAAATTTATACACACTGAAAAACAGAAACATGTTCAACAATCAACAGGGCGATTTCTCTTCACCTGGATTCAGTACTAAAAATTGCTTAAAGAAAAAAAAATGATGACATGATACTTCACTCGTACATTGTTCACACGAACACCCATATTAAAATCAACCAGGTGATTCCGTTTGCATAATACAAAGTTCATTTTCGACAAGGGTTAGAAATTTTGCTAATTCGGTAGTGCTGGAGATACTCGGATCCAGTTTATTCCATTCATTAGTGGCTAACGGAAAGAATGAGTACCTAAAGCAGTTTGTGTTGAAGGAGTATTCGTTAAGTCTCATTGGGTGTTTTTGGCGTGTTTTTCTAGTTTGATCAAACGTAAGATAGGCGGATACATCAATGTTCAAATGACCATGTATTAATTCATGTATGAATTTTGCACGTGCTAACCTTGTTCTATTCATTAGAGTAAGTAATCCAGCTTTTTTCATTAGTTCAGTCGGATAATCTGTATGTCTGTACTTGTTGTAGATGAACCTCAAAGCTTTCCTTTGTATTCCCTCCAGTTTCGTGATTTGCTGTTTTGTGAATGGTGACCAAATAATATTACCGTATTCCAGTAATGATCGCACAAGGGAAGTGTATGCAAGCAGTTTTAGAGAAGGCGGGGCCTGGCGAAGCCGGTATCTGAGTGTAAACAAGCGGCGTAGTGCAGCTGAAGTAACGTAACTTATGTGTGCATCCCATCTTAGATCTTCAGTTATAATAATTCCAAGATATTTATGCTGACTTACTCTAGTTATGGGAATGTCATTAATGGTGTAAAGAAAATTTGACCTAGTTTTTTTTCGACTTACTGATAAAATTGTACACTTGTTTGCATTAAGTGACATCTGCCATTTACGGCACCAGCAGGAAACATCTTGTAAAGCACTATTTAAAGCTACATGGTCCTCCGTTGAGTTTATTTATCGATATAGCACACAGTCATCCGCGAATAATTTGATTTTTTCCTTAATATTTGTAGGCAAATCATTAATAAAGAGAAGAAACAAAATTGGCGCCAGCACACAGCCCTGCGGAACTCCAGATGTGACGGAGGTGGTAGCAGAGGTTTCATCGTTAAATTCCACATACTGTGTACGATCAGTAAGATAATTTTTGATCCAGTTAAGAACAGTAGAATTTCCTAAGGTGGCCTCAAGTTTTTGAAGTAGTTTCTTGTGCGATACCTTGTCGAATGCTTTGGCAAAATCGAGGAAGATTAGATCAGTTTGTTTTTGGTTGTCAATACTCTGGGATACCTCATGTGTTAATTCCACTAATTGAGTTATGGTTGAAAGACCTCGGCGGAAGCCATGCTGATAGGGAGATAATATACGTTTTTCTTCTAGGAAAACAGTTATTTGTTTAAGAATTATGTGCTCCAAGATTTTACAGATTGTACATGTCAGGAATATAGGTCTAAAGTTAGATATATCATTTCCGCATCCTCCTTTATGCACAGGAACAACTTTGGCCTTTTTCCACTCCACAGGTAAAGAGCACGTTGATAGTGATTTGTTAAACATGACGCACAGATATTTAGCTAGAACCTCTGCATATCTTACAAGAAAGATGTTAGGAATGTTGTCAGGCCCTGCTCCTTTTTTTGTGTCCAAGTTTAACAAGAGATTTATGACACCGGCCTCATTGACAATAATCGGTTCCAGGGTACCTTCCGCACTAGTGTCGATGTCTGGAATGTTTTCGTCATCGACAGTGAATACAGACTTGAAATAGTTGTTCATTTTGTCTGCAGTGATCGGGTTATCTTTTTCCGGGGGTGTGTTGCTTTTGTTGTTTTTTGCAGGCTTTAGGTAGCTCCAAAACTTGCTGGGTGAATTTTTTAGAAAGTTTGGCAACGTTTTAGTGAAATAGTTGCTCTTCGCTGTTTTGATTTTTGTTTTTAAGTCACTCACAGCAGCAGTCAAATTATCTACTGTTACTGCTCCGGGTTTTCGTTTCGTTCTCTTTCGTATTCGCTTTACTTTGCGTTTCGCATGTATTACCTCACGTGTTATCCACGGGTTGTGTTTCTTAATTTTTTTCACTCTAAGAGGTACAAAGGTATTAATACAGTGGTGCATAATTTCTTTTAACTGAGACCATAATATTTCAATGGTCGTGGAACTATCATTCGACAATTCTTCGAAGGACGGAAACTTTATAATTAGATAATTTAGTATGCTGGTGTCGTCGGCATATTTAAAATCCGGGTAAGTAATTTTTATGTTCGTTGGTTCTATTTTATCACGAAAGGGGACAGTGCACAAAGTGAGCTTGTGATCAGATATGCCATCCATAACTTCAATCTTTGTTTCATCGGCTGGGAAGTGGTTACTCAAGAATATAAGGTCAAGAATATTTGAAGTTTCTCCCTGGACACGTGTTGGTTGGTTGACTACTTGGTGAAGATTAAATCGCAGCATTGTGTCGATAAGGACATCTGAGCATGCGGAATGAAATTTCATGGATTGCCAGTCGATATCAGGAAGGTTAAAATCACCCAACAAGATGAATCTTGCGCTTTGTATGTTTTGTTCAATGTAGTTGTAGAGCGATTGCATGCTATCTTCGCCAGAAGTAGGACTGCGATAGCAGCAGCCCACAATTGTTGTGTGAAGGCCAAATTTTAGTTTCAAAAAGACAGCTTCTACACCTTCAACCTCTGGCAGCACAGTGTATTGAATTTCGCGTTTTATCATTAACGCTACTCCACCGCCTCGTGTCGGTCTGTCCTTCCGTATTATATTGTAATTTGGGGGCGCTAGTTCACTATCTAAAATGTCATTATTTAACCAGGTTTCGGTTAAAGCAACAAAGTCTGGCTCAAGGTCGAGAAGTAGGCATTCAAGAGATTCTAATTTGTTTAAGACACTTCGGCAATTCACATTTATAAACCTCAACTGGGGCGGTTTCGAGTGCGAGACGCCGGCCCGTTGCTTGGCAGGTTTTTTTTTTTTCCAGTTGAGGGATTTTTTGCCTCGCCAATCATCACTTTATCGTTTACGGTGTCATCCCAGCGATAAAGAATACGGTCTATACTAATTTTGTCGTAGACAAGATGTACCTTTTGCCCGGATTTCTTATTTGGTTTCGCTGAGTCCCACAATTTTTTCCTTATATTACGCACACGCTGGGAAAAGTCTTCACTAATTGATATGTCGGTATCCTTTAGTTTATGACAGTTTTTCAAAATCTTTGTTTTGTCTCGATCATCAAGGAGTTTGAAAATTATTGGTCTAGTTTTGTTCGCGCTTGGTTTACCGAGCCGATGTATCCTTTCGATTGAAACAGGTTCAATTTTCAGAACACCTTTCGCAACTGTATTGTTTATTACTTGCTCTAGTGATTCCTTGTCTTCTTTTTCATCCTCAGGGATGCCATACACTATCAAGTTACTTCTTCTTGACCGGTTTTCTAGTTCATCCAGCTTTAATTCTAGGCCTGATACTACTTTTTCTAAGGCGGAAACTTTTGTGGTGCAGTCCAGTATTTTTTCATCTAAGGCAGCCAGTTTTTCTAATTTGGACTCAATAGCGGTTAGTCGTTCTTCTTTAATTTGTTTAATATCACCAGCAATTTGCGTTAGTTGTTGAGAAATTTGTTTTAAGTCGGGCCCGGGGTTTGTCTCGACGTCACTTGCTAGTAATAACAGGTCCCTCAAACAGCAGGACAAGTTACACAAGGGATCACAAAGCAACCGTGGGCACGGCAGCACAATCAAGAAGAGGCAGGATTATGATGTTTGCACCAGTCACATATTCTGTCATCCATTGACGTCAAGTAAACACCAAATTTGGTATATGTGGAGCAGACAAAACGGCCGCGAGCGCATCGTGAAGGGCCCAATATGCTCCATTGTAGCGTTGACGCCCACTGACGCTGAGCACGGCGACGCTATGTTAGCAAAACGCGAGCACTCTATAGTCTGACGCCAGGCCGACCGGCGCGACCAGCGCCCGTTGGCGCGGCCCGACGCAACCGGCGCGTTATTCGACACGCTGCATTTCCCGCCGATGTGTTACCCAAACAACACTGCGTCTCCCTTTTTCAGTGACGGAGGGACGCCAGACGCGCTGAAACGTGCATGCGTCAAAGCAATGCAGCGTGGTGCACCCATGCGAGTATATGGCAGGACCAGCGCCTGGCATGGCAACGCCGGCACGAAGCGACGAAGTGAACGCCGGCGAACACGCGTACCACGGCACGTCGAAATGTATTGGCGCCTTGACTGTGGCAATCAGTCTTATTCTCACATGACACGCATCTCATGATTATTATCTTTGCACAAGTCACACACTTTCGTCATCTATCGACATCACGTAATACTAAATTTCACATATATGAAGCTAGCGAACCAGCCGCGAGCACATCATGAGTGTGGCATGTATTCATGTTGTTACATCACACGCATCTCAGTATTATCGTGTTTGAACAAGTCACATACCTTTGTCATCCATTCACGTACCGTAATACCGAATTTCGTATGTGTAACGCTAGCGAAACGGCCGCGAGCACATCATGAGCGTGGCATGTAGTCATGTTGTTACATAACACGCATTTCTTGTTTATCATGTTTGCATCAGTATTATACCTTAGTCATCCATTCACAACCCCTAATACGAGATTTGGTATAAGTGAAGCTAGCGAAACGGCCGCCAGCGCATCATGAGCGTGGCATGTAGTCCTGTTGTTACATGACACGCATCTCATGATTATCTTGTTTCAACCTGTCACATACCTTCGTCATCCATTCACGTACCGTAATACTAAATTTGGTATATGTGACGCTGTCGAAACGGCTACGAGCGCACCATGAGCGTGGCATGTAGTCATGTTGTTACATGACACGCATCTCATGACTATAATATTTGCACCTGTCACATACCTTCGTCATCCATTCACGTACCGTAATACTAAATTTTGTATATGTGACGCTAGCGAAACGGCCGCCAGCGCATCATGAGCGTGGCATGCAGTCATGTTGTTACATGACACGCATGTCATGATTATCATGTTCGCACCTGTCACATACCTTCGTCATCCATTCACGTACCATAATACCAAATTTGGTATATGTGACGATAGAGGAATGGTCGCGAATGCGTCATGAGCGTGGCATGTAGTCATGTTTTTACATTACACGCATATCATGATTATCATGTTTGTACCAGTCACACTCCTTCGTCATCTATTCACGTACTGTAATACTAAATTTGGTATATGTGACACTAGCGAAACGGCCGCGAATGCATCATGAGCGTGGCATGTAATCATGTTTTCACATGACACGCATGTCATGATTTTCATGTTAGGTTCTGTAATTGTGTTTGCCATGCAATCATGTCATATCATACCAGTTTCACAACATATCGTGTGAAGGAAACCACTGCAAGAGCTGCAGGGTCGTGAAATGTAAATCATGACATTTATGACATACTTCTCAAGATTTTCATGTGATAACTAGTCACATATGTTGTTCATACAATCATGTTATGACATACCAAGTTTGGTATTGATACCATTATCGAAACGACCAGCAGAGCTAAAAGTTGTAGGCGGCTAGATATATAGATAGATAGATAGATAGATAGATAGATAGATAGATAGATAGATAGATAGATAGATAGATAGATAGATAGATAGATAGATAGATAGATAGATAGATAGATAGATAGATAGATAGAGTAGATAGATAGATAGATAGATAGATAGATAGATAGATAGATAGATAGATAGATAGATAGATAGATAGATAGATAGATAGATAGATAGATAGATAGATAGATAGATAGATAGATAGATAGATAGATAGATAGATAGATAGATAGATAGATAGATAGATAGATAGATAGATAGATAGATAGATAGATAGATAGATAGATAGATAGATAGATATGCTCAAAGTCGCTGAAGCTCGCTAAGAAATGCTTCTCATTTAAAATTAAATTATTTCTGATGCGTGATCCGGTATTGCTAGTACAATGCTACGTTTACGGACATGTGAAGAATGCACGTTGGTATTTGCGCCATCGTGTGGAGGCTTCATACAGACGTTCTTATTAGTAGTTGCCGACTAGCTAGCTTGTCAGAATGTAGGGTAGCGGAACCAAACGAATACAAGAGTGCTGAGTAAAAACTACATACGGTGCAGTGTATATCTCGCAATAAACAGCTGAGCCCATCCTATTATGTATTTTTTTCATAAAACTACGATATTTTAGAGAAGAGATTCTTTTGAATACTAACCAATATATTATTAAAACTAAACAAAGGTGTTAACAATAACAGGTTTTTTACGCAGGCATATTGGTGCGCAAGCCTTTGGCGCATCATTATATCGATTATACTAATAAATTGGCAAATGTTTTGAAGTATCTTAGGATATAATTGGGAAGTGTTGCATCAGATAAAATTATTCTGGCAGTATCTTGTTAAATGCAGAGCCTTTCTTAGTGAACTTCGGCAACTTTGAGCGTATCTATCTATCTCTCTATCTATCTATCTATCTATCCATCTGTCTGTCTGTCTGTCTGTCTATCTATCTATTTATATCTATTCATCTATCTTGTCTATTTTATATCTCTATCTATCTATCTATCTAGCTGCCTGACTTTTTGCTCTAATAGCCGCTTCGGTAATGGTATCAACAACAAACTTGGTATGGCGTAACAGAACTGTATGAAGAACATATCTGACTAGTCATAACATGAAAATCATGACATGTATGTCATGAATATCATCATTTACATCACATGATCCTGCAGCCCTTGAGGCAGTTTCATTCACATGGCACGTTGCAAAACTGGTATGGTATGACATGATTGCATGGCGAACACAAGTGACAGACCCTAACATAAAAATCATGAGATGCGTGTCGTGTGACAACATGACTACATGCCATGCTGATGATGCGTTCCAGACCATTTCGCCAGCGTCACACTTATACCGGATTCGGTATTAGGGGACGTGAATGGATGACGAAGGTATGATATTGGTGCAAACATGATAAACATGAGATGCGTGTCATGTCAGAACATGACTACAAGCCACATTTAAGGCGCCAGTACATTTCGACGTGACGCGGGGCGCGTGTTCACCGGCGTTCATTGCGTCGCGTCACGCCGGCGTTCACGCCAAGCGCTGGGCCTGCCATATGCTCGCAAGCGCGTGCCGCTCTGCGTTCTTTTGAAGCATGCGCGTTTGAGCGCGTCAGGCGTCCCTCCGTCTCGAAAAGAGGGAGACGCAGTGTTGCCTGGCTAATGCATCGGCGCGAAATACGGCATGTCGCATTTCGCGCCAGTTGCCGTCGGGACGCGCCGACGGATGCCGGTCGCGCCTGGCGTCAGGCTATAGAGTGCTCGCGTTTTGCTAACGTAGTGTCACTGTCTCCAGCGTGCGCGCACGTCAACGCTGCATTGAAGTATATTGGGCCCTTCACGATGCGCTAGCGGCCGTTTTGCTAGCTCCACATATACCCAATTTGGTGTTACGTGAGTCAATGGATGGTGAAATATATCACTGGTGCAAACATAAAAACCTCTACACGCGTGTCATGTAAGAACATGACAACATACCACGCTCATAGCGTGCTCGTGGCCATTTCGCCAGCTTCACGTACACTAAATTTGAAATCACGTGACGTGAATAGATGAAGAAGGTAAACAACGCATTTAAACTTGATAATCATGACACGGAAGCCATGTTCGGCATCATTTACTTCCACCTCGTGACATTGTGCTGATTTCAAATTGATATATGAAAATTTCTCATTCATGCTTCGCATATCATCGATTCCCTCTATACGTGGGATCTGCAAATTTTTATTTCTATATATCAAATACGTCATGGTAAAATATCTAGTATCGTATTGTGTTAGCATTTCAAAGTATCGGCGCCTAAGCCTAGTGCAAGTGGCTTGAATGTAAAAAGCAAGCTTACATGCATTAAATACACAGTTTTGTGTAGGGAACGATAAATTTCTCTTGACGCGAATGCAGAACTAGTGCTGGCTCTTATATATGCTTAATATCAAAATGGAGAAAACCTAGCCTTATCAGACAAATATATGTGCTATTTAATTTTTATATTCAACGTTGGGGTGTCTCAAACAAAAGTCCTACGCAGCATGCATTAGTGTCCTGGAGTCCCTGGGCAAAACAAACTCTATTTGCAATGAGGTAAAATATGTTAATAAAACAAAGTGTTGTGGCTATGTCACTTCAGAAGCCTGTGGAGAGTGACATCTGAGAGAGTTTGTCTCGTGCATCGGTTCAGACACAGTGTGCGAAGTGGCAGCTCGGCATGTTAGGTATGTGACATGTGCGTCAGAATTTTCACCCATCAGACGGGGCGGCTTTTTGCTGTCTCGTAGTAGAGTTCAAAATGCTCTAAATCATTACCACTTTTTTTCTAAACACATGTTTTCGAGTGGCAGCACATATTGTCGGGACGGCTCTAGGCTCTCCCATAGTAGAGTAGTAAGTACACAAAATCGTTAACACATTTTTTCTAAACACATCTTAGTCAACGGCTGTCTTGACCGTAGAGATTTCATGACCGTAGATGACCGCAGAGACCGTAGCCTTTTCAGAATATCGATGTGAGGCCCATGCTCTCTCATAGTAGCTTACTTCGTGCTCTAAATCGTTGAAAAATTGTTGAGAATGTCCACAGGACGGCTTAATGCCCCCCCCCCCCAAACCTCAACGACACCAGCCGCGTGAACAAATACGACCCCTGGTTCCTCGTTTGAGACTTGACGTATATTCCTAGGCCTCGCTACTGTTCTTCCGATGTTGTGTTCTGGAATCACGTTTTATGGTATAGGAAATAACGTGATATTCTCCTTGATGTTTTCGGGAATATCATTGTACTTGAGTCTAATTGTCATTGGGTGTTGGCCCAGCTTCTGCAGGATCATTATCCCCGACCTTCTTGCAGATAATCTTGCAAACTGTGCTCTTTCTTGGTCTTCTGTTATTTCTTCGAGCGTGTGTAACTTAAGGTATGCTACGCGCATTTAATACATAAATTGTGGAGGGAGCAATAAATTGGACACGCTCATGCGCAAAAGTGTCAAAAAGGTGCTCGGCGTCCCAATCACGACTAGCACAGAAAAACTCATGAAGTTGGGAGTGCACAACACCACTTCGGAATTAATTGAAGCGCAAAGGTCAGCACAAATAATTCGGTTATCGAGTTTCAAAACAGGAAGAAAACTGCTCGATGCGGCAGGCCTCCGTCCTATCTTCAATCAGGGAGAAACTACGCAGCTTGATTATCAAACAAGGAACTCCTTTATTGTTGACCCTCTTCCACGAAACATCCATCCCCAACACAATAAAGGTCGTAGGTTGGCGAGCGCTAGGGCTTTCATAAAGAACCTCTCCGGAACAGAGACATTTGTGGACGTGGCGCGCCACGCCGGCGGCAGCGGGTTTTCCGTGGCAGTAGTCAATGACAGGGGAGAACTTGTCTCGGCAGCTTCAGTGAAGACCTCCTTGGTCGATGTAGCAGAACAGGCTGCTGTAGCGCTGGCATTACTGGACACGAAACGCACCACGGTGTACACCGATTCCCGAGCGGCCGTTAGGGCGTTCGCATCGGGATTGATAGCCACAGAGGCAGCCAGAATTCTCCACAGCAAACCCCCCTCAGACGTTATTCATCACATAGTCTGGTTTCCCGCTCACATGGGACCAGACGTACTGCCGGGTCACCTGAACCCAAACGAGATAGCCCACGACTGTGCGCGAGGTTTCACAAGCCGCGACGGGGTGGTCTCTCGGGTGGGTTGGGGAGAGCTCGTCCACAGTGATCCTCTCGTTACTTTTCACGAGATAACATCTCATTACAGAGGAGAGCGACAGACTTTTCCCTTTCCCCATCATAAGCTCCACAGATCACAAGCAAGCACGCTCCGCATGCTCCAGACGGGGTCTTACCCCTCTAGGGGCTTTCTGAGCATGCTTCATCCGGATATTGATCCACTTTGCCCAGATTGTGGTGAATTTTGCTCTTTGAGTCACATGCTCTGGCAGTGCCCTGCGTTACAGGATTTTAAAACAGAAGAAGACTGGACGACGGCAATCACAGACCCCAGACAAGACATCCAGCTTCAGGCTGTCCAGAGGGCCCGTGAACGAGCGGAGAGGCCTGGCCTCTCTGTTCCGACATGGGACTAGCCAACGGCTGGGTGGGGACCTACATAGTTGGCCCGCTGCCTTGCCTCTCAGGACCAAATAAAGTTGTTTGTCCTGTTGTCCTGTGTCCTGGAGGGAGCAATAAATTGCTCTTGACGCGAATGTACACATGTGCTGGCTCTTACATATGCCTAATGACGGAGTGGAACAAGCCTAATCTTATAAGTCAATTGTATCCATTAATTTGTTTTCATTTTCATCTCTAGGGTGCCTCAAATAAGTCATACGCAGCGTTCATTAGTGTGCTGTAGTACCTGAGAAAAATAAACTCAATAAACATTGAGTTGAAATATCTAATAAAACAAATTCTTCTGGCTATACCATTTCTGAAGCGTGTGGACAGCGACATCAAACAGAATTTGTACCGTGCTTAGGCTGCAATACAGTATGCGTCATTGGGCTCTTTATTCAAAGGCGGCCTTGCGTTAGTTCAGGAGGCAGCGCAAGAGGACTACGCGACGGCTCAGTGCTCGAAATCGTTAAACATTTGAAATGCAAAGCATTTCTTAGTGAACTTTGGCGACATTGAGCGTATTTATCTATCTCTCTATCTATCTATCTATCTAACGATATATATATATTGTAATGACGAAAACCGAAACTGGAACTCTCTCTGGCACAGACTCGCATGCTAGGAAGGAAGAGGAGGAAGACGAAGCAGAATAAGAACAGCCGGCCTGCAGCAAAGGCGTTGTGTCTTATTTCTCGTCCTTACAATGGCGCAGTCGACGAAGAAAACGGCTTACGTCTCGGTTTCGTCATCCAGAACGCCCGCCGACGTGCAGCCGCGGTAAGCGTCGCTTGAGGACGGCGTCAAGCCCTCCTCGGCAGCTGTTTACTGACACCACCGTTCGGGGACGGCGTCAAGGCCTCCTCGCCGTCACGCTTCTTCGCTGATGGGACCCGCAAGGCGTCCGTCGCGGCCAGCATCGATCCCAGCACCGACGGATGGCGTCCAGGCCTCCGTTGTGGTTCCGGGAAACTTGTCCTGGGACGCGACACGTCGCGGCAACCATGCGCACGGGCCCCTCTCACCTAGGGATGGCGTACATGCCTCCTCCATACCTGGCAACCTGTCGGCGCTTCAAGCACCCACCGTGTACGGCGTCGAGGCCTACCCGGCGGCGCAAGACCGCTTCATCTACGCCACAGTACCAGGTCACAACTCATCACACGGGTTCCGCTTGCCTGGGAACGTCGTTGACGCTTCCAGCGCCCTGGAACCCATGTCCACGAATCCGACCACAGCTGGATTTCCAAGGGACGCCGTCCACGCGTCCTTGGTCAAGAATTGTACCACCTCGAATACCGCAGTCACTGTATCCTCCGCAGAGGCGGGCCTTGGCTCTTCGTGCGGATCACACGACAGCGCAGCGGAGCTGCAGCATACCATCGCGCAACTCCGTGTCACGACCAACGCCCTCATAGCGTCGAGTTCCAAGCTATGTCCTGCCATCTTGCCAACATTGTGCGCACTCAATGCCATGTTGGCTGCGGCCGCCGCACAAAACTTCGAGGTAAGCTCGCCCGAGAACCGTCGCAATCTCCGGCGTTCTCTCGCGGAGGTATCGGAGCAAGTGAACTGCTTGGCGGGGGCACATTTCGGAGTTCTGCCCGCCGTCCCGCCATCGCCGATTTCCTTCGCGCTACCGGAATTTCGCGGCTTCCAGGACGACGCCGAGGAATGGGTGGCAACCGTCAACGCTCTCGGAACGACTGAAGAGCAGAAGTGGGACATGGCCATAGATCGCCTGCGGGATGCTGCCGCAGCATGGCACAGGTACGAAGGCGTCAGGCAGCAGTCCTGGGCAGAATGGAGTGCAGCCCTGATTGCCGCTTTCGGACGGATTTCCTGTGACTCCAGCAAGTCCAGCTCGATCTTCCCCGAGGCCGAGGATGGAGCCCAGGCAGCGCCCCGCCTCGAGGCTGCAATCGTTCGTTGCAGCTCGTCAACGGAATGCTGCCAGGAGTTCCCTGCTGCTGACCCTGACCGAAGTGGCTGGAATCATACACTACAGGTCCCGGACTCTGCATCGGTATTCGACCTGAAAATACCCCCACCAGACCTTCGTCCGGAGATACGGCCCTCGCGCTCGTCGTCTGAGGACATCGAGGCACTCAATCCTATTGTATTAGACACAACTGAACCCTACCAGACCACGATCATGCTCAGCCACGCAGACACTCGGCTACCAAGGAACGTTTCCTTCGAGAAAGCCCAGATACCTAGCTACGCTGAGGCCACTGCCATCGAGAACTTGCCGAGGACCAGCCCTCCTGCTGTTTCCTCCCAGCATACGATGTTTGCACATGACAGTTCGCCAGAAGCCACCGGCTCGACTACGTCTGGGAGTTCTGCTGTGGTATTTATGCCCAACCATGAGCTGCGTCCCATCTCATTTCAAGAAATGGCCCAAACGTCATCATGGCTGCCTCGCAGGGCATCCCGCTGCAGTTCAGTCCACCAGCGACGGTGGGACAAACACCAGCGTTTCCAGGTTACTCTGCGACCTTGCCGGAACAGTCAGGGCCGTCCACCTGAACTGCATTCTACGAGTTGTCAGGAAACGTTGCATCATGGACGAGTTCGACCACGGCGACAAAGTCAAGCCCACCCACCAAAAACTTTACCGCCAGCTCCGCGCGCGCACAGGACCCAGTCTCCATCACGACACGGTGAACGACCCAGACGACATAGCCAGTGTCGGCCGCCGGAGCCAATTTCGACAAACTTCCAGCGTGGTCGAGACCGACCACGACGATGTAGCCAACCTCGCCCACCTGAAGCACTGTCAACTGCTGCAGCTAGCCTTACCTACCAGAACATTGTCGTTTGGCCCAACGACAATGCTAGCAGTCATGGCCGAGTGTAATGACGAAAACCGAAACTGGAACTCTCTCTGGCACAGACTCGCATGCTAGGAAGGAAGAGGAGGAAGACGAAGCAGAATAAGAACAGCCGGCCTGCAGCAAAGGCGTTGTGTCTTATTTCTCGTCCTTACAATATATATATATATATATATATATATATATATATATATATATATATATATATATATATATATATATATATATATATATATATATATATATATATATATATATATATATATATATATATTTACCAATCTATCTACCTGTCTATCTATCTAAATAGCTAGCTAGCCGCCTACGGCTTTTAGCTCTCCTGGCCATTTGGACAATGGCATCGTTACCAAACTTCGTATGGCATAACACGACTATGACTATTGCACTAGTCATAACATCAAAATCATGACACGTATGTCATGAAAGTCCTGATTTACATTTCGTAGTCTTGCAGCTCTTGCGGTGGTCTCGTTCACATGACATGTTGCAAAACTGGTATGGTATGACATGATTGCATGGCGAAAACAAGTGACAGGCCCTAACGTTGAAATCATGACATGCATGTCATGTAAGTCATGAATCATGACTACACGCAACGCTGACGATGCGCTGGCAGCCGTCTCACTAGCTTCACCTTTACCAAGCTCGACGTTACGAGATGCGAATGGATGGTGGACGTATGTGACTGGTGCAAACATGAAAATAATGAGATGCGTGTCATGCGACATTATGACTACAAACCACACTCATGATGCCTCGCAACTGTTTCGCTAGCTTCACATATACCAAATTTGGTATTACGGGAAGCGAATGGACGACGAAGGGGTGTGACTGGTGCAAGCATGATAATCATGTGATGCGTGTCATGTAACAACATGACTACATGCTACGCTCATGATGCGCTCGCGGCCATCTCGCTAGCTTCACATGTACCAAATTTAGTATTACGTGACGGGAACAGACGACATATGTACATGACATGTCCATACATGATAATCATGACATAGGTGTCATGTAACACTATGACTACATGCCGCGTTCGTGATGTACTCGGAGTCGTTTCGCTAGATTCCTAGATTCATATATGCCAATTTTTGGCATTACGTCACGTGAATGAATGACGAAGGTATGTGACTGGTGCAAACGTAATAATTATGAGATGCGTGTCATGTAAGAGCATGACTACATGCCACACTCAAGGCGGCAATACACTTAGACGTGACCCGGAGCGCGTGCTTCAGCGTTCGTTTCGCCGAGTCATGCCGGCGATGCCACGCCAGGCGCCGATCTGCCTGGCATATACTCTCAGGCACGCGCCGCACTGTTTTGCTTTGACGCATGCGCGTTTGAGCACGCCCGGCGTCCCTTCGTCACGAAGCTAGGCAGACGTGGTGCATTTTGGGTAACGTGGTTGGTTTGAAATGCAGCATGTCGCATTTCGCACCGGTTGCCGCCAGACTGCACTGACAGACGCTGATAGCGTCTGGCGTCAGACTGTAGAGTGTTCGCGTTTTACTAGCGTAGCGTCGCTGCGCCCAGTGTGCGCTCGTCAACGTTACGTTGCAGTATATTGGGCCCTTCATGGTGCTCTCCCCGCCGTTTCGCTAGCTTAACATATTCCAAGTTTGGTATTACGGGACGTGAATGAACGACGAAGGTATGTGACTGGGACAAACATGATAATCATGAGCTACGTGTAATGTAACAACACGCTCACATGCCACGCTCATGATGCGCTCGCGGTCGTTTCTCTAGCTTCACATATACCAAATTGGTATTGCATGACATCAATAAATTATGAAGTTAAATGACACGTCCAAACATGATAATCATGATTTGCGTGTCATATAAAACAGGACTACGTGCGACGCTCATAACACGCTCGCGGCCATTTCGCTAGCTCCACATATATCAAATTTGGTATCAGGTGGCGTGAATAGATGAAGCTGAATGACACGTCCAAACATTATGAATATGACAAGGAAGTTATGTATGGCATAATTTACCTCCACCTCGTAACGTTGTTCTGATTTTAAACTGATATATAAGCCTGCCTCATTCGTGCTTTGCATGTCATTGATTCCCACTAAACGTGGGATCTGCCTTTTTTTTTCTAAACAGTGAAGAAAAGTGGAGAAATCTGTCTTCCCAAAGTATCAAAAGTGAGGCCCACGGGCCGGTTTTATGCTTGTCCATAGTAGAGTACTTTGGGCTCTAAATCACTGGCAACTTTTTCTAAGCGCCACTTTCGAGGACGGCATTATGCCTCTTCCCTTCGCCATAGTAAACGGTACCCTAAATCATTACCTATACCTAAACACATTAGAGAGCACTGATACATAAATGGCTTACGGAACGTGTGGACTATAACTTGGGGACGTGCGGCCGAGAAACCATAGAGTAATATTGTAAAAGTGAAGACCGGACACTCACTGCACCATGCGGCCCACATTACTCCGAGCGTTCCTAGTGGCCAGCATTAAACACAGACAAAGTGTCTTTTCTGGCCTCGCCTTCACGCCACAGTGGTTTCAGTCTCAGCTTCGGCATTTCTGATCCACTGGTAGTTTTTTTTCTAATATAATTCGAGAGGGCTTTGGTTAGCCGTTTTTTTTTTGGGGGGGGGGGAGATAAATGCGCTTCTCGCATGCCTATTGCAAATAGGTGTATCTGTTCACAGTTTTTGCTGGAAAAAATGCACACCCATTTTGTAAGTAAATCTTGTTTATTCATACAGCAGTACCTGAATAATATTGGCACATTCCTTTCTCAAGTTTTGTTATCACCCCGTTGCACTGTCTGTAATAGTCACCGCAAACCACACCTGCTGTGTTCGAAAAACTTCGGGACAGTAGTAGATCGTTTTGTTGAAATTACGCCCACTTTTCAATCATTACAGATTATTCGGGAATATAGGTGGCTGCTAGCGATAAAGCTATAATGTTCAATGGGACGTGTATAAATACCGACGCACTTTACCGTCTGCCAAATCATCGACGTCGACCGCTCTCCTTGCCACTATCAGTGTCTTGCTGTAATCTGATTTTCGTTTTGCGTGACTAAAGTTCGGCCCAAATAAACCGTATAATATTTGACCTGCGGTCTACTCCCTTCCTTCCCTACCCGACCCCATGACATTTTGTGGAGGTGCTTCATGTCCATGCACTGAACGCCCCGCACCAGTCGAGAGCAAAGTCCCAACCGTTAAGCAAACATCCCCGCAACGTCGACCTGCGAGCAAGCCACCGGAAATAAGGGCTACCTCCAGAGTACGGGGCTCCAGCCGATAACGCTCACAAACCGAAGGCCACCACCGCTACTGCGGAGACTATGACAGCACCTGTACCAACACTTGCCATGGTCGCAATGCAGCCGCCAATGAAGCCACCGATCTTCCACGGATCATCATATGAAGACCCGTCCACCTTGCTGGAGAAGTATGACCGAGTGACCACCTTGAAGCAATCGAACTCGAAAGAAAAGATGCGTGGCGTCTCCTTCGAACTGCAAGACGTGGTTGGGAGTTGGTTGGATAATCTGGAGTCTGCACTTTGATTCTGGGTCTTCCGCGGCGCATTCGTGGAAACACTTACGAGCGTCGCCCGCACAAAAAATGCCGCTGCTTTGCTGGAGACCCGGGTGTGGCTACTAAATTAAAATGTCAACATCTTCACGAATGAAGCGACGAAACTGTTTCGGCACGCAAATCCAGTCATGGCTGAGGACTAGAAGCTCCGGTTCCTCGTGTGGGGCGTGAAGCAAGAGTTGTTTGCGGGACATGTTCGCAACATGCCCAAGACTGTCGATGGATTCACCACCGAGGCCACAAGGGAGTATGCGCACAGGGCAGTATGATCATCGCTCTTCAACAGTCAACCCCGAGAAGCCCATGCACACAAGACGACCTGTGTTATACCATTCGAGCGATTATGTGAGAGGATCTGCGCAAGTTATTACCTTCGCCGCAACCCCAGGAGGACTCAACTACCAACATTCTTCGTAAAGCAGTCTAGCAAGAGTTGGTAATTCACGAACCAGTGCAGTTTTATCCGGAGGCTATAAACTACGCTCCCACAATGCGTCGTAGCGCTCCCCCACCACGCCCACGTCAAGACGCCGTACCACAGCAGCTCCACCGCCGTAGACCACCACCACCGCCAACCACGCCGTACCACCCACCTGCAGGGCAGCGCAACGCAATGTGGAAAACCAACGTTTGGCGTGCCCCCAATCACCGTCCACTTAGCTACCAGTGTGGAAAAGCTGGCCACGTCTACCACTGCTGCCAGTACCTACAATTGTGACTGCGTGTCTTCGCTGTCAATGCACTGCGTTCGCAGCCAGGGGAACTGCCATGTGACATTGCCAAGTACAAAACACAAGCGCCATGGACACCATGAAGTCCTTCTCGGCCACCATCGCTCAGCCGCCAAATGTAACCGTATTACCAGCAGTACACTGACCCTAAAACCCGGGGCTGGTCTTCTAGGCCGTATCCGGGAGACTAGGGGCAGCAACCGAAAAAGGTGTGGTTGCTCTGCGATGAACTACCGAAGACCTCCGACGATGATGCTGCGACGAAACTTTCCAAACATGACGACAACCAAGTAAAGCCCTGACGACGATACATCACGGACTCAAGACAACCTCACGACGCAACATGAAAGCAGCATACCAAGCCAACGTAGCTGTGACCCGTCGCCATGACCTAACTGCAACGCGAGACGACGAACTAGTGACATAGATGTTCTTATCGACAACCACAGTGTTACAGCTCTCGTCGACTGTCTTGCCGACTATTATTTCATCAGTGGAAAATTCGCCAAGTAGTTAAAAAAGAACTCAAGCACGCCTGGGAAGGCCCTGAAATGAAAAAAGCTGCAGGCCACCTGGTAACACCCGAGAAAATCTGTGCCAAATTTACCATGGAAACTTCGTAGTACCAGAGTAATGCTCGAGAGATGTGATTTTGGTATGGAGTTGATGATGCAGTCATCGATCTTTGATACAAGTCAATAACCCTATCAGCAGAACAAGCCCTACCGCCGCACACGCCACCCAGAAACTAGGCCTTGGATTTACTGAAAGATCAAATTCCCATTCCCCCTTAATCCAGCATAAACATTTTCGTCGGCTCTCAGAAATCAACATACCTGGAAGGCGTGGTTGAAAGCTACCACCACCTGTTGATAAACCGTGAGATTCGCATCGCAACAGGAATAGCTGAGCTGAAAAGGGGGAAGCCATAGTGATGCTCATGAACTTGAGCGACGACTACAAGCACGTGAGCAAACGCACGATGGTTGCTTGTTCTGAAGAAATTGCGAAAACCAGTGGCACTATCACCTTTGCCGACTCTATGAACTTGCTTCGGCGAATTGAGGTCTCGAAGAAACGTCCGGCATCATTTCGATACTTGCAAAGCAAGAAAACTTCCATCCTTTCCGTTGAGCTCAGCGGGACGGCTCAGTGCTCTCCCATAGTTGAGTACGAAGTGCTCAAAATCGTTAAACATTTTTTCCTAACAGAACAGCTGAAAAGTCTGCTTCGGCAAAGCAACGACTGCTTTTCATCGTCATCGAAAATTTGGCAGACACCAGTAGCAAAAAATCGCATGGTAACAGAGGAGCGTACTAGACCACTCCGTCAGAGTCTGCACAGAGTTCCGACGTGAAAGTGGGAGGCAATAGGGAAGCAAGTCGACGAAATGTTATGCGGAGACATCATGAAACTTTCCAAGAGTCCGTGGACATCACCAGGGGTATTAGTGAAGGAGGAAGGCGGCACCTTACGTTTATGCGTCGATTAACGCCGCTTGGACAAAATCATGAAGAACGATGTGTATCCACTCCTACGGATAGACGACACTTTCAATCCACTCCACTGCACGAAGTATTTTTCGTCAATGGACCTCAAGACCAGCTATTGGCCATATAAAGTTGATGCGAGGAACCGAGACAAGACCGCCTTTATACGACCAGACAGCCCTTTTGAATTGAAGGTGATGCTTTTTGGCCCTTGCTCAGCCCTCACGACATTCTAACGCGTTATAGATACTGTACTGACCGGCTTTAAATGGTTTTCTTCCCTCATCTTCTTGGACGATGTCGTTGTGTTCTCAAACTTCGACGAACACCTCCGGATTAACCCACAAGGCAGAGAAGTGCTGCCCTCCGATGAAGGCGGAAATGTTGTAGGCCCGTGTAGTCAGATTTGGGTGCACGTTAAAGAACCCCAGGTGGTCAAAATTTCCGGAGCCCTCCACTACGGCGTCTCTCATAATCAAATAGGGGTTTTGGGACGTTAAACCCCACAAATCAATCAGAGAAGTGCTGCTTCTCGTACGAGAGTCATGTTCTCGGGCCACCTGATAAGCAAGTCCGGTGCACGCCCCGACTCGCAGAAGACAACCGCCATCACTGCATTCCCTCCTGTTGAACTCCAAGAGACAAGAGGAATACGAAGACCATGGGTGCCTCAAGCACGCGCGGTAGTAATATTAAAGAATAAAAAAGATATTTCTTGCTTTTCTTTCACATCGAACGCAGTCTACGCTTGTCTCGTCTCGTTTTTGCAACATGGTGTCATTACCAGGAGTAGCGGCTTTTCCTCTTCCCACTGGCAACGGAATATCAGGGCGAAGGACTTGCCAAAGAAGACGGACCACGAGGAGGTCTTAGTGCGAACCAACGGCTGCGACACGGGACATCGCCAGCTGAGAGAGCAGCACAGACAGGTAGGATGACACCGCCACGGATGAAGACTCGCCGCTTAAATCTGCAAGCAACCAGTAGTTCATAATTTATTCAGAATGAACAGAGACGTTATTTCAGAAAAAAGAAAAGCGTCCAGGACGCAGATAACCAAGCTAGTGAGCGAAGCGGAAAATAGGCTTGGGGATGATCAGGACCCTTTTACAATATCACTGCCAGCCAGATAGATTAGAGGCATCGCCGACATGTTAAAGAAAATTGATGAACAAATCGAACAGTTCACAACGCCGGAAACAGCCAAATCTGAGTTTCCGAATACCACTGAGAACGATTTAAGAATGATTAGCGTTCTGCATAACATCAATGCGTACCTTCGCCGACAAGAACAGCGCGTGCCAGTGGGGAAACAAGTCATCTCAAATGACAATGTCATGCAACCACCGCAAGCAAATGTGCTAAAGCTACCAGAGGTAGAAATAATGAAGTTAGATGACAAGCGAAAATGGCAGAGATTCTTCTTTGAGTCAGCTGTTCACGTGAGAACAGACCTAAACAATAACCAAGCGTTGACGTAATTGTTGGCTTCACTAAATGGAAGAGCGGCACCTACCTTGCAAGAATTGCGATTTTCAGACAAGAAATACGGGATAGATATCGATCTGCTCAAGCAGCGGTACGGAAAGGACGAGGATTTTGTAGAAATTCGCTTTAAGGAGGCCATCGACATTAATAAGGTAGCAAGCGGCAGCGTCTACGAAGGTTTACAAAAATTGTCAAAAAATGAGCAAGTACACACGCTAGGATTGAAGTCCTTAGGCATGAAGAGCGCCTACTATGCATCAATGTTGCTACCGATACTATAAAGGGTCGTTGCCAGTGGACATGTATATTCCGTTCCAGCTAAAACAAAGAGAAGTGTCGAGTGTATAGATCGTCCATGCAAGGTCAGACTGTTCCTCAACTTCAAGAATGTCATCTGGGGTTTTTGAGGAAATATATAAAAGATCAAGTTGAATGCAAGATGGATTGCTCACAGAAAGAACAGAAATCAGTTATCGCGGAACTGAGAGTAACCAAATGAAAAGTATGGTTACTTTGCATCGTACAGTTGCAAACCTTTGCCTAATCTGCAATACAATTAATCATTACATCGGTGAATATAGAAAAACTATACCCTATGAAGAAAAAAATGGCAGCATATCCACGGAGTGAATGATGGAGAGTGGGGCGAAGCATTCGTCCGCCCATGCGTCCGTCTGTGTGACCGTCCATGCGTCTGTTCGTGCGCCCGTCCCTGCGTTCGTTCATGCATCCGCCCCTGCGTCCGTTCATGCGTCCATCCATGCATCAGTCTGTGTGTCCGTTCGTCCATCTATTCAACACTCCAAGTCCCACCATCTCGCATCGTTTTAGCATATATTCCCCATAGAAGCACCGCCATTCAGTCGACATTCCAAACTAAGCGAGAGGTGGCACACGCACACTTTCTTACGGCTTGGGCTTCGGGTCTACTTCCCACCTTCAACCACCTTGAGTTCATGGTATATACTAGTTCACTGTATTCATGGCACTGCGGCCCAATGCTCGCTAAACCTTTCTAAAACCAAGGAGGTTACGCCCAGCGAGTATAACGTAGCAACCGTTTCCTGTCAGATAGTGCTCAATGTACATGCCAGTGGCTGCTAATGTGAAATGAGAGACAGGAGGAGTCAGCTTTTAATTTCTTACGGCTTGCGCTTCGTATCTGCTTCCCCTGTTTAACAACCTCGAATTCATTGATGGTATATACTAGTTCATTGTATCCATGGCCCTGCGGCTCAACGCTCGCTAAACCTTTCTGAAACTAAGGAGGTTACACCCGGCGAGTATAATGTAGCAACCCTTTCTTGTCCGATCGTGCTCAATGTACATGCCAATGGCTGCTAATGGGAATCGCAGTGTGCGCGTTGACTAAAAGCCGAATGCTCCTGTCTCTCATTCCCCATTAGCAGCCTTTAGCTTGTACACTGAGCACTATTTTTTATTGTTAAACAACGCACAGAAAAAATCTCTCACCGGCACCACCTTGGAGGTCAAATGTTATACCTATTTCGGGTATGTGCCACTGGTGGTTGCATACTACGAGGGACGCCCAAGCCACGCCATAAGGAGCGTCTTAGCGTCTCAAGTTGTCGTTAGCGTCTCACGGCGTCTCTGGGCTGGCGGACGCCCGTCATGGCAAGCCAGCCCCCGAAAAAGGCTCTAGCCTTCGACGTAGTCGTCCCCGAGGGGACTAGTCCCGAAGACGTCGTTGACGCGACGTCTTCAATAGTAGGAATCGAAGAAGTATACTGCGTTCAGCACTTGGGAGGCCGGAACTACCAAGTTACCGTCAACAGTGAGGCCGCACTGGCCCAAATCGTAGACGCGTCGCACCTCATCATCCGAGGAGAGCGCGTCACCATCGTACCCCTGGGACCCCAAGTGACCCAAGTGACCGTCCTGTTCCTACCCTGCCGCGTACCCAGCGAAGTCCTCGCACAAGCACTCTCTCCCTACGGGAAGGTGCTGCACATCACCAGAGGACTCATGGGATCACGCCCAACCGTGACCACTGGGACGCGATACGTCCGCATGGAAATGAAGGCTTCGTCACCGGTGCCCAACTACCTCAAGGTCGCGGGCCATCGAGTAACCTGTGACTATAAAGGCATCCAGCGAGTGTGTCGTCAATGTGGAGACAGTGGGCACTTCCGCATGAACTGCACAGCTCCGTTTTGTGGAAGGTGCGGCGTTTATGGCCACGACGGGAAAGGCTGCTCGCTGCCGTGTTGCCGTTGTGGGGACCCAAAAGCCACCGTGACCTGCACCATCAGGCCATCGTATTCCGAGGCGGCATCCAAGGATTTCCCTTCACTTCAACCAGGAACGCCATCTAAGAACAAGTGCGACGATTCGTCAACGCGAGCCGTGGTAACCGACCACGACCAAGGTGCGCCAATCGCGACGCTGCACCAGACGCCCACTGCGTCCCCAACGATTCCGGACCTGGCAATCCCTCCAGGTACTGAAAACTTAAGTTCCCCGCGTCCCGTGGCCATTTCGGAGGAATCGCAGGCCAAGCCCTTGTCAGACGAAGCGCCTCGTGAGGACGGCGTCTTGGATGGAAATATTGCATCTGAGGCTCCTCGCGTTGCTGCTCTGTCGACAACAAGTTCAGGTGTCATCGAGGAGTCTACACCTCAAGACGACGACGCCTGCATCTACGAGGACTCCAACAGCACCACGAGTGAGGCGCCCCTACAAATTGACGAAGACACCAGCTCCAGTGGCATAAGCCAGGACAGTGGAGACGTCTTTGTACCATCCTTGCTCAAAAACCCGGACACCAAACGCCACCAGATAACTACACGTGACTTAGAAGCCCCCACCAGAGACAGAAGTCTCCTGCGGACTTCGACGCGATCCCGGAAGCCCCGAGCCTCCGGTGTATCGCCTGGCCAAAAAAAATGACTCAGCCACTTGCGGGGCATTGGCTCCCGCACCTGATAAAGGTACCCCTGCATTTGCGTGATCCTATAGTATGTTTTCATTTTCCCCATGGCTCTTACTCTAAAAGTTATTACTTTTAACGTTCAAGGTTTCCGAAATCCACAAAAACAGGCTGAGGTATTGGCTTTTGCACGTTCAGTGCACTGTGATTTGCTGTTCGTGCAAGAAACAAATTTTTTCAAGCTTTCTGATGTACTCGCTTTCAAGCGCGCGTTCAATATTGATTGTTTCTTTTCGTACGCCAGCACGCATTCGACTGGCGTTGGAGTCGTTATTTTTAACCGAGGTCTTTTACGTGACCATTATGTTTCCTTCGATGCCTTCGGACGCGTGCTAGCATCGACTGCACCTTTTTCTAGTTAAGAATAAGATTTGTTGCCGTGTATGCCCCAGCGGCACGCGAGAACTCAAACGCGTTCTTCCAATCTCTTGATGCGTTTCTTTTAAATTCCCGACATGTGGTACTTTTAGGGGATTTCAATTGTGTCTTAGACTTACACACAGACGTTCGAGGTCCGGGTCGTGGCCGGTCAAACTGGAATGCCAGAGAACTCGAACGTCTAGTGCAGCAATTGGCATTGAGTGACATTCACCAAAGTGTGCATGGCAATAATTATGCCTATACTTGGTGTCGAGCAGCGTCGAGCAGCCGAATTGATCGCGTGTATGCATCCCCCAGTCTCATTACCTACGTTCACGACACCGGGGTAATGTCATTGCCACCGACACCAGTATACATTAGCGACCATCAGCCGGTTATGTTCTCTCTCCACCTGCCAGCGGGGACGCCAACGGTTCACAGACCATGGCGTCTCGATTGCCGCGTCTTCCAGGACTCTCAGGCGACGGAGAAATTATCCCAAGCGTTACGCGCATCGCTCATTGGGGCGTTGTAGCTGATTGGGATCGCCTCAAAGAACAGTGGCGGCATCATTGCAGTGCGTCGGGCAGAGGACTTTGCACCTGTATGTCAAAAGATGCGTCATTGTTAATCCAGAAGATACGCATTGCCAATCGAGATCCCAGTCCTTCCAGTGTAATGCGGGCATGGCAAGAGGAGCACGTTGAACGGTACCAGCGTATTATAAGCGCTTCTTCACTCTCGGCGGCAGCTTGGCGCTGTAGACGTGCACCCTGTGCGCACCCTGAGGTGCTAAGGTATGCACGCAGAGCTCTGCTTTGTCCACCAGGCTCGCCTGCTCACTCGCTGAACTCTATAACCCCAGCTGCTGCGGGTACGCGTGACTTTCAGGAATTCACTCAACACTTTGAGTCAATGGCTAAATCTGGTGCTAATGTCTGTTACCCAGGATCCGTTTCTTCGCATCCTCTGCTAACAGATTTACCTCATGATTCCAACATGTCAAATGACGTCCTCCTATCACCGCCATCCGATAACGAAATCAAAGGCGCATTAGACGCAATGAAAAAGGGATCGGCCCCAGGGCCTGACGGACTTCCTGCAGAGTTTTATGTACAGTTCTGGCCTATCATTGGTCCAACTATGTCACGCGTCATTCGCAAGTGTTTCCAAGATATTACACTTCCAACTTCTTTCCACAAAGGCCGTATAACACTAGTTCCCAAGAAAGACCCAATGTCCACGCGACCAGAAAATTGGCGCCCTATTACCTTGCTCAATGTAGATTACAAGCTCTTGGCTAACATTTTGGTGTGCCGAATCAGTCCATTTCTTGCAACATTAATCGCTCCTCACTAGGTCTGTTCTGTTCCGGGCCGAGAAATACACACCCATACGTGGTTAACGCGGGACATCATTCAATACACTATTAGCCGATGTGCGCAAGGACTGTTGGTTTCATTAGATCAAGAGAAAGCTTTTGACTTCATAGAACATGGCTACATACTAAATGTTTTACATGCATACGGATTCCCGGATAAGTTCATTAACCTTATCAGCGCGATGTACACTAATTTAGAAAGTACCCTTTACTTAGATTACCGTGAGAGCCACGCATTTAGAGTCACGCGTGGGGTCCGTCAAGGGTGTCCCCTCTCCCCAGTGTTATTTATCCTTGCATTAGAGCCCTTCTTAAGGGCCGTTGAACATCACCCGCAGATTCGTGGCTTACCTCTACCCGGTAACACTCAAGTAAAGGTCACTGCATATGCAGATGATATCACTCTATATGTACATAATGAACAGTCGCTGCAGCATGCTCTTGATACATTCCATGATTTTGGTATTATCTCCGGCGCAAAGTTAAACTTTTCTAAAAGCCAGTATTTTTTCATTGCAACCCCAGCGGTCGTATCAACATCACGTCGCCTTTACAGTGGTCTCCTGAGATTTCACTACTCGGAGTTACTTTCACTGTATTTGGTATACAAGATAGCATCTGGTCATCCGTTGTACAAACTCTTCTAAATGATATCAAAGCAGCCAGGCACTTCGAATTCCCCCTCTTGGAACGCCCATACTTAACTCAAACGGTGTACCTAGGAAAATTTTGGTACCTTTGCCATTCTGTTAAACCACCGCTCCACGTCTGCAGGAAAGTGCAAAGCTGCATCAGTTCATTTTTTCGGTCTGGTGGCACAGAATTGTTATCGCGTCCAGCGTTAGCTCAGCCGCGAGATCAAGGCATTTTGCATTCCCTGACGTTTCCGTCGCGGCTTCTACATTGTGCCTCCGCACTCTATTGCGAATACTAAGTAATGATTACATGCCCGCTCAGACACTGGCTCGCTACCATCTGGGGCCATCACTACGTGTCTTCTTGCCGGATAGCCAAATAAACAAAGGTCCCCAATCAACTGAATTACCATCTTTGTATCGAGCCCTTCTGGCATTTCACCGACGTTTGGAAGCTACGTGCCCAGAGATAGAGGTGGCCGATTCTAAAGTGGTGGACACAATGGCCGCCCTTCTACGGCCCTTGGTGCCCCAGCATCGTCAATCTGTATTGAACCGCGCTTGGAAACCAATAACTGCCGCAGTGTTGCCAGGGCATCTCAGAGACTTTGTCTGGAGGTTGGGCTGGGGCTTGCTCCCCACGCGAGATTGGTTGCAGCGATGGCAGGTAGTTCACACTTCCACTTGCCCCAACTGCGTCATGGTAGAGACCAATCGACATGCGTCGTTTGAATGTGTGGTTTCCCGCCTTTTTTTGGCGTGCGGTTAATACTGGTTTTCGGGGACAGGGTGTGCGAACTTTCGTGTCCAACGGCCGATATCCGCGTAGCCACTTCTCCGCTCTCCTAATAGTTGCGGGGCTGTTCAGCCTTTGGAGAAACCGATGTGAGGCCGTAGCTGCCAATTGCCGCCGGCGTGCCTTGTGGCCGATACTGGGGAGAATGAGACGAGAGATCCTCGCGTTCCTCTCGGAAGAGCTTTTCTTCCTTGGGGAGCAAGAGTTTCTGCGGCATTGGTCGTGCCCTTTCGTCAAGGTGGAACACGAAAGGATACAACTCATTTTTCGACCGACTTGGTGCTAAGCAGCGCCCGTTGAGTTGTTATATATGATTTCATTTGTTACAAATTGTGTTTCATTTGGATCTATTGTATCATTATACCCTTGTATTGTGATATCACGTTGAATATTTGTGTACATGTATGCCAACATAATCATGTATATTAGAGCAAATGTCTTCACTGTAACGTAGTGATGTTAGTCGTGAAATATAGATGTGGCGATGTGTATGTGCCCTGTTACTGGAATGGTATGAAGCCTTTGTGTTCTGTACATGCTGTAAATAAACTTTTTCTAAACAAGGAGCGTCTTAGCGTCTCACGTCGTCGTTAGCGTCTCACGGTGTCTCTGGGCTGGCGGACGCCCGTCATGGCAAGCCAGCCCCCGAAAAAGGCTCTAGCCTTCGACGTAGTCGTCCCCGAGGGGACTAGTCCCGAAGACGTCGTTGACGCGACGTCTTCAATAATAGGAATCGAAGAAGTATACTGCGTTCAGCACTCAGGAGGCCGGAACTACCAAGTTACCGTCAACAGTGAGGCCGCACTCGCCCAAATCGTAGACGCGTCGCACCTCATCATCCGAGGAGAGCGCGTCACCATCGTACCCCTGGGACCCCAAGTGACCCAAGTGACCATCCTGTTCCTACCCTGCCGCGTCCCCAGCGAAGTCCTCGCACAAGCACTCTCTCCCTACGGGAAGGTGCTGCACATCACCAGAGGACTCATGGGATCACACCCAACCGTGACCACTGGGACGCGATACGTCCGCATGGAAATCAAGGCTTCGTCACCGGTGCCCAACTACCTCAAGGTCGTGGGCCATCGAGTAACCTGTCACTATAAAGGCATCCAGCGAGTGTGTCGTAGATGTGGAGACAGTGGGCACTTCCGCATGAACTGCACAGCTCCGTTTTGTGGAAGGTGCGGCGTTTATGGCCACGACGGGAAATACTGCTCGCTGCCGTGTTGCCGTTGTGGAAACCCACAAGCCACCGTGACCTGCACCATCAGGCCATCGTATTCCGAGGCGGCATCCAAGGATTTCCCTTCACTTCAACCAGGAACGCCATCTAAGAACAAGTGCGACGATTCGTCAACGCGAGCCGTGGTAACCGACCACGACCAAGGTGTGCCAATCGCGACGCTGCACCAGATGCCCACTGCGTTTCCAACGATTCCGGGCCTGGTAATCCCTCCAGGTACTGAAAACTTAAGTTCCCCGCGTCCCGTGGCCATTTCTGAGGAATCGCAGGCCAAGCCATCGTCAGACGAAGCGCCTCGTGAGGACGGCGTCTCGGATGGGAATATTGCATCTGAGGCTCCTCGCGTTGCTGCTCTGTCGACAACAAGTTCAGGTGTCATAGAGGAGTCTACTTCTCAAGACGACGACGCCTGCATCTACGAGGACTCCAACAGCACCGCGAGTGAGGCGCCTCTACAAATTGACGAAGACACCAGCCCCAGTGACATAAGCCAGGACAGTGGAGACGTCTTTGTACCATCCTCGCTCAAAAACCCGGACACCAAACGCCACCGGATAACTACTCGTGACTTAGAAGCCCCCACCAGAGACAGAAGTCCCCTGCGGACTTCGACGCGATCCCGGAAGCTCCGAGCCTGCGGTGGATCGCTTGGCCGGAAAAAATGACCCAGCCACTTGCGGGGCATTGGCTCCCGCACCTGATAACGGTACCCCTGCATTTACGGGATCTCATATTATGTTTTCATTTTCCCCGTGGCTCTTACTCTAAAAGGTATTACTTTTAACGTTCAAGGTTTCCGAAATCCACAAAAACAGGCTGAGGTATTGGCTTTTGCTCATTCAGTGCATTGTGATTTGTTGTTCGTGCAAGAAACAAATTTTTTCAAGCTTTCTGATGTACTCGCCTTCAAGCGCGCGTTCAATTTTGATTGTTTCTTTTCGTACGCCAGCTCGCATTTGACTGGCGTCGGAGTCGTTATTTTTAACCGAGGTCTTTTACGTGACCATCATGTTTCCTTCGATGCCTTCGGACGCGTGCTGGCGTTCGACTGCACCTTTTTCTCATCAAGAATAAGATTTGTTGCCGTGTATGCCCCAGCGGCACGCAAGAACTCAAACACGTTCTTCCAATCTCTTGATGCGTTTCTTTTAAATTCGCGACATGTGGTACTTTTAGGGAATTTCAATTGTGTCTTAGACTCACACGCAGACGTTCTAGGTCCGGGTCGCGGCCGGTCAAACTGGAATGCCAGAGAACTCTAACGTCTAGTGCAGCAATTGGCATTGAGTGACATTCATCAAAGTGTGCATGGCAGTAATTATGCATATACTTGGCGTCGAGCAGCCGAATTGATCGCGTGTATGCATCCCCGAGTTTCATTACCTACGTTCACGACACCGAGGTAATGTCATTGCCACCGACACTAGTGTACATTAGCGACCATCGGCCGGTTATGTTCTCTCTCCGACTGCCAGCGGGGACGCCAACGGTTCACAGACCATGGCGTCTCGATTGCCGCGTCCTCCAGGACTCTCAGGCTACGGAGAAATTATCCCGAGCGTTACGCACATCGCTCATTAGGGCCGGTGTAGCTGATTGGGATCGCCTCAAAGAACAGTGGCGGCATCATTGCAGTGCGTCGAGCAGAGGACTTTGCACCCGTATGTCGAAAGATGCGTCATTGTTAATCCAGAAGATACGCATTGCCAATCGAGATCCCAGTCCTTCCAGTGTAATGCGGGCATGGCAAGAGGAGCACGTTGAACGGTACCAGCGTATTATGCGCGCTTCTTCACTCTCGGCTGCAGCTTGGCGCTGTAAACGTGCACCCTGTGCGCACCCTGAGGTGCTAAGGTATGCACGCAGAGCTCTGCTTTGTCCACCAGGCTCGCCTGCCCACTCGCTGAACTCTATCACCCCAGCTCCTGCGGGTACGCGCGACTTTCAGGAATTCACTCAACACTTTGAGTCAATGGCTAAATCTGGTGCTAATGTCTGTTACCCAGGATCCGTTTGTTCGCATTCTCTGCTAACAGATTTACCTCATGATTCCAACACGTCAAATGATGTCCTCCTATCACCGCCATTTGATGACGAAATCAAAGGCGCATTAGACGCAATGAAAAAGGGATCGGTCCCAAGGCCTGACGGACTCCCTGCAGAGTTTTATGTACAATTCTGGCCTATCATTGGTCTAACTATGTCACGCGTCATTCGCAAGTGTTTCCAAGATATTACACTTCCAACTTCTTTCCACAAAGGCTGTATAACCCTAGTTCTCAAGAAAGACCCAATGTCCACGCGACCAGAAGATTGGCGCCTTATTACCCTGCTCAATGTAGATTACAAGCTCTTGGCTAACATTTTGGTGCGCCGAATCAGTCCATTTCTTGCAACATTAATCGCTCCCCACCAGGTCTGTTCTGTTCCGGGCCGATAAATACACACCCATACGTGGTTAACGCGTGACATCATTCAATACACCATTAGCCAATCTGCGCAAGGACTGTTGGTTTCATTAGATCAAGAGAAATCTTTTGATTTCGTAGAACATGGCTACATACTAAATGTTTTACATGCATACGGATTCCCGGATAAGTTCATTGACCTTATCAACGCGATGTACACTAATTTCGAAAGTACTTTTTTACTTAGATTCCCGCGAGAGTCACGCATTTAGAGTCACGCGTGGGGTCCGTCAAGGGTGTCCCCTCTCCCCAGTGGTATATATCCTTGCATTAGAGCCCTTCTTAAGGGCCGTTGAACATCACCCGCAGATTCGTGGCTTACCCTGTAACACTCAAGTAAAGGTCGCTGCATATGCAGATGATATCACTCTATATGTACATAATGAACAGTCGCTGCAGCATGCTCTTGATACATTCCATGATTTCGGTATTATCTCCGGTGCAAAGTTAAACTTTTCTAAAAGCCAGTATTTTTTCATTGGCAACCCCAGCGGTCGTATTGTTGAACATCACGTCGCCTTTACAGTGGTCTCCTGAGATTTCAATTCCCGGAGTTACTTTCACTGTATTTGGTATACAGGATAGCACCTGGTCATCTGTTGTACAAACTCTTCTAAATGATATCAAAGCAGCCAGGCACTTCGAATTCCCCCTCTTGGAACGCCTATACTTAACTTAAACGGTGTACTTAGGAAAATTTGGGTACCTTTGCCATTCTGTTAAACCACCGCTCCACGTTTGCAGGAAAGTGCAAAGCTGCATCAGTTCATTTTTTGGTCGGTGGCACAGAATTGTTATCGCGTCCAGCGTTAGCTCAACCGCGAGATCAAGGCGGTTTTGCATTCCTTGACGTTTCCGTCGCTGCTTCTGCATTGTGCTTCCACACTCTATTGCGAATACTAAGCAATGATGACATGCCCGCTCAGACACTGGCTCGCTACCATCTGGGGCCATCACTACGTGTCTTCTTGCCGGATAGCCAAATAAACAAAGGTCCCCAATCAACTGAATTACCATCTTTGTATCGAGCCCTTCTGGCATTTCACCGACGTTTGGAAGCTACGTGCCCAGAAATAGAGGTGGCCGATTCTAAAGTGGTGGACACAATGGCCGCCCTTCTACGGCCCTTGGTGCCTCAGCATCGTCAATCTGTATTGAACCGCGCTTGGAAACCAATACCTGCCGCAGTGTTGCCCGGGCATCTCAGAGACTTTGTCTGGAGGTTGGGCTGGGGCTGGGGTTGGGCTGGATCTCACGTGGATCCCCACGCGAGATCGGTTGCAGCGATGGCAGGTAGTTCGCACTTCCACTTGCCCCAACTGCGTCATGGTAGAGACCAATCGACATGCGACGTTTGAATGTGTGGTTTCCCGCCTTTTTTGGCGTGCGGTTAATGCTGGTTTTCGGGGATAGGGTGTGCGAACTTTCGTGTCCAACGGCCGATTTCCGCGTAGCCGCTTCTCCGCTCTCTTAATAGTTGCGGGGCTGTTCATCCTTTGGAGAAACCGATGTGAGGCCGTAGCTGCCAACTGCCGCCGGCGTGCCTTGTGGCCGATACTGGGGAGAATGAGACGATAGATCCTCGCGTTCCTCTCCGAAGAGATTTTCTTCCTCGGGGAGCAAGAGTTTCTGCGGCATTGGTCGTGCCCGTTCGTCAAGGTGGAACACGAAAGGATACAACTCATTTTTCGACCAACTTGGTGCTAAGCAGCGCCCGTTGAGTTGTTATATATGATTTCATTTGTTACCAATTGTGTTACATTTGGATCTATTGTATCGTTATACTCTTGTATCGTGATATCACATTGAATTTTTGTGTACATGTATGCCAACATAATCATGTATATTAGAGCAAATGTCTTCACTGTAACGTAGTGATGTTAGTCGTGAAATATAGATGTGCCGAAGTGTATGTGCCCTGTTACTTGGAATGTGCCCTGTTACTTGGAAAGGTATTCTGTTACTTGGAATGGTATGAAGCCTTTGTGTTCTGTACATCCTGTAAATAAACTTTTTCTAAACAAGGAGCTTCGCCCCTAAAAAGAAGTGAAGCTCAAAGAATCAAATAGGTGTTTTGCTGTACAGGACCTCGTCATATCGGAAAAATACGTTGAGCAAGCATGAGATGCAAGATGTGTGGGAAATTGCATGCAACGTCTCTGTGTCAGCGAGGAAAACTTGCCGACGAAAATTCTGCAGTGGATGCTCTAGGTGAAAGTGGAAAAAAGAAAGAGCTACAGTCTACCAGCCAATTTAAGAAAAATACCTCAAGAGTTTTTCTACAGACTGCAGTTGCATTCGCGGAAGTTCGAAAAGGGTTATCTTAATGTCATGTCCTGCTTTCTACTGGCAGCCTAACATCGTTCATTTTGAAAGGATTGCATGAGCAACTTGGTCATCGCGTGAGAGGAAGCGAAAAACTGACAGTAGGCTCATTTGGAGGAAATCATACTGAAAGAGTCATGAGGTCTGCTGAAGTCAAACTAAAGAGAACATGTAGTGGCGAATTAGTCTTATTAGAAGCGCTGGATATCGACATCCGTTCAAAAAAATAGTACCATTCATGCCTATACTGCAAAATAGTTATGAAGTGGATAGGTTGAAGCTGGCTGAAGAATTAGGTACAAACGAAGAGTGCAGTAGAGTCAGCATGCCTATTGGCTCACATCAGTATTGGCAAGTGGCAAAATGTTTCATCCAAAAACTAGGAGAGAAGTTGACCGCAACAGACCCGATATACGGCTGGACAGTACAAGGTCAACCCAACATGTGTGCACAAACGAAGCAGACGTCAAAAATAATGGTGCTTCACATCAGCACAGAAAATGGCGACATGACGACCGAACAGCGATACAAGCCGAAGAGGACACAAAGAATAAGAATTTCCGGAAAAACAACGAGGTTGCTTCGCATTCCTGCAAGCTTTTCTGTAGACAAACGGCCTTTGATAAGACACAAGTGCACGGTGATGCGAAGTGGACCAACATACAGCGAAAGTGTGACGGATGTGCCACCAAATGAGACGAGGAAATTCATAGCGAGCGCAGTCTGGTCAGAACATGACGTTCAGACAACCACAGCGGAAGTCAAGGCATTACTTTTCAGCGGGCGGCCGACTTATGCGCACAGCGGACCAAATACACTTGCACCCATTGCGATGGCTGCCATAATGTGTGAAGAAAGTTCGCCGAAAGGCAATACCGATTAAGTACAAGAAGTTACGCCAGTGCACCAAAGAAATCTCATCCTGGTTGGTGCGCGTACTCCTAAATTATTTAGGATCTTCGATAAGATCATGAAAAGGTATTCTGAAATTGACTGGAAGAGACGAGCTGCTTTATTCACATAAACAAAATGACGTCCCGGAGACTTCTTCGATATCTTTAAACACTTCATAGTTGTTCACGCCTGTGAGAAAAACAGCTTGTCGCGGGTAGGACGTTGTTGAAACTCGCAAACGACAAGAGGAATACGAAGACTGTGGTAACCTAAAGCAAGCTCAGTAGTGATATAAACCAATCATATAGTAAGAGTATTCTTGCTTTTCGTTCGAATCTGACGCAGTCTGCGCTTCTCTCTTCTCGTCTCTGTGACAAATACGGTGACACGCATGACTTTAAACGCCACACAATCAAACCTTGAGAGGCAAAGGGCGCCTCTGCTGGCGCCTATCCTATCGTAAAGAACGACTCCTCAACGCAACAACCTCAGGCGGGCAGGCAGTGCGTCTGTACCTCTCACACTGTGTCCATTCAACTAGCGCGTGGTATTTGAAGCATGATTTTCCTTGTGGTGGTTCGTTCTTCCATCCTGAATTTATGTGGAACAATTATCGTACGCCTTTATGCTTCTGCGCTTGGCTAAGTACCGGTATATGCCTTTACAACCAGATTCCTATATTAATCTACTTTGGTTTAATTTCATTGGTCACTAACTGCCTGACCACACTAGAGGTGTTTTTTTTATAAATTTTCAAGCTTGGCTACATATAACAAACCATTGTTTACTACCACAGACTTCTGAAGATAAGCCTAATATTCGGCCGGTCGTGGAACTGGCTTCTCTTGTTTGTATAATAATGGACATAAATGCGCACGTATATTGCGTAGACTGTGCTCTGAAAGTAGTCTATGTGATGAGCATCCGCTCTGTTTTACTGTTCGTTTTATTGTAACCTAGAGGGTTGTCTTCGGAAGTCGATGACGTAGTTAATTTCATCTTCCCTCTATACCAGTCAGCAACTCTAATCGCGGAAACGCCTGTTTCGCATCAAATTTTCGCCATATTTGAACATTCCCGATGCGTACAATGCTCCATGCCATCATCATTTTCAACTGCTGAGTAAACTTATTC